>NC_046302.1:51212397-51842814 GCF_004115265.2 Rhinolophus ferrumequinum | reverse complement strand
GAGATATATTTCAATGCTTATAGTCAATTAAGTGTTATCCAAATGAACACAAGTAATAGGAAACAACAGAGAATACCTGTGAGACTTAAATTGATTTTTAGAATGACTCATATACGTGAGAGACACTTATCTTACTGAAATTGCACAAATAAGTATTTAACCCTGACTAGGAAATCGCTGACTTTTTCTACAATGATAATTTCATATATAATGAGCTTAACTCATTGATGTTTATAAAATAAAATACCTTAAGTGCTTCACAAATATTATTTCAGCTTATGTAATATTATTTAAATATTTGTACATATTAAAAATAAATTTGCAAAAACCTCTTATAAATTGTTGTTAGAAGCTTCACTGTCTAAATATTATGTGAAACCTTCCAAAGTTAGGACGATATATATTTGCCTATTTTGCATTTTATTAGATAATTTCTCAAGGCTTCTGTGATTTAATTAGAGGTCCCCATTGCCACGACCACCACCACCAGAGGAAACTGGTCAAATCTAAGAAAATTGGTCAAGTACATATATAAATATAGATACAGACATAAATATAGGTAGAGATACATATAGATACAGATGCTCTAGTACTTTGTGCAAAACAGCTAATGAAGGAAGTCAGGTGACACTTTAGCACAAGCATTATTACAGGTTACTGCATTTATTAGTTTGTCTAGCAGATTTCCACTTCTTTTCAGGAAGCCTCCCATCCCTTTTCTACTTGAAATTGACAGATCCACCCTCAGAGTTACCATCAGAGCCTTGCAACAATATAGGGCACTCAAGCTTTTGGACATACTTGATTGGGTCAAGAGTGGGCAACTGACACAGGCTAACCCAATAACCTTCTCTGGGAATGGCTAAGAAACAGGACTGAAATACCATTCCCGGAAAGGGCTCTGAGGACATGTATTAAAAGAGCTATTTATGATGGCCATTTTTCTTCTTTCTGTTAACTTCAGACCACAGTAAGCAATAAAAGTTTTGTTTTGTTTTGTTTGTTTTAGAGTGAAATAAGCAATAAAATATATAAACTATAAAAATGGATAAAGAGTAGTATGGAGAGATAAAAAAAACAAACAACAGAAAACAAACAAAAACTCTTGACAGTTTGGTCCCTGATTTCTGATCCATATCTTATGGGATTTCAGTCCATATCTTCCATGAGATTATGCCAATACCCGTATGATAGACTCATAGTTAATTTACTCTTTTATTTTAGCTCATTCAAGTTGGATTTGGTTTCTAGCACCTAAGAAAATCTGGACTTAAAGATCAGTTCTGAAAATAGGTAATATTGCAGCTGAATATAGGATATATTTTCTTTAAATAAAAAATATTCCATATTATTTCATAGAAGCAAAAGAAATATCACTACTTTCATTTGTTACAATTTTAAATGTTTGAAGAAAAAGTGTTACCGTACAAGCAAGGTATAACATTTGAATAATACTTGCTTGACAATTTACAATTGTGTAAAGAAGTGTTCATAGCAGCATTCTACATAATAGCAGAACCTGGAAACAATCCAAATATTCATAAATAAGACAGACAATGATACATGAACACAATGGAATATTATATAGCAGTCAACATACAACCATAGCTATACACAACAATATGGATCAATCTTAGCAAAATAAAATTAACTCAAAAAGCTTGAAAATATTATATATGACATGACAAACTTTTGAAAATGTCAAAAACAACCTACATTTCAGCAATTGTTATAGATAAAATAAATCCCTATAATGTGATAGGTAAGGAAACAACAACCATAAGATTCAGGACAATGTTTAATTCAGTCTTAGGGAAGCAGAGAAAGAAGTTGGGGACCATTGGAATAGAGATGAACTAGTAAATATCCTGTGTAAGGGGTTTTCACACAAAGAAACATATTGAATAAATGAATAAATCAAAGTGCGCCATATGTGAACCAAAGAGGTGAGTGTTTCAAGAGCCAAGAATTATTGTTAATCTGGTGTTAGTCCAACCTTCCCCTCAACTTCCACAAACAATGCGTTATTGTAAAGTGTGTTTACAATTTTAGGCAGAGAAATGGGATTAAAACATTTTGAGTAATTTTTATCAAATTACTCAAGGCCTGCAAATATTTTTTTTAATGGAAAAGTCTTCTCTAACCTATATTTTATATTTCAAATGTTTTAGAATTTATTAACTACATTATCCCAAATGGCTCTGATACTATAATGCGCAAGGCACATTTTCTTTTCAAATTTAAATATGAGAACGGGAGATAAAGTTCACACATGACATGAAATAAGGGCCAGCTAGTTACAATGAGAAGTTGAGACAAGCGATGAGAAGAAGGTGTGTCTACTTCTGCTTGTCTATCTAGCTCCATTATTCATGACTGTCTTTGAAAATGGTTTTGCAGTTTTGATGACTGTAAAAGCCAACATTTTATTCAGCATAGATTGGATGAGATTGAAGATGAACCGTGAATTGGTAATGATGTACCTGAGACATGCTTGAGGATTATGAGCAAGGCGACCTGAAGTAGTATTTCTGAATAATTGGCTCTCTGACTTCCTAAGAAATTTCACCTTTATTACCTCAGCATGATATCTTTCATCTTATAGCTCATCAGAATGGGCCCACCAAAAAGTTTGCTTGTAGTTTACCTGACATAAAAACAAAAAAAAGAATCAAGTTGTTAAAGAAAATAAAATGAGAAATGTATTTTTCATGTACCCAATTTCTATTAACATAAGAATAATCCTGACTAAACTACTTCTGTTTTGATTGTGATATAAGTAGTATAATTTTATTCCTCCATAGGATTGCCTCCCTAAGTGGAAACTAAACTTGTTTCAGCCCACCAATTACCTTACACTGACAGTAACATTTAATCAGAAGAATGGAAGTGCATTAACAAAATGGATTCTGTTCGACGAGAACTTTAAAAATAGGAAACTGCCCCATCTGACAAGTACAGTGATAGTCAGGACCACTTTGTAATATTGTTTTCATATTTTAGGAGGTTTCTAGTTCCCTTTAGCCCAGAAACTATATATTATCTTTGTTGTTAGTAGTATTTTTGTGTATAGTAAAAACACTAACAATTTGAACATGACATACTCACTTTGAGAGTTGTGTGTGGTTCCATTTCCCTTTAAGTCATCTGGAATAATGACACTAATTGAAAGCATAGCCAGAATAGATATTCTCTAACTGCTTGGATATATAGATATTTTTAAAGGAGAGAAATAACTAATGGAATTATGGGAATTGCATCCATTAAAACATTTAGGCTGAAAATTCTAGTAACTCTTTAAAGAATTTCTTACATAAGAATTTATGGGTTACATATTGCTATTACATAAAGGTATACTCAAATACTGCAATTTAAAAAAAGAATTAAAAAATTAAATTGAAGATAAAATTTTATCTCATGCCAACACTATTGAATCTGGTCCTGAACTGGTTTCCCTGCTTCTGGATCTCCCCTGTAATTCATGAAGTATCTATTTATTAGACAAATCTTTTAAAAATCACTGCTTTTGTTATGGCATTTCTCAATGAAATTGTTTAATAACCTCTAAATACTTATGATGACCAAATTCCCCAACCTACGATTCAAGGTCCTTGATAAACTGTACAGAAAGTGATATACAAGCAGATTCCAAATAATTGTCCTTCAAGGAGCTCTCTCCTTCGTCTCAACTATCATCACATCTTTGTTAATCCAACCACACTCCATGTGTCTTTAAATCATCTCTCTTTTGTCCATGTATTTAAATATTATTTATTCCTTCCATTTTCTCACTTACCTAAATGCTTTCATTCTTTAAGATCATGCTAAACCCTTACACTTTCTATTGAGAAATACTAGATACGGTGTTCCAAAATGATATTTCCTTGTCTGATCCTGAAAATCTCAGCATTTCAGCTATCCACGTGCTTGTCATAAATCAACTTTGATTTTAGTCATTTAAACATTTACCTTAACCTTCTATTAGCATGGCAATATTTAGAGAGAGGAGGTTGCTATATTTTTAAGTTCTTCATAATATTTTGTTTCCTTAATAAATATTAAAAGTGGTCTGTACTGTACTCTAGATTAGACTCCTAGAAACTGCATTTACAATGGTGAACAAAACTGAGGTGACACTTTAACTCATTAACATATATTAGATTTTTTTTAATCTGTGAAACAGATCTATTTGATTCATGCATGAATCTCAGATTCTCTAAATTCAAGGGTAATGCTCACACTTTAATTTTTTTTGAAGATAATGTTCCAATTGAGAATATCACAATCTAGTTTAGTAACCTCAAATCCCAAAATAATAATAAAGTAATATATAGGTACAATAATGGATAGTGACATGTAGAAAATGTTTTTATTTGACACAAACTATGTACCTTCAAAGTAATCTAGTTTCTAGTGTGAATTATTCATTATTTTGATTAATTTTAAATAATTAATGAGAGAACATTAAAGCAATAAAAACTATAAAATTTATGACAAATTTCAGCTACTCATTTTAGCCACACAAACTATTGAGCTTTTAATATAATCAGAATTATGTGTAGAAAGGAACTTTTTAAAAGGTAAATCGAAGATAGTTTATGGCCAGTGGTACATTCTTAAAAATTAAATTATCAACTATAACCAATATTTGAGTATAGTAAAAGGCACATAAAACTCTCATCTAACTCAGGAATCAGTTGCTACTTTTCCAATGGAAATGAACTTGATAATCTGGAAGTTTTCTTCCTTCTTTGGTTCCAGTGATTGTTCTGCTAAGTCCCCAAAGAAGCAATTTTAAGAACAACATTTGAAAATCTTTTCTAACCTAATTGTCAGGAACTGGTCAAGCAAATAAATGCAACAAAAGGAAGCCAAGAGAAGGAAAAAGAAAAAGAGGCCAGATTATTTATAAATATTGTGAATGTAAAGGAGGGCATTTGAAGCGTGAGTATAATGTTACATGCTTCTTAGCAATTGAATGTAGTTTGATATTTATGACTCTTGCAGTTATTTATTTCTCCTGATATTGCCAATATCAGTTACACAGAAATTTGTAAATGATTCAAATAAACGTAACTTTAACTTTCTGGAACTAAATGGGTGTGCTGAGACTGAGAAGAAGCACGAGATGAGATCAGAATGATTCTTAACTTGAGGTACAAAGTTCAACTTTTGATTGACATTTGATTACCAACAGGTGGATAGACTTGTCCTCCCTGTTTTTAAAAATCAAGCCATGTGTCTTGTCCTTTTAAAAATTCTCCATGTTTCAAACCTAGCACCTCCTCAAAGGTCATGTAAAATATGTATCATGTAAAGTATATGCAAAATCAAATATAAATTTTTGGATATCAGGTTGATAGCTATTGATATAAAATTTCTGATACAAGTATAGCCAATAAAATGTTTAATTGACAACTATCATTTATATGACATGTATGAATAAAAATACATATAAAGTTAAATTGCCATATGTATATCAGAGATATATAATACACATAGAAGAAAAAATTTATCATTCACATTCTCATATCAAGGGCAGATAAATGAAGTAATATTTCCATTACCTTGAATACTGTCAAACAGCATTTAGTGTAATATTGCCTCAAACTCTATCATAACTGATTTCGCAACATTACTGGTTGGCTGATATGTAAATAAAACATAATAAAATGAACAACGTGTTTCTATAATATACACATAAGTATTTTAGATGAAGGATGAATTCTTTTTTTTTTTTTTTTTGGTATGTCCCTATAATAGCTTACAATTGTAACATGAGGAAAGAAAATGATCAATTCAAGAACATGTGAGGTCATTCATTTCACAAATGCAATGGAGTTAGAAAATTACACCTGACATGACTCAAGTGAGTTCTGTGGCTTTTTGACCATTTATTAGCATTATTATGTTTAACTTAAAAATGGCTTGTTCGTGAATTTCTAAAAAAAGGCTGGAGCTGATGTGCATACACTGTCTTGTTCCTGAGCACATGCTAGACTATTTCTGTGTAATTGGAAAATGAGTCGGAAAGACATTGAGTCTGTGACTAGACATTGTAGTAGAAGCTGAGGTTTTACAACTACAGTGGAGGGGAATCCAGCCCTGGCAGCATATGCATTTTAAGGCTGAAGGCCAAATGGGATTTGGATATTGATATCAATATAAGGATGGAAGAACACAAACCCTGAGAGTGATGAGGACTGTGAAACTTTTGTTTGCATACCTAAAAACAAAAACAAAAACCAGTTTGTAGAGCTTCTCTGCACTGTTACCCGGAGTAGTAAATGCATTTTCAGAAGAAAGAAACAATTTTATGAATCAAATGTTATCCCCTTACAGTTTGGAAAGAGTTGGCTAACTATTTACTCTCTCTAGTCCAAAAAAGCATTTGGAGAAAACAATATTTGGCACCCCTAAGAATCTCCATTCCAGGCAGCCTGCACACTGCTCAATATGCTTTGGTTGACTGATAATCTAACTCCCAACAGGTGTAACTTGTGACTTTTATATTCTTCCCAGTTATTAAAGGTTTCTTCCACTTTATTATTATTTTTTTTTCTTTTGGCTTTTCTGAGTAGAAGAATGAAAAGCACTCATGGCAGCAAAAACTCTGTGGGGATATTCAAAGTGTTTGAATAACATATGGTGTGTTTGTATATATAAAATGAATCTAAATGGTTGCAAGGAGTTTCAGATTGCAAATGACACCAAAGTTTATCCAAATTCATGTCATGTGTATTATCACAGCATAGATATTGCATAGTTCAAAAGTTTGCAGAATATGCTTTAAAAAAATTAGAGAATATATTCCAGTTTTAGAGGAGGAACGCAATTTACATGATAGTGCATAGCAAATCAACCATAAAATACCAGGCTGTCCAGGCAGGTAGGAAGTTTTCCAAGTGTTAAACAGAATGCATCATGACACGTGTGACTTGTTTTATAATAGAAAATGATTTTTCTGTTGATGCAAAATATAAAACTTTTATTTAGTACCAGGATTTCCTGATCCCATTGTGGTCTGTACAGCAGAGAGCTACTGATGTAGAATGAAGTGTGCCTGGAGAAAGTGTGGAGAGGTAGCTCCATGCCCACACGGCCAGGGCTGGGGAGAAACAGGACAGGTCATGGGCTGAATTTAGTGCAGAGACAAGTCTCAGTCTGTCTCTTTCTAAGGAACCTGCCAAGTCTTATTAAGTCTTACTGAGAGACTAAAATTCTCTTTAATTATAATTAAAGGCACAAGATTCCAAAGAAGACAATGAAGAAAAGAACTATCCAAGACTTCCCCTTATTTCAGTCTTTGTGAAGGGGTCCATGAATTCTCAAGTGTAGATAGATTAGATTAGAAGAATGAGAATACACAGAGGGTGCCAAAAAATGTATACACATTTTAAGAAAGGAAAGAATTGTATTAAAATTGTAATACTCAATATATACCGATAAGAAAAGATGAATACAAGTCACATTTGACTTCTGCAATTACAAGAGGTGCTCAAAGTGGTTACCGTCAGCTTCCAGACACTTCTGATTACGGCGAAATACTGCTTGAGTATAGATATGCTCATTGCCAGACCCTAGCATCATCTAATTCAAGACTTTTCTATTTTGTTTCCAAATTCAGGTCCATGATATGCAAACATAAAATTCCCTTTTATGTAAAATACTAATTCTTGAGAAATCACTCATGATTAAAAAAATGATATTATTTTCCTACTTTTGATTGATATAACAATAAAACAAGTCTGAATCTCAGTTATGCAAAATGTATATTTTTACAAATTTGTTCTTGGTTTTTATTTTTTTTAAGAAAGAAGGGTTCTTTTATGGAACATTTAAACTCTGTATCTTTTCATTATCATCCAGCTTCATTTGAGTATGTTTCCTAGTTTGTCCCTTATGTTTGTAAATGTTGTTCTTGGAGATTGCCAGAGTTTAGCTATCTATAATACCTATTTTTTTTTTTTATTTATGTATAAATGACATGCAACTCAAATTACAAGACTGCAGGAATGGAATAATAATGAACTCATTTGCAGTGAAGTGGACTCATTATCATGCCAGCTGCTGGTATTTTCCCACCCAGTATTCTTTCTGGCAAACAAGGTCCCACGGGGAAAGTCTTCCGTCTGGCTAAAAGAAAAACACCATCCTCTACTTTAAAAGTCTCTTCATTGTTTTAATAATAATAATAACTTTCAAAAGGCCACATACTTGTTTTCCAGTGGCAGCTGTTTTGCTAATGGATTCAATATATATATACACATCTCAATATACTTGTTATGATATTGCATATGGATTACATGTGAAACATAAATTCTGAAGATGCAAATAAGTTGTACAGTAGTTGTAAAGAAGTTGTACAGAAGTTGTAAAATATCAATCGAATTGCAGAATATG
Source organism: Rhinolophus ferrumequinum (assembly GCF_004115265.2). NCBI lineage: Eukaryota > Metazoa > Chordata > Mammalia > Chiroptera > Rhinolophidae > Rhinolophus > Rhinolophus ferrumequinum. Next base: position 51,834,411 of record NC_046302.1, on the reverse strand, counting down.
ATAAATTATATAGTGTATTGGTGAATTCAGGTTTTATGTGAATATTTTATACAGAGGGTGCCAAAAAAATGTACACACATTTTGAGAAAGGAAAAAAAACTGTATTAAAATTGTAATAGTCAATATATATGAATGACAAAGGATGAATACAAGGCCTTTCTTTGGCACCCCCGGTATACACACATAAGGATGCGTGTATATATGCGGACATTGCAAAAAATCATTGCAACCTATATTGCATGTAGCAAGGAAATGACAATTCGTCTTATTCTTTTTGAAGATTTCTGATTTGTTTGTCTTAAAAAATATGGATTTTAAAACCTCTTAATAAGAAATATTTGATAAATAACAATACAAATATCCTGGTATGTAAATAACTCAATTTTACTTTTATATTTAATTTCAATATGTATGTTCTTGAACATACTTGGCATTAAATTAAGTAAGCTCTACCTTTAATTTTCAGTAGCCTAGAGGAAAACTAAATTGGAAGGCTTTCGTATGTCTTTGTTCTCTATATAACAAAATTATTATCACCAGCGCAAGCTGCTACTATGTAACATGTTAAACTCTTTCATTCCTCAAAATTTTGTCTGAACTAAATTTGCCATCTACACTATAAAAGATTTTTGAATACGTTAAAAAATGTGTTCATAGCCAATTACCTCAGCTCTTCTCTTTTGTATGAACCTCATATAATGTTGCCGTAGTTCTTTCTAGTCCTTTTTCTCACTTGGCACAGTGCTCTATAGTATATCAGGAAATAAGATTTTTTTAAAAAAAAAGATAAGAGTTTCAAAACATTTTTCTATCTTTAGATAAATACAAAAGTCAATATTTTGAAAGACTGTTTACAGTTAGAAAAATAATAGGGTAGTCACTTTAAAAAACTGAAAGTAACATGATTTTTTCTTAAGTTCTTAGTTTTGGTGAGAAATATTGTCATGCATTTAGCACACCTCAAAATGTTGTATGTAAATCAAACAAACCATCATGCTATACCCCTTAAACTTATACAGTCATTGTATGTCAATTATTTCTCAATGAAACAGGAAAAATGCTATTTGGAAAAAGGCAAAAATACTAGAAAAAGTGTCAATGATTTGGAAGTGTTATTAATGCATCACAGCACAGTCAATTACATACAAATCAATTAAATACTCACTTCCTCATGCTATAGGTATTTGTCTTGGGTACGTCAATATAATACTAAAATACATTACTATTCAAAGAGGTGCATTTATTTCTTTCCTTTTTTTAATTATTTTAAACACCTGGTGATTAAATTTTAGTATTTCACCCACTTTACTGGAGTCCTATAAACCGCTTTTTAAAAAGGGGCTGAGTAGAGAGAAAACATAAGCAGTAGTAGAAAGAGCTGGCACCAATACATATGTCACTTTTACCTATTGACTTATTTAGGTGAAGCAAGTCTATTCCACACATATTATTTTCTTTCTCATGCCTTACAAAAAAGAAGAAGAAGAAGGAGGAGGAGGAGGAGGAGGAGAAGAAAAGGAATGGATCCCTACGAGAGTGAAATAAATGTACACAGAGTATTCACATTGGCTCCATAAGAAGCAAACTATTTTTAAATAATTATCTCAAACAATATGGCTGTGATGTGAGCGGTACCTGTGGGTGTGCCAGTTGTAAGATGGCCGAGCCAATCTGCAGGAGATAATGTAGCAGTAGGAGCATCTGGCTCCTTGGCAGTCTCTTCAGGCATTTTTCTTGGCACCAGTTCGTTACCTCTAGGTTGATCACTTGACGATACATTTTAAAAGGTCTACAGATGATTTGGCTAACAGTTAACCTGTGCTTATCCCTTTTTCCTTTTCAATCAATGTTGCCTTTATTAGGTCAATGCAGTGTGTGTGTGTGTGTGTGTGTGTGTGTGTGTGTGTGTGTGTGTGTGTGTGTGCGTGCCTCCAAGCTTTACTAATAGTCTGAAATGTGAAAAATATTTGGAGATCATATTATTATAGAAAACTCTTCCCCAAATCTGTAGCTCTATGAAACACCATTTCAAGTGATGACTTAAGAGATACCTTAAAACAAGTTTGATGAAATACTGTAACATTTAGTTACATACTACTGAAGTCTCTCACTTCCAAACTTAGGTAGGAAAAAGCTAAACGAAACAGAAGACCACAGTCTAGATTTCTAACTGATATACAGTTTCTACCTATTATATAGTTGACTGAACAGAGATAAATCAAATTAATTTAGTGGTGAGAAAGCCCAATGCAGTAAAATAACTATTGGTGCAGACAAATGATTTCACTTACGTGGGCATGGTTAATTTTCTTCCAAAACTTTTCTAAACATCCACGTTTAAAATAAGATGTGAAATTCTACTTTGTAGCACAGAAATGATAATTTCATTTTTTGCTTAAAATGTTTGTTTGGAGATCATCTCCAAAAATGATGATTAAGCATTTGTCACTTAACAAATTCCACCATAAATAATATTTATATTCATATGTAGTTATGCTCATAAATATATGCAGATGTGAATATGTATCTTTAGGTATGTATGTATGAATTAGATTGAATTATGGGGCTATTTCGTCACCCCATACGGTACCCATGCACATGGCATTGACTCCTCTAACTGCCAAATATCCTCAAACTTTTTTTAAGTTAATTTTTATTAAATGTATTGGGGTGACATTTGTTAGTAAGTTGTATAGTTTTAAGTGTACATTTCTATAATATATCGTCTATATATTGCATTGTGTGTTCACCACCCAGAGATAGTTCTCTTGTCACCAGAGAATATTTGACCCCCTTTACCCTCTTTTACCACGCCTTCTTCTCAAACTTGAACTCGGTTTTCAGCACCTGACTTGCATTGGCCAAAGTGATGTTCACAAAGCTAATGTAAGGAGGGATTCGAAATATACTTGTGGAGGGAAATCACCCTTTTACACCATGGTCATTACCAAAAGAAGAGCTTGCCTGGTCCACAGTGAACTGTAGTGGGTCAGTCCATAAGCACACAGCCAAGCCCAGGGTAACGAGCATAGTTCCCCAGCCAACACGAGGAGCCACGAGAAGAAATGCTTCTTGTCCTACGCCACTGAAAGTCTTTGAGCTACACAGCAGCCACTGGCTGATGCAACATACTTGACATTTTCAACACACTTTCTATCTGCCTACAAGCATTGTTGTATATTCTTAATCAAATATAGTTGATACTCCCTAGTAGACCTTATTAATATAATTTCTATCTAACAACTTTATATAATATTTGTATATATTTGGGGTTAGCAGGAAAAGGAAAACATAAGCCATAGCAGGAAAGAGAAAGCTCAAGCTATGAAAGAAAAAAAAAATTAGTAAATGTCTGCATAAAATGTTCTTACAATAGAAGAATCAAGGAAAAACAATTGGATTTAAATAAGTGTAATATATATAAAGCACATATAAAGAGAAAATAATATGTGTGAAATGGTCAGTGGTTAATACACCATTAACTTTCACAAATGATTAAGAACAAGTCAATGAAAATTAGTAAAGACTCTGAATAAGTAATTCATGAAAAAGGAAATACAAACGTCAAAAAAATACAAAATTATAATTGGACCTCACAAAAAAAGATAGATGCCTTGTTTCACCACCATATTGGCATTAATAAAAGAAATATCATTTCTAACATTTTTTTGCTGGCAAAAGCATGGGGCAGTGGGATATTCAGAGAGAAAAGTTGCAAACTTTCCAGAGGTGGTGAGACAAGATTGAATTAAGAGAAAAAGAAGAAAAAAAAGAAAAAAGAAAAAAAAATATACTTTTCCCCATAATACCACTCTAGCTTCTTGAAATTATATATATATATATATATATATATATATATATATATATATATATAATATAAATATATATATATATATATATATATATATATATATATATATACATGGTGAGATACAAAATAAATTTCTACCACATGTAGAGTGAATGGTCTCAAGAGTTATTGCATATTATCAACTGCTCTTGCCTTTGTGAGTTTCACTACTCAAATCTTATTCATCTTTCAAATCCTAGCTCCAATTTTCTTCAGGCTCACTTCCACTCTCCAATCCTTGTTTACTTCAACCCATCTTTTTTTTCCCCCAAAATTCTGGCACATGTTGTCAGAAGCATCAAGTTGAAAGCTAATTCTCTCATCACTATTATCACCATCTCATCTTTTAACTTGCTAAACTTGAGGACTGGGGTTGACTTTTGTATCATTTCCCTGATCAATCAGAGAACAATGCACATTAACAGGTATAGAAAAAGCCCTTGGAAATATTCCCTGATAATTACATGATTCTTTGTATTGCTACCCAAATTATTCAAGAAGCTCTTTAAAAAACTTATCTTAATGACTGCTCAATTTTTCCTTCAACATGATGTTAAACCATCCATAAATCACTATTAAAACAAATAATAAAATAGAAATATAAAATTTAAAAATCTAGTATCTCCAATGGGTTATCAAGTTAAGTTCCAGGCCAACAGAAATGAAATATAGAAACTCTAAAGAAAAATGTCATTTTCGTGTCAATTATTCTTTTTTGTTGTTGTTCCATTTTTACATCAAAGGAGCCAATTTGACCATCAATTCATTTTTGTTTGTTTCTTTCTTTTTTTTGTTTTTGTTTTTAAGTATGTTTTTCCAGGACCCATCAGCTCCAACTCAAGTAGTTGTTTCAATCTAGTTGTGGAGGGCTCAGCTCACAGTGGCCCACATGGGGATCCAACTGGCAACCTTGTTGTTAAGAGCACCGCACTCTAACCGACTGAGCTAACTGGCTGACCTGACCATCAATTCTTTAATGTTAAAAAATACTATATGAAAATTTCCTCTAAGCTCTATGTATTCCAACAACAATGCTACTTTAAAAGAAAGAGATCCCGAAGAAGGAAATACCACATTCTTCCTGACACTAAAAAAGAGCATCCTGTATCTGCATTAATAGTGGACAACAGCGACATATAACAAAGCTGTAAACACGTGCTCCTCACTACTCCGCTTATCTAGAGTGTATGTTCTCATCAATTCCTCTTTTATTGAATTAGAACAGATGGATCAAGGCGCACATTCTGCATTGATCTTCCCACATTTCACAAGATGTACTTCCCATCATCCACTTGCCTAATAATGACAAAAGTGAAAAAATCCTTAAAACTAATACCGATCATTTATAGAACACATGCTATGAGTCCAAAAGGGACTATACATACACTTACTCACATAATCATTTATCATAACAGACTCATGAGGTTGATTCTAGTTATTATCCAGTTTTTACATGTGAGAAGATGGGGCTCTATCAAGATTAAATTGTATATCCAAGCTACATTCAATAAATTAAATAGCCAAGAGTTTTACCAAATCTATCTAATTCAAAAGTTCAACATTCTTTTAAAACTTTGCTCTCAAAATACCTTCCCCTCATTTGTACCCTAGTAATTTTAAGGAAAATTAAAACACACACATATATATCTACATGCCCACATCCACACATGAACCGGCACACAGAACAACAAAACTTAACATGATTGGAAATCCATAAGATACATTATATTTAAATTCATAACAATGTCCATGATCTTGGATATATTCATTAGATTCACCTCAGAAACCGTTAGGAAATACTCTACCTAGATCCAGTACTAATCACCGTTCAAATCACACAAAAAAACATTCTTGAGCAAAATAGCCAGCATTGAGAATGTTGAGTGTGATACAGAGAGTCCATTTACGCCACAGTATGTTTTTTCTAGAAATAACTTGATGAGCAGAATGTTATTCTGCAAAACAGAAAACATTTGATCTGTAATCTAAACGGTTTGTGTCTTCTTTTCTCACTAGGCTCATTATCTTGTTCTTTAATTAGCTAATCCTCCCCGTCTAAGGGGTGCCATCTTGAATGGAGCTGTTCTCTTTGTTGTGACTGTCAGAATCTTCAGATCAAGGGCCCCTAAGCTTCAGGACATTTTATGTTAACACACTTTTGTCTGAATGCTATTTCTCACCTGGCTTGGAATCAAGCATGCGGGAGCCCTAGCTCCCTTCTCATGCAGCATTTTACAGATCTACAAGTTAATTATCATTCCTTTACACAGCTAAGATTAGTGTTAATGGATTACCCAGAGCTACACCAAGTCTCACATGCCTCTTTATTTAGCACATTATTTACAAGCAATATACTCTCCCTCCATGAAAAGATCCAGGCTGTCTTCCTCACTGCCCCTGCCTTGTTTATCTCCAACATCTAGTGTGCATAATGGGGAGTATTTGGTGAATGAATGCTAAAATGTTATAAACAGGGTTTTGTTTTGTTTGTTTGTTTGTTTTTCCCTGCTCATCCTGCACTATTCCATTTAGACATTGTCTGTTTTGAAAAATATTTAGGATTACTAGCCTCAAAGCAAAATATGCCTTAAGAAGTATTATAAATGACATCAAGGGGCTTTGTTTTACAAATCTTTCTCTGTGGGTGTACCTGCAAAAATGTAGAAAACAAAGACACTGCAGATTAGGGCAGGCTAACACTCTTCTAGAGATTTGAGAAGAAGAAATATTTGGTCATCAGTATTGATTCCTTCATCTTAGTATTGTTTCCTTTCATCTCCACATAAAGATTGTATTTCCTTTTTCTTTTTATTTATTTTCTTTCTCTATGTATTTGTGTCGGATACTCTTAAATTTTTTCACATTCTTTTATCAGCACAAATATTCAAAGTGACACACCATGTCCTATTAGGGCCTGCTCAGTATTGACTATAGTAACTTTTCCAAATTGTTTTTGGTAAGCTTATCAAATTTTGATTCAAATTCAAATTAGTAAAAGCATTTTTATCCAGTTCTTTTCTCTCCTCCCCTTCTCTTCCTGTCTTCCTGCTTTCTTTATGCCTTTTCCCCTATTTTCTCTTTGCCTCATATCTGTTTTCTATGCCCTTTATGTTTTTTGTCCCTATGTCTGATCAACTATTTTTTTCCAATCCCTTGAATATTTATTAAATAATTAAGCCATTTATTTACAGGTCACAGGGCAATGTAACTATAATATAAAGCGGGAAGTGTGGAAAGAGAAAAAAGCACTAGATAAGACAAGTGTAAAATAAATATTTTTGCTTGTGTTCCTGTTCTTTGTACAGTATTCATCGTTCTAAAACGTCACCCTGCTGCAAATGCAAAAATTAATATGTATTATTATGATCCTGACTGCCACTCTCTCCTGCAAACTTGGTAGCAATACATCCATCTCTGGTAACCCCCAAATCCTTGCCTATCATTAAAATAACTGAAAAATAAAATAAGGAATAGCAGAACCCATAGTTAATGTGCTCCCAGAATATGACTTTCTATATTTTCTAATATGAGAGGAATTAATTCATCTCTAATGAATTTAACATATTATTCCATGGCACCTTATAATTAGCAAGAAGTGCCTTTTACACTCCACTTTCCTTTCCAGCGGTTATACTGGCTAAAGTAGGATAAATCTTTTGCTGTTGTATCTTGCTTTTCTACCCACTCAGCTAGCCCACCAATGTGTGATTAGTAGGCATTTATATTGTGAGTATTGTAATATAATCAAAGGACTGCAGATTGCTATTATTACTGTATCTCTTCATGACTTAAGGATAAAAAAGCAAGTCTTTTTTCTAATTAACATTCTAGAGCTAATCACTAGACAGCCTATGGTGGTTTCACCAAGGTGGTGTTCTCTTGTTTTATGTACTGTTTTCTTTTTAGATAATCATTTATGAACTGAAAGTCTCCAAATGATCCCAATTAGTATTGAATGTTGGATTTATGTAGTTTTTTAAGTACTCAATTGTCTCTGATCCATCAACTAAGGCAAATTAAAACTGGTTAATATATTTCCTGAGCAAAGGATATAGTTCTCCCCACTAGTTGAATGACTTCACACGTTTTTCTCTTCTAAACTCCATTTCTCTAGAGTTATTATTTTTCTCTCTTCTTTCAAAATATTTTCTTCCCCCTTACTTAGTGCCCAGTCTAATCCTGTCTGTCTCTCAGGTTTTCCTACTGGTTTTATCACTTTTACGTTTCCTTTATCTTTTCTATATCTGTTCTCTTCCTTTCACATTTTTTCTCTCTTTCATTGTTCTTTATTATTTTCTTTCCTTTTGTTTCTGACTCCCTGTTTTTCACTCCATTTCTTCATGTTTTTTCCTTACCCTATTAAGACTGTTTCCTTCAGCCAGTCACAGATATTTTATTTTCATCTTTCTTTAGTCCTGTAAGTGTGATCACTGGCTTGGCCTCCTTTTTTCCTCTTTTCATTCTTTTATGCTCAAATTATAACACTTTGAACTGTCCTTTCTTATCTCCTCTTCCTCCAAAATATATGCCCTTCGGGTTTCTTTTTTGCATTGTCATTGGGTAGCATATATTAAGGTGTTTCTGAGACAGATAATTGTTAATACCTTAAAACATAATTAGGTACATAGCACTGTACCTCTAGGGCTTTGAAAAATATTAACAAGTAAGATGAGATAGTGTTATGAAATTTAGATTGAAACCAACAACAAATAAACCATCCATGCGGTAAAGTAATATTTCATAGAGTCACAAATAATCTTTCTCCAAATGCTCAGATTGTACAAACTGTTCTTTGGGAGGACCCTTATATGGCAGCCCTGAGCCGATCATTTTAAATGGAACTGCACAATAGGATGAGCTGATTGAAAACTTATAGAGCCAACATAGAGATGTCCTGCTTATTAAAATGAAAACTGATAGTCATTTCCTTAATTAATTGATCAATGACAAGCAGCGTGTTATTCAAGCCCTTTAAAAGGTACAGTGGCATGCACTCCTTGGTACAGCCTAGACACTGTTAAACATTAAGTGACTCTGTGCTGGTTGACAAATCTTCACTGCTCAGAGTGAGCTGCCACCTCCCCGGCCAGTGTGGACCTTTCCCCAGCATCCTCCCATACTTTCATGTTAGCCAGCAACTGGAGAATTCATTCCTAGACCAGCTGGGAGCCTCATGTTCCTGCTGCAGCACCCATTCTAAGTGTCTGTTCAGATCTAGTGCTGTTTTGCATTTTATGCTAGAAAACTGGAAATAAAAGTAAAATGTCCTTTTATTTAAACTCACAATCCTATGCTTGCAACTAGTACACGTTGTATGAGAACTACACACAAGTTATGTGAAAGCCCAGAGGAAATGTAAGTAACATATAACCCGTGCCTGGAAGCTTCCCATATGTCATCTCACTTAGTTTTGAAAGGAACGCCCCAGCTGGGCCCGATTACTGGCTGAAGGGTGAGGTTGGACCTGAGCCAGTGTGACTCTGGATGTCCTAGAGGGCACCTGGCCCCTGGGGCTCCTGCTCTTCTCATCGATATGGCTTCTCAGTGAACAATGGACTGTGTGCAGTGAGGTTCCAGCCCCTTCATCATGTGGAGTTGACAGGCATGGTGTTCTATGCTACATGTGGATGGCTATGACCAGCTGATGAGAGCAGCTTGGGTTTCTAAAGACAATGTCATGCAATCACGAAAAAAAAAGAAAGAAAGAAAGAATAAGTGGAGTCACAGCATGTATACACATACTCTACATTTGGGTACAGTACATCTTCTTTTAACATAAAGATAAAACCATTAGATGATAAATGTGAAAGTGCATTAATGAACAGCCTAAATGAACAGCTTTCAAATAAAAGTTACAAAAATAAATCAAAAATTAAATGTCACAGGACTCACTATTAAAGAAACTGGGTTTTAAACTTTCCCACAGAAAATAAACTTTCCCACATCTATTTTTATGTATTTTTGCCCTTTATTAAAAGATGCTTGCAGAGGACTCAGATGTTAACATGTGTTGTACAAAGACTCCAAATAAATCTCGAACCCTCAGCATGCCATTCACAATATTGTACATTTTGGCCCGAAAGCCACTAAGCTGCATACAAGTATTCTAACTAAAGCTCACATTTGGCGTATTCTAAACATTTTCCATACTTTGATTCTTTATCAGTACATTCCACTACTCCTGAAATGCAATTTTCCTGTGTCTATTTATCCAAATCTTACTCCATTCCCCACTCAGTTAGAATGTCACCTGTCCACGGAGCCTTGTTTCCTTCTTGTAGGGCAAATGGAACTGTCCTTTCCTAACTCACTCTGCATTCAGGGCCTAGCTCCCTTCAGGTACTTAAACCACATTCAGCGGGGCATAGTTGTTAACTGAGTCTGTTCCAAATTTTCCCTTTAAAACCATGAGCACTTTGAGACCAGGAATTAAGTCACCACTCATTTGTACAGGGCAGTAGTACATAGCAACATACCCTGGTCAGAAGAGTTACTTACTAAGTAATTAATGGACATAGCATAAGCAACATTATTTGTCTACAATCAAGAGCCAATCTTTTTATTTATTTATGTACTTTTTCTTTCTGGTTTTGTAAAAAAATGCTTAAAATTTTGGATTATAGCTCAGGCTGTTGCATACCTAATTGCTGTGCTTGCTACAAGTGGCCTTTAATAGGATTATATTAAACACTGACTGTGAAAGATAGTAAGACATTAATGAAAAACCAAAGGGGCAAATGGACAAACAAAATTAAGATAGAATTAAGGCAATCAGTTAAGTTGTGATATATTAGTTTATTTTTTCCTCTCATTTGTGAATTCATTACACTATATAGAATATTGGTTTATTTTGCAATGTAGAATGAAACATTGCCCAGATTTTATTATGCATCACCAGCTTTAGGTTCTTTCAGGTTCTTCAGGTTCTCTTCAGGTTCTTCAGCTCTAGGTTCTTTAGCAGAAGAAATAACCCTTTTATGAAAAATAAATCGTTTCAGTCAAAATTTCATGAAGTTACTTGAGGTTTCCCTCTCCTCTCATATATAATACATATTAATGTATTATATATTGGAATTAAGTTTATAGTATATAATGTAAGTGTAATTACATATGACAAATAAATATACATATTGTATATATACGGAATGAATGCTGATTGAATTTCTTCAGCTAACATCCTATATGCATTTAAAGAAACCCAATTTATAGGTTGCTTAAGGATTTGTACAGTTTTGTCAATTACATTGTATAAAATATTTTGTGTGTATATATATATGCATAAATATACATACACATATGAATATGCATACATATACCTGTACGTCCAGAGACATAAATATATGCATATACCCATATATTCAAATGTTACATTTGAATATTTATTTAACTAAAAAAACTCGGTCTCTGTTTTAGTCTCGATTTACTTGCACTTACTACTAAAAAAAGGAGCCGTTTGTCTACACCTAGGCAATGGGTCAATGGATCCATAGAAAACAATTAAATAGCACACTTTTGGGGTTGAGAGTGTTTGCATAATCAGCTCTTCAGTTTAAGATCTAAGAAGAGGATTTTAACTGGCAACTGAGTGAGCACAAAGGGAACCAAGCAGGAGCTACAATCCGAGTGTTATTAAAAAAATCCATATGTCGAAATAATTCCTGAAGGCGAAAAATAAATAAATAAACAATTTGACATGAGCCCATGAAAAATTCTGCAAAAGGAAAGAAAGAAACAAAATGAGTGCAGAGCGAGATGGTGGTTATGTAGTAGTGCATGAGCAAAGAAAATGCTAGTCAACATTTGTTTTGCACTCAATTAAAATTGTTGAAATGTACTCTAGAAAACAGAAGATGAAAATGAGAGGATTCATGTTTATTTTGTGTTCTATGACAAAGCGTGAGCTTACTGAGTTTAATATATAATACTTCTGGGAAAATGAAGATATAGCTGTAGAATTAAATTTTGTCTTTGAAGCTGTAAAATCTAACATCGATGCCAAAGAGAAAATTAAATTAGTGATGTGAAGATTAAACTTGAGAAAGCTCTTCCCACTATTCATTGGGTCAAAAGATGAAAGGAACAGTGGGAAAAAATAGAGACAACATCAGGATAATAATTATATTCATGAAGATGAGTCCAGGGAAAATAAATAAAATAAAAAGGATATCAATATAATTAAAGATTATGGCAACACAAGTACTTTCTTTTAGAAAGTGGAAAAAAAAAAGAAAAAAGTAATATGAATTTCTCCATTTTCCTATGCTGACATTTTTGATGTTATTTAAAAAATAAGTTCAAATACATTCTTTAAAAACTAGCTTAAATTAGAAGTAAAACAGAGCATACATATACCAATTCTTTTTAGGAAAAAAAAAATCACCTAAAGATGATAGAAACAGAGGATAAATTATAAGTCACAGGCTATTAAAAGATTTATTAAGAAAATTAAACACATCCATTGTAAATGAAATATACACACACATTTTTGTTTATAAATATGTGTATTTTTGTTAGGTGGAGGTGTGCACGGAGGTGTGTGTATGTACATTTAATAAAAGAAAAAAATTATGGCCAATAAAAGGGGTAAAATCCTTGAGGCAAGATGCTCAGAGTATTGTATGTTTATTTCATCCATTCGTTCACTAAATGTTTGTAAACTATCTGATATTTAGCTGACACTGCTCTGGTACTGAACATAAGAAGATGAAATTCAGAGATCGTTATCCTAAAAAAACTACCAATCTAATGAGAAACATAAATGAGCAAATCAATAATTATTACATGGAATGACCAAGAGCTTTTAAAGAGCTGGGAGAGACAGTAAAGCAGAGTGAGTAGGCAAATAATGTAGGCATTCCTTTAGAAGAGCCAAGGTTACTACTTTGGGACTGCCTTCATTTCTGTAAAGCAGTTTGCTGTATCTAATATCCAATAGCTTTTAAAAATTTATAATAAGTTATAAGAATTAAAAATATATAAACTTCAATTATCATTCACTGAGGAAAAATGATTGAAAAATTAGCAAAGGATAAATCCAGAAAAATTCTACTTTTGTATATATGGCCTATACATAGTTATAAAAAACCTGAAACAAAGGGATTTCAATTAGGGAAAATATACTCCAATTGCAGTTGTTTTTATAGCTTGGGTTGGAAGGCTGTAGAGTTTGTGGTTAACTTACCACATGGAGAAAAAGCAAATGAAATTTTTTAGAGGAACTTTCATGGATTTTTTGTCCTCTTCAAGTTGTGGGTTAACAAGCCATGAAGTGACTTGCAATGCAATAAAGATACATCTTTGATATAACACAAATATTTTTAAAAGTGTCTGGGAGAGTTTAGCCAACGTTGAAGTTAGAGGAAATAGTCCACACAAGACCACTTTCACTACTGACACCAATTGCTAGTTCAGAAGATTCCCCCAAATACTCTCGGGTTTGATAATTTCCTAGAAGGTCTCATAGACCTCAGTGAAAGTGGTTTTACCCATGATTGTGGTTATTACAAGGGAAGGGTAATGATTAGAATAAGCCCAGGGAAGAGACGCATAGGGCAGGATTCAGGAGGGTACCAAATGCAGAGCTCCCAAGCCTTCCTCACCTGTGTGTCAATATGCAGTGATGCAGACTGGAGAAAGTCACCTGATTTCTGTTGTCCAGAGTTTTAATAGTGCTCTACCAGGAGTGGTTACCACATGGCTACTCTCCATCTCTAGCTCTTCCAGAGGTCAGTTTACACCACACGACTCAAAGTCCCAGCCGACATGACATCCCGCGGTTGGTATGGCTCAGAGCCCTCCCTCTAAGCTCAGTGCTACTCTCTGGCCCAAGGCACCTGGGCAAACAAAGACATTCCAGTCAGGCATGGCTTCCCCAGGGCTTTGAGATGAACTCCCAGAATCCAAGAGCAAAGTCCAGATCTTTTTGGTGCAAGATTAAATTCTTCACTATACAATGTCATTTTCATTTAAGTAATCAAAACAAATTGATTTTAGGAAGCACGCTCTCCATAAGACAGCCAGTTGAAATGTGACTTTCAGGGATTTGATTTTGAGTGGTTCTTTCTGTTTTATATTCGGAAGATTCTTAGAAGATATTAAATCATCATTACCAGCATGTGACAGAAAATATCTTTGCACTAGGACTTTAAACTTCAATTACCATAGAAGTTAAAGAATATTAACATTAGAAATAAACCCAGCTTCAAGTAATTATTTCATAGCTAAGGCTCAATGCATGTGAAAACAATCCATTTTTGAAAATTCTGGAGTAGAAATGTCCTTAAAATTTTATTTTAAAGATTCTCTAAAATTAAAATGGCCAACTTTAAAATACCAGCTTTTCAAAAATAGTTCTCCTTCTGTGACCTAATAAGTCAAGTTGTTCTTCTCCCCACCTCCCACTCCCGAGGGAAAGGACATTTTATGACGAGACTATAAACCATTAACTGTAGAGTGTTATAATTGACATGTTGACATAGTCTTAACTAAAGTGGTGAAATCTGCATCATTTTAATCTCTTCGCTGCTACAGGGAAAACCAATCAAGACACTCTGATAGTTTGACAAATGAGGAGCTTACTGTTCAAACCGGTACAATTTGGTTCTCATTGAGATACAGAAACATTCTGTGTTCCCACATAAACATATTCTATCCATTTAAAAGAAATTCCCCATGCTTTCTTCAGACTCCAAAATTGGCCTGAGAAATAACTCAAATGTGCTTCCTCCTCATACATTCAGAAGTAACCAACTCAAAGTTTAAAAAGGACTGTGACTATCAAGATAGAAAACATGCAACAAAACATTACAGCATAATCCCCAACATTTTCGTTTCAAATTGTACTCATACTACATACTACTCTCTTACTAGATACAGGTGGCATTTTATCTGTACTTATACTACTTACAGGTGGAATTTTATTTCATATACTACATACTACACTCATACTAGATACAGGTGGCATTTTATCTATACTTATAGTACTTACAGGTGGAATTTTATTTCATATATATATATATTTTGTTTTGTTTTTTCATCTAAATTCTGTTTTGGTTTCTTTTCTATCCCTCTCTGTGATCACTATGTTGTTAAGTTCTTTTGAGGGTAGAGACCATGCATTAATCATCCATGCATTTTCTACAGGGGAGAATAGAATGGGTCTTTACAGACATCCACAAATAATGTTTCTAAAATATTATTATTCAACAAACCTGTAATATGGCTGTTAAATTGTATTTTCTTCCAATTGTTTTTACCCAGTGAAATTCTTAGTGTAGTTTGGTATCTTTTCTGGTTGTACAACCAGAGATACCATTTCTTGTTACATTTGAGACTCTCACCCACTTTTTGATCACCAAATAAGTGCCTACTGGCGTCTGCAGGACATGTCCAAATGTTAATATTACCACTCTACTCCAAGAACTGACTTTTACGTGCTTAACTGTCAAAAGAGAAGAAAGTGTAATGTGGGGAAATTATTTTTTAAAGCCCTCTCCTCTATTCTACAGAGAGTATAAATTTCACAAATGTGATTTCCCAAACATCTGCTCAGTAAGCAGCTAAGGCCGGCCAGCGCGCTTAGAGTCCTCTGGCTGCCAAAAGTGCCTCGTGTGTGGGAGGCACGGCTGGCTCCCAGGCTGGAAGGGATCAAAAAGGAGGGCAGAGTACAGCAGGTTCAGGAAAGGCAGCAACATGGGAGGGGACAGGGTGCCAAGTTCTCTCAGAAACCACCTACATATGTCCATTTGCTTTGTAACTGCAGTGTGGTTTATTCCATTTCAGAGGGTGAATTAAAACGCAAGAGAGGTTTAGAAAGGATACTTTCTCTCAATGGAAAATAAAATGAGGCTAAAATGAAGCACAGATGGTGAGGACCTGCTTGTCGTCTTTTACTTGGAATTATAAAGGTGGTGGTTTGTTACTGAATCGCCTTACTTGGCTGAAGCCATACAGATCACAGTGGGGGATTTTAATGTTTTAGGCAACTTTTCTCCTCCTCTAATCCCTCAAATGATTTCTAGAGTGAAAAATGGCATCCTTACGTAATTGTGCTGACTCAGGTTTGTGAGATGAAAACAAAATGGAAACTATTCATTGAACATATCATTCAAGATTTAAAAAAAAAAAAAGTATAGAAAGAGAGGGACAAACAAGACTTTTAATTGAATCTATTAAAGTTCAGTACATGTTTTCATTACACAGATGATTAATAGTGCACTGCATACTGAAGACTGAAGAATGAAAACTGTGTTGTGTTATATCATAGGAGCTTGCCTGGAAAAAACGCAGTGTGGAAGGCTGGAACATTTTCTTTTCATTTCGTTCTTATTTCATTTATCCTTAAATAGGAAATATTTAATTATACAACTAGAATGTCCGTTTGGTCATGTCTCAAAAATGCTTTCCCAGTTTTTCAGGACGTTAAATTGTATGTTTTGACTTTTATTACCCTTTGTATTCCTTGCATCATTTTATGCACACTGATTTTATACTTCTCAGATTGGCTAATTATCCAGATCCTTCTGCCCTAATCAATGTGATGCTACCTCTTGATGATGACTTGTTTTCTCCTGTGGCTGTAAAACTTTAATTTTTCACTCATTTGTTTTTTAACAAAGATCACTATTCTCAGGGGATGATATAAGTTATGAGTATGCCTCTCCAACATGGCTTAAAACTGCTCCTCCCAGAACCATAGTGTTTCCAAGGACACAGTTCTCAATATTGTATTATTTTCTTACCTTTAAATTTCTTTGTCATGTAAGCAGAGTAATTTGTAACTTCACACCACAGATGGAACAGGGTTGAGATGTTTACGTTTTATAAAAAAAAAAAAAAAGAAAAAATCTTTATATTTCTATTTAAAAACTTTGTTAGATGAAAAGCTTTCTTGCTGTTTCCCTGGGCTAAGGTCAGATTGGAATAGACAGTTTTCTGACCCAAGTTTTTATTGGTATTTGTCACAGAAAATTCTGACACTGTGGTTTGTCTGCTTTCTTGACAGTTTCTCTCTGTTCCTGTTGCTAATAATAACTAACTATTGAAATTGATAGATTTCTCCCTGACTAGCATAAACCCTACCCTGAAAAAGTCCATAAAAGACCCAAAGATCCTTTAGAATTTATATTTTTATCATTAGCTATATACTCGATCTCATTAACTAAGATATATGAGAAAATATAGTTGAAAAAAGTATGACAGCAAATGACTAAGTGAGAAAAACAAATTAACAATGGCTAATATAAATAATACATAAGAGACTTAAAAATGAATTTAAAAGCAGTGAAAGAAAATGTTCTTTTATTTCCTGAAGCTCAGGTAAGATATTATGACCGATTTTCTATAAAAATGTTGAATATTAGGAATACGATTAAGAAACTAACATTTGGAGACCATAGTATTATACTGATATGTGTCCCTGACTATTCCTTAAATATTATTAAAAATCAATGCAAATACTATTATCATCAATTTTATGGATGAAATAAAATAAATGTCTTCAGGCCTGGATTAATCAACTAAAGTCACCCTGAGCACATCTGATATAATTTTACCCCTGTAAGAGTTTATTTCCCAGAACCTTGTGACTACAGACACATGCTATAAGTTTATGGACACACAAAGGTTTTCTCATATCAGTCTAGCACAATTGGGTATATTATTGCTGAAGTTTACAAAATGCATTCAACTGGGGTAAAATGTGAATGTGTCCTCTTGAGGGAGATTAAATAATGTTCTTGCAGAAGATGTAATGTAAATTGAGCCCAGAAATAGAAAGTAGCAATTATATACTCTCATTGGTCTGCCCCCTTAACTACATAAATTACTGGTGACAGAGGCAATTGGATGCCATTGTGCAAGGACAGCATTTTTTCCTCCCTAGCATCTTCCTGAGCAGGGCACAGAATCAAGTAGCCACTGATATTGCCAAGTGCATTCAGGACTCTCCTGGACTAAACTGAAATGCTGTGAAGAGGCCAAGTTACCTGGAAGCATTTAGCATAAAACAGAAATTAAACTACCAATTGTAAAATTAAACTATGCAACCACTGAAGACGTAGCAACAACAATGTTCTAAAGAATCATAGGAAGTGTTGTTTGTCGGGGCTTCGGAATTAACTCATGTCCCCAGCTTCTTGGAGTTTGGATGGTGTCATAGTAGTGTGATAAGAGAAGCTGGAATATCTCAAAAGAAAACTATTTTCTTCTAATAAATGGTGTTTAATTGACTGATTTGTGGGGAGAGAGAGAGAGAGAGAGAGAGAGAGAGAGAGAGAGAGAGAGAGAGAGAGAGAGATTAACTTGAAGACAGAAAGGAAAAGAAAATACCTGGTGGTTTGTCATTGTTCCGATATTGACCACTGACTTGTCATTTATTGTTAAGTGGTAAGTTAAAGAGTCTACAAATCATATTGTGTCAAGAGTCTAATGAAGGACCTTTTTATTTTAATCCCAAGAAGATTTATTTAGAGGTAATTTAGCTCAAGATATTCACTATTTATGGAGAAATTAAGCCCAAATAGTTTGAGTTGTTGAAAATCACAGGTGGCTAGTGACACATCTGGAATAGAACCCATGTCTCCTAGCTTACCGTACATTCGTATATCCTAAAGATAATTTTGAAATAATGGTAATAGATCTCAAAAATGGTTATCAGTTGTCCCGAAACTTGGCAGACAGAAAAAAAATACAAACTCTCAAATGACAAATGACTTTACCCCAAAGTTTAGCATAGAATGCTTAAAAATGTGATTTTCTTAGGGAAAAAAAATGGTAGTTTCATAATGGTAGTTTCATGACTTACTCTGATGTTGTGAAATGAAATCCATTCCTAATGTGTCTGAATTTCCGTACGCAGTGGCTCTGCTCCACCATCATGGCCCATTTTACTGAGCTTTTGCACACAGAATGAAAATTCTGAATTCTCATTTACTTGAGGCTAAAAATTAATGACTTTGGTTCATTTGCAGAGTAGGCTAGTGAGATCAGAAATTAAAATCTTTAAGATCCTAATTTCTTTCCCTTCCAAGTTTCAAAAAGCAGTAACGTACCTTCATCTATTTTCTCTCTCTCGGTTAGCAATGACAATTCAATACCAATGGAAAGAAATACTATATAACTACATTGTGAAGTTGAGTCCTTTATTCCTGAAATTTCTCTCCTAGCTTTATTCCTCACAACAAACCTTTCCTTTTGCTTCTATTACCGTTGTTTCCTAACATAATAGTAGGCGTTTAAAGTGCCTTTGTCCTTGGAACTGTGATATATTCAGTAATCTCTCCAGCAGTTATAAATGATGAAGGAAAAACATTGCTGGAATATTTGAAGTGTAAATTATAAATATGTAATCGTTACAGAATTACAATCCCAAAGAAATGCCTGAATAATGAAAGCAAATATGAAAAGTGACTTTTAGAATACGAATTTTGCTACATTATCAAACTGAAAAAAATCTCTAGTCTACATAAATTTATTTTATTTCTCAAACTGCTTTTCGATATCTGCTAGGAATACGGTTATGAACGTGATTACAGCCTTGAAACCCAGGAAGGTCGTTGTGTGAAGTCTGTCAAGATCAGTGTCTATAGCCACACTCTGAATGTAGCAGTCTCTAAATGAGCCGCTTCTTCCCAGGATAAGGACCTCCAAAGCTTTAAAACTGGAGGCTTCTCCTACCCCGGTTACTATCCGGAAAGGAGTATGTATAGGGGACATGCTATTTGAAAGTCACTCTTTATTACTAGCTGGGCCTCCCCCCTGGACCATATCCAATTCATCCAGGTGCTCTTGGCTGGATTACTTTTGAGTTACCTGGAGACTTTTCACTTAGACATCAGGAAAGCCTCTGACACCTACTTGAGACTGTTCACAGCGTCCACTCTGGTTTCAACTTTTGGCCTTCAAAGAGGTGATCTTCTAAATGAAAATTCCAAATACGATGAGGTACAACATCATTATTTGAATGCAAAAGCTTTTAATATCTGCTCCTTCTACCAAAACCAAAGAACATACTAGCACCTTGGCAGAAATGTCTGTATGAGTCTCCCATGTTAGCATATTGCCAAGGGTACTTTAACAGCTGTGTATGATGTCAGAGGGGTAGTAGACTTGGGGGAGGGTTATCATTTCATGAGAGGTCTTAATGCCTAATCATTATGTTGTTTTGTACACCTGAAACTAATATATATATATATATATATATATATATATATATATATATATATATATATATATATATATATATATATTTTAAAAGAGTCTCCCATGTTAGAAATTGAGGAATTGAGTAGGTGGAAAGAAGTGCATGATCCCTCTGATGTTAGAGCCTGTGTTCCATAGTGAACAAAGCTTCGGTGTGTCATGGATGTTAGCATACTGCCTGATAAGGCAACTGGCTGCATGCAGCATACTACAGACAGGTATTAATAATACTTGCAAATAATCACTAATAAAATATTAACAAATTTTACCTCTTATGTTCTAAACCTTTCCTTCTCAGATTAGAGTCCAACAATCACACTCTATAGACAACCAAGAGTTTCTTTACCTAACTAAAGTTTCAGAATTTAAGAGCAGATTCTGTAACAAGTATAATTCATGGATTCTGCTTGAAAAAGTTACATGTTTAAGAAATTATCTTCTGACCATAAATTTTATAGGAAATGACTATATTAATAATGGTTTTTTCTAAATTCTTGATAGAAATGTTTACTAATATAATACATGGGAGTTTCTAATGGGAAAAATATTGAATGTATTGTATTTCAGAAAACCTAAAGTGGCATCAGATTTCTTAACATCAAGGGTAAGAATATACATATATACTCAAAGTTGTAAACCTTTTGTCTGTTATGTTATCTTCTTGCATATAGATTAAAGTATATTGATTAATGTTTGTCATTAGCCCTACAGTGTTTTGCTTTCCATTTCACTTCCAAAGTTAATTTGTTTTCTCTATGTTCCCATTTCATTATTATTACAGATTTATTCTAACATAATAGTTAATTTGATGTATCTAAAACTTCATTGGCATTTTGTCTAACATTAGACTTTTTGCCTGTGGCTCAAGTTTTGTATAGACTTTTTTGTTTAAGTATATAAGTTCTCAGAAATATATATATATAATTTATAATTTTATAAACTTGATTAAATTCAAATCAAGTAAGTTCAACATTACACATCATAGAAATTCTAAGCTTACATTCAGAGTCTGTGAAAATAGAGCCCAGAATAGCCTGTGTTGGCATTTATCAGTATTGATTTTTAAATTAGCAGGTGCCATTTCCATTTACGGACTGAATACTGAATACTTGAATGTTCCTTGACTGAAATCACATGAAAATCTGGTTTGATACTCCGGAGATACACCTATTAAATGTGTGTGTGTGTGCATGTGTGTGTGTGTGCGAGGATGGGTGAGATTGACTTTCATGTTTACCACTATAAGGCAAAAATTCTACCCAGATTTCTTTGTCGCATTTGTCACATGGGAGGACCAGTGGAGGTTCTGGGGACAAGCTAACCAGAAAGAGAGAGTTCAGAAGGACTGAGCTACAAAACTCAGTTGTGCTTTTTTTACTTTCTTCTGTCTCCCAGCACACATGGTTACTCCTCTGTCGTGAGGACAGGATGAGGGCTGGCTTACATGCCAACTTCCCAATCATTCAGAAGTTCTTACTGTAGAAATAAAAATAGAAAGACAAGAGGACAAAAATAGTTCCTCTTACATAGGGTGTTGTTGACGTAGCTTCTGTAAACGTTACTATAATACTTGAGCCTGGATTATTACTAAACCCCTGTGCTTCTCATTCTAGTGTAATTGTCTTACAAGTAACATCAAGAAGCTGTTATAACAATCAATTGCACACTTTCAGATTTTGTCCTCCCCACAACAAACAGCGCAACGATGCTACATAAACCATATATGCTGGAATCTAAAATCCCTCAGATATATCTTTTTTCACCTTAAACGCAGAGTATGTTGACTTTAAAGATGAGAAAATGAGGTATCCTACACGGTCATTCCCCTTCTTTGCCCTTGAATTTGAAATCACGATGAACAGATGCAGGGGTCTCTAGTTGAGAGAAAGCAGTATATACGATGCGTTCAACCTCAGAGGCTTAGTTCAATGTTCATGATGGAACTTTATAGATGGAAAATATTTACATTGAAATCATATGGAAAATGTTTTCAGTGGAAGGAAACAAAATACTAGAAAGTAAAATAGATCACAATCAAAAACCTGTATACGCAGTCAGAAAATATCAGGAAGCAGGTTAGAACTAAAATGTATATTTGATTATATTTTCATAAAGGTGATCGGTTAATCTGTACAGAGGAATTTGTTCTTCATTTTATACAAGTGGTTTCTTTGACAGTTTTCTTTTGTTTGTTTGTTTTGTTTTGTTTTTTAGCTTGTTCTTGATTCATGTCAGTAATGTCCATTTGGAGGAAAGGAAATTAAAAGGCCTATGTTATCGCAAAGGTCTGACATTTGATAAAACATATTTTTGAAAATATGCCATGCTTTATTCATCAAGACAAGCATTAACATGGCAAACTTGGACGTCTCCTCAGTAGGATCTTTGACCTTAAAACTTGTAAAGAATAACTATACTGGTATTTGTTCAAACATTTGCATATAATTACTTTCTTTCCTAATGAGTGTCTAGCTTTTTTTAAATAACTATGAAAATAATTCAGATGCATAAGGGTAAAAGTGGAAACTTTTAAAAAAAAGTGATTGAGAAAGATTTACAAATACTATTTACTCACTGATTGATAACTTGGAAGGGAATTGTATGATTTTTTACCATAATTTGTGTGAAGAAAATAAAGGATCAAAATTCACTTAACCAGAAACTATATGGTGATTTAAGAGAATGTTAAAATTAAGTTGGGTAAGAAAAATTTAAAATTAAGCTAGATAAGAAAATATATTATTTTTTGTATTAATTTTCCTTGGCAAGATCCATAAGACAGGTAACATTTCAGTAACAGAGAGTGGAGGACAGTAATTTGAAAATGTTTGATAATAGAACCATAGGTTTCACCAAGAGCAAGAATTTCCCCTTGAAGCTAGGAAAACTGAAGTCAAAAAAATGGTTAAGAAACTAAGTCAAAATCCAGGAACTAGCTAGTAGCAGAGCCAAGAGTACCACTTAGTTCTCCTGACTCCAGCACTAGTCAGCGACGTTCCCACTGCAGGCTATCTTATTCCAGTGTGACCATGTATGAATATATTTAAGCTGATGGCTAATAATGATCATTCAGAATAGAGTGTGATACTGAAACTAAGCACATTTCTTCATTATGGGTAAAACACATAACTTTCCTTTGATACCAGCAAAAATCTGTTTTCTATCTCGAGAATCACTTGCTGAATTATTCAGTTTTTAATTACAAATGCTGGTACCCCAGAATTTCTATGTGGAAGGCAGAGGCCATAAACTGTAAGGCCCAAGGTTCATCACGCATGGCAATTTATACAAGAGTGAGACAGATGGCAATGTTTCGTATTAAACAACATATGTAGGAGAGGTGTTCGTGAAGATTCTAGGGGAATTAAATAGTTTCAACCAGCTTCTTGATGCCGACTCTCAGGTGAGTTCTTCCCCTTAGGTGAGATCAGCAGGGTGTGGAGATTCTATCAGAATGTGCTACTGCTCTACTCTGATCGTCTCTCCTTCACTTACCCCGTTACCTCTCTGGTCCCTAAATCTCCTCCTGATACACACACACACACACACACACACACACACACCCATCTCTTTTGCAGTTTATGCTCTTCCTTTTCTGGGGTCAAAGGGTCTCTTTCTCTCTCTCAAATTGTCTATGTCAGGAGTGTGCAATTTTTACACTAGTTGCATTTCAAGGATGTGTGAATCTGTCACATTGTCTGGCACAGGATCAGCAGCAAGGCTACTTCCTTGTCAGCTTGTTCACGATGATTGATCTTAAGGAGAATTTCCTTTCATCAGCCTGAGAGGAGGATCATTTGGCTGATTTATGATTATGGCTCATCACCTTGGAAGTTTCCTTAAAAGACCTTTCTGCGTGACATGTAATCTCTTCCAGCAAATGTATTTTACATGACATGTGCACTTTGAGTCTTACCTGGAATATAAACTGTTTGACGGTTTTAGTTAATGTTCTACATTACACAAATTACTGTTGTAGCATTTATCGCTTGGTCATAGTTTTGTATCTTCAGTGCTTTTGGCAATCTAAGTGATGTGGGGTGATCAGCTTGCTTTTCTAACACAGTTCAGTTGAAATCTGATGCATACTGTTTTTAAGATCTTTCATGTGGATAGAACATATCCAGAATGATGTAGAAATGAGATAAATGAAGTGAATGACATGATCTTCAGAATAAATATTTTGCCTCCCTCACCTACCACCCATTCTAACAATTCCCTACAGGGTATTCTATCAATTAAAATGTCTTAATATTTTATATATTCCATTATATACTTTCATGTAAAGTGATTCTTAAATATATTTACATTTATCAGTTTTTACTTTTTACTATCGAAATATGGAAATTATTTTTAAATAATATGTTCTTATAAAAATATTTGTAAATACTAAGATCTTATAAAAGACTGGTGCATAAAAGCTCAACATAGATAATTAGAACTTTTTAGCAGAAAACATTCGTAGGAGTCTGATCTTTTTTTCACACGGATGGAGAAACTGAAGAGCTAAATAAGTTCATGCAATTACATAACCACAAGTGCAATGCACATCTCTTCACTTATAATTTTTAAATAATTTAGTATATTTTACTATGAATAATATATAATATACATATATACTCATATACATATGTATATTATCCATAGTATATGTGAGACATAATATAATATAGAGAATTGTAATATAATATATAGTTATATATTATATACTATAATATTATGTGTATGCTACTGTGTTTCCCCGAAAATAAGGTTGTCCGGCTAGCCGGACAATCAGCACTAATGCATCTTTTGGAGCAAAAATTAATATAAGACCGGGTCTTATTTTACTATAAGACCGGGTCTAATCTAACATAATATAAGACCCGGTCTTATATTAATTTTTGCTCCAAAAGCCGCATTAGAGCTGATTGTCCGGCTAGGTCTTATTTTCGGGGAAACACAGTGTATGTACATACAATATAATATAAAATATATAAAAATATATAAATAATAAATACATATGATGTAAGACATAATATACTAGAAATAGTATATCTAATATATTATAGTAATGTATATAATATATAATGTAATATATATGTTACTCTGCATATATACAAGTCACACTTTACATATAGATTTATTCTTGTTAACATATTTACATTGTATTAATACTTTATACAAAATAACAGTGTTTGGAAGGGAGCCCAAACCCAGTGGATAAGCCCTGTGTGAATATGGATACCTACTGAAACAGCTCACCTCACTATTCATTGTTTATTTCTATTAAACATATAATTCTTTACTAAATTTATTAGACTATTTGTTAATGATTAATTTAAAAAATAAATGATACATTATAGAAAGACAGACATTAACTAATAGCTTGATTTCCTCTAATCTTAATTTTGTATTTTACGCCATTTTAACCTACTTCTGGTATTTGACTACAATTCAGTGGCAAAGTCACTTTCAATTTCATTTCTAACTGTGTTTGCTTTCGTAATAAAGTCTCAGGGATTGGATCATCTCTGTATAGGGGATTTGCTGTTTAAACTTGATTTTGTAAATTTGATCTAAAATACCAATGTGTCTCAAAATATAATCGGGGAAAAAAAGTCAGTCGGGGAAAAAAAAAAGTACTATTTACCATTCATAGACCATATTATCCAAAAAAAGAAAGAAAAAAAATTAGTCACTCTTTCAAAAACCAAGAAAATATTTCATTTGTTACCCACACTTTTAAGACCATGTCTTTTTTTCCCTGTGGTCAGTTTTTAGACACCTAAACATGTGGTCCAAAAGGGACCTTTGGAAAAGTTAACCCAAATCCATTGGGATTCGGAAGAACAAAACAATACCAATGTAACTTCACTAACAATTCTCACCCCCATAAACTTTAATTAAAACAACAACAGCAACAACAACAACACAATATCATTAAAAGGCAGAATTTGATGTCGTGAAAAGACATTGCAGAAGGGTCAGGGCACTTTGATACTACTCTTGACTTTGAAACTACAAAAATGTAATCCGTTGCCTTCACACATTCTTTCTTAAGATGCCATGAAAAAATAAGTTAATCAAACAGAACAGCTAAGTTATTTTATATTTAGTTTTTTCACATGAGATTTTAAATTATAGAGTCAAAGACATGTAAAATACTGAAAATAAGAAAATGTTTCACAACCAGGAGTTTTAGTATATACTCTTGCACAAAAGTATTTAATGAAATTTCATTGGAATATAGTTGCCCTATTCTTTGGAAGTTGTAGTTTAAACAAAGTCCAACATCATTTTTAAAATACAAAATACTGCATTCAATAATGTACAATCATAAATTCCAGCATTTAATTAAAAAATTGCAGTGCCTTTTCAAAAACAGGAAATTGTGTTGAATGACCATGAAAAAATATCAGGAAATAAAAACAGAGTCAGAAATAGACAGAAAGATGTAGTTATCAGCAAAGGTACATACACACCTATTATAAATATGCACAATTTTCTCAATAAGTTAAAAGAAACTATGAACATACTAGGAAAAAAAATGGAAATGGAGCTGACAGATTTCTCAATAGAAAAAGAAAAGAACACACACACTGTGTGTGTAAATGTGCATATATACTCATATATGGTTTTTATGTATGCACATAAATGTATATATGTATACATATATCTGAGTATATATTCATATTCATGTGTATATGTATGTATGTATCTATCTACCTATCATCTATTTATCTCTATATAATCTCATTAATACTATGATGCACAAGAATTGCTATTACACTTTATTTAGGAGATGATTCTAATAGTTTTCATGCTAACACACGCAGAGCAGACTGCAAGCCACACTTCAGTTTACAAACCTTTAGCCTTGAGTTTGATACTTCATTTATTACACCACTACTCTGACAAATGGTTCAGTGGCTCTGATACAATTAATGAGCTCTGGTGAAACTATGAAGAGCAGTGGATGTTGTTCATGCAAAAACTGTATCCAAAATATTCAGAAACCAAATAAGAACAGCAATAGTATAACGCCAGGCTGTGTTTGGTATTAATCGTGTTTTCTTGTCCACTGTTTCTGCACAATTCTTTCAAGAGACATCATAGCTATCTGGTAATCCCATTTGATTTGGCCAGATACTTCATAGACACCCTTCATTCAGCAATGTGGAGTGTTCTCCAGTTAGTATCACCAAGTTAATAACTGCCTTCTCAGTTATTCTAATCAAGTCAGGAGAAAGACAGAGTTCATCCCTTGGTTGCCAAAGATGTGCCCTTGTTCTGATGAGCAAGTTGAACCTAATGGAGTTCTCCAAAGCCGTGGATGAGGTTACATCATCTATTCAAAGTTGCACGTCCTGCCTTTCAGGGCATATTTTCTTAATGTGACCTGCTATTCACAACTTAAAACATGAATCAAAATTTCTTACTGTCCTAAAGCTATGTAGAGCTTTTCAAAATTATTACTGAAGCAAAGATTATTTTAAACTAATTGTCCTTACATGTTGGTCTGACTTTCAATCATCATTTATAGCAGCAGAATTTCAAAGACAATTTGCATAATGCATTCAAACTCAAGGCATTTTTAAGAAGTCTACTTAGAAAATTTCACATATGAAATTTTTGCAAAAGGAGAGGTAATTAAATGTATTCAACTCATTTATCTTGTGATGTTTTTGGAAAGAAATGACCACAACACTCACAAATTAGGGGGCAGTTTGCTCTGTATCTATACCTGGTACGAAACTGGGCAATATATATGTCTGTGTTTATTTAGAATCAGAGAATTATTACTTACATGTTCAATTAAATAAAATTTTAATAATTTAACTGTGAATACTTAATAAGAATTAAATTTTCACAGTTAATAATTTAAAATATTACTTTTGTAACTTCTATTAATCATTAAATAATTCATTGAATAAAATATTCTTAATATGTAGCTCAGAAAATTTAAATAGTACGCATAAATAAGGAGGATGTTAGATAAGAGATATGCACATACTTTCACAAGCATAGAATTAAAGACTACAGTACTTTTAATTATCATCTGCATTTTATAGAAATAAGAGAAATATACTAATATGCTTCTCATTGCCCTGCTCTCTCTTGCTCTATGAAAGTTTACCACACTTAAAATTCAGTAAAACATTTTTCTCTGAAAAGACTTGTATCCATTTCCATCTTTTTCTTAGCTAAAGGAATGATAGGTGAAAATGAGTTAAAAGTCTTTCACTACTGCAATTAGAATTAATTTTCAGCAATAATACAGATTTCACACACACTAACTCTTTATTGATTTTAAGTATTAACTACGTTTCTTCTGTGATAAGGATATTTTACCTGTATTTGGATGAATATACCTAATATAGGGTAACAGGTCTTCTAAAACAAATAGAAGATTATAAGGCAAAGGTAATCATTTAAAATTCCATTTATGTAATGGCACTTGACATTTTCTTATATAATACATTATCTGTGTACATTAATTTTAAATCCCTACCATAATTCCTAAAATTAAAAATTAACCTTAAGATTAAAAGGCAGAGATAAAAAGTAATAGTTTTCCTAATAATAATTATGGAACAAGAATAAAGCGCTTACATTTATGTGTCTTAAATCAAACTTTCCATCACCATATATTTGACCCCATTTAACCTTATCTACCACCCCCTTCCCCCTTACCTCACCCCAACAAACTTTAATTAAAAAAAAACAAAAACTTTCAACTAATGTTAAAAAAGATCCTAAAGATTATTTTCAGTTTGCTAGATGCATTGCTATGCCTAACCACCCAATCTAAAGTCATTTTTCCAACTCAATCATTCCACTTCTATCTCCAGTTTCCTGTCATATGCTAAACCTAGGCTTCAATGTTTATATACACATTTGACATTGTACAATTTCTTAAAATCCTACAGAGTTTTTTTAAGCCTGTGTCCTTTTTCTTCCTCAATGATACTTTTTGTTCTGTGTAGGCAAGGACCAAACCTTTTATACTGGTTTTGTGGTGAAGCTGTAGGTAAATTTCATTTTCTAAAACCAACATCTAAGTGAATTTTAAAAATCCTAATATCTGAAATATCAATCAAAAGGGTGATGAGAAGGTAATCTGAGTATGATCATTCCATCAATGACCTAGTTAATTCTTATGGTTTGTTTTTTATCAGTCCCATTGCCTGGTTTACATTAGTTTTATGTTAATTAATTCTAAGTTTGATCCTGAGGGTCAATGCTGTTTTCGGAGGATTTGTCAACCTTTGTCCTGAATATAAACACTGCTCTTTACAAGAAGAGGCTGTTTGTAAATCCGAGTATTTTGGCTTCTCCAAAACAAACCTGAGCTTTTTATCAAATCTATGCAAGTGGCTATTTTATATTAAGAACTATTATTTTATTGTCTAATTTCACTAGTGTTTCTGCTTTTCCAAACCCTTAATTATATTCAATGGACCATCACATTACTCACAAGGAATGAGAGAACAACATAATGAATATAATGTATTTTTGCTTCAGAGTCAGCAGGATACTAACATAATAAACTGATCTTCTAAATCTGTAAACACATGCTTGCAGGGTGATGTAAGCTACCTACATGTAAACTTGTGTTGTTAGCACAATTATATAGCTGGTATTTTATACTGGATGAGATTAAATTTATGCAAACAGCAGTGTATCCTTAGCTAACGTAACTAATCTCAACATATTATATGAATGAGGAGTAAAACATTATATTTTCTGTAGTTTTGAGTAACATCTGTAGATGTTACGAAAAAGAACAAGTTACAGATGAGTATGTCTTGATTATTTTGATGAGGTACAGTTTATTTAAAATAGCTTACTAATTAAAGGACTTATAGGATACATGAAGATCAGAGAAAATGAACTTCAACAAAGGAAAACAATTTCATCTTTAGTTAAGGCATTTTCAAGTTATAATGTACTGGGTGATATTTAAGTTTATTTTTCCTTATTTATGGTCTGTAATGTAAGGATTGTGTTTTATTACTCTTTTGATTCTCACTTTTTATCACCTGTAACAGACCATGGTGCTTATTTGCAGACACCTGCCTCTGGGAGCAGTCTACACCAGTCTGACACATGCCACTTTAGCATGTGGATTATTTTGAGCTGAGGGAAATCAAGGCCTAGCAGACTCAGGAAGAGTTTTCTACCGTTCCCTTATCTGCCTAAAATGATTTAGACAGGTGGACATATTTTACCCATTTGTTTCTGTTGGATTTCTATAAAAGCTCTCTGATTTTAGTAGAATCACAATATTTATGGAGTATTCTTGATGTAAAAATTTTAAACAGCTCTGAAGAAGTCTCATAACAAATTCATGAATTTTCTGTTTTTATCCTTTTATACAAATGACTTAATTGACCACAGTGCCAAAAATGGAATGCTTCATTTAGTTACACGAAAAATATTTGAGGAAACTTAACCAAATATGTTTTGACCAATCATTGCCATTAATTATTATTCAAGATAATTACTGACACCAAAGAATATGCTACATTTCATTTAAACATTAATTATTTTTTCATGTATAAATAATAAGCTGTTAAATGTTACTATACTAGCAAATCTAAATTCCAGCTGATGTACATTAGTGAAAATCATGAAAGTTGGTTTAAGAAAGTTACATACTGGGGAACTTTAACCACAGGAAATTTGTTTTAAAAACTACAAAAAGCCTGTAGCTTAAAATTCACCTGAGGCAAAGATGCTTGTTTTCTAAAAACTATTTTTTTCAGAATTTTTGGATTAATGTATTTAAAATTTATTCAATTATGAAATGTGTACTTTGCGACGAAGGCCCAAAAATGATTGATAAAAGCACTCCTCAACAATTCAATTTTCTTTTCTATTATAAAATGTTTAATTTTGTCAACTACTCTTTAAGTACTAGAGATTCAGAGTTGTGGACTTCTGTTTCTAATGATTTGGATTAACTTCTTTATTAAAACTGACTTTTACAAGGAAAACAATCAAACTGCTGGGAAAATATTTTTTAATGACTTAAATGCATAAAGGAGTGATCGAGATAATAGAAACTGCCAGGACCAATTCTCAGGAAAACCCTAAAGGAAAAGATGTAGGCATAATACTTGAGCATACTAGTAGTATTTTGGTTCTGTTAATCCTGACAATCCAACGAATGCAGGTTTTAGTTTAGAAGTCTCATGGAGCATGTGTAAAGACAGGGGTGTAATTTAAATCTAGGCTGAGAATTGTAGGAGAACCCCTTGCCATATTAAGCTGGGGACTCAAAGAGCTATACCCTTAACGTAAGGGTGAACTAAATGTCAATTTACTTTCATAATCGCTGATCTCCAGAAATCCCAAAGGACTTTTGGGGATTTTTACCTGGCACTAAGTTAAACACACACACACACACACACACACACACACACACAAATAATAATAATACAAACTAAAAACATTTATTAAGAGTAGCCCAACACAATATCAAAAGAGAAGAACAAATTTGGACGACTTGCAATACCTGATTTTAATTCTTACTATAAAGCTACAGTGGTCCAGACAGTGTGGTACTGGTGAAAGATTAGACAAATAGATGAATGGGACAGAATAGAAAACCCAGAAATAGATCCACATAAATATAGTCAAGTGATCTTTAAGAAAGCGGAAAAAACAACACAATGGAGCAAAGACATTTTTTCAACAAATGGTTGTTGAAGCAGTTGAACATCCATATGCAAACAAAAAAATGAATTAGACAGAGGCATTACACTATTCACAAACATTAATTCAAAGTGTGTCACAGACCTTGAGGTATGTATTAGTTACCTTCCTCAGACAGACATATTAAAAGATGGTGATTCTAAAGTATACCAGTTAAAAATGAACAAAATAACATGGATTTGCTGTTCTGTATATTTATGGCATATCTATATATCACCATCTTTGTAGCAACGAAGAATAAAGGTGGGCCATTTTGAAAATTAAGCTATACTAGATTAGCTGAGACACAAAATTAACAAGCAGGTCAATAAAGAGAAAAATAAAAGGTGTTAGTACTGATGATGTTAGTATGAAGATTGGAAAAGTGAAAATATTTGGCATACACCTTGATGGAAAGAAAAGTTCCAAGTACACATGATAGATATTTGCTATTCCTCATTAGCCTTAGAAAGAGTAAGTCTGTACAAGCAGTTTCTTTTGTGAGTTTTCTTTTACCGTATTTATGTAGTTTCCACAACCGGTAAGCTTTTCTACTGATGTTTATGTTCTTTGTGAATAATATGTTAACTACTCAGGTGATACATCACTTATCTGACAGGATAGAACGAAGGACACAGGTAACCAATGTATTCAATCGTTAGGGACAAAGTTAGAATCTTTGCTTAGAAAGTGAAGGAAATGAAATCATAACTTCCTACCAGCCTTCTTTAGAAATAAAAAAAAATAACAATTTTATGAAAATTATGTGTTAAGGAAAACAGCATGGTATAATTTAAAAGTCTGTGGTCCTAAAAAATGTATGATTCAAAGACACATGTAACAAATGTATTTATTAGTAAAATAGATGATAATAAATAACATAGTATCTTTAAGAAGCTTTAGGAGATACAAGGACTTGAAGGAATCTGAACATTCATAGGAAATGTTTTACAAAATAAACACAGTCTACTTTCTTCCATGCTTTTCCTTCTACCTGAAACACAGTCTGTTTTTCCACTTCCATTACTCCCTCCACCCCAAGCTTACCAGTTCAACAGCAGGTTATTTCCCAGGCCTGGGGTTACATCTGCTAACTCATGTAGAACTCACCTAAGCCCTCAGGCCAGTTTAAGTTGGGACCTTCTACACACACATTGCAACCTGTGGTTTTTCTTCTTACCACTTAATTATAAGTTTTAGGATTAGATATATGGCTTACTTAGTGGTGGCTCCTCACTGACATATAATCACCATGAGGTCAGATGTGTTGTCTGGGTCTGTCCTCCGTGAGTGTCATGCCATACACATATTAAATAATTAACAAATAATTATAGAATCAATGAATATGTGAGTATACATTTTGACATTATGTGATTGCAAAATAAAATTATAGAATATGATCACGTAACATGTCTTGAAATGGAATAAAGTAAAAGAATGGGAAGAATAAAATAAAAATTGTCATCTAAACAATTTTCAAACTTTTATGGTTTTTCATACTACTTTAATTAGTAGTTAGATCTCTAATTACTGAGACAGAATAGTGATGAGAATTAACTTGATTCAATGTGGAAAAACAATGTAAGATAAATGATCTAACAAGATCAGAAAGTCAGTAAATGCAAGGAGTTATTTAAATTTAGATTTAGAGCATTCCAATAAACAGTTTCATTTTTTTAAAGCAGTACATTTCTATAGTATCTATTCCTATAATGTTTCTGCTCCATATATAAGAAATGATGAAATGTTGCTTGAAGATGAATGCATTAAACACTGCATTAATTATCTTTAGCATATATTTTCTCTTTCTTACATCCAATAGATTTAAGAAGTATATGAATTGAATCATCCAACATTTTGTAAATTGGACATAGCAATACACTCTACTAATATTTCAATATAGGTTTGAGGCGAAAATGCCATTATTGGGCCATATTTCCGATGTGAATTAAATTTTTGGTAAATGTGTTTACTTGATTTAATTTGATCAGTTCCTTGATTGATGCATTTATTCATCCACCATTTAGGGAGTATCGCTCTCTACTGAGTATGTGCCACACACTGTGCTGTATATTATCTATGACAAATACTGTTTGGCTACAGGTGGATTGATGGTAGCAAGAACCTCCTTAGAACTTCTCATTCAGCCTTGAAGGATGAAAAGGGGGAATTATACATCTAGAAATAAGATTAGAAATATTGGTATTTGTCTAGACTGAATGCTACAAGCATCAATTTAATTATTTTATTCTGGGTTATGAATATGTCATTGAGAAATATTCATTTTAAAGAAAAAGTTTGAAAACAGAAAAAAAAAAAAAGTTGGGTAGTTTTGGAAGTTGCCCAGGCGAGATGTAATGGTAATTTGAAGCAAGATAATGTAAAAGTAAGAACACCCATTAAAAACGTACTAAAGTGAAAAAAAAAAAAGTACTAAAATGATCTGTAAGTGAAGTAGTTGGTGATAGTGGCAAAAATTCATTTATTCACCTATTCAGTATTTCTTACAAAGTGCCTACAAAAATGCAAAGTACTCTTCTTGGCTTTAGGATAATTTAATTAGTAAGGACAAGAAAATGCTTGCTCTATGAAAGATGATATTTTATTAAGCAGAAACAGATACTAAACACAGAAGTAAATACTTAGATAATATGATTTCAGATATTTTTAACTGCTATGAAGAAGGTAAAATAGGGAAATGAGCTAAAATATGATTGAGAGAGAATAAAGAACAACTGAATAGTTCAAGTATTGTACTCAGAGAACCCCTCTCTGAGATGAAGAAATTTTGGTGGAGTTGTCATATATTTTGGGGCAAAATGATCGAATAGTGTGGGAGGCAGAAACTGGAAACTCAGTGAAAAATTACCAGTTTCTGAATAGATGTATTGAGGTCACTATTTTACTAGAATTGGAGAGAACTAGGAGGGGAACATATATAGTGGAATGTTTGTTTGGTGGATGAAGAGGGAAGAATCAATAGTCAAGACAGAAGAAGGTGGGGCTCAGTGGTTTTGGTCAGAGTAGAACACCTGCATGTGGCCTCTCTAGCATGATATCCTATAGGAAGTCAGATCTTATACGTGGGCTTTTGCCCCAAGGGAAAGTGGTCCATTGGAGAAGAAGGAAAGCGCATGGCTCTGCAATCTAACTTGGGAGATAGTTCTGCCATACTCTATAGGTTGAAACTGTCAGGAACCCACTTAGATTCAAGAGCAAGGGGTATTGACTATATATCTGGTTGGAAGAAGTGTCAAAAATATGTGGCCATATTTAACAACAAATAAACAAACAAAAAAACACAACACCACCAAAGTACGCCTCTGGCCATAAGTAATTTCACATACTCCCTAATGCAAAATGAAATTGACAGTGTCAAAACCACTCTCAAAAGTCATTTGCCATGATGGCATAGGCTTGGACTCAAGGATTAGAATCTCTTCATCCAAATCAAAGCCAATCTCAACCACAAGGTTGCCAGTTCAATTCCTTGAGTCCCGCAAGGGATGGTGGGCTGCGCCCCCTGCAACTAGCAACGGCAACTGGACCTGGAGCTGAGCTGCGCCCTCCATAGCTAAGACTGAAAGGACAATGACTTGAAGCTGAACGGCACCCTCCACAACTAAGATTGAAAGGATAACAACTTGACTTGGAAAAAAGTCCTGGAAGTACACACTGTTCCCCAATAAAGTTCTGTTTAAAAAAAAAAAAATCAAAGCCAAGTGCAGATGAGGGTCCTAACATTCATTCCTCAGACGTAAAGAACTGTGAACCAGACACAAGTTATCTGACCTGTCCAAATCCAACAGAGAGTGGTGTGGCAGCCACAGTGTAACTTCAGTAGAGAACCCCATGAAAAATGGGAGAAATGGGTATACACAACAGTCACTGGTTCATAGCACTTCTGAAAATCAGCTAAGCACATGTGACCATATCCTTGAATAGGATTTGAACCTACTTCCTAGGAATAAACCCCTATGACTTTGTCTTCTGGGCTCTTGGGTTCCATGTTCTGTGTTATTCTTCCTGAAAAAATTAGATACAGGCTTTGTTTTTAGCTCAATAGTGTTCTTAAACTGCTTTCTTGTCATATAAATTTGAGAGTCTAATTATTTTATCTCCAAGTCATTTAGCCCAAACTGATACAATCCTGTAAAATGCATGAAGGTTTTATGTATCCAGTTATACGCATTCCACAAGACAAAGGACGAAACCACAAATTTCTTTGAGATAAGTTTGTCTCTACTTTGGGCAGTTTATAAGGCTGCAGTGGAAAATGCCTTTGAGGTTCTTAGAAGCACTTTCACTAAAAATAGTGTCTTTGGGGCCGATCTTGGGATCTATAAAAGACCTTTGTCTATCTGAAAAGATCTACGGAGCATCAGCTCACATCTTTCTAAGACCTTAAAAGATGTTATAGTCACAACTTTGGCTCTATCTTTACATTGATTTGACAGCCTAACAGTAATCTGGGTTTAATTTTTTTCCTGAGAGTTTTACTATTTTGGAGGAAACCTTTCTGGTTGTGTAAACCATCCTGGCCCTCTTAACATTTCATCCTATTTCTACTCAAAAGGGAAAGGTATCTCTTTCATTCGTCTATCTTTTTTCTTTTGATAAGCGAATAGAAGGTAAATGATGACGTCAACCCGTGGGCGTGGCAATCTCGTCAACTAGATCATTAAGTTCATTTGGAACATTTCTTATTTTCCACATTACTGCAGGTACAGTGTTGCCAAAATTCCACTACTATATATCAAGAGCCCTCTGTTCTCTATCT
This sequence comes from Rhinolophus ferrumequinum, assembly GCF_004115265.2. NCBI lineage: Eukaryota > Metazoa > Chordata > Mammalia > Chiroptera > Rhinolophidae > Rhinolophus > Rhinolophus ferrumequinum. Next base: position 51,797,899 of record NC_046302.1, on the reverse strand, counting down.
TCCAATATACGTTTTTCTCAATTCATCTCACACTCCCACCAATAGTCTCTTCAGGTCCTGACTGCCACCCATTCCCATAAAATATGTCATGTAATTTAGATTTTTGCTATAGCACCATCCCGCTTCGTGTGCAATTCTCCCCCCCCCCCCATTTATCTTTTCTATGAAAGCAATGATAGCAAAATTTAGTGGCTTAAAGCAACAACATTTTGTTGATCTCATGATCTGGGGATCGGAAATTTTAGCAGGACTTGGCTAGATGATCTTTTTTCCATGGAATATTGACAGAGGTCATTTGGTGGTATTCAATCTGGAGGGTTTTAGATGGCTTCACTCACACATTTGGTTTTTAATAGGATATTAGTTGGGAGTGTTGACAAGAGTATCTATATGTTTCGTTACCACCATAGTAGCTTCCGGATAGTTAGATGTCTAAAATCGCATCTTAGAGCAATAAGCATAATTGCTCCAGTGAACCACACATAAGTTCCATCGTAACATATTACCTAGAATTGGAAGTAATGCTTCTTTTCTGTCATAATCTATTTGGCAAAGCAGACACAAATCTGCCTGGTGTAAAGGGGAGGAAACATAGATGTTAGCTGGGGAGGGTGAAGTATGAAAGCATTTGAAGCTTTTAAAATGGCTCTTCAGTTAACAAGCTAATGAATATGTCAACTGGTTTATATTCATACAAAGATGTATTCATACAAGAGTGAGAGTAAATAAACTACAGCTAAACACATTATCATGGATGAATCTCATAATATAATGTAACAGAATGCTGAATGACAAAACCATAGATTACACATCATATGATTAGATTTACATGGAGTAAAAAAGCTGAGAAAAACGAAATAATATATTATTGAATCATATACAGATTGAAATAAAATTTAGATTAATGATTGCCTCTACATGCAAGAGAAGGAATGAAATGGGAAGACACATGCAGGTGCTTTGAAAGTACCAGCACTAAACTTTTGAGCTAGCTATTGGAAACACTAGTTTTCGTTTTCTTTTAACCGTCACAAATGTTTAGAAAGTTCAGCATGTATGCTGTTGACAATATAAAGTAAGAATAAATAAAAACAAAAGAAATATAATAATAGGAACTGGTAAAAGTTTGAGAAATTTAACCTTGAAGGGGGCGGTATGTTAAAGTTGCTAGAAGAGGTAGAGGGTAAATGCAGATTTCACGGATCTTATTTGGGAAATATAACAATAGAGCACAGAAATGATACAGGACAGAGGGAAAAGGAAAAATGGAAGGAAAGAGAGATTGCCAAACAAAGTAACTGTGAAGTGATACTTGGGGATAGGAATCAGAGCACATTTGGATGGTCTGGAGTTTGATGGAGAGACACAGCCAACAATGTATGAGAAGTGCAGGAAGATGCGTTCAGATGCAGGTGGGTGCCTAATGACAATATGAAGCCATTTTGGATAACTGCTTTTGAAAATAGGCATATGAGACTAAAATACTCATTTAAACTGAATTGGGATGCCATATATTAATTCACAAAGAAAAATGCAATTGCTAAGAAACCTGAACAATAATGTGCCACCTAGACATTCTTCATTATTCCTATGGGACAGCTAGATGGAAATCTAAGTAATAGTCAAAGCAACACTTGTTGCTCCCCCAGAAATTAGAATATAGCAATTGGATCAGATAATTTTCCTTGCTAATGACATGAAGCTTAGCTATTTATCCCGTCATTTTCATCTTTAGTGATACTTCTTTCAAAGAAACTGGATGGTTATGTTAAACTGGACATTGCTGAATGAATACTGCCAAATTCTCTGAATTTCGTTGACATAAATTTTAGGGAAAAAAAGGGGTTTCTAATTCTACTTTAAAAAAAATAACTATTAGAATTTGATTTAGTATATCTGCTACCTAGATAGGCTGGTAAATATTTTAAAACATGCTAATGACTTGAAACAAATAATATTGTTCTTCATGCATTTGTACTGACAAATTGATAAAATATCCTGAGTCAAATCTATGACTACAGAAAGAACTCACTAATGCAACCTTCTGCTGTCATAATACCTGCTGCTTCACTTCTCACTCTGTATTTTATACTCTCTATTCTCATCAGATAGAAGTGAACTAGAATAAACAGATTTATAAATCTAATGGATACCAGTCAATAGCAATGTTTTTTTCATGTTCTGACTTACATTTATAACACAAATAGTGTAAATTACTAGATAAACATATAAAAAGTACTCCATATTTTGTGTTACAGCTTTAAAAGCTTTTTGAAAATAAATATTAATATTGAACAAGCATTTCCACTGTGTTTTAAGTACAATTTATATTTAGGAACTTTAGGGAATCAATTCATAGAAATGGAAGAACAGCAAGTAAAGTAGAAAGCTAAATAAATTATATGCAAACTGCAGAAAGCCATTGAAGAAGTGAAATAACATTGCCATTCAGATTTAGTACTTTCCTTATCAGGGTGTACAAATTGTACCTCTAATAGGTTGACTGTGTAGTAGAGTCACTGGAGGCCATCTGTACTCTAGAGCTAGGAAAGTTAAGACTGTTTTAAGACTTAGGATGCATAAAGAGCATCTAAAGTAAAGGACGTCTTCAAAGAAACTGATTAAATATGTATGTAGTTTTCCAAGTCTATTATTCCAGCTGCTGGCGACTAGATGGTTATAAGTGTAAATCAAAGCACTTACAAGCTAGATGTCTACCTCTGTAGGTACCCACACAGTATTTCCATCAAATCTCATTTCACTCTTCCTTTGAATGAAATGATTGATTGTTCACAGCTTGCATGACTCTGCACTGCCCTACATCCATCTCTAGTCTCCACACTCCATACTGAGTTTGCATCATTGACTTTCTGCCAGCCATTTGGCTGCCAGGACACAGACTGACATTTAATGATCTTTCAACATGGCAATGTCACATTCATCACTCTTTATCACTTGTCACAGACCTGAATTCAAATGCAAACATGAAATGGAGACTGACTTCTATCCAAACTCTGACATACTTTTAAATTGACATCTATCAACAGAGCTTGACAAGATACATGGAAGAGAAAATAACTTGTTGCTTGTACAATAATTAAAAATACTAGTTCTAAGACCATCGTGAGAAAGCAAGGATATTTTAATTTCTTGAGGCAATAGTTCTTATAAAAAGTTTCAAGGAGGAAATTATATTATCTCAACTGTCATATCAACTAATGTCAAATATCTATATGGACTTAGAAAACATAATTTAGTATTAATGTAACGTTCTACTTTATAAATCAAATACCATAATATCCTCACATACTATTTATCGAGTTCTTAAGATATGAGGACCCTCAAAAGTTGTAATAATCACTTAGAAGAAAATAAAAACCAGTGTAATTACACAAAGTTGCTCTAAGCTCTTTCTCCCTCCGAGGTGCCTTACCCTTCTGTAAGCGCTATCTTTCTCTACACTACAGTTTTTTTCCTAAACTTTCCTGAATCTGACACTCTCCCAATACACAAGCCTACATTTCACTGACTTTGGGGGTATTAGAATATTGGTACTGTATAACAAGTCGTTGTCACAATGTATACAAAGAATGATAAGACATGTATACAAGGAATTCAGGGTTTTGGAGTCCCTCAGCCAATCTCTAGCAAGTAAAACTTCATTTTCTTTCTAGAAACTAAGAGATCCTTTGTTGAAAAATACCTTTAATTAGGAACATGTTTGTTACCTAACCCATTTAGTTTCACTTTTTAGTTAAATCAAGAAGAAAAAAATAACCTTCCAAATATGATGGCACAAGCCTAAACTTTCTGAAGTCAGAGACGGTGTATTATGTTCCACACGTCTATATCCGCAGAGTCTGATATTTAATAAATAATTATAGAACTAAACTGGAGTATCATAAAACTTTATTAATTTCATAGTGAAGGACAACAGGTTTTCTTATATGTCACAGTATCAAGAAAACTCCTTGCTCTTACACTTAGAGAAGTATTTCTCAGGGAAGCAATGCTTCTTTGATCTAATCTCCCTTTCTGTTATACTTGAGGAAATTTCCACACACTGCCCTCCATTTTGTTAACTGGAGTACCTATCTAATATTTTATTCCAGGTGTCAAACATTTTAAGAATGTAGACATATGCTTTGTATGCAAGATAGGGCCTATCACAGAACTGACCATGCTGTAAAGCCTCAGTGAACATTTATTAAGTGAAATCAAGGTCTTAAAGGCATTAGCCTCAAGACCCACAGATTTTCCCCAGTGTTATATTATACTTCCTAAAGCGGATTCTGGTAATGCCCACCAAGTTCCATTTTCCGAGCCTGGGCACCTATCACTTAGCCGATACTGTTAACACCTCGTGACTGCCTTCTTTCCCAGAGAATTGCCTTCAGCCAAAAGGATCAGGCGCCTTGCCCCAAGGCAGGATACTCTGTACAGCAACTTCCCAAGGTCATTTCTCATGAGTGGACTTCCCAATACATCCCTGGAACAGGAATTCCCATCTTACACTCTATTTCTAGGGAAGCTGATCTAAGGCACTTAGTACTGTAAGTGGCCCTAGAAAGGACACTAGAAGAATGAGAAGGTCCTTAGAGTTTGTATCTCTTGCCAGCTGATTGCCAGGAGTACCCTGCTCCTGGAGGTAGGTGAAGCAACAAAACTCCCTGGGACTGTAGCAGTGTGATCCAAAGAATTTCACTTGTTTCAGTTGGGACAGGATGCAGGGGCTAGCATCAGGGATTTGAGAAGTCTGGAAGAAATAGCAGTGATAGAACTGGACAGCTGTTTCTCAGCATGACTGATTCATGTAAGGGTGCAAATAACAAGCTTAGGTAACCAAATTAGCCATTTAATTCCAGCTTGAGAGTCAGAGACACTTCACAGCACTGAAATGGACCCTCATCTCTGGCAGCCCCCAAATAAACACTGCCCAGTATCAGGTGCCACACTTAATTCTGAGAGTGGCGATCACTCAGGGACTTTTCACACGTTAAGGTCGCTTCGACAAGGAAGGAGCGGGGCCCTTCGATTTGATATGAAGATATTTTGGTAGATGCATTCCAGAATGCTGAATTCTCAGTTTTTTGTGTGTTTTTTTCTGTACCACCTGAATCTCCAAATTTGGCTCACCCTACCTTGTCAGAAGAGAGAGACACTCTTGCTGGAAGAAAAGGCAGAGAACTCAAATTTGTCAGATACCTTACAAGAAATTTTTTTCCTTCCCCAGGGTGTATCCCTTCCTTTCATGATACGATGATTAGGGTAAAATCTCAGTATAAATGTACCGGGAAAATGTCAAGACTACAAATAGGAAGAAAGAATACATGTCAAAGGTGTTGGTACTCATTCAGGTGAGTATCCCTGAGACGGGATCCTCCGGCGGCTGGAATACCAGGTTGGATCAAAGTGTTTGTAAACGTTATAAGGATCTGACACACTGGCAAGGACCCTGGTGACAGTTCTATTATGCTGTTCTGATGGCTCTTTGAAGCTTAGAAAAAGCCACAAAAGTGATGGTTGACGATAAATAGAGTAGAGATGCCAGGACTACCATAACAAAGTGGGGTAGAATAGAGCAAAAGTCTCAGAGAAATAAGTCTGTTACAATCCATTCTTTATAAAACCCACCTTATAATCGTATTCTTTGAGAGGGCTCTAAGCAGCCATCAGTTACAAGTACATCAAGGATGCAATGGGAAGAGAAATCATGGGGAATTTCAGGAGTGGCTATGTCATTAGGTTAGGACAGACAGTGGAAGATGTTAATATAGACTTTCCCTACCCAGTAGTAATGAGGAGAATAGAATCCCAGAAGAGCAGAGGTCAGTGGGCATCACTTAACCATCAGAAGCAAGGGAAGTATACTGGTGTTAGTTGGTAGCAAGGTTGAAATGTCCATCATGTATATGAGCAGCAGGGATTTATGAAGATCGCTTATAGTACATGCTGTCTCCAGGAGCTAGATCGGTGGACAGCCCAAATAGTATTTCTTCAAAAGAGATTATAGTATATAATCAAAAGAGATTAAGAACAAAGGTGCTAACGCCAACACTTTGCCCATTTTTAAGACCCAAGTCAGTTCCACCTGATGAAGAGGTCCAATCCCCTTTGAAAGAACCTTGTAACACCAGAAAAGAATAAACAGCTGTGATCTTCCCCACCTTCCATGAAGCCAATGACCATTTACTGGAGTGACAATACACTGAGAAAGCTGACTGCTAAACTCGAGGGCACAAATGAACTTGGCAGTTTCAGTGGAAACAACTGAAGTTTTAACCCAGATCTGTCTCAAAGTGAGTCCATTGTGTACATGGACTCACCCTCTAATAATTTCTTCAGATTCCACCTGGATAACTTAAATAGATACTCATATTCTTCATTATTTACAACATAACCTCGATGGGATAAGAGCTATGATAGTAGGAAAATCCACGTGGAACTGGATTTCCTTCTGAAACTGCCCCGTCCCCAGTGTCAAGATAACAAATTAAAACCAATATTGTATCCCAAGGAAATGACACAGGTTGATGTCACACTCAAAGTTTTAAACGATGTATGTATTTAATGTTTAAGTGTGGCACTTGCAAAACTGGGTAGGTTATGCCAGAAAATAGGAGACTACTGCAAATTACACCTAGGTAGCTGTTGCTAAGATATATATATAAAACACCTTATGTGACTCTTGATATAGCTATACCCAGTGAAAATATCTTTTAATAATGAGAACAACATAAATATTCTTACAATATACAAAAATTGTAAGAATTCACCACCAGCCGACTCACAACACAAGTAAAAGGAAGTCCTTTAGGCAGAAGGAAAATACCAGATGGAAATATGGTATAAAGAGCATCAGAAATGGTAATGTGAACACATATATAAAATATTTTTGTTTATAAATATCTTTTAAAAATAATATATTATTTTAAAAGCACATTAACACTGATTAGTGTGACGGGTAGAGTTGCTGCTACCTATTGGGAGCAGGGAGGAATATGTTTGATATTACGGTGACCCCTTAAGTACCTGTTGGTACATAATATCTACTTAGAACTCTTAATTGCCACCTAAGGAACGATGACCTGTGTTTGTTGTTAATTTTTCAGTAGTAGCAACACAGAGGATTGATGACTAATTTAATACATCTAAACTGGCTATAGAGAAGCCTACTCAACTGGTATTGAAAAATAATCACCAAACTGGAATATTTAAATATTAGTATAAATAAATAGATTTAGCTCATATTACCAAAGAAATTATCAGAATCCCTTGAGTACAAAACGTACATTTGAACAGAAAGCAATAACTGGATTTATTTCTGCATTAACATTTTAGAACTCTTGAATTCATTTATGGGATAGCTATCAAAAGTTTTACCTCGTTGATAATATTTTTGCTGTAATTCTGTATGGAAATGTGATGGCAATGCTTTCTGAATAAGCTAGTTTGTCATTAATGAAAACTATGTTATGATATTGGGAGATAGTCTCAAGAAATGAACATACATCTCTATATAACTATTCTTCATGCAGAGATCCTAATATTTTCGGAAGCAATGTATCATATCTTCGGGACAACATCTAACTTAGCATATGAACCCAATGATATAGATTTTCCCAAGGACTCTTGCTGTGTAAAGTAATTGAAAACATTGTCAATTTTCTCACTTTCACCAAACATGTAATTTCAGAACAACCTTCAATATTTTCACTGTTGCTGATTCATTCTTTATTCCATTCATTTAATGTGAAAATTTGACACAATTCTTTTCATATACTGATTCACTGTTTATTTGAAATAGCCACTTTATTCAATTGGTATAAATGTAAGAGAACATACTAATTTATATATCATTTTATGGTAAAATATCATTGAGTAGAAAAATAGTAGAAGCAAGATGAAGATATTTTTATACATTATATTTAAAGAATTGAATCAATTGAGTTCAAATACTGAGTCCACTGCTCACTCTAGGCAAAGATACAAATTATTTGAGTCAGCTTTGTCTTTCTCAAAACAGTCTTGCCTTTTCTGAATCCTAACCACTGTGGTTTTATACAAAGCTTTATGACAACACACACACAAACAAACAAACAAACAAAACAAAGCAAAAACGCCTAGCAATTTTTATCTTTACACTTTAACATGTAAGAAAGTAGATGTAAAATATCAGCTTTTACATAGCCAATTTAATTAATTACTTCAGACTAGCAAGGATGGAATTTTGTTATAATTTTATTTGCCCTAAGCAAATTTTATTTGATCCAGTCCTGTTTATCAATTTAGAAATTTTTTTCACCAGCATCCCTTATTTAAAATTAAAAAAAAAAAAACAAAAAATTCTGAGATACCTCTACCTTTGCTTGGTATGGGAACAAAAAGTTTAGAAAATATATTCAAGCTTAAACTAAGCAGTACTATCAATAAGAAACCCAAAGTTTAATTTGGGAGACAAATAGTTAAATAAGTGCAAGTTTGATAAATTATATATGATAAGACATGTGTATGAAGAGTAAGGGAAACATGAATGAAAGGCATATTCTGTTTGGGGGATTCATGGAACAATGGGGGTGCACTTATCCCCAGAGGTGGAGTAATGTCGTTCCATACTGCACGCTTAATCTGTAGAGTGGGGATCCCCCTTGTTCCTAGTCATCTTACAGATTTACTGCAATAGCTTTTGTCCATCTCATTCCCCTTTATTACCGCTCCCTAAAACAACTATGTTATCTTTTCCAAACCTAAATGATGTTATGTCATTCCTCGACTTAAACATCAACGGCTTCTAATTCAACTTAGAACTCCAAACACTTTGTCATGGTCTACAAGGCTTTCCACGATCTGAAACCCTCGCACCTGGTTCTCCAGTCTCAACTCCTACCATTATCTATCATCCTCCATTATGGCCCAGCCATTCTGGATTTTTCTCAGGTGCCTGAACACATAGTACCAAATCTTTAATATTTTCTTTCCTTTTTCCTTGAGTTGTTTTTCTCCCCCCACCCCAGTGTTTGTGGGGCTGACTCCTCAACATTTAAGACATGACTGAATTGTCCCCTGTTCATTTAATTTAAAGTGCTTTCTTTGCTGGCTTCTGTCACTCTCCCTAATCCTACTTTATTATTATAACACTCATAACTAATCAAAATAATGTTCTTCATTTATGTATTTATTTATATTGTTTATTATAGATATTGATTTTTGTTTTGTTTTTCACCATCTCCCTAGCACTTACAACCATGGCTGGCATGTCATCAGGACTCAATAAATATTTTTGAGTGGCTGTATCCATCTTTGAAGTGCGAGCAATAATTGAGAAGAAGGAATAAACATGCAGGCACATGAAATATATGAATAATGCATGTAGACATAATAATAAATGACTTGTTTTGGTCAATAAATACACTAAAATATAGAAGGTGGCAGTGATTTAAAAGTGAATAATATGCCAACTTACTGATTTTCACACTTAACAAATATCCTATCAATTTTTGGGTGTTGGTGAAAGTCATCAGAAGATTTTAAGCAAGTACCATAAATGTATGTATGTTTTAATAGATGCTGTGTCGGGTTGAGTAATGGCTCTCTAAAGATGTCCACCCTCATTCTGTAAATATGTTACTTTATATCGCAAAGGAGCATTGCAGTTACGATTAAGTTAAGGATTTTGAGATAGGGAGATTCTCCAGGATTATTCAGATGGGCCCGATACTCGTACACTTACAATCGTTCTTTTTAGAAAGGCAGGAGAGAAAAGTCAGAGAAGCTGATGTGATAATGAAAATAGAGAGGAGGGTCTGATTCTGGGTGGTGAGCACACAATGTGATATACGGATGATGTATTACAGAACTGGACACTTGATACCTATGTAATTTTACTAACCACTGTCACCCCAATAAATTTAATTTTTAAAAAAAGACAACAGAGAGGAGGGAGAGAATTGAAGAGGTTGTGCAGCTTTGATGGCAGAAGTGGCCACCAGTTAAGGAAAGCAACTAGTCTCTAGATGGTGGAGAAGCAAAGAAACATATTCCTCTGTCAAGGATGCAGAATGATCCATCCCTGAAATATCGACGGTAGTTCAGTGATACTGATTTTGGACTTCTAACGTCTAGAACTGAAAATAATACGTTTGAATTGTTTCAACCCACTGAGTTTGTGGTAATTTGTTTTACAGCAATAGGAAGCAGATACAGAAAACATTTCAGGAGAAAAAGAAAAGCTGTGTAATGTAGTGAGATACTAGAAGGGAACGAAGCGGCGTGGAGGCCAGATTGGCAGCCTCTGCTAAATTCAGGAGAAATATTTATGTCTCGGATATATGGCCAGGAAAGCAGTATGGAAGAAGACTATAAATGCAAAAACTGTTCCTGAAAACTGACAGAACCTGGTGATTGATTTGATGTGGGGATCTCAGTAGAATTAAAAAAAAAGAAAAATCAAGGATAAAGTTATAGATTTCTGGATTGTGCAAACAGGTAAATGGCGATTCATTTAATATGCAAGGCATGGAATGGATTTAGAATGGGATATTATGCGTCTGTGGTCTTACATATTCTGTTTGAGATTCCACTAGATATTCAAAAAGAGAGGATTAGTATGAAGTTGGAAATCATGCTCCTAATTTCAGGAACTTAAGAAATAATTTGAGAACCGTTAACGTTTGCACTCTCATGTAAGCCTTTGGAATGTATCAGATTACCCCGGGAAAAAAATGTGGAATGAGAACAGATGATAAATGAAATATCTAATAAAATAAAGAGTGGGGACTTGAAGAGGGCACCATGAAAAGGGGAAAAAAATGATCAGAAATATATAGATAAAAACATATTACGCCAGGAAAATATCAAAGAGTAAAATACCACGGTAGGCATGTTAATTGCAAGAAATGGGTAATATGAGACATAGACCCCTAAAAAGTAACTCAGTGGAATTATACTGGAATATCTCACAGAACTAAAGGAGGATTTAACCATTAAATGATTAAGAAGAAAAGGTAATAAGAAAGATTTAGGCCGCTCCAGGAGAAGTACTTGGGTTTTCCCTTAGATTGTTAACTCTTTTCAATCGACTCAGTCTCTGTGCCCACCATTCCAAATTTGAAGGTGGGGCGTCCCCTATTTTTCTGATTAAGCCTCAGTCTTTGGCAGGCGCTGTGTACCCAGGTCTTGGGTCTGTGACTTTACAAATTGTCCTGCATTTTTCCCGGAGAGAGAATTTCCCCCGTTCCTTTCTATCCACAATCAGTTCCTAGCAGTCCTAAGTTTTCTTATTCTTTCTTCTGAATAAAGAGGCTTTTGTTCCAGAAGATAGAGGGTAGATGAGCATGGGTAGAGTTTCAGCACTGGCTGCTCTTCCTGGCCTCAGGCAGCACCTTCACAAAAAGAAGCTTTCTCAGATTCCTCTCCAGTCTTCCTCATAAATGTCAAGTGGGTGTCAGAGAGGATATGACTTATGGCAAAACTTATGCTGGAAGCCCCAGAATGTCACATTCCCACGCCAGTTACATTTGGTCACTAACAATTTATTAAGAATATCTAGCTGAATCTTCTTTCTGGCTTAGATGACATCCAGCAGCCTCTGCCCCACGTACACATATGCTCACGTCATTTTTTGTCCCTCAAGGACCCTATCTCTCCCCAGACATTGGATTAAATTGTTTGGCCTGAATCCTCAGTCCTCTGTTTATTTCAAGAATAGTCGTAAATTCACAATTTGTCCAGTTTTTCTTTGTCCATTTTTATCATCGTGGTGAAAGAATGATACTCTCTCCAGCTCTCTACCTGTCCAAGGGGAATCTCATCTCAAGTAACATTTGATCTTTTTCCATGAATTGTTGCAACTTTCTTAATGTTAATTCTTCAAAAAACAAAGAATGACCATCTATGCCTATATTATAGTTTAAGATCTGAAGCCTTGTTCCAATGGTTTAGTTCCTCATTTTCAGACATTACTCAATAAATGTGTTTTGAGTGTTTATTGTAGATGTTATGTTGTAGTCTACCCAGATAGTAATAGCCTCCTTTAGAAAGTTTGTAAGATATATTGATATTTTTCCTATCCACTGAGCAGAACAATTTTGGCAGCAGTTATAATATGTGAAACATCCAAATATTTCCATTTATACATATGTGGTTTATATTTGAATGCATTCCAACATATATTTAATAACTAAAAGAGTCATTTAACTCAAGGCAAAAAATAAATAAATAAATGGAAAGAAAAAACTAATCACGACAGTGCCTAGTGCCTAAACCCACTGTCTATAATATGAAGAGAATATCATTTTCTAAAAGTGACCCAATAGAAGAGAGACAGATGGGCGGAACACTAGAACTAACGTGCATTACAGCTCTGGGCTGACATCACTTTCCTCCTCACTGGGAAGGTTCTAGAGAGACACCAGCAGGGGCTGAAAGCTATGCCCCTGTCCAGCCTCCATAGCTCTCTCTAGATTGCTGGTTAGATGGTCTCTGGGTCTCTTTTGCAACTCCATGCACTCTGCCTAGGGACAGCTTCTTTCCTCTGCTGGATTAGAATTCTGTGCTCAGAGAACCCTCAGCTGCCCCTTCTGCTGTTAGGCAGCCTTCTCACTTGAATGCCATGTCCACAATACCTGCATTTTTAAAGCCGTAGTATTTATTTGGATGCTAGCCTCCTTGGCTAGGCTACAACCGAGGAATGGCTACTCATTGTCACAGAGCGATGAGTAAACCAGGACTCTGCTTGTAGGAGGGGATTATTTTTCTCTTTTAAATTTACTTGAATTTTGGAGCACCCTTCTAGTTGCTAGAAGGGATGCTACCCGATTTATGAATCACTTAATAAAGACAATTAGATCTTCACATTAAAAAAAAATAATTGAATTTTGTCATTTTATCAGAAAGAGACCTTTTTTAGTAAGCAAAATCTCATAAATATTCTCCCCCACAGCACAGAAACTAGTAAATTTTGAATTATCCCTCTCTCATTCATTCAATTGAATATCTTCTGCTGAAGAACCCTGCAATTTCGCTTGTCATTAGCTAGTTCATGCCCACGATGTGTGAACTGCATGTGTAGACATTTTCATATTGGACAAACACTGTACTCGCATTTTGCATAATTAACATTGTTTTGGACCTTAAATATATGTGGCATTTTAAGACTCACTTTGTATTATGTGTGAGACATATTCCTCCATCTAGTGTGGAGTAAATGTTAAGGAAAAATCAGAATTCATTTTAAATAGATTCAGGTATTACTTTAAAATTATCTGTTTTTATATAGTATCTTCCAGGGTTACTGAGATACCTTCTAGTACATAAAGTCCTCTTCTGTTAAATGAGAGCTGAGAATTCTAAAATGAGCACCACTAGCTTGTAATTGCATAACTTTGTTTCATCAAATTATCAATAGAGTAAACAAGTCAATGCTGTGGAGGAGCACTGGCCAATAGAAATGCAATGCAAGCTACAGATGGAAGCCATGTACATAATTTAAAATTTTCTAGTAGCTATACTTCTCTTCGGTTAAAAAGAGACATTCATGTTAACATCATATGCTATTTAACACCCAATATTATCATTTCAATATGAATAAACTGTTGTTAAAATAGTTTGTTATCTTTTCACACTAAGAATCTTTGAAATCTGATGTGTAATTTAAGCTCAGAGCTCATCTCTGTCCAGACCAGTGGTCAATCATGTAGTCAGTATATGACAGTGCAGCTCCAGAGTTTTCTTTCAGAAAGGGCTCGTCTTACATGGTGTAATGTATGTGCTGTGATAAAGCATATTTATCTAGAGTCTTCCTCAGCTCATTACAGGGTGGTCTGTATCATCCCTAATATGCACCCTTTTGGGCTGAATCATGGATAATAGCTCTTAAAATACAAATAATATCTCAACAGAGTAATGTACAAAGCCACTACCAAGCATTAACTATTTAAGGCAGATAATTTTATCAAATTAGTTTTCAAATCATATACTAAGGCCCTTGAGGTAGGCTGTTCGAACTGGCATACAGAACATAGTGTCTGTGTTTCCCTTTTCAACACTGATCCTAGCATTTCACAAATACCAGCTACTCAAATGAAAATGTGCAATAATTGTTACATGAATCAAGGGGAGAAAGATGCAAAGACTGAATAGGATCCATACAAATAAAGGTACAACCAATAGGGTTATCATCATGGATTGAAGCTCAAGGGGACAATTAAATAGTAATAGGGTATAAGTGTAATTGAAACTATGGGCCAGAATTTAAAAAGTAATGGCAGGCAATAATCTTTGGGGTGTTTGAAGAAGGCTACACTATGGTTGATCTTTTGGCTATGCTCTTTAGATTTTAATTCATACTGGGAAAAATTATAATGAAGTAACTCACTACATCTTAATTATTTAATGATATACTCTAACAGGAATATATTTGCTTTAAAAAGGACAATGAAGAGAAGGCAATGCTTAACACAGAAGTATAAGTCACAGGTAACATAATTCAGGCATCTTGATTTGCACCACTGTTTTCTTTAGCTATTATTTAAACTTAATGGAATGGAAGAATGGGGTTTTTGTTGTTGTTTTTATTTTGGTTTGTTTGTTTGTTTTTTTAACCTGGTAGTAGTTCAAGATGGTCACTTACAGAGCAACACACTTTCTCTTAAATTGAGAATTGGCATTCGATTTGGAGAATTACGGTAATGGAATTATTTGCTATCATAGCGTGTGAAAGGGGAGGTCCTTGTATACAATCAAGAATGAGAACTGTGATAAACATGTCTACATAAACTGTGCTGCATATTTAAGTAATAAATATTTGGAATATGTAAAATATGATATGATAATGCGTATGATAAATGCCCTGGTAGTTCAAGAGACAGAAAGCCAGGCAGATGTGGATGAGAGGAGAAGACATCTAACAACACGGCTTTAACCAGAATCCTGATGTGAAAGATGACCAGTGAGAAATTCCCATGGCAGGGATAGGTGAAGAATTTTTAAGAACAGTGATATATATTATTGACTGAGAATGCATATCTTTTTCAGCTTCCATTTTTAATCTAAAATTGGTTGCACATTTCTAGCTTACTATATATGCGTCTTTTCTTTCTGCTGCTTGAGCCAATGGCAAAATAGTTTTGTTGTAATAATTCCCCACTTCTGAGTACTAAATACTTGCAATATTTAGATTACAGAAAAGCTATTATAATAAAAGACCTATGAGTACAGATTTAAACACGAAAGGTATTTATTTCTATGTTTACAATGGTACAAAGCTGCCATGGTTGCTGGCTGGTGCAGGGTATCCCAAGTCTTTTCTTGCTCACCATGTGTAAGGTGTTGCCCTATTATGCATATAGTGGAGAAAAATTGGTCCCATCTGTATTCCATCTTGTGGGGAGTGACAAAAGAAAGAAAAGGAAATGCTCTTCTACAGTGAAGA
The DNA here is from genome assembly GCF_004115265.2 of Rhinolophus ferrumequinum. Classification (NCBI taxonomy): domain Eukaryota; kingdom Metazoa; phylum Chordata; class Mammalia; order Chiroptera; family Rhinolophidae; genus Rhinolophus; species Rhinolophus ferrumequinum. Next base: position 51,782,469 of record NC_046302.1, on the reverse strand, counting down.
GTGTGTCCAGGAATGTGGACGTAAAACTACTAACATTTCATTAGCTGGAATCTATTTATGTGGCAACACAGCACCAAGAGCTTAACTACCACTTCTTTTACCATGGAAGAGAAAGGTGGCCAGTAATGGGGACATCTGTAAGTCTCTACACGCATGCAAATCCATACATATCAGATACGTAAATTTATCTCTATATATGTACATATGTTTATACATGCCATTATACATATTTCTATACAATAATCAGTATACATATTGCATGTAACACAATTATATGTGTGCAACCAAGTGTAGATACAAGACAATTTATTTTTGCTTCAGTTTTTGGGTATCAGAATGGAAATGGTCATACTCTTGTTGTATGGTTTTCATAGTCTAAGGATCGGGTGGTAAGCGATAGCCCTGTATAAATTCTATACTATTTTTAAAACTTTATTTCATAGTATTTCTAACATATATGAAAGTAGAAAAACAGTGTGTTGTACCCTTACGTATTCATTACCTAGATGCAACAATTGTTTCAGTTATGTCCAAACTTATTTCATCTCTATCCCTGTTTACTTTGGCCCTCACTGAAACACTGTGAAGCATGTCTCAGAAACCATATCATCCACAGAAATCTGTAAGTGTATATTTGAAAAGAAAATGGTTCTTACTGTTATGAATACTACAATAATACCATTATGACAGCATGGTGTTTCACATAATTATTGTATCCCAGAAAATGAAGATGAAGTGTCTAGACAGCAGAATATGTCATTTAAAATGAGCAAATATCATGAAAATTGTTGAAAAGGACCAAGAGCAAAAATTTACTTTGAAATGAGATAGATAATAATCTCTGACTATGGAGGGAAAACACATTTAAGGTTAAAGGATTTACAAGTTTCAAAGAAATAAAATTTTCCTGAAAAATATATTGTGTTTGTTTTGTACTTTGAAATATTATATACTATATGGACATGTTCAAGATTAGAAGGAGAAAAATTGAAAAATAGAATAAAAAATATGGATTACAAGTGCTTATTTCACTTAGTTTTAGTTACTGTAACATCTTTTAATTTAGAGTTCAGAAAACTATTTATAGCATAAATGAATGACATAATAAATGAAGCTTAAAACACCCAAAAAGACCATTATACAGAAAGAATTAAAAAAAAAGTTATACTTTAAAATGTCTGATCTTATTAATTTTTTCAAAAACAAGTAAAAGCTAATTTTTGGATGCCATATTTAATTCTTCCTAGCTTTTTAGGTACAATGTGTTTTGATATTATTTCATAAGCATTCTTCTATTGCTATAAGACTATTAAATAAAAGTGGTCTCATAATTTGAAAAAACAGAGGCAAAAAACCCCATGGCTTTGTCCAATTATGTTAATTTTCATTCACAAAATTTAATCCAATAAATTTGGATTTTTACTGTGTGAAACAGTTAAAAATGGAGGGGATAAAAGACAAAAAGATGCATTTTCCAACTTGAACAGCCTTGCTATGTTGTACAATCAGGAAACGCCTAAAGATATTTCAACATCTAAGTCCTGTGTAATATTGACTTTTATTTTTACAATTTGTAAAGCAAGAAGTTATTTACTTCCTATAATTAGAAAGCTAGAGCTCAATAAAACTAAGCAGGAAATAATAAATTATGGTTGTCATAAGTCTTTCCAAATTTATATTCAGTTTTTACATGTTCACTTTTATTTTATTCTGCTTTGTGCATAGTTAATTTCTAGTTATGAAGCAAAAGCCATTGAAATTGAAATGTCTTTCAAAAGGCAAAAAGGCCGGAAACACTTTTTAAAATCTAAGTCAACAAGACTCTAAGGAGATCAAACATAATCCACTTTAAAACACAGTAAATTCTTCCCGAAATTGAAGTTTAGCTTTAATTCCTATGATATTTAAATACGTATATTCAATAAAATTATTAACTAGAAAGAGTAGATTGTGGTTTTACTAGAATAGAGAAGCCTATGAAATTGAGTTTAAATGTACATAGCTAAAAACCTGAGAACAAGCCCAGAGATGTTTGATGAAGCAGCAATCATTCTTGAGATGTTTCATTAAGTTTCCAAATCAAATTGTCACAATTTAAATTTCAAAATACTTTCTTCACTTTTTTGTAGCTTTTATCTCCAGCAGAAATCAGAACAAAGGCAAAAGAAGATACTTAGGGATTATAAAATATTTATTTATGCTCTTGTTGACATTATTCCTATAATTGTATATTCTACCAACATGTGCTTTACGATGGGTCTGGGAAACCCATGCCAGTTTACTGACTGAAGTCTTTATTGCCAGCATGAGGACGTGGGTTCTCGCATTGCAATGCCAGTATTGGACAGAAACTAGAAATGTCTCCGAAATGGGACAGGATAACTCGGAGGCACATCGAAGCTTTCTAGAATTAAGGAATGTTATTAGGTTCCACTTCTCACTTTTGCTTTGAACTAAGCTTTGTACATTCTAGAACTTGTGTCAGGTATCCGATTTCCTGCTTTCTAAACATCTCTTCAATTTTTGGTCATTCGTTCTCTTGGTCACCTATATATGTATTATTCTTTGTGTATGTATTTTTAAAACATCTTTGTGTTTATTAATACGGTGTCCTGACAATTTTTCTTACATACATGCCATAATGTCTGTCTTAGATTTTAAGGAATTCTCTCACAAGAATAAATGCATATAAATGTATTTTTACATTAAGTTTAAATACAATAAAGTTTAAATGCTTTTTAAAGATGAGGCCACACAAGTAAATATTAATAGTAGGAACACAGCAAGTTGACACACATAACAATATCAGTTTGGTGACTATAGGTAAGATGTGTGTGTCTACTGTATAACTCTATGTAGGTTGAATACAAATGTTTGTCGAATCATATTGGAATAAGTTATAAGGGCATTTTCATTATTTACTTAAACATGTTAATAAATGTTTTTGTTTGATTTTGATCTACAAATAAATTAAGATCCTTTGGTCTTGCCTTTTTATTTTTTTTATTTTATTTTTTTTTATGTGAGCACCCTCCAAGTCATTAAATCAAAATCAATTAAATCAAAATCAAAATGATATTGTGCCTAAGCAATAAATTATCGTGTCCTGCAGTTCAATCCTCCTTAATGCAAGAATAGTTTATATTTTCTATTTATATTTAAATGGTTGTCCAAACCTTTAACTTATTAAATATTAAATATTCCTCAATTTTACACATTTTCCCTTCATGAGAATTACTAAAAAATAAAGCTTATAGAGCAAAATTTAACCACACATTTTTTTTTTCAAAATTAGAAGAGTTCACAATGAAATATTTCTCGATGACTATGCAGCAATTTTTAGTATTTTACTGAACGTTGAGTTTATTTTGACAATTTTTTGGCAATTAAAACAAGGAAAGATAGTAAATGAGTGCGGTCATGGGGAAACCAAAGCAAAACAAATTTATGGCTTGGATCTACACATCACATAAATGATACAGTGTACAGCACATCCTCAAATAATGTCATTTCATTCAATGGCATTTTATTATAATGTTGATGAGATTCCATAAGAACTTAACTTTTGTTTATATCCATTAGCCTATAATGAAATCGGTTTCATTATAAGTCATTTCATTTAATGTCACAGAATCTGTTGAGGATGTAAACAGAGGACTTATTTATAATCTAAGACACGTGGCCCCTTGGTGAGCAGTGTATGCTATTATCACTAAACAGCAGGATGTGGTAACAGATAATCCCGCTCTCTCCAGCTACTTGGTACATGTTCATTGAAAGATGAAATGATGGAAACTCTGAGCAGAGAGGTCTCCCATTGATGCATTATCTTCATGTCTTTTTGGGCCATGGTAGCCAGTCAAATAAATGGGGGGTCGGGTGAGGGTGGGGAAACAGTACATATTTTGAGTCAGCCAGAATACTTTGAAAAACCAGAGGCATATTTTAATACATTTTTTCTTTCTAAACAATTTATATTTACATATGTGAAACTTCTAACATAGTTGTGATTAACATTTGGGACTCTGATAAAAAGTGCTTGTATATACTCTCTCTGTCTTTGGAGGATGTGAGGAGTGATAGCAAATGTAATAACAAGTGTTCCTCAAAGAGATTATCGTTTTTTCTCTCTTCTTTTTTTAATAGAAATTCAGCCACTGTTAGTCCAGGAGTCATCTATTTCCTGAAGAAGTATAAATGCCTTATCTATCTGGTCTAGCTAAGTCATACTCTTATTTAGATCCTTCTTTATATCTTAACATATGTATGTTTGCATACTTCATCTTGATTAAGTTTTCTGTTTCATTTAAATATTCTATTTTTGAGAAATAACTGTGGCACATAGAATCTGCCAAATTTGGCACTTAGAGATGAATGGGTCCTTTAGTGACAACTTACATTGCACTGTCCTTCAAGGCTACAGTCATAGAAGCCCAACACAAAACAGTTCTAATTCTATTCTTACATATCACCTTTATATTTTTTCCATTGTTACTTTCAGGAAACACCTTATTCCAACAGCTAGTGAAAAAATAAGTATAATACAAATGATTCATACTTAAGGATATTTTCAATATGCCAGAGCTAGGAATATAGTCAAGGGAAAAACAAATAAAAAGTTAATATTTTGCCTTAAGAAATGAACACGTCATGAGAGATATCAACTGTTCAGATCATATACACAAATTTAGAAAGCAATTTATATTGTGAAATAATAAATAAACAACACAGATATTATATATAAATAAAAAGCATTCCCCATGGCCTGTTTTGAGAAACACTATTCCCATTAGATAATCTGTATCAAAAACCAAAATGGTTTGTTCCGTTTCCAAGCGATTTGGGGAACCTGTATACTTAACATTCTCAGAAATTGATTTTTTTATATAATTATCTTAAATATCACTAACACAATTTTCAGTCTAGAGACCTGTTAACGTTATCTTACATAATATTTAACAAAGTTATTTGTCCATCAGGCTCTTTTTCCTTAAAAATCTGTTGATGTTCTATGAAATACATATCTTAAGAATAAATTCTGGAATATAATGTCAATTACTCAATTTACATATGAACCAACTGGGAAACTTTACATATATTATATAGAAAATATTATGCACACAATTTATTTTTTCTTGTCTTTGACTCTTCCTCCTTTTTTTTTTTTTTTTGGATCATATTTTAGGTTCATGGATGTAACATGAGTAAATTATTTACCTAAGTAAATTACCTAAATTTACCTAAGTAAATTATTTACAAGTATTCTGGATGTTACCTTCCAGATCTTGAATTGTTCTATTTCTTATGAGTTTGTGCTTTTTTTTTGTCCTTTTCTTTCATTTTAGAGTTTTTCTCAGATATTCAGTGCTCCATGACAACCTATTCGTGTTTAACAGAACAGCATTAAAAATTGATTGGAAGTCCTGTGTGTGTACACAAGGTTGTGGGTTTGAGCTTTGTTATAAGTCTGGAGAGTCTTTTCAAGAGTCACTTGGTTGTTTTTTTGTTTTGTTGTTTTTGTTGTTGTATTGTTGTTTTTTAGAGAAACTTCGTTCAGTCTTCTTCCTGAGAAGATAGGACAGGCATAAGAATGCTTGCCGGCAGGATAGGAACAAACAGGACAAAGAACTTGAGACTTTTCCACTCCTATATATGATGATCCCTCTATACATAGCCCTGAACCTCAACACTTCTTTCTACTGTATCTGGTAATTATCCCAAAGCCTCTCTTCTTAAGTTTTTCCTTAGAGTAAATCCTGTATTTCGTGATATGGTTTCACGCTGGGTGGAAAGTCAGCAGGTGAGCAAGTTTCATGACTTCATGAATACGTTGGGAGAGGAAACTGGAGAGAGGAGTCCAATGGCTCTCTGCAAATGCTTTGATTTCTTTCCTATTAGTCCTCTCATTTTTTCAGTGTAGTGTTTTATCAATTCAAAATAAAAACAATAACAAACTGGCAACTATATAAATGCTGATTGAACATTTTCAATATGGCAAAGTTAGGGATATAGTCAAAGGGAAAAAACAAATACAAATTTGGTATACTGCCTTAAGAAATGAACACTTTATGAGATATACGAACTGTTAGATCATTTATAAAAATTTAGAAAGCAATTTGTATTGTGAATATTGGAAATATTATTCGCACTTCACACTAAGTGATTGATTGAATGTGTTTTGGCATCATCATTTCGATCACCAAGTTCTTAAATAACAATGTATTAACTTATTTTAGTTACCTCTATTATATACTTCATTCCAAATATTTTTTGGTAAGAGAAGGATGTGTCTGGGGCCACATTACTCACATCTGAACCACCAATGATATCAGAAAAAAGTGACAAACATTTTTTTACTCTTCTGTAATACTAATATTATTTTCTTTTATGCAACAGAAAAGAATTTTCACATGAAGCTTTAACCTTTCTCTTCCCTTTTGTTCTGCATTTAACAAAATAACTTTGAAGCCCTAAAAACTATCTTTTTCTTGACAACCAGCTCCAAAAAAAGATCCAATAGAATATTCATTTTTTGTAATGATCTCAATTTTTCAGGTCTCTTTCTTGACTATTCAGTTTTAAACTCTAGCTGTAGAAGAACGTACCCAAGATCCTAGTTTTGATATTCCCCCTCAAAGAAAGAAATATCCTTTCACTCAATTTTTGTTAAAAAATAAAAAAAATCTTACAACATGAGACTTATATTATAACTATAGCTGTTAATAAAACAATCTCAAATATTTTAACTATATTCTGTCAATGCTGTGCGTCAGTATGTTCCACTATGAATCGTTTGACATGCAAGTAACATGCTACTCACAGAATTGTCTGATATTAGAAAATCCAAAACCACACCATGGAGGCAAGAGTGCCTTCTGTTATGTCTCTCTCCGCAGTTTCTGTTCAGCTCTGTTTCCTTACGTGCAAAGTCATTTTGCCAACATGGAAGATGTTTTGATGAAAGACTGAGGGTAGACTAACAGGTGAAGAGGACTGACATTAATACATGTTTTGTCTTCTCTGTAAGTTACACAAAAATGCACACATAAAGGATTGAATGGGTTTAAAAGCAATGACTGCAGTGCATTTATTTGTAAAGTAAAATTATTTCTTAAAAATAAGAATATCCAATGTAAAACTGCTACAAAAACATATGAAAGTGTATGTCTTCAAAGAATTATGTGGACAGATTTTTTTTTTTTAATGTAGGTTACATGTAAAAACTCTTCTGCAGTTTATAATTATAGCACTATTTAGAGAGTCTTGCTATTGAACCTTAGGCACATAGAAAAATTTTTCTAGCTGAAACAATAACCGCTTTGTCTCAGGTGTACCATATGCCAGGTTGTTTTATTTATCAGTATTTCCCAATTTTATATTGGTTTTCTTAGTTGCTTCTCGGGTGATTTAAGTATACCTATCCAGAAAACAAACAAACAAAAAATACACATCTGGAATTGAGGTTACATTTTTTGAAAGCTGTTTAGTTTCCTAAGAATTTAACCAAAAACCAATTAAAGTTTAGTTACTGAACAATTCAATTTGGCTTAATATTATGAGGTTGTTTTCTGTTTAGTTTACTTTTCTACATATTCAAATTAATTTTGGTCGTTCATTGAAAATGCCAGTAAACATTTTGCAAACTGAATATCATATACACAACATGTGTTACTTAACAAGAACAAAATAAGCATGCTTATTCAGTCACAATTATAGTCACTCAATCTAAAACATCTTTTCAGGGACAGTCCAACTAGGGATTCTCAAGAAACTTCAAACATGCAGAGTGTGGAATGCCAGCTTTCTCAGTAAAAGTGAAAATAGCAATACCTTACACTTCTGTATCTGTAAGTTTTACCTATATTACCCCAAGAATCTCATGTTTTCCACATAACTTTTGAGTGAAGATTAGAAATATTCCTTAAAAATGATACACTCTTGGATTCAATATCTATTGAAATCAGTTGCAAATTCTATAACATTTCATATATTCAATCTATGAAAATATGTCTTCATCATTGTTTGCTTCTGTAAAAGCCTCAACTCTTAAAGAGCAGCTTGATGGATGAACATACAGTATTTATTAATGTTTATTGAATGAATTAATAATAAAGGAATTTTTATAAGCAGACCAAAATAGTTTTTTTTCTTCTGCTTCAGGTTCAAAAAGCAAACTTTTGAAGCACATACCAGAATTAGACAATTAGATAACATAATTAAATATTTTTCCACAAAAAAAAGTAGTTAAGAGTGATGATGTGACTATCTATAGAATTATCTTTCCACTGATTGCCACAGGGAGTATTTCAGAGAGAAATATATTATAAAATTTAACAAATGCAAGTTTCTTTCTCTCTGCACCCCTAAATTATACATACCATTCAGTGCCCTGCAATGAATGGGAAGAAATTACTAAGATTCTTAAATCAAATGGCTATTAGAGGAAATTTTTGAGGAATTTGCAAGAAATGTCTTTCTCTAATCTTTTCTTAGAATTGAGAATGATTGTCATAGAATTTAGATGTATATATATATATATATATATATATACACACACACATATATATATACACATACATACATATACATATATATATATATATATATATATATATATCAATACAAGTGATGGACTGATGGAAAAGCAAAATGTTTTATAAAATGTATTATTATATGGTACATATATTAATTGCATGTCATATAACATATATATATGTATATATATAATATATAGTATGTTCCTATACAATTAAGTTATTTATGTTACTAGAGCTTTTCTTAAGGCGGTATACGTAATCTCTTTTATTTCTCTTGTGTCTAAGAGAGGCCACTGATATTAAGCACCATGTGTGTGGTATTTTCTAGGGTAACAAATTTAGGAAATTAACATAGGACTATAGAGATAATGTTAATGAAATAGTGGATCAACAGAAGTAGTTTAATATGGTTCATTTTTTAACATTTAAGGGAAATATGTTTTTTATACCAAAACATTTTCTCTTAAATACCTAAAATAGTTACATCAAATACTCTGGTATTAATAAAGAGTGGAATATGCCATCTACATACACACATATGTATATGTGATATAGTTTCCTAAAGGAACACTTATTTCTAATTTACATGAGCACACTTGACCAAAAAAGTCATGTTCATCTTTTTATTTTTAATATTATCTTTTTAGGAAAAGAAAATGTTTTGGACATTAGGGATCTTAATTTCTGGCATTTAGATCTATCCCTCAGTGAGATCTTTGCAGCTATGACTTTAGCTTTTTTGTGTCTGGTTCTAAATCTGTGAAACAAAACTCTTGGACAGTGAGCTCTAACATACTGTATAACCACTTTTCCCTACTAAAGACATATTAAAAATTTTATTTCCCTAAGAACTCTGCGTATTATTTTATGTCACAATTTTTTAAATGATCACATAATAACTATCACATAATTTCATTCCAATTTTCTAGAGGGAATAAAATAACATTGCTATTTTGAAGGTACGTCAATTAATTCAAGAAATGTTTACTATTTCATATATGTTAGGCTCAATGTTCCTTCTTGCACAAATATTTTTAATACAATAGTGACCAGGTGCAATGTCAAGGTGTCAATAATTTTTAGCCACAAAAGAATTTTTATAAAAAAACAATATTATAAAACAATATATTTTAAATTTTATTGTATGTGATACCATAATGTAGTAGTTGTGTATTATGTGATTAATTTACAATACGAAATAGTTTCTTCAGCTCTAAACATCAGAGGCATTTCTATATTTCAGGTACAAAATCTCTGTAGGTTTAGATTCCATGCAGATCTTTTACTAAGGTACTTAATGAAAGTGCCATTGATCAAGGCCATGCTAAATACTGCGCAGTTGGCCTACCGTCCAAGTCATCTACTTCAGGGAGGGCCAAGAAAACAAAATCTGTTCCTTTACTGAGTCTATGGTATGTGTAAGAAAATATCACAGGTAACCTCAGCTGTCTTGAAAAAGCTTGTGAAGGTATGGTTACCTGCATTCTTTTGTTCAGAGGGGGTGCTATCCTGGTTTACATGAAAAACTTTGGCTCAGAATCAAAACACCACGGTTTGGAGTATAGCCTGCTATCGGACAAATCCCACCAATTTATTCCAGTATTGAATATCTGTTTTAAAAGAAGGAAGCTATGTGAGTACATTTAAAGTATTGTAACAACAAAAGCTTAATGTTTTGGGGCTCAGAGAGTCAGATCAGAGACCTCTTATAAAGCATCATGCAATGTAATGTCTAACTACTTAAAACTTAGTGAATGACAGGACTTCTGCTGAAAGCATTCCAGTTTTACTGACATCGATCTAGTTCCTTACATTTTGAAGTTTAGCTCAGGGGATACACCGAAGATGGAGCTGAAGAGGTATCAGCAGTGGACATGGGAGAGTGGAGAGAAAAGAGAGGGAGGCTGAGATGGCCATTGTAAGACCAAGGTTAGACACAGTCTTTGCATATCCCCTCTCCTCATGTCCAACTACGGCTTCTGTCCCCTGAGGCAGTTCTTTCTAAAATGAGTTGACAAAGTGCTGAAGAAGACTCTTTCCCCAACCCTCCTGATAACCTCACCTTTCTTGGTATTACTAACAATATTCAAGACCCACTTAATCTTGATTTTTCCTTTACTTGTTCACAGGAACACAACCTGGCTGGTGTCCTCCACAAATTCAATTCCCATTATTCAGTGGAAATACATTTACTTCAGAAACCAAGGGCAGTGTCTCAGGGGTACTGTAACCATTTTCCCTGAAATATATTTACATTATTAGAGTAAATCATAATGAAAAATCTGATTTGCTAGAGTAATAAACTTGTACGTATGAGTTTAAGTTTTAGTGGATATATTGTAGTAGTTGAAAATATATACAATAATTATCAGAGGTTGGGAATGATTTATATATTTTTTATCATGATTCCATACATACTTCATTCATTTTAGAGTCACATCTATTGTTAGAAAGATTATATACCAAAATGTTTTAATAGGGAAAAAATGATATAATACCTCTACAGTGGACTGACATGAAAACACTCATTTTTTTCTCTGTTTAATGATCTAGAAAATTACAGTTTTTAAAATTATCCCTTTGTATTAGTATATGCCCACTTGCCCAGAGCCTAGAATAAGTTGGGTAGGGTTTTAACAAAACCAGGTAGTCAGCTTTAAAACATGTTTAAAAATATTAAAACACACACATAGTCACCAATTATCCAATGGTGGTCTGTTTTCTTGAAGAGCTATTTTTGTTGTTTAAAAGTAATTTGTAAGTCATTTTGTCCCTTTGTTGTGTCAGGAAGCACTAAGAGAAAGAAGGCTGATAATTGGCACTTGTGAAAGATAGCACGGAGATAAGCTCTGTTGAGTCACAGATTGTTATTAAAGCTTTTCATTGCATTATCAGTGCTACACATACTAGTAAAATCACCGAAAGACAGAGGCCCAAACATAGCTCTGCAGATTGTGTCGCTCTAATGAGAGCTGAGATTATTAAATCACTTAAATCTTAACAATTGTGTTAGGAGGATAACTTTTAAAAAATAACATTTTATAATAAAGAAATCTATGTGTCTAATGGTAAGCAAATCTATCTATCTTCTCCTATAATTCCTTATTTTCAAAATATTTTACTTCTTCATTACAGAAATACCATCTATAAGAAAACAACAACAACAACAACAAAAACTACAAACCCTGGTAAAATGACACTTCAGCACCTACTGACAGTGTCTCACTATAAAACTTGCACTTATTTATCCAATTATGAGTACTTGCATGTAAATTTGGAACTGGTAAATGAAAACAAGTTATATATTCTGCCACTTATTCATTAGGTGACTGTTAATATGTAGAATTATAAAAATGTTTGTGAAGCTTTTTGCTGTTTATATTTTTACTATATTAAAAATGTATTCTTTTTTATGACTTGTCTACTTATGTGTGCTTTCTGGATTTTGGTATTTTAAACGTCATAAATATGATGTAGGGAAATACATTCAATGCAAAACCTTCCATTGTAAAACATAATCATTTTGCCTTGTGTGATTTTATTCTTGGGTGTATATATGCAGTTTAAATTTATACAGGCATGCACATCACTTGAAATTGTTCTCCATTTTTAAGGGAAGATAATTTTCAAGCCCTTCAAGAAATAAATATGAATGTTCTTTACCCAACCCCTGTTGCAAGATATCAAATCCTAGGAGAATTACGGACAGTGAATTTTGTATTAGTTGGTAACTGTGGCATTTTGAAGCAGGCAAATTCAGCTTGCATATTGGGACCCAGCTACTGGATTAAATCAGCTGAAAATGAAATGAGGACATCTTATTGAAATGTTCTTTGATATAGGTGAATACCATTCCAAGAAGAATAATGTGAACTTAAGTTATAGAGAGGGCTAACGCGGCAAGTCAGGAGTCGAGTTTAGATCACAAGAACACATCAAAAAAGACAAAATATAGTTGATAAAACATTGAAGTATCAGAGATTATGCTCTGATAGACTGGGAAGCATTCTAAATGGTATTTGCTTTTTGTGTTCTTTCATCACTCTTGAGTTAAATGCAGATGACTGGAGCTGTGATTCATTTATTTACCTATTGGCAATGAAGCCTGGCTTCCTTCAAATGCACCTCCCGCACTCACCTGGGAGATATTCCTATCTTTGTGTCTCATGACAGCATAATGGCATGTTCTGTTTCAATGATCTTCTATTTGTCAGAATTATCGTGTTGCTCAAATTTCAAAGCATCTTATGTTAACCGAGCAGCACTCAGGCGTCAGTAGGCACAGCTGAAGTAGAGGGTCCTGGGCCAGTGGCCACAACAGATCACAAGACATCTCTTAGAGGTTATTTCCATTGTAAATAATAATCTGATTAAGAAATCATGTACTAAATGTATTCACTAGTTCGTCCATGTTTCCATGTACGCTTATATGGCGGAAAGTTCACGGAATTAATTGTCCGACTTTCAGTTTTATTGAATCCCTTTGATGTTCAAGGCAATGTTATTGACAGGTGGACACCTGTCACGGTCAGGAGCAAGAGTGAATAAGGCAGACATGACATGGTCATGTTTAACCTCCCACTCCTTGACTTCTACCAGATTGTTGAGACCACATAGACTATAGTCATGTATATGCCGGGCTGCTTTTCGTGAAGGGACAAATGCACCTATCCTACTGAAATTCTGGCATATCATCCACGCGGCTCCCTAGAGTGTCTTCAGGGGTAATGAGCCCCAGTTCCCTGCACCGGAACTCATTGCACTGGAACTGCATAGAGCTCATTAAGGCACTCTCTTGACGTTTATCTTCCCAAGTGTCACTGTTCCTCTGTCCTCACTGCAGCTTTCTGGGATCAACTTTCCAATAAATTACCTGCTGTCTTTCTCAGAGTCTGCCTCTCAGGATACCCAAACTAAGACAAACACAGCATTCCATCAAGATGATATTTCAGGGTGCTAATTCCTCTCTTGTCAACTGACATTTCTGTTGTTTCCACTATTTTATTGCTATGAACAGTGATGCTAGGAGCATTCTTCTGTGTGTCTCCTGAAGTACGGCATATGCATATGAATCAAGTCGTGAGGAATGTAAGATCAGCTATTAGCAGTGGTTACTTCTCCTAGGTAGGATTGGAGAGCACTGGACTTTCTAGGAAAACATTTCCTATTTTGAATTTTTTACAGTGTACATGTATTTGTAATTAGGATTTCATATGTCAATATATAGACATGTGACTGTATATGAATGAACATAAATGAATATTCATCTATAAGAAGAAATTTAATACAAAATTGAAAGCTATGTAAACTCCTGAATGTATTTCTTTTGTCATAGAACTGGTAGTATGGCATACAGTTTAAAGTGTGCACTCTAGGAAGAGACTGCCTTGGTTGAAACCCTATAATGGTCCCCTACTAACTGTAGGGCCAGATGACCAGGGACAGCTCGCTTAACTTATCACTGCCTCAGTTTCCTCATTTGTAAAAGAAGTTAACAATAACTCACATGTTTGCTGTCAGGAATCAATTGCATATACATATCACTAACAATTTTGTCCAACACTTAGTATCACATGCCTTTGCTGTTAGTATCAATGTAACTCAAATATATTGAAAACTTAATTGATAGGTATATAGATAAGCAAAATATAGCTTGTTCCTTTCAAGATACTTACTATTGAATAGGAAAGATAAGGCACAGACCCAAATTCCTTTAAGAGACATATACATATACAAGGACATATACAGATTTTGACATTTCTGCTCACAAAACATCTAGCTTTTGCTTTGTCCTACCTATTACATTACCAATTCTTGAAAAAAAGTTTACAAAATTCGTGGCCCCAGCCTGTTAAAAAGACAGAGGACAATTCAAATTAAGATGGAAAACTTGAAATCAGCTTTCATTATTCTTTTGAAAAGTAAATTACAAAATTTATGTAATACACTTACATCAGAGTTTTGTCACGTATACCCATTTATGAAGACATCCCAAAGTGTTGGTGTGGTACTATTAGTGAGAAACTATTGATCTAAAAATAATCTAAGCTTTAAGATATTTGTCAGTTTGGTCCTACCTAGTTTTTCAAAGTTCCGTAACTATTTTCAGACAATTTAGATTTTTGCCAAAATATGCCACCTGACATTTTTTAAACATTCCACGTTTTCTGCTTTTATGCCTTACTTAGCTCATGCTATTTCCCAGGTATTCGTCACCAACACTGTTGATGAGATAAGGCTGAGTTCATTGCTTTTCACATGAAAGAATTGTCTCAGAGTTGAGAAGGAAAGTCAGAATTTATTGAGATTTGGACGTCTGGTTTAAAGGGCGTCTTTCAATGCAGGAACTTCATTAGGATTGGGTAAGAATCATGGTACAAAAGCCAGGATTTGTGAAAATGAAAAGAGTTGAATTTTGTCAGGGTTTTTAGCCAAGTCTTGTTGGAGAAGATTGTAAGGTTTGAATAGGTTTTCAGTGTCCAGGCCAAGTGTAGGGGTAGATCGTTCTAGTTCTCAGTTCTACTTGTCAAAATACCTCAAAAAATTTTATTAAGATGTAAAAGTTCCACCATCAGATGTTTATCAAGTCATGACATTGAGAGCTTTTTACATGTGGCCAGAAGTTTAAAATTAAGATAAACTACTATAGAGGTTAAAGAGTTTTTGGAAGTGGCTTTTTTTTTTTTTCTCAATTTATTTCCTAGCCAATGGGAGAAACATATTTATTTTGTGTCAAATCTTACCATATTTCTCCACAGGATTTTGAAATTGAAAATCGGTAATACCTTTTAGGTGGAACTCTTCGCACTAATTTATTGTAATAAAGTAGTATTTAAGCAGGGAATATATATATATATATATATTTTGGCAAGTGCTCCTTGCACATCAATTAAATAAATAATTCATTTGTATTAAGGATCACAACAAAGCTATGGTATTTCTGAGTTTGTTTGTTTGTTTGTTTGTTTCCTAGATCCTGAATTAAGACTTCACATTGCGAAGCAAAGTTTTAGCTTGGCAAGCCATGAGATTCCATTTGTATATTCCCCTTTGGGTACGGGACAATATCTTTTAATGTTTTTGATTCTGAGGTTTTTTTTTTTTTTTACCTATTTTTAAGCTGAATGGGGGAAAATGAAGAATTAAGCAGGCATTTAATCAGCTCCCCGCTATTCTCTCCCATCTGTTACTAGGAAGAGAGTGCTTCTGCTGCTAGGCAGAATGAAGAAGAGTGAGAATGTGGTCCTTTCGTTAGCACTTTGCCTCCTCTGCTTCAAAGAGCCCTAGAGCTTGCTTCTTCAGGCTGTTTCTGAAAGCTCCTCTGCTCTCTTGGTGTCCTCAGGCAAAAAGTTGAAGCTGGGAACAATGGCCTTGAGTGATCTGCCTTCCCTTGCTTAACAACTTCACTTCCCTCAGGGGCAGTCACTTTTGTTCCTTTTCAAAATTGTAATCCCCTTATAACAGAAACTTCTTGGAAGACAGGGTTTGATCTCCCTTCATTTACAGCATAGAATAAACATAAATCAATGAGCTCTCTCTCTGAAGTACCTGTGTGTTCAGCTTCTAGCGGTATTGTGAAACAAAATACTATCCGTCCTCATTAAAGGAATTGCAGGCATGGGCTTTGCAGATGAGGGGATATTTGCTGGAGAGAGTTCTTTTCATGTATGAAATCAGAACACCTAGATTGGATTTCACCGCTGCCATTGTGTTCTCAAAATAACCTTTGGTGTGTAAATCTAGAAATTGTAGCCTTTGAGTTTTACCTTAATTACCAGAAACACAGAAATTAATTCCATCTTTAAACAGATGATTACACCCAATTAAGTCTGTGGATTACATATTACAGAATGTGGAATTCTGGCACAGCCTGGGGAGTATAGGGAAGGGTCATTTAACTGTACAATATGTAGGTAGAATATTGCCTATGATGATGATAATAATAATAACAGAATTCAGGGGAGAAAAAGAGCAGTGATAACTTTCAGACGTGTCGCTGCACTGAGGTCATTATCAGCAGAAGGTGCTGCTACATAAAAAAGTGAGAACTAAACCAGAGCAAAGCAAGGCTGTTCCTACTGCAACATTTTAGATCACATCTGAACTGGGAGCCAATAAAAGATACTTTGGCCACTAAGGGAAGTACAGAGAAGAAAGAGTTATTTTAATTAATAAATAGCATTTAGTAGCTTATGGTTGAAATCAATGTAATAACCCAGAGCAATAGGTCACTTTTTGTCTGCTGTAAAATTTAACTTCCTTTGTAGATACCCCAAATTGGTTTCTATCAGTAGTTGGAAAACAGTGTATTTTCATTTTTTTGACCCACTAGAAGACATGACAGAAGTTATAATCTGACAAATAAAGCATACACGTTTTGATAAACAACACATTTCAGTATAGGAAAAGGATAAGAGATAAGTTGGCAGAATTTTTAAGCAAATATTCTACTTGGCAAATAAAAATGTTCCTTAGAAGAAAGAAAGCAGAGTTTAATTTCAGCATCTAGTTTTGTTTTGTTTTGTTTTGTTTGTTTGTTAGTTTGTTGTTATGTGCCGACCCCATTTAGCCTTTTCATTTTATGACTCATTAGATCTGTTTGCTACCCGGTCACCTTCATTCAGATCTGTTGAAGTTGCCAGGGTAGCATAGATAATTGTCATGTTCCTGCAAACACTCTCCTTGACCAGAAGAAATGTGCTATATCCAGGCAGCCAATCCCCGAACCCCAAGTCAACTCTGGGCTCTATACTTACTTCCTTGTTCTTTATGTATTTTCTTTATTCTCTTTCTTATTTCTTACTCTTTATCCTATAAAAGCTTCCTACCTTCTGCCCTGTTTTGAAGTTCTCTGAACCCCTGAAAACAGAGACTGCAGGCTTCCCGAAGTGTTAAATTTAAGTTCATATCACCTAAATTGTCTTCTTTAATCATTTTTAACAGACCAGAAACTTTGACCCACATTCTAAATTATTCTTAAGTGTTATATGTATAAGTATGAATAGTAATATGTTGATATGTATATGAATTGCATATACACATACATAGATAAAGAGAAAGAATTCAAAAGCAAAAAGTGTAACAAACCATGTGGTTTGTCTGAAACTAGGTAATTCCCTCAATTTTTCTCTTCCTTTGACCAATGTACTCACATGTATGACCTAATTTTTGCTAGAGACAGCTTCAGAAAGAGCTATTTCAAAATTCACTATAACAGTCTATGTGAAGAATACAGCTTACAGAAAAAGTCATGAGAATTGTACTACATATCATAGGGGAAAAGAGAAAATAATATATTACAAGGTAATATGACCAAAAGTGCATTATTGCATTTCACAATCATGTAAAAATGATAGTAGATACTGTCTTCAAGTGCCAGCCTTTTCTATAAAGTTCTCCCCTCTTCCAAACTTCATCTTTCTTAGTCATTATTATTTGACTGACAAAATTAAACATTCATACTCATCCTTTAATTGTTCCATAAACATTAATTTTGTGTCTTTAATAAAGACTATAAAATCTTCAGGGGCAGCAACTTTTCTCTACTTTAAAAAAAATGCTTTCATTAAAGTACTTATCATGATGTGGAACACATACTGAATTCTTAATAAATATCTGTTAATACTTATATGCTAAATGATGAAAAAGGGGGGTAGAAGAAGGAAAAGGGAAGGAAGAAAGGAAAGAGAGAGAGAGAAGAGGGAAAAATATTATTTAATTTAAAATAAAGCCAGAGGTGGGGATGGGGGATCAAATGGGTAATGTGGGATCAAAAGATACACATTTTCAGGCATAAAATAAGTAAGTTATGTGGATGCAATGTACAGCATAGTGACTATAATTAATAATAGTGTACTGCATATTTGAAAGTTGCGAAGAGTAAATCTTAAAAGGTCTCATCACAAGAAAAAAAATTGTAGTTATATATGATGACGGACATTAACTAGATTTATTGTGACAATCATTTTGCAATACATACAACAAATATCAAATTATAACATTGTACATCTGAAACTAATGCAATGTTACATGTCAATTATACTTCAATTAAAAAAACTGTAAAAAATAAAATAAAGGAAAAAAACAAACAGATTTTGTGGTCTGGCTATTATCAAAAAGCATCCCAAAGCATCTTAGTAGAAAGTAATTCATAATTCATAATAAACTAAAACATGCAGAAGATAGCATGTATATACATTTGTGCATGTGTGCCATATTGTATGAATACTAAGTGTTATCTTTAAATCTGCAGTTGATAATATATTAGCACAATGAATATTATGTTCTAACTCTTATTGAATTAGTATTAATTAATCACTGGTGATTTAAAACATATCTTTGTTCAAAAGCAACTTTTACATTGTTTTATATGCATAATGTATTAAAGTTGATTGCTCAAATCAGTTATCTAGAAAATGAATGTCTATAACAAAGTAACTATATTTCTTCACTAGGATTTTGTGGACTCACACTACTCAACTGAATTGTGTTGGGTTGACCTTCAAAATATATATGAAATCCCACATTTTTCACCATTTTCACCATACTCCCACTATGTCATCAACATATTCTGCTTCCCAGTCATTTCCTTCCCGATCTGTCT
Source organism: Rhinolophus ferrumequinum (assembly GCF_004115265.2). Lineage (NCBI taxonomy): Eukaryota > Metazoa > Chordata > Mammalia > Chiroptera > Rhinolophidae > Rhinolophus > Rhinolophus ferrumequinum. The sequence goes on along the minus strand of NC_046302.1, from coordinate 51,763,329 downwards.
ATGTTCCTAATAAAATTCAGCTGAGGCAGTGATATCATCCCTCACAGCAACCCAGGGAGAGCACCGCAGTTAATCTCACTGTTTTACATTTTGACATCTATTTCCTCTCTCTATATATAGGATTATTCACATCAGCATATGAAGATGCTGTTATTTCTACCATCCTGACAATGTTGAAATTTCATATTGAAATGTTTTTAATGTCACTTCATACCTCAGCTAATGCCACATTTCTTTACCCCTCTATCAGTCAGTGTTCTCCAAAGAAATAGAACAAAACAGGATGTGTGTATACATGTGAAGAGATTTATTTTATGGAACTGGTTGATGAGACTGTAGAGACTTGGTGAGTCCAAAATATGATGGGGGAGGTGGGCAGGCTAGAAACTGAGGAAAGAGCTGCAGTTAGAATACAAAGGAAGAGCCTATGTTGTAGGGAAGTCAGAAGACGGTCTGCTGGAGAATCCCTTCTGCTGGGACAAGGTTGGTCTTTTGCTCAATTTAGGCCTTTCACTGATTGGATGAATCCCACCCCCATATGCAGGGCAATATGTGATACTCACAGTGTACCAGCTTAAAGGTAAATTTTATACAAAAGTCCCCTCACAGTCGCATCCAGGATAATCTTTGACCAAATATCTAGACACTACGGCCCAGCCATGTTGCTCAGAAAATTAACAACCACAAGTTCACTTCTTGTCATCTTGGCACCTATACCCAAGTCCTTAAACCATACTTAATCTCCAAGTAGAGACAATAACAAGTCGTACTTCTGCCTCACATGATACAACTATCCTGTATGCAACCAAAAACGCACTCACCCCTTCTTTGCAGGAGGAGGTAAAGTCTTTGAGCGATGTTTGCTCTTCAACTTGATAGTCTATAACTTAAATGCTATTATGTAAGGCTACTAACATTTAAATATGATATACATTTAATACATCTATGTTACAAGAGGATAAAAAAGGAAAGAAAAAAGTATATAGTATATATGTTTATATCTAGCTAGCTGTGTTTACTGAGAGACATAAAGATAAACAAAATAAGAAAAAATACTCATGGCAATTACAATTCTCATTTCTACAACTAGTCATGTGGTAGTAGTTGGTATTTATTTATAACCACCTTATTCCATTACCCATTTCAAATTCTTTGTGCCCTCAGCAAACACTTTAGCGAGTTGTGGTGTTTGACATGGTGGGGCAACTCAAATCTTCATTTTTGGAAGTTCTGGGTCATCAGTCATCCTGTTTGGATGGGATCATTGTAGTGTTTCATTGGCCTTGATCCCAGGGCATGTTAATAGAGCTGCCCTAAGAGATCTTCCTGTATTTTAGACAACTCGTCCTTATGTCCATTGTAGAGCAGGAGTCTGATTTCCCCTTGGTAGTCAGGGACAATCATCCAGTCACAGCCAGTGCAGTGACTTCCTTCTTTGCCTGTTGATTTAGAGTCCTGAGGAGTCCAGTGTGGCAGGACGGCAGTCTTAATTTCCTGTTCAGTGGGATTATTGCTGTAATCTGTGGTGGAATGAGTCCTCTGTCGCTGGAACTAAGACCTCTAGCCTGGCAGGTCATAGGCACAGGAGAACAAGAAGGCCAACCTGACCACCCTACTTAATGCTGCTTATACACATCCCAGAAGTTCATTCTCTCATACATACTGTGATTTGTCTTTGTCCCACAACATGGAATCTCAGAATATATTATATAGTTTGCTTATTTCTCATGTTTCTTACTTAAATTCTACAAGACCAGGAATCATATTTTGTTTCATTTCCAGTGTTATATATAGTTCCTTCCTGCACATAGCAAGCACTTAATATGTTCTGATTGAATAAATTAGTCATTAATTAAATAAATTTATAACTCTATTTTTGCCATGGTGGTTCAATCCACCATCATCTCTCACGTGGATTATTGCAATCACCTCCTCACCACACTCCCTGTGCACAATCTTACCACCTTAACTAAATTCCTCACTGACACCCCTCTCTTGCCATAACTAGTATGCACTCAGTGTATTCTTAGTCCATTGGGTTAGACGCTCAATAAGGCCAGAGGTATGGGCCTGATACACTCCCCACTTTCTGGAATCTTGCTTAGATGTATGGAAATCAGTAAATTTTTGTTGAATTAAAAAATGCAAAAGTGCCCTCCTTCCCCTAAGTGAACTTCACCATTTTCTACCTTTGTCCCCACAAAACAGTTCTGAATTGGAGCAAGGCTTTTCCCTAGAGAAATGAAGATGAATGGAGCACAGTGTATCAGTCAGAATGTGTGGCTGGTAAGTGAAACATTTTACCAGAAAGAATTAGAGGCTGACAAGACCTGAGAGAAGGTTGGGGGGACAGAGGTTAGAGAAGCTGTCACCAGTGATATCAGCCTGCCACTCCAAAGCAGGATGTTCTAAAAATCTCACTTGGCAATTACTGAAGATTCAAGGTCCTCTCCACGTAGCCCATGTCAATCTCACCAACCTGTGGAAAACTCTACCTTCTACATCAATCCCATTATTACCCATCAATGGTGCTCAAGAAAACCTCCAGCAGCTATCTTCTCAGGCACACTTAGAATTGCATCTGGAGAATAATAACCTCCCTTTCTCTCTTGTCCTCAAATCTTCTGTAATTGTCTATTGTTGGCAGATTCTAACCTGTTATGTACACAGGGAAGGGGATCCTGGAGGACCTGACTTCTCTTCAATGCAGAGTGAAATCTCAGAAGTCGGTGGCAAGAATGCTGACTTGAAAACAAATAACCAAGCACACACACTTGTGCAGAAAAGCAGGGGTCTTGGAAAAGAGATACTGTTTTTCCTCACTCATGTATTTTCCTTCAAAGAATACTGTTGTTACTATTCTTTGTTTAGTTCTGTTTTATGATTGTCTTTCTGCCTTATTCTGTGCATAAATCTTGGATGAATCTAACTTAGATTTATCGCCTACCAGGCATCTAACTCAATTATCTGGTCCCAGCTGTTGCATTAGGTGTACAGTACTTCTGTAACACAACACATCTTAAAGGGAAGTGTTTCATTTATCTAAAGTACTATAAGCTGTGTCTAGTAAGCTGCTCTAAGCTTATTTTTCTATTAAAATCACCTATCATATCAGAAGAAAAACTATAAGTTTTTTTCTTTTTTTTTTATGCCCGTACATATATTATCAAACAAAAAGACTAGGTACTATTGCTAACATCTTAATAAATACACAAAAGTTATTAGAAAAAATGTTAATTGTGAGAGAAGCCACCACAAAAAAAGAAGCTTAGTACCGACTCTTTAACATCATTAATTTAGGTTCAACAAATACATGCTAAAGTGCTTTTATCCTTTTTCTTTCTGAACACAATGTTTACTTCATTTCAGCTGTATTTTACTTTTCCCTACTACTGTCTATATATTAATTATCTAATAGTTAGATGAGGAAAGGCCTAGAGAGAAATGAAGAGGTGATTCAATAAGTGTTCACAGGTAATTAAGAATGTCTGTAAGTGGCTTGTTGTCCCTGGCAATTTATACACTTTTTTGACAGTTGCCAAGACTACTGTCATGAGATCAAAATCACTATGACCTTCAATGTTTATGGGAATCCAAAGTCACAAAATCCATTCTCCATTTCACTAAAGGTGAACATGTATCCCCATGTATGTGTGGCCTAGCAGGGTCTTTTAGTTGCCTGCATAAAAGCTAAAAGTATTTCTGATTAGAAATTACCCAGTGGTGATGGCCACGCATTTCCAGATTGAGACAGAATTATACTGGGTCTTTGTCCTGGGCCCATTTTAAGGCAACCCTCTGTATGACACTGGAAATGACCAGTGGACATATTTGTGCTGCCCGGTTGTAGGTAAAAATGATTCTATCCTGTGAAGAATACAATAGGCCGCTTATCAAACACCTTTTGGCCTTTTGTAGATGACAAGGTATGAGAAGTGTCCCCTCACCTATAGAGACAAATGAGGTTTCCATTCTCCTCATCTTTACATACATGAATATATAAAACTCAACATTCCAATGATAGTTTCACTTTTGTTTTTGCATTAAATGGAAACTCCTGTGAGTTAATGTTACTACAATTCTGTGAAGTACCTCATCGCCACCAACCAATAGCGAGACCATTTGCTACTTTGCATCTCTTCAGGGTAAAAGCAATCACACAATATATGTAAGACTTGTTATCCTATGATGTTTTCAGTCTCTTTATTCTGCTCGGACTATTTATTAGCACCTCTAATTTTAGTTTCATTTAATATTGTCTGCTTGCTCTTATTTATACAGACGATTGAAATACATTTCATTTTGGTCATGTGAATCACTGCAGGATTCTCTGTGTCCCCATGATGTAAGTGTGTTCACAAACCCAGGACACATACATACACAGCACAAAAACACCCACGTGTACACGCTGGTGAAATATGGCAACCAACCCTCTTTGTTTTAGCAAAGTCTTGACATGAAATTGTTTAAAACTTAATTTGATTCATTTTGTCAAAATTCATGGTATCTCTCAGTGATTAATAGCGCATGTCTGTCTCAGATTGAAAAAATGATGGATGTTTTAACACAAAAAATAGTTGGGTACGGACCTTCTGCACGTCACTGGCTGTGACTCTGATGTGAAACTCTAGTGCTCTAACAGAGAGGAAAATGTGTCTCTCAGATCAAAGCCCCTATTGCTTAAACACAGGGCACTGAGCACTAAGAAGTGAAGATAGGCTGTCACCATCATACACATTCTGATAGTAAATAAGAGGCACCTTTTGTGCCTCTTATTCAGGCACAAAAGGTGAAAGTGTTTGGTAACCTTAATTCACGTCATTGTTTTAAGAGCGTATGTGCACAGAATTCCTGGAAACTAACGAAGTATCATACAAACTGCATAAATTTAACCACTGTGATAGGTGCTTGCCTTCTTCACAGGGCAGAAATAATATCAGCTAAAGGTGTGATGCTTTGGAACTAGCTCAAGTGACATTTCCAGGTGTGTAAATTGTAAGCCCGCCTACTGTAATTATATTTGATGGGTGCACAGCTATTACACATGCAGGAATTGAATGCAAAGAAAGTCATTGTAGATTCTATACAAAAATATTCCAGTCTCCATAGCATATAATTTGCAGAAACCACACTTCAACTTCCATCACAAGACCCTATAAAGAGAAGCAAACTGTTAGGGAAGGAGGACAAGAAAAGACATGATAAGAGAATCCTGGTTGTCAATTTGTTGGGATACGAAATCATTAGAGGTAGCACCCACAACACATATCAAACAAGAAATATTCACCAAAGGCATGTTGGTAATGACATTATCTTATATGACCCTAACATTACAATTTAAGTATTAATTGTATTTATTTTTTTTCAGGCAAATTACACTTTTCCTAGGTGGGGATGGCACTTTTTTTTTTTTTCTATCTGAGTAAATGTTCCAAGTTTCCTCTTGCTTATAGGTTTCTTTTCTTTTTCTTTTTCTTTTTTAGTTTCAGGTGTACAAAATAGTGCAATAGTTAGACATTTCACCCCTCACAAAGTGATAACTCTCCTACCCCAATCCACTACCCCTCTGACATCATATGTAACTGCTACAGTTACACTGACTCTATTCCCTATGCTGTACTCCACATCCTGTGACTATATATATATAATTGTAGTTGACATTCATTATTATTCAGCTTCAGCTTCAAGTGTACAGCACAGTGATCAGGCATCTACATCATCCCTGAGGTGGGCTCCCTAATGAGACAAGTGTCCATCAGATACCCTACAAAATCTTTACAACATTATCGATCATATTCTCCAAACTGTCTTTCATATCCCCGTGGCAATCTTGTGGTTACCGATTGTGCTTTCTAATCCCCTCACCTTCCCTCTTATTCCCACCCTCCTCTATAGGCTTCATTTTGATTTCTGAATTTTCTAGGGGGGTCAGGGATTAAAGGTGTCTTCTTAGTGCATCACCCAGGTAAGTGGAAGAGAAATAAAAAAAAAACAAAAAACAACACTTTATCACTTGACTTCAAAGTTATCCTAGTTGACAGCTATTATTAGCTGTTAAAGAGGGGAAAACAAAAACATAATAAAATCCCAAGGTTTGTTTCACTTTCTCAGACAAAATTTGTGGGACTAGGAATGCCCAACTAAACTGAAGTATCGGATTGTTCTTGTTCTTACATACGAGAGAAAATAACTGAGGACAATAATAATGATAGCTACGGGTATGTATAGATAGATGTGTGTGGAAAGCATAGTGAGTGAAGCATGTTGCAAACAATGTCTTCCAACACAGTTGCAGGGGAGGTGAGAGTGTCCACATTTTTCACATGGACCTGGAGGCTTAGTAGAGAGGGTTCCCAATCAATAACACTATGCAACTGTAACACTGAGGAGCCTGCACTCTGTGAACGGATAAACTGATGGATATTTTAAGAGTTTATTTGAGCATTTAACAGTTTGAAAGAGCAGAGCTTAACAGGAAATGGTTAAGAGTGCTCATCTGACAGGAGCCAGAGGAAAGACACAAAGTTTGGAAGCAAAGAAAGGAAATTATTAAATGGCTATACTTTAAAGCCTCATTGCCTGCTTGTGATTGGTTTCCCTCAGCATTTTGGTGTCCTACGCTGGAGGCATTTTCAGGCTGAGATTTTGGTTTGCTTACATAGGCCAAAATGGCGACCTCAGTCTAATGGACCCCTTGTTGAATATATTTAACAATTCTTAAGCAGAATCATATTTTGTAGAGATTGGAAGAACTGGAAGAAATGGTAACACTGAAAGAAAAAACCGTTTTAGGTTTTCAAACACATTTTACTGCACATGAGGGAATCCTATTGGTTAGAAATTCCAGGGATCGGACTTCTAGAGATTTTGAAAATCAGGAAATGGAAGTTACTTTTGTTTTAGGCATCGTAAGCTATCTGGAAAACAAAGAAACAAATAAAGCCACATTTTTGTGCTATCACTATTGTGAGTGTAGGTTGCTCCATTAATACACATACATGATTATTTCAAATGTGGGGGAAATCAGAAGATATGTACATATTTTCAATTACCACATTTTGGGAGTTACAAGAAACTCACAATTTATCTTTTAAAAATATGTTTCATAAAATATAAGCTTTTTCTTTTATTTTATTAAATTCATTGGGATGACATTGGTTAATAAAATTATATAGGTTCCAAGTGAAAAATTCTGTAATACATCATCTACATATTGCATTGTGTGTTCACCACCCAGAGTTAGTTTTCTTTCCATCACCATATATTTGACCCCCTTTGCCCTCCTCTACCACTTCCCCACGTGCTTACTCTCTGGCAACCACTAAACTGTTGTCTGCGTCTATGAGTTTTTGATTGTTGGTTTGTCTTGTTTGTTTGTTGCTTTCAGTTTTATATCCTGTGTATGAGTGAAACCATATGATTCTCTACTTTTTCCATCTGACTTTTAAAGAGATCATCAAGCATTTCATCAAATATAATCCAATGGAATGTCCTTTCACTCAGAAATGGGAAGGTATGTCTCCTTGGGAAGCATTCTTGCTCTCCATTTTAGCACTTTGTATCCATCCATAACTTACATATATTATTTCTATTTGCATATGATAATAAGGAAAATATTTGTGTATGTTAGAGTAGACCAATTCTGTACATGTACATATAAAATTACAATTTCTTAAATAGTGCTCTTATTTAAAGATTCCTAAAAAAAAATCAAATGACATGAAATAATTACTGAATTCACTGAATATTGTCCTAGAAATCACAGCAAAATACAAAATAAATATTTAGTGGATTAGAAAAACTTTTTGGAAATCAAGTATGCACTTCATAGTTTACGAGGTGTGATCAAAAGATATGGTGAATGTTTAAATTAAAAAAAAATTACAGTAAAAAACACACTATCATTAATTCCCATCAAAATACTTGCACTTGCTTTGAACACCCTCATCCCATCATTCTTGCCACTTTCTGAAACAATTCTGGAATTCCTCTTTCGTGAGTGTCTTTACTTTATCTTCTATCATGACAACGCTCCAAGTCACACACTGCTTCTGTTACTGCAATTTCATCAAATGGAAATATTACGGTGTGTCTTCATCCAACTTACTCACCGGATTTGGCGCCATGCAACGACTACTGCCTCTTCCCCAAAGTCAAAATGACCATGAAAGGAAAGTGTTTTGAATCGATTCATGACATCAAGGCAGTCGCAACAGCGCAATCGAAGACACTCATGAGAGAGGATTTCCAGAACTGCTTTAGAAAGTGGTTAGAATGATGGGATAAGTGTGTTCAAAGTGAGGGGGAGTATTTTGAGGAGAATTAATGGCAATGTGTCTTTTATTGTAATATCTTTTTAATTAAAACATTCACCACGTTTTTTATCACACCTCATTATACTTTTCTTTATGCAGTTGAAAATTATATATTTACTTTGATATCTTAGAAGAAAAATTGGAATAACTGTCTTTCAGGTTTCTCATATTTCTATTCTTCTAACATGCTCTTTCCTTTGCTAGGAAAAATGGAAGCTAGTAGTAGTCTATAAACCTATGAACATTGGCAAGGTGATCTCATTTTGTGTAGCAAATGATGGATAAAAGATGGCATCTAATTTAAAAATAAGCAACAGATGAATATTCATTGTATGCCTACTGATTGAACAGGTTCTTGAATCCGTCTACATTATAGCTTGGTTATTCATAAGGTGAAGTATAATTTCAAAAGTTATTCTAGTGCAACATTTTTTTGACATCACCAACCTGAAGGTATTGACAAAATGAATAATTTCAAACAGGAATATTACACTTGTAGAATAAAATAAACCAAAAGCTGACAAGGAGAGTAAACAAATGTGCTGGACCAGCCAATTTTATCTCAGTTCCACTGGTACACTATCGGAAAGAGTACTAGCCATTAGCTCTCAGAATGAGCACTTTGGGATTGTAGATAATCCTTCCATTTTAGATTTGATCATTCAAGCATTTCGAGGTCTTAGGAGGAGTAGCATGTGGTGAATTACAAATGTGTGTGTGTGTATGTGTAAAAATATATGCTAACATTACCTGGAGTTATTTTACTTCACATATGTTCTAAAATTTAATATGTATGTCGCTTAATATATGAATCTCATCAACTCATATTAACTTTTGTGTTATTAGAATATCCCATATAAATTCATATTGAATTTAATTGTGATGATTTTCTAGTATTTAGTTGACTGATCTTGCTATAAAATTGACCACTTAGATATTATATACTCAGCAGAGGATCTAACCAAATAGATATCCAGATATTGGAGCTGAAAATAATGACGTCATTGATATGAGTCAAATTGTTTCCTTTAAATGTTCAAATAATTTGATACTATATATGCTTTAAAGGGTGAGGTATTCAGAATGAGATTACTTTTTGGCTGTAGAGCAGTTGTAAGTAGAGAACATAAAGATGGACAAGTAGAAGATAAAGAGAAGAGAGAGCCAAGTGCATGTGTATAAACAGAATAAGAAAGATATTAAAATATCTCACAGAGCCTATGGGTTCAAACTAGGGGGAAAATGGGGAACTACAGAAAGAATAGCAGGAAGAGAAGTAGAGATGAAGGGAAAGAAGAAGGGAGGGGATGAGATGATACAGAATCCCCAACTGTTAACTCTTATAATTTTTTCCCCCATCAGAATTTAATTGTGTTAAATGGTTTAATTAGCTACCCAAGTTTTCTCTGGTCCTACCTACCTGAACTTACCACGTGTTAATTCCATTTCCTAAGCAGCCCTCAGATCACAAAAGCATGACTTGAAATTGGTCAGAAAAAGACCTTCCAACTTCTGCTTCAGCTTCCCCTCATTTTCGCCTAGGCCCTCTGTGCATGGGTAGTACTTCCCACAAGGAGTATGGCATGCAGAGAGCAGGTCCTGGGTGCCAAGCTGAAGTTGGAGAAATGCTTAGCCATGGTGGCCTGAGACAAAGAGGTGGAGGCAACAGGAATCACAGGCTGGGAGGAATACAAAATGGGCAATCGGGAAAGCATTGTCAAGTCTGAATTTGTATTGCAGTGCAACTAAATGGCACCCTCCCTCAGCATCCTTGTAGTAATGACCAAATAGAAACACCTACAAAATTTTTGTCCTCTGTGCAGTCAGAGTCATCTTTTCAAAATGCAAATTTGAATATGCCTCCCCTATTAAAACATATTGACTGCATTCTCATTGTTCTGAGGATATAGACATAATTCTTAATGGTATCTAGGAGAACTTGCATGAGTATTATTATTATTATTATTATTATTATTATTATTATTATTTTCTGCAACTTTTCACCTTGGTCACTTTTAAAAACAAATCTTGTTCTAGCACTAGTTATGTTCCTTCTTTCAATAGGAGCTTTGCATAAACTAGTCCAGATACTTGGAAAGCTCTTCGCTACATTCTTTACCAGATCAACTCCTGTAGTGGTGACATGTTTTTGTCTGCTTAGTATTTGTAGTGGTTAATTTTATGGGTCAGCTTGATTGAGCTAAAGGATACCCATAGAGCTGGTAAAACATTACTTCCAGGTGTGTCTGTGAGGATGTTTTCGGAAGAGATTAGCATTTGAATTGGTAGACTGTCTTAATTATTTTACTATAGCTTTATTCTAAGTCTTGAATTCTGGTACTTTTGAGTCTTGCCATTTTGTTCTTCTTTTCTAAAATTGTGTTGTTTATTCTAGCTCATTTGCTTTTCAATGTAAATCATAGAATCAGCTTTTCAATAACTTAAAAACATGGGAGGTTGATTGGGATTTTGTGGAATTTATAAATCAGTTTGGAGAAAATGTGCATTTAACAGTATGGATCATCCAATCCATGAACACTGTTATCTTTCTTTGTATTTCTAGCCTATTTGATTTCTCTCATCAATGTTTTTTTAATGTTCAGAATACAAATTTTACATACATTTTGTTAGATTTATGCCTAAGTATTTCTTGTTTTTAGTGCTATTGTAAAAGGTATTTTTAAAATTCCACATCTGATTGTTCATTGTTAGTATGAAGAAATACAGGTGATTTTTTTTTATTGACCTGTGTCCTGAAACCTTGTTAAATTTGTTTAGTAGATCTAGAAGTCTTTTTGTAGGTTCTTTGATGTTTTCTTCATAGATTATTATATTATCTTCAAATATAAAGGGTTTTATTTCTGCCTTTCCAGTCTGTACACCCCCTTTGTACCTGTAAAACTACAAAATCAGTATATTGTAAAATAAAAGAAGATCTAGGATACTTTTGATCAGGCAATCACTTTTGATCTGCAACACCAAAGACATAACCCATGAAAAAAAAATAATTTATGAACTGAACATAATTAAAATCAAAAACTCCTGCTCTATCAAAGACACTGCAAAGAGACTGAGAAGACAAGCCACAGACTAGGAGAAAATCTTTATAAAAGACGTATCTGATAAAAAAAAAACTATTATCCAAAATACAAAAATAATTCTTAAAACTCAACAATAAGAAAACAAACAATCCTATTAAAAATGGGCAAAAGACCAGGATAGACACCTCAGCCAAGAAGATACATAAATGGCAAATAATCAAAGGAAAAGATGCTCAGTGTCACGTGCCATTAGGGAATGACAATTAAAACATCAATGAGATACGACTATGTCCCTATTAGAATGACCTCAAATTCAAAATACTAACAACACCCAATGATGGAAGAATGTGCACCAATGGACGGTCTCATTCGTTGTTCATGGGAATGTGAAATGGTACAGACACTTTGCAGGACAGTTTGGCAGTTTCTTACGAAACCAAACATACTCTTGATATAATCCAGCAATTTTGCTCCTTGGTATTTACTCGAATAAATTGAAAATTTATGTCCACCAAAAATAAATTATTAATAATAATAATTAAACAAAACTGTACATATGTTTATATAAGCTTTATTCATAATTTCCAAAACTTAGAAATAACCAGGATACCCTCCAGTAGATGAATGGATCAATTAAGCAGACCATAGAATATTATTCAGTGCTAAAAAGAAATGAGCTATCAAGCCATTAAAAGACATACAGCAAACTTCAATGAATATTTCTAAGTGAAAGAAGCCAATATGAAAATGCTACATACTATATGAATCTATACAACATTCTGGAAAAGGGAAAACTATAGAAACAATAAAAAGATTGATGGTTGCCAGAGAAGGGAGGGATGAATGGGTGGAGCACAGAGAATTTTTACGTCAGTGAAATTACTCTTTCTGCTACTATAAAGGTGGATACAGGTCCTTATACATTTGTCAAAACCCACAGAATGTCCAACACCAAGAGAGAACCCTAATGTCCACTATGAACCTTGGGTGATACTGTGTCAGTGCAGGATTTTTAGTCATCACAAATGGACTCTCTGATGTGAGATGTGGCTAGCAGAGAAGACTGTACATGTGTGGAAACAGGAGGTGCATAGGGATTCTGTACTTTATGCTCAATTTTGCTGTGTATCTAAACTCTAAAAAAAAAAAAAAAAAGTCTATTTAAAGCAAGGGTTGATTCTGCTGCTGTTGGTTGGAATGTTCTGTAAATGTCAATGAGGGCTTCTCAATGTCTCCGCCTTTCCTTGCTATGACAGGTAAATTTTGCCATTACTCGTGCTGTGCTTTGTGCGGTAGAGCTCTTTGGCCCTCTGTCTGCAGGAGGATATCTCTTATCAAAGGTCTCTGGGCTCCTAGGCTCATGAGTTCCCTGCTCTTCTTTGCTTTTCCCAGATCCTTTGCCCAGCAGTGCCCTGACCTTCATGGTAACTTTAAGACTTTTGAGAGCAGCATCTGAATGAGAGGTTGGGCAGGACCTAGTGTTTTCTTGTGACGGCAGATTATCTCTCTTGCAAACTGTCACTCTTTCTGGTCTATTGCTCTACTAATGATCTTTGTCATTTATATCCAGAAACAAGTCTGTGAAATACAGAATACAGGCTGTCCTTTTCCTTGATGCTTTTACATCACTTACTTTATATTAATTTTATTTTCTTGATTTTTCTTCCTCATTTATATCTTCTATGTCCCTTATTATACTGTTATTCAAATCTATTTTCCTTTGGGCATCTTGAATTTAGTATTTATTTCAGGGAATATTGCATTTTTTCTTCAATTTACTTCCTGTGTTTTGTCATTTACCATTTCAAAAGTTACTTAGTTTATGCTATATTTTCTGAGATCTTGTATTTGTGGTATCTTTTTTTTATCACCTCTTCAATTATCTGTGTAATTACTTTTAATTAAGACAGAAATTTCACATTACATTTGTTCATGTGTAATGCTTTAAATTATATCACCATTATGAAAATACTCCAAATCAATTAAGGTTATGTTTGAATTCTACCTTCATTATAAAAATTTCCCTAATTCCTCTAATGCTATTGAGAGGCATAGTACTTGAAACTCTCTCGGGATATGTGCAATTTGTTTTCTTGTTGATTTTCTTGAATCATTAAATTATGGGCTCTTCCTGGAGCATATCTGTAATTTATTCTGTAGCTAGCATTGTGCAATACACACAAAAGACTCTCAAAAATAAATAATAAATAAATATTAGGTTGGTGCAAAAGTGATTGAGGTTTAAAAGATTGAAAATAATTGCAAAAACCGCAATGACTTTTGCACCAACCTAATATCATGTTCTGTAGAAATTCCTCAAAATAGAATTATAGACTTGTTATAATGTTTAAAGCATTGCAAGCAGAATTATAAAAGGATAAGAGTTTATTGAAATGCTCCCCAACTGTTGATTCATGGCACTTTTGATCCCTATCAGCATTTCATTTTCCTTTGTTTAATTGCTCCAGAGGAAACAGTATCCCAACAGGCCACATCCCATTCCGTCTAGACATAACCCCAGTGGCATCAGTTTTAGCAGTGGAAAGCTCAAGGCAAGTGTCGTTTCATATCAAATACAGCATCAAAATAAAAAGTGCCCCCACAGACCTCAAGGCTTGCCCTCAAAGGTGAGGTCATTGCCAATCTCCTTCTTTGGTGGCTTTCCTTTATGTTGAGCCTCACGACACTAAGAATAAATTTTCACGTTAGCCTATCATGGTGCACAGAGACCATGTTTTGCCAGGACAGAAAATAGGAGTAGACAATGCAGGTTATCACTGAAATAGCAAGATAGATCCATAATAGCAGTTCACAGAGGTCTAATGATAAAAGCACCCTACTCTTGGCAGGGGTGGGTAATAAATACAAAACAAGGGAAAGTAAATGGTTTGCGGCTACTTACACCCACTTAGTTTTTCAAGAAAAAAATATCTCATATTCTTTACACTTCTTAACTCACAGGGAAATTTTCTGGTAACCTGTGCAGATCAGTTAGTAACCTGAGAACGTGAGAGTAGACACTGCTGTACTCTAATGCATTAATCTGTACTCGAGCTCCCAAAGTTTTTCTATGGGTGCATGGAAAGAGTACATGCTTCGCTGATTCTCTGAAGATTCATTGGCAATCTGATGACCTGAAGTCTGCTGGCAGTAAGGTGGCAGTAATCAATGAAAGTATTTCTTGAGTTCTCTGGGCACTTTATAGTTAATTTTGAATGGTACAATTTTCCAAGGAAAAAAACAAACTGTACTCAGACCACCTCCAGTTGCACAAGGCTGTTTTAATAAAAGTGTATCTTGATCTTTGTCACAGTGAGTGAAATTGTTATGTATATTCAGGCCTAACACACTGCTTGAGACATAGGGGAGTGTCAGTAAACATTTGTTTACAAACAAAGAAATGAATGAATGAATGAATGGATGAATGAATGACTATATTGTGTCCAAGGACCTTTTATTGTCAATGTTCTGTTTCATACCTTTTGTCAGAACTTGGATGTGCTTTAAAGACTTGAAAAACTTAGATTACTTCAGCCCAGCATGATTCATTTGCTCTGTTACTGCCTAGCCACTTTAATTGAGGCTGAAAACTTCAAATTGGATTCCACTGTTTCCTTCACTAGCTTACTGTTTTCTGAGCCAATCCATATTACAATTGTTTTTGCATTCCAAAGTAATCTATTATTATCACTTGCTAAACAAACACAGCTGGATGGTAATGAATGAAGGTCCTACATTTCTGGATAAATTTGGCTGTTAGTAATGCTACTCTACATCTCACTGTCTAAGACAGATAGAAGCCATGTAACAATTCTTTCCACCCCAGCATCGCACGAGATATAAATGCTATTGAAATAGCAGGGAAAATTCCATGTTGATAAATTCCTTTTCTTTTATTATTAAGCGCAAACTAATGTTAGATAAGAAGATAAGTGTAATACTCATTCCATCTTTCCTATACTTAATTTATTCTAGCTTAGATAGATAGATAGATAGATAGATAGATAGACAGATAGACAGTTATCAATTTAGAAAATACAGGTTGAATAGTTACAGGGGATTATCATATTGGGATAGATGTAAATATAAAGGCTAAATTTAATTTTCAATATCTACGATTCTGATTCAGTTTAATCCATTAACCAGTTTTTTTCAAAATTCCATTGCACTTTGACTACTGAACAATATTTGCAGGCAAAAACTCATCCTGAGTCTATGGTTATAACATGAGGGCTTCTCCACTCCAGACTTTACATACCAAAAGGCTCAAGTAAAAAAATTAAAACTTATTTTTGACAATTAAAAATTGCCAGCCAATAGACAGAGCAGAAACAAGATACAGGTATCATGATCTTTACCCTTTGCTATAAATTAAATGCTGTTTCACCCCCATGGATTTCCCTGTCTGAAGTTTCTCACATTGTAAGCAATTTAGTTTGCATGATCAGTTAATATTGGCACCTGGGAACTTGATAATTTGATTTTCACAAAGCTCCCGCTTCCTTTCACAATCTCTTTGTATAAATAAATCTGCAATAGCCTAAAGACCACAACCATTTGACAGACCCACAAAAACTCAGCCTTCAAATGTGTTTCTGCTTCCTTGTCAATTTGCAGTTGTTAGATCTGTTATCTATTAAATAAAACCATTAAGAAAGTCTCCTACCAAGGAAATTCTTTGGGGAGCACCCAAAAGATTTGAGAACAACAATAAGCTCGTTTTGAGGGATTTCTGAGCTTCTTTTCATTTTCTGTCTTTAGATATGTAGACTTGGGCAGCCAATTTGATGTAGCTTTGGAAAAAGCATTCTTTCCTAATATACATAGAAAAATAAGACTCACAAATAGCCAAGCTAGCTAAAAACCAATTAACATGATCCAGTGCTTTTTAAACCTCTAATCAGTTAAATGAAGTTAATGTTTCCTCGCTATTTTTTACTCTAAGTTTTCAAATTTTGTTTTACAAATTTTAACCAATCTTTTCTTGTCTTAGGTATGTTGTCAAGTTTGGTAGATACTAAAAATAAAAGTGTGTGTCTTTTAGTCCTATGCATCCTTATAATTTGTATGATTTTTTTAACTTTTGTACTGTAATCTCCTCTGTATGGAAGTCATTTCTAAATTTATAAGAACATTGTGGGAACAGAGCCCTAGAGAGCAGTTTCCAGGCTCTCGGCCTCACATAGAAAGGTGCTGGCTCAGGTAGTAAATGGCCATCGACTGTGATCAAATGGCCATCAGCTGTGGCTAGTTGGCCGTCAGCTGTACCAGAGCCATTGGCCACTAATATAACTGCTGTGGCTATGCTAGCAGAAAATGGGGGGCTAGCAAGAAGATGGTGGCTGAGCTAGCAAGAGCGGATTGCAGAGAGGCGGATGCCGCCAGTGAGAGTATAGTGGTATGACTCCCCTACCTATGGCTCCGTGGGTGTTCCTTTTTGGCCTCACCATGTCCTGCGTTCTTATGTGGGGAGCGAGACCAGAGACCCTGCAGGCCACCCCGCACGACACATGGCGAAGTCGGCAGGATCCCCCACACGACAAACATAAAACATAAGCAATCCAATTTGATATAAAAACCATGAATTAAAAAACAATGCCCAACATCTTCAATAAAGATATAGAACAGTTAAGAAATGCATTTCATAGTTGTGCACTCTAATGATACTTCATAAAAGCCAACCATGAAGGAGAAGCCATAGTTCTGTGAAAGCATTTTTACTGAAAACTGAAGTAATACAGGATATTCTGTTGAACTCATTTGCTACACAATGTGGTGGTGGAAGCCAAAACTGTTCAACATTGCTTCCTCCTGGCTGCTAGTCCTAGGTTGAAATCCTAACCCCGAGTGTGATGGTTTTAGGGGTGCAGCTTTGGGGCGGGGCTTAGGTCATGGGGGTGGAGCCTTGGTTAATGGGATTAATGTTCTTATAAAAGAGACTCCAGAGGATTCTTGGGCCCTTCCATCATGGAAGGATGCAGCAAGAGGCTGCTGGCTACTAACCAGAAAGGGGGCTCTCACCAGACTTTAATGATGGGCACCTTGATCTTGGACTTCCAGCCTCCAGAACCATCAGCAATACATTTTTGTTGTTTCTAAGCCACCCAGGCTGTGGGAATTTTGTTCTAGCAGCCTGACAGACTAAGACACTGGCCCTCCATTGGATGACATGTCTCAGCTCATATGGAGACCTCTGGAAGCCTAGTGTACATGGAAAATAGCTCAGCCTTGGAATGTCCATGCGGGGAGAAAGCCACAGCCATAACCTTCAAAGGACTGTTGGGAAAAATAAAGCTTTACACAGGAAACCACTGAGATTTTGAGTTTGCTTATCACAGCATTTAAATATGATTAATATATGAGAATAGAGTTTAGCTGAGTTAGAGAGATGAGTGTTTAAATAGTCTTTAGATTATCTCCATTAGCTATTAGTCATGTGACAGAAACTGGGTAGCAAACAATTTTAAATAGAGCTTTCTTATACTTACTGAGAATTCAGTTATTTGAGTTATAGATAGAAATGTGTGTGTGTGTGTGTGTGTGTGTGTGTGTGTGTGAAGCATGTACTTTAGAAGCTAAGTACATGTATTTGAAAGTTTATATTTTGTTAAAATTTGTGCCTCGATACAGAGACACCTCTTCTCTGCAGGTGACGGCAGACTTTTCTGGAGGCAGGTCTACAATCTTAAAAATATGGTCTTAAGCGTATGTACTGCTCAGATATGGTTTGACTAAAGCTCTTAAGTCCTGTGCTATAATCTTGGCATGGAAAATGTTGAGAGTTACTGATCTGCCTCCACTATGCTAAAAGATGACCTTGGCCAGATTTAGAAAGATGACAGCTGTGAGCAAAATGTCTTCTCGTCAGTTGTTCTACAAGGATGTAAAGTGCAATTTACATACCAGTATAATTAGGTGAACTAAACGGTTAAATGGAAATATTAAGTATTATCCATAAGGATATTGAAGATGTCCCTACGAAAGAATATAAATTTGTTTCTGCCTTATTGCTGTTGAATAGTTTCTTGAGGTGACTGTCTAGAGTAGAATATGAAGTTCAGGTTATCGACTCTCAGATGTACACTTGTCTTCCAGCTGCCGTGACAGGAAACCAGTGCGTGTGTTTTACATAAGAGCCAGATCAAATTATCGAGGTATGTACATAAATAGAAAGACAGGTACGTCACTCTGTCACATAATATTTCGGAATAGGAGTTGGCTTACGTAGAAGAGGGTCTTTTACAATCTCTACTGTGAAATGCTGTGATAAGGATCTGAGGAACTAAAAAAAGGAAAATCTTTAGGGATGAAGCACCATAGGACAATCCACAGGCATGTCCCCTTCCGAGACGCTACCGTGGAGCGTGGCTCATGGGGAGGCTCCAGTGGCCACACATTTGGGCGCATCTCAGATTTTACACAAAGGCCACAGTTTCACTGGGCTGCTTTCAGCCAAGGACTAAGCATGGCAGGGAGGTTAGTAGTGGCCCTTCTTTCCCGTTGTTGCAGGAACCTTCTTTTAGGAAACGTTTCCCTGAGGACTCCTTCCTGGTCGGCCTGGCTGAAACTCTCAGCTCTGACCTTGCTGAGGGTCTTCCCACCCAATCCTCCATTCTCTCTCTTCGCTTGCATGCGAGGCGGGTGGTATAAAAGGATCTACTCTGGATGCTTCTGCCTCTTTCCTTCCTGGATGTTCCCCCCAGCAAGTTCCTTGCCCATCTAGTCCCATCTTGTCATCTCTGTCTAAGAGGCCTGACCTGACGCTGCACGGATTCTGAGATCAGACCACTTGGCCCAGAGGCTGATTTTGTTTCTAGAATGAGTTGTTTATGAAAAAATGACAAAGGCTACAGCCAAGTTTTATATATTTTCACTTATGGAAAAAATAAGTATATATTAAAGGTCAAAATTAGAACCTATAGTTTTTTTTGTTTTTCAAAGAAACTCAGCATGTAGCATTGAAAATGATGTAATAAGCAAATCTTGTACTACCCCTTATCTTTTTTTTTTTTTTTTTTTGAGAGTTTAGACCAGAAACATCCTGACCCAGAATCACTCCTGGGTGACCTTCATCTTTCAGGAGGTAACAAATATTGTTCTTCCAGTTTGTAACACTTTTTCTGTGAATAGTATGGCCAAAAAATAGCGAGGATAAAAGAAAGAGGATGATTTGTACTTTTGAGAAACATGATGTTTGGTGAGAGAACTAGTTTAGTAAGGTAGAATAGAAACTTACGAATACATGTCGGTAAAACCTTTTCAAAGGGTTGAATACAAAAATGTATGGAACTTGTTTTATAACAAAAGTTAAAGGTGATTTATTTTTGTTGTTAGGGTTATAATATCTACGTATAGACCAAGAAACTGGTAAGCTGTCAGAAGCCTATAACATTTTTAATTTTTTATTTCAAGAAAGCAAAAGGGAAAACTTAGTGGCTCAATGGCAGGGAACTGAACTTCTTGGGAAAAATTCACAATACAAATGAACTAACAAAAGTTTGAGGCTTCCACAGAGTTGTTTTTGGAAGCCAGATCGTCAATGACAGATTGGTTTAGTCTCGGATAGGCTGCACACAAAAAGATCTAATCAAGAGGAGAAAAGCTATGGAATAAAGATGCAAGCCAGTGCACTTCCTCAAATCACTGAAAATTAAATAATTTCCAGCTGCATCTCAGTAGATATCTCTGTAAAAGATAAAACATGTTTCTCCTTAAATAAATGGCACTACCTATGATTACCTAGACCATTTTAAACAACTGAAAAGTCTTAAAAGAAAGGGTTAATCTTCAAAATGGCCACAATTTATGCTTATGACCTTACATATGAGACACTGTGAATACTTGTGATACATAATATATTGAGAGATAAAGCTCAGTGTTTGTAACACATGAGTTATATTTTACGTATCTAGTATACAGAATAGTATCACGCACACATGCCAATTTTGCATGCACAACATGAAACTCCTCCCACACAAATATGCATATGGATATACAGTATACACTTCCAAATTTTGCATAAATATTCTGTAGTTGGATAGCATCCCAATTTTTCACTTTTTATACAATCATAGTAACATTGTGATCTTCATTAAGTGTGACACAAGTAGTTTTTGTTGACTTGTGTGTCTGCTTTGTGTTTTACAAGGACTAATAGTCAAGGAGAAGAAAAGGCTGCCCTGTGGACGCGGAATGCCCCTGCCCACAGGCCCCAGAGAAGAGTGATGTAAATCTCTCTAGACACTGCCATTTTGTATACATGTTGCACTTCCGTGTATTATTTAGCCACAAGGTGTACATATTACTAAGATATGCTTTTTACCTGGATGGTTCCTGAGAGCTAATTCAGTTAGCTCCTTCCTTAGAAGTGGTGTTTTCATTTTTTAAGTTGAAAATTGTCCGAAATTATTTTGCTAAAATTGGTTCAAATGTTTTTCTGGGCAGCCGCAGAATAACTTAGATTTTTAAATTATGTTTAGGCCTATGTGTCTGTCTTTTGAAAATAATCAGCTATTTTGTTAAATAAGTAATTCTAAAGTGCATAAAGTAATTCTAAAGTATATAAAGTAATTATTTCATTCAGGGTGGAAAGGGGGAGTCTGATACACACAGGGGTAAGGATTGGAGAGTACATAATTTCCTCTCTCTGTTTCGTAAAATTCCAGTTTAGTACATGTGTTTTATACATCTGTATTTGCCCACTGTGTTTGCCCAGTTTGAGTTAAAGATAAGGGGTCCCTTATGTCAGTGTAACAAAATTTATAGTAATCATATCAGACTTAAAAAAGTAGGAGTTAGTTTAATTAATTCTTAATGTTCTGTTTAAATCTAATGTTCTATACATTTAACTTCATATTAAAAATTGTTATTTTAAAGATGGGTTAATATAAAAACATGAATAACTCATTAAAGTGACAATGGGGTATTTCCCAAATCTTATGGGCATAAAAATGATATGTAAACATATCAAATTTAATGGAAATTTGTCAGTAATGTATGTAAACCATAATTTTTCATTTGCTTATCAAATAGTGTCTTTCTAGTATTATAAGAATTACCCAATTGCTTGAAATACTTAAAAATCCACAGAACCTTCCTGGGTATTTTTACTTAAAGGAACTGTGATAAAAAATAATTAGGCTCACTACCTTAGTAACATTTTAATAGCCACAATCAGATTAATATCAATGATCACTGAGCCCTGGTTTCATTCTTTAAAGAAATCCTGTGTATTTTAGATTTTATTTTTTTGTTGCTCTTAAGGCCAGAAATGACACACAAGCGGGCAATGTAACTGAGAAAGATATTAGAATGGAAAAGACAAGAAACAGTAATAGGAAAATGGCTTTTGTATCCATTATATGTCAACAAATGAAATATATGTTACTTAAAACTCATGCTGAGAAATGATACTGCAAATAGTTTTAACAATGACTTTGTGTGTGGTTTCATGGGCAATTTGCTTTGACAGAACATCTTTCTGTGTTGTGATTCAGCACCCTTTTGTGATGCATTGCCATACTGTCTTTTTATGGTACTCTGAGATGTTCAAATTATTTATTATTTAGAAGAAATTGGAAGGGATTAAAAATTATTTTACCTCAAAAGTAAGCCCTCTGCAACAAACTAGCATTGCGAGCAATCCCATTTCATACACAGATAATGAGTGAGAGAGAAAGAGGAAAACTTGCAGGACGTAAGATCATGATAAGAGTTATTATGGCTCATAGCTGAACACTATACCCTAAATCCAGAATGATAAGTGTGTTGCGTTCTTTTTATGAGATAGTCAGCCAAGTATGGGCATAAGAGGAGACAGAGGAGAGGCTCAGGGGAACAAAGTATGTTATACTCACAGGGCCATGTAGGAAAGTCACTGGGGTGGTCAGGAGGCAGGGGTAGGAGAGGGCAGCCCTTATGGGGACTTTCTTTGGAAATGCAGGGCAGGGAACTAGTGTAGGATTGACTACTTAAAATAATTATGGCAAGCTCTAAGCTTATGGGGTGGCCCCTAGTTGCCTGGTACCTAGCCCAGGTTGATAAAGGAAGAGTAATATTGTCTCTTGGGGTTTAAGGGCCAGACAGAGGGGGTATGGCTCCAGACTGGTGAGATTGCACATCAAACCGGACCCTTTGGTAATCTCTAAGAACTGGCTATCCCCGAGAGAGAGAGGTAGTCTCTCTACAACAAGAAACTTGTTTTGTTTTAATGCACAAACAGTATCATATAGAGAAGATAAAAACCATAGAGACAGTACAATAATAATAACACCTGCACATACATTTACTTTGTGCTAGACTCTCAACCAATCATTTTATGGATTTCATCTATTAATACTTTTAGAAGTTAGTAATGGCAGAGCCATGATACAAACCGTGGTCTGACTCTAAATATTCACTTTTAACTACTGTGCTACATTAATTACATGTAACTATGTTACTGTCCTTTAAATTGAGGAAAAGTTACTCAGATTAATTCTCATTCATTTGGTCCTTAAACTCGGCTTCAATGGCTATGCTACAGACGTGTCATCCTATTCAAGAGCAATAACTGTGACTACAATAAAGAATTGTAATAACAGATTCCTGTTTTAAATTACTTTCGTGGGTAAGAAAATTAAAATTATTTTTGTAATATGATGCAGAAAACATGTTGAGTAAGCCTTTCTATCAGTGATCCACAGAAAAATCTGAAAGAAGAGAGATGATTTTACCAGAATAGTCAACTTAGTATATGGAGGTAATAGGATGCTCCAGGATGTGGTAGCAGGAAAGTGGGGGGCGGAGGGAGATTTTAGAGACTATGACAAAAAAATACATTGCAAGGATATTAGATTTAAGTAGAATCACAGTTCCTGAACCTGGATAGTTATGAGGACAAGGGTGAAAGAGAAATGCTAATGGTTTTTGTGGGTTTTATGGGACATAAACTATATAAATGAGTGCTAATCTGTAGAACAGTTTGGACTCAAGATAAAGGAGGAGGAGAAGGAAGAGGAGGACTTGTTATAAGAAAACCTGACACTGATCAGAGAGTAGCAAAGTCCAGACTTGACAAAATATCAGCCTGCGTGAGAAGCCAAAGAATGTACAACTAAACAGGGAAACTCTAAAGCTGTCAAAACCAAGTGTTTTAGGGAGGTGGTCGATGACATGTACTGCTTCGGAGAAACACACAAAATGAAGAGCTAGATAGATGGTCCGTAGTTAATACAATGACCTTTAAGAGTGTATTCTTTGGACAGTTTTATTAACTAGTACTAAAATTAGAATTTTATCTTTTACCTCTGTACAAAAGATTCATCTATGAACACTTTTCTATTCAGAGACTTGAGCAAACATTTCTACATACTGCTAATAGTAATGTTCAGCCAAATACAGACTTTAGAAACAATCGAATAAATAAATAAATAAATAAATAAATAAATAAATAAATAAATAAATAAATAAATAAACAGTGGGACTGTCCTGAATGCAACTCTGGTTCTTAGGCAAAGTAGAGATATTTTTTTAGAATGAGTTGCCTTATCTCACCTACACTGAGTTTATCTGTCTCATACTAGAGCCAGAATTGCAAAGGAATTCTTTTTTGTCTAATGTTTGTTGTACATCCTTCCTTTCCATTTGTGCTCATATCACCATATGATAGCATCAAAGTATCCAGAGGTGCTAAGTAGGGTAGAGAATTACAAAGTTGAAACAGAGGCCCTACTTACACAAGGAGCTGTCATCTGACCTGAAAGAGAGAACAGGTATAATTAAAAGCGTACACTTTCTCAAAGTACAATGCTACTAGTCTTAGAAAATACACCCCATTGTTCTATTTCTATACAAGTATGATGAAATTCAAAGGAATAGTTAATGACCATGGGAAGACTGGAAAAAGCGGTAGGTCATATGCTTTCTTTCACTTCTCCTTTGTTTCAACCTTGTGGTGGTTTTTAGAATTAACTGGGAGTGAAGGTGCATTGCTTATATACCATGAATTCTGGCCATTCCTTTACTCAAACTGTATCACTGTGGTGTTTTACACAATTAAATTTTAGAAGTGGAACAAAATAAACACATGGGATATTTCCTTTTCAAACTCATATGATCACCCAATATCATTGCTAAGATGTAATCTACATTGGCAAATCGATTTATTTTGACCACAAGGAGAAATCTATTGGTCATCTAAATGAAGCATATTTAATTGGAAGACTTTAATTTAGAGTAAATTAAATTTATAAAAGGAGCGCTTTGAACAATGTTTCAAATAGGAATCTATGATTAACAGAGTAAAATTTCTGGCAGCCCATTACCTTAGAAAATGGTGAGTGAGGGTTATATTGAAATCCTTGAAATAAAATAATAAGTCTGTATAACCTAAAACAGGTTTTTGTATCCCTTCCAGGCAAGGTATATATTTTCTTCATCTTTGCCTAATGTATGAAATAGTATTAGGCTCCCAATATGAGCTTAACAAATGTTTGTGAAATTGATGGACTCATATAATGAGATGTAATCTAATTCATCTTCCTGAATTCTTCTGTTGCCCAGAAGAACAGAGCTTATTTTATACACCATTTCACTAGCTTTGCTTACCCTGAATTTTCTTATATACTCATTTTCTTACTTTTCCATCACTACCATTCTCATTTGCTCATTTTGCTTTTTTACACATTTGTTTGATAACTTGTACTATAGGAGTGCTCAGGATAAAACACCTGAGTAGTGAAGATAATAAATAATTTTTTAATATATACATTTCAGTGTTATGTGCATCTGAAAAAAAATCACGCTACTGCTATATTAACAAAAAAGACATATCTCCTACAGGATGAAAACTGCACATGGTAATATATTAAAAATTATGTCTTGTTCCCACCTGATTTCCAATACACATTTATACAGGTTGCCCTTAAGGTTCACATTTGAACTGAATGTCATTGAATATATTTTGGCTTAGAATTCAGGTCTCTTAGGTGTTTTTCCAACATTATTGGCTTTTTCTCATTCATCAAGTCCTGTTCTTTATATCTTTTTCTAATAATTTCTTAACCTCTCTGGAGCATCATAGCTCTCTTTTTTCTCTTGATTCTGTTCCTTCACTTTTGGCCCAGTTTCCACTCCAGGACCATAATTTAGTAGCCATAATAGGGACGCTAAAACAGCTGTTTTAGCATGTGCTTGCTACAGAAACAAAGTCTTAGAAAATGCACTACTTCAAATAAATTTAATATTTAACAGAAAACTCATAAATAACTATAAGTACTAGGTTTGTAACAATTCCTCAAATATGATTTTTTTTCTTTCTTTCTTTTTTTTTTTTTTTTTTGGTATTTGTCTTCATTGAGCCCAGGAGACAGTATTTAATCTGAGATTGCAGGGAATTCTTTGTAGTTCGTAACCTTTTGCATTCCTTAGTTGCAAAAACTTCTGTGCTGTGGAGAAGTGAGTTTATAAAAGCAGAATAATAAGACAGAATTAAGCAACTAATAGTAAGGACATTGGTAAAAACATTCATATGATTTAAATAAACCATTTTGGCAAAGCCAAGTAGTAAATCTGTCAATTTGTATGCAGACTGGACTGTCACCCCTCCCAGCCATAGATGTTATTCACAAAAGAAGGATACACAAAATTTTGAAGGTTAAAAGGAATTTTACATTCAAAAAAGAATATAAATGTGTGTGCTTTTTTTTTTTTTCTCTATTAGGCACTTAGTTGCATCTGAGAAACAATTTTTTTAAAATCTCCTCAAAATTGTATTTTCCTGATTGTCAGGGTTGAAGCAGAATTACATTAGGATACATGATTAACTTACTATTATTTATTTGTGCAAATTAGCCAAAAAAAAAAAAAAGGAAACTTTTACACATTTCTATTTTGGTATGATAGTGTGAGGAGGGCCAGTTTTCTACTCTCAAAACCCCAGTTTAAATTTGAGGTTTCTGAGCTGGCTTCTGTGACATGTCAGTGTCAATCTTCTACTTCCTTCGCAGCTGCAAGAGAGCCCTCCATGTACAATGTGTGGTTTTCCAGTGCTCGGAAATGAAAATAAATAGGTATATTGTTCCAGATGATGACTTCAGCAGTCTCTACTAAAGAGGAAACCACAGCCGTTAGAGATTAAAACTGTATCTGAAGGCTCAGAGGTAGAGAATTCAACATACCAAGGTAGTGCTTCTTTGAAATCCATATACAGCTTGTTTCTTTTGCAAGGAACTTTTGGAAATACCACTGATTCTTGTTCTCAGTTACTTTTTTCAGACTACTTACTTAGATATTCAGAACATAAATATACCTGAAGCATATATACTTATTTTTTGTGTAACAAAGGAAGCTCATTTGAATATCAGATTTACCTCAAAAATAAGCAGGGAAGGTATTTCTGATTGTTTAGCATTTGAGCTCTGACGGATTATATTCAGGCTGCTCAGATCCCCACCTATCTAAGAAAGGACAACTTTGATTACATGGGCAAAATCAAACAACCAACCAGACAAACTCAGGTAAGAAATAAAGCAATAATTAGCCAATCCCAAAACACAGATTGGGGCACTGCTGAGAGAAACTATACAGGCACTTGTATGTTTTGCACCTTCAAGTGTGGAGGCTTTATGTTCTATTAATGATGGTTTCTTACATATAGTCGTTTGAGCAGCTTTGGCCAACACTGGAATCCTATATTCCCAGCTTCTCATAAAAAAGGATTGCCCTCATCTTGGTTCCATTTTTGAAAATTCTGAAGGGAGCGATTGTGGTTTTTCCAGCTTGTCTCCCATTTGCACCCTAAAACCAAGCACTGGAGTTCATGAGATGGAATCAAGCCACGCCCATGGATATCACACAGTTGTGAAATTAAACAAAGCAGTGCTGCCTACAAAGGGTGTCTAGGGTAGGCGGGTTACTGAACTCAGGGCCATTGCTGGAATCTTTGTCAGCCAGCCAGCCTCTCCAAGTGACATGTGACTCAGTGTCTCTCTTACTAGATGTGGATTCCAGGTATCAGCCTGCTATTTTCTCCTGTAGCTGATATTTTCTTTAGATTCTTCTCCTCTCCTAACTTGTGAGCTAGACTCAGTCTTCCTGTTTTCCAGTCTTTCGGTTTTTCCTGATAATCTAAGTGCTTATAGTCATTTTCACTTGTGATTTATATAGGTAAGAATGAAATGTGAGCTCCTTCAGGAGGCAAATCATGAATATTCATGAGGCCTCTTACCACAATCCGGGGCCTTTAATATCTGTTTTGCAGCCCACTCCGTCAATGAAGCAGTAGCCTGTGGAACAAAGACTGAAAAGAGGCAACGCTGATTTCCCCATTCAGTAATTTTCCAGTTGGTGCCCCGGACCTGTGACTAAAATATTTTATTAGAATATATGTACATTGCTGTCTAGTATTTTTCTGAAGTTCTAAGTTTCTTTTGTTCAGAATGACTCTGAATTCTATGTATATTCCCTTGACCAATCTGTGAGACCCACAATTCAGAACTTTCCTCCGTCTTTTCAGTTTAGTTTTTCACAATTTAAAATTGGACATGAGGTGCTAACAGTGTGTTATTTAGCTCCTTGCGGGCAAAACTGATGTCTGATTGTCTCAAGTACCTAGAAGCACCTGATGTTGACAACACCTGCCACTGACGCTTAAGAAGACATGATACAGGTGTTAGAATTTTGTGAATAAGCAAATTACTAATTCGTACTCAGCAATTTTTCACGCTTGATATTGGCTCTGAAAATATTAATGCGAAAATTATCTTTAACTTTATAGAAAGGCAAAGAAATAGTAATGAAACTCATTGCCCAGGCTAATCAAGAAAAAATACATTTGTGTTAAATGTAAATTTTACATTTTATAAATAATTCCTTGTCTACTTGCAGTGACCAGGGCAATGTATTGCCAGGTAATCCCTTTTTATTGTTGAGAAAGGTTAACAATTGTAAAAACAGTCTTAGACCCCTGTTTCCATGAATACACTTCTAATTATGCCCCAGTCCATTGATCACGATAGTAAATGAAAGGAACATTTAGGTGCTGTCATTAATTCTGTGTCTCACAAAAACCAGCTATCTACCTTCTAAATGATCTGTGCTTCTTGTGCAATGAATGGAAGAAAATTGCTAACCTGGAGTCCTTCCGTAGAGAACTTTCCATTGTACCAGAGCTCCTAGGGTGTAAAATGGTACTGCAATAAAACTGAACAATCTAAGAACAGTTAGGCTTCCAGAATCAGGCACAGGAAAGCAAATGGCCTCATTAAGAAAGTTTTGTAACCCCAGTAATTTGCCTAGGGGTATGTGCTTTATAATTAATATTTTGCATCTTAGAAAGAATGTGTTTCCCCAATTAAATATAAATATGGGAGACTTGAGATGTATAAAATCATTACGATAACATCGTGATATTGTTAAGGGGTGGGCTAGCATTTGGTATGTCACTAGAGACAACACCAGGGTAATTTCACCGAGCTGGCAATATCCTTATCAGCAATAGTAGTGTTCATGTGACTACTGACATGCTAACCAAAGGAAATGATCATTTTCTTTGAAATTAGTACAGAAAAAGTGTTGTGGGTACAGGAATATGAATCAAAATTCTGAATTTTAAAGTGAACCTGTTGTCCGAGTACACAGGTAACTACTGTTACATGAAGATTGAAAAAGAAAAAAAAAAACAAAACAAACAAACAAACAAAAAAACAAGGTAAAGAGCAACACAGAAAGCTTGGGCCTTCCAATTAGGGTAAAATTATATTCAATTGAAGAGTAAAAAGATGATAAAGGACGCCTTCCTGGGCTGGTTTGTGATAACCTAAGGAATTCGTCTCATTGAAAATGAAATGAAAAACAATGGGATAAGTGCAAACTAAGGAAAGGAAGCAACTTCAAGAGAGACAGACTGTGAGGAACGGGGTGCAGGAAAGGCCGTGGTACTAGTTGTGCTGATACAGAGAAGGCGCTGGGAAATAATAAGAGGAAGGCTGAAAAGCAGAGTAGGATTTCCCTGGTTTGGTTCCCCAATCTTATGGGAAGGTTTGAGCATGGAGACTACACTGTGAACATTGCATGGTTTCCCTTACTAAAATTTTTCACATTACTTTTAGAGTTTTTGTGTTGCTTTGTTGTTATATTTTTAAAATAAAGTGGCAGCCTTATAGTGGCAATACTAGAAAAATAGGAATTATGTTTAGAGAAATTTGATTAATAAAAAAAATTAATACTCATGGTCACAAAACTAAGGACACACACACACACACACACAGGGTGCTAAAAAATGTATACACATTAAAGAAAGGAAAAAATCACATTAAAATTGTGATACTCAATATATACCAATAACAAAAGGTGAATACAAGTCATGTGTATATATATTTTTGGCACCCCAGGTATATATATGGATTACAGAGGCAATTACATGTTTTTGTTGCTCAGATTGAAGTGTAAAATACCTAAATGTCAAATATTTAAATGTTTTCAGCCATAAAGTAAACTAACAGTAGTCAGTATATTTTGAGTAATGAACCAACTAATTAAAACAAATGAAAGATTTGTTCATTGTGATTATTCAGCTTTTGGGGAAGTTGTCAATAATACCATACACGATTACCATAGAATTCAATCTGGTAGGTACAGATCAAACCTTTACAAATAGAACGTATTAAACAGATGTATCGTCTTCCAGGTGTAAGGTTTATAGAAGAAAAATTATTTCCCATCTCATTTCACTTGTCATTGAACACTTCCCTGTGAAGATAAATTTCCACTAAATTGCATCATGACACTTTCATGGCTTCAGTTTCCTTTAATGCAGTCTCAAGTAAGTGCATGAAATATTCTGGTTTATTCCTCTCTGAGAAGCTGAGATTTCATGTCAAATTTTAAAAGACTAGAAATATCAACGATGAAATTACCCTCAAATTAAGCAAAATCTTGTGGTACAATGCGTGCTCCAAACGGTAAAGAGAACAGCATTTAACATACAAATCCTGGAAAGCATACACCATCAATCTATGCTTCCCAAGATGGTGGAATATGGTGAAAGTAAGTATACACAAGCAGCATGTTTCAGGAACTTTGTTTTCCCTAGTTTCATGGAAAGACAAATCTTGTAAGTTTCTGTCATGTAAATCTGTTAGTAAACTCTAGGTTTCATCAATACTTTCATTTTCTGTCAAAGCTGACAGAGTTTTTCTCCTTTGATGGTGCCAGAGAAAACATGAAATGGGATAACAAGTTTTTTATTGGTGTTTTCCCCATTATACTAGGTACTGAATATTTTATCGAAAAAGAAGGAGAATACTTGTTTTGGTTGGTTGTCTGTTTGTGCATAATTATGTGTTTCTGGCGTTTCAGTAAGGTCAGGAAGGGCGGAAATTTCTACTCAATCTTCAAAGGATAGTAATTTAAGAATCAAAATAGCCAATGCCTGTCATCCCATTAGGCAATGGATAATAATAGTTGATTGACAATAACTCAAATCTCCCTCCCCTGTTTTGCTCCGCCTACGACTCCTCCCATCCCCAACTATTTTTATGCAGCTACTGAGTGTCTTCTAGTTCAAAAATATTTTCTCCCAAATTTACCTTAGGTTAATAAAATCTCTTTCAAGTTTCCACCCTCTATTGTCACATAAAAATCAATTTCCTTCCTTTCACATATGATTATTTCATTCTTCACTCGTCTTTTTTCTTTCTTTCTTTCTTTCTTTTCTAATCTTTTCATTGTCATCATGCAACGCACAGTTTCCTTTACAAAACTGCCTTTCTTGTACACTGCAGGGGTCAGGTCTCTTTACCTCACATTGTAGAGCATCTAACAGAAGCAGATAGGTACTTCAAAAATGTATGATGGCAATGGTAACACCTGTTAGCAGTGTTGGTGTTATTAATAGTTCAGAAAACCAGAAAAAATCTGAGAAGCATAGTAGTCAATGGGAAAAAAAAATTCCTGTATATTTTAATGGATCCCAAGTGAAGGAATCGTTAGCATGCTAAGGTTATAAAAGTCGGGGCCTACACACATAACAAGGTAATACTATAAGAGCAGGATTGTAGAAAGAGTTTCCTAGGTCAAATCTATAAGTACTAAAAGAAAGTCTTTTAACAGAGATATCAGTTTTTGTTTTTTATTTCCCTATTGGCAGATTGCGTGGTTAGGATAACAAAGACCTGGAAAATGATACAAAATTGGTTAAATCTTTTCTTATAAACGTACCACAAAATATTGAAACCTCTGCTAGTTTCCAAGGTGTGTGTGTGTGTGTGTGTGTGTGTGTGTGTGTGTGTGTGTGTGTGTGTGTGTTTAATTCGTTTCAGGTGAACAAAGCAACATAATAGTTAGACATTTATACCCCTCACAAAGTGATAACCTCCCTCCCCCAAGCTACTACCCCTCAGCATCCTATATAATTATTACCATCCAAGGTTTTTTTAAAAAGTTTAATTCTTGAAGCCAGACTGCTTTTAGCATATCCTTTATAATTGTATTTGAAAGTTCTATTAGAAGTTAATTTTTTTTGTATTTAATATAAATATAAAAATTGTCCCTTTTTCGTTCCTACTTATTCTACCTTCCCTCCCTGCCCTCTCTCTCTCTCCCTCCTTCCCTCCCTCCTTTCCTTCTTCCTTCCTGTAGCTTTTTAAAACAAGGTTTTAAACTTATTTAATCTATTGTGGTAGTTTTCAAACTTTCTTTACAAGTGTTTTTACTCAGCTATTGATACAAACTTGCTAAATAATCAACCCAAACTCAGTAGCATAGGACAAGGAACCTTTTGTTTCTTGCTCATGAACTGTGGGGGCATTGGCTGTTCCTCAGGGATGGCTGGAGGCTATGGGATGGGTCCAGGTTTGCTTCTCTGTTTTTATTCTGGGATGTAGGCTGAAAGGATAGCAGCTACCCCAGGAAGTTCTTCTCCTGATCTATTGCCAGAGCTTCATGCATCTACCAAATATCTTGGGCATCTAAGCCTCTGCTTGTGTCATATCCACTAACGTTCTCTCAGCCCAAAGCAAGTTGACATGGTCCAGCCAACCTTAAAGTGTGGGAACTACTCTGCCCACAGCGGGAGTGGGAAGAGGGTGAACACTTAATTCAAAACAACCAGACTGTCTCAAAGCAGATCATTTTTCCTCCACACAGAGTCTTCTGTGGGACTCCACATGATAACCAGATTGTAAAACTACTTCAGTGATATGTATTAATGAGTTACATTTTAACATTTATGTATTGTAATGTTGATAAAAATACTGAAATTGTTTTGATGGTTTTATGACTTTGTCAAATTAACATTTGTTAAGTGGAGTGCAGGGTACAAGATGGTGAGTCTTGGTTTAACAACAGACCACAAAAGAAATTGAAATAGAGATGTTTGTTATTCATAGGTTCTGAAAGAAGTATACAGCAGACTTGGAGGGACCACATGGGGAGGTTAAAGCAAAGTGTAGAGAGTGCAATAGGATCTGGGCCTGTGCCCTTGTTAGGGTCTGTGGGGGGAGGACTTTGGGGTTCCTGAGCTAGGTACTGGTCAGTAAATTCAAACCAAAAGAGAGGGGTTTGGGGAAGCTCCACGGGAGTCTTATCTAAGGGGCATATGAGGTAGACAGGCGCTGGGGAGACTATTGAAGTCCTATCAGGAATGTGCATTTGCTTGTGACTCTGCAGCTGCTCTCTAGGACGTATGCTTGCACAAGAGACTGAGCGTCAATTTAAGGACACGTGGCCAAAAAAAATGAATGCCAAGGCATCAATACCACCGATGGACACAACCATTTGAAACTGGGAAATCTGGAACAGAGTTACACATTATTGGGAAAAATTGTGATTCTGAATGTGTAATATAAAGTACATATCTGACATATCAGGTTAGAATTCAAACAGAAAAAGAGATGAAAAAACTAAGCTAGTAGAACGCTAGAATCTCCATAACCAATAAAGCACTTAAAAGAAGTATATATGTATTGTGCTCAACGATAAGAAAGGCGAACGCTTACTCTGAGACCTGAAAACTAAATAAATCAACTGGGTCTGTTGGTGAATTGTTTCTGTTCTAAAATATACAGAACACTTTTTGTAAATGAAATCTCAATCATAAATATCTGGCACGACTGAAAGATTTTCGAGAAACCTCAGATGCCATGTAACAAAAAGTGAGGGTTTCCTCTTTCTTGATTTCAACAATTTCTGGAAGGCATGTCCAGAAGCGATAATTTCCACCCAACATTTCAATTTGTCAGGGAAATCCCTATTTTTAACAATAACTGTTCATTGCTCTTTTATAGAAGGATTCTGAAAGAAAACCAATAAAATGCACTTAAGTCATCAAAAAAAATTTAAAATAACTATTAATATGAGAGAGAGAGAGAGAGAGAGAGAGAGAGAGAGAGAGAGAGAGAGAGAGAGAGAGAGAGAGAGAGACTGAGGATACATTTAAACCTCTGTTGATATTCCCAAACGGATACCACTGGAGTTAGGATTGCAGTAGCTCCCCCCTTATCCAAAGTTTGGCTTTCCAGGATTAGCTATGGTTCACTATGGTCCAAAATATTAATTGAAAAGTTCCAAAAATAAAAAATTCATGTTTTAAATTGTGCACCATTCTGAGTAGTGGGACGAAATCTCACTCCAGTCCATTACATCATGACCTGAACGTGAGTCACCCCTTTGTCCAGTGTCTCCATACTGTTGATGGTCTCTGTTGGTTACTCACTTTGCAGCCATCTTGGTTATCAGACATCACCTTCTGAAGGCCACCACTAGATGTTATCACATTAGAGATTAGAGCTTTAACATAGGAATCTGGGAGGCCACACACATTCAGTCCATAGCAATACCATACTACTAATGCTTTCAAGGTGTTTATTGTTGAATGTGAAAATCATATAAACTATTGCACAAAGCGGTTAGGGTTATATCACAAAAAAGAATTCATTACCTGTGAAAGCACAGAAAACAATGAAAATATTAGATGAATTATGCAATCTTAAGGAACACAGAAAATGATTAGAGTGAATGATGAAAGATTTGTTACATCTTTCATAGATAAGAATTATTCTCTATGTCTCCAGAAAAATAGAAATGCCAGAAAGCCTTAGTTACCAATGTATTCACATTCTTATGTCAGTTATTTATCTCTGCTGACACTAGCTCCTCTCCATTTCCCACAGAAGAGTGAAACTGTAATTGTAAAGATCTATTATGTTAGAGTGGAAAGATCACTGCATTCACCCCAGTCCTAACAAGCTGTGGTCACCACGTTCCTTAGCCACGTTCTTGATATCACCCTGATATTGTCTCTTGGTATATAAAAGAAGAGAACCATCAGGGGTTAGTATTTACTAAACTATGGTTCACAAACTGGATGCTTTATTGAAAAAAGGGGGGAAGAATGTTTTAGGGCCATAATATTGACCACAGAGTCAGTGAGACCGCCAGCTAGAAACAACTAGAAGTGCCGGCAAAATATAACAACAACCCTAGCCATGGACAAAAATCCCTACGTGACTGTGCCACTCGGCTGTAACTGTCTCTTCCCCACCCTCCCCTGTTATTTTCTCTGACCTCATCCCTCACGCTGTCCTTTGTGTTCGTTCTCTCAGTCACCAACCACACTGGCCTCGTTCATGGTCTTTGCACGTTCCACGCATGTTCCTGCCTAAGGGCCTTTGCAAGGACTGTTCGCTTTGCTGGGTGTACTCTTCTCCCAGATATGAGCATGGCGACTCCCTTGCCTCTTTTTGATCTCTGTTCAAAGGTCACCTTCCTAATGAGATCCATTATCATCAGCTCAAATTACTAACATTACAACACGCCCAGCCTAATGCTTTATAACGCATTACTCTCTCGCTTGTTTGGAAATTCGCATATTACTAAGGTTATTTTACATCGCATATCTCCATGAACTGTAGTATAAAACTATGGTATAACCCCAAGGAGGGGGGTAAATCTTTGTTTGTTGTGGTGGGCCGGTGGTTAACTGATACACACTAAGTGCCCCCGTACATAGTGTGGACTTTAAACCTTTGTTAAATGAATGATTACGTGATAAATAAATGAATGAGTATTTATAATATATTACTAAACTCTTAGGGAAGTAAAGGCAATTTTTAGGGGCCAAAATTCAGAGGTTATTAGACACCAGAGGTGGGACTTTGTGCTGAAGATGTAGCTACACAGTGGGAATGAGAAGTGTTGGTCTTGCTAATACAGAGTGATTGTTACCTTAAGAACTACGCAAAGGTCGGAAGACAAAGCTTATGATTCTCAAAATGGGGGAGTTAGGCCTAAGCTTTTCAAATAAAGCAAACATGGACCAGAACATAAAATTAAAAATAAAGACAAAGTAGCTGCTCAGTAAGCTAGCAACAGTAAACACACATCCTGTGTGGAAAGAACAGTCTTTGCAGTTGTATCAGTTTGCAGGCTGCATGGCTTACACAGCAGACAACTCTTTCTCGATTTCTGGAAGCAGGGAGTCCCAGATCAAGGTGCCAGTATGATCAAGTTCTGGTGGGGGCCCACTTCCTGGCTTGTGACAGCACCTTCTTGCTATGTCCTCACATGGTAAAAACAGAGAGCTCTTTGGTGTCTCTCCTCTTCAGGCACTAATCCCATCAGACTGAGGCCTGCTCCTATGACCTCACTTAACCCTAACCACCTCCCAAGGGCCCCACCTCCAAGTATCATCATACTGGAATTTTGGCTTCAACACGGGAATTTGGGGGAGGCTCAAAAATTGCATCTTATAGCACTGGTATTTCCAAAGACACTTACTATTCTTTTATTATTTCCTCAAATATTAATTCCTTAAACATTTAAACATACTCCTTTCAATTATTTATTTATTAGTTGCAAAGTACGTTTCTTGCATATTTGATTCTGCTTCTCATTGATTCCACTGCCACAGTCAGTGGTTTGTTTGCTCATATGTTTTGTGATCTGTTGTTCTGAGCTCATATCCCTTGACATATCATCCGGGGAAATTCTTTGAGTTTTTGCTTTAAGAAAGCTCTTCCAGAGAATGTATGTGTCTATTCTACCCAATTGCCAGTAGCATGATCATGCTGTCACCGCTTCCCATTTAAAGCTTGTTCTGAGACTTTTTTTTGTTCCCCTGGTAGAGTGATTATGGGTTGCATACACACGTGAGGTTGGCTGCTTATGACTAGGATGTCACATGGCAGATACTTTCTGCTCTACCTAGAAACGGATGGAAACAAGCGAGCTTGCATCCTACCCCCTTTGGTGTGTGTGTTTCCAGTGCACATACTGTAGGTTTTGCTTTTAGGGAGGCCCTCTATGCAGCTCCCCACAGTACATGGATCATAAGCCTTGTCACCTCCCCCATCCTTCAGCCTATTACAATGAAAGCTCTAGGACACTGCAGAAAACCCCAGAGTCATCAACTTCAGCACCTGCTTATTTCCCTGGAATAACCTTATGTTTTTTTGTGGTGTTTTTTTTTTTTTTTTTTTTCCCTTTGATGGTATTTCTTTCATTTGTTGCTAACTCAGCTGGGCTTTTCTAGGATGATTTTTTCCCCCCAGTATATTCAGTTAGTCATATTTCTAGAAATGGATGCTGTTTCATTAACTTTTCAGACTTGCTTCCCTAGTTTCTGAAAGAGCAAAAAACTAACTGATCCTCTCCCATTTCCTTCCTCAAGAAAAAAGTATTTCAGATACCCATCATGTTAAATGACTATTTTTTCAATGCCTTTGGCTATGCACGACACATATCCTCTGACGATTAAATATTATATGCAATTAAAAAGAAACTTCTGCTGAATATGTATATCTGTTATTATCTTTGAGTTTTGAGAATGAATTATCCTGATTTTAGGCAACGGGTTAAAACCAGACCTTTTAGCTCTACTTCAGTTTTTCCACTAGAAGCTATAGATTCTTGGAGGAAAATAGCCTAGCAGTTTCTGAATTTCTATAACTTTGGGAAGAAGAGGAATGAGAAAGAAATTAAACTCTTATAGGTAGAAAACGTCCTACTACTCCTGCCGCATTCACACTCGAGAGCAGAATTTAACCTTTCATCAGTCCTTGCAATACTAAACACCATGCACATTTTCCTTAGAAGAGTCTTTTCTATCAACAGCAATTGCTGTCTAAAAGTAGGGAGAAAACAAAGTGGAGAAAGGAATGTGGGAAGCCAAGTATGGGAATAGGAAATGACATACAGAAAATATCTTTTATTTCTTTCTCAAAATATAGGGGGGCAATAACAAAAAGGCCACATGTATGTGGTTTATATTTGTTACATTATATTAAAAATTCCTCTCCTCAGGAGGCAAGTATATGTACATAGGGACACTTATATAAAACACTAATAATAAAAGATGAAATGAACACGTTTTAATGTTTCAAGAATGGCATGCTATATAAAAATCCTTGAACTGTATGTAAGCAGATTTGATTCAAAGAAGTAATTGTAGAGATGAGCTTTTACTGCTAAAGGCTTACTATCCTAATTAAGCAATATGTCATATTAACATCCCTAGATAGTAGCTTTATGCAAATTCCTACTGCACGCTATTTACCTACATATCTGCCTGTCTCTCTTCAAAGGAGCTAACTTTCATCCTTGCGTTACAAAGAAGAACAAAGAAGACAAAACTAAAGAAAACTTCCTCTATTAGAAAATATATTGGATAAGGTTCCGGGGTATCTTAGGTCCAAAGTGTAGGAAAAAGGAAGGAAACTGGCTTTCAAATGTACTAAAGTTGGGGGTGCTAAAGCTACTGGACCCAGAAGGCATAGGAGCCACCTGATCAGAAGTCACGAGAGGACACTGGGTACAGAGCCACGTTTAGTTCTGAGAGAAAGTCTAGTTCACGAGGGCAATGTTCTTCGGGAAAAATGGTTTGTAAATTCTGAGATTGCCCTCAGCTTTGGAGAGCAAGTCTGAAAGGACGTGTTCTGGGCTCTGGGAAAAATCTATGAAGGAACGAATGCAACACAAATAGGAAAAGAGATATTTAAATACGCTCTGGCTTGTCAAGCCCATTGATATTCACAAATATTCTAAAGGGTAATTCACTAATCCATTTGTCAAATTTCTATTGAGTCTATTATGTATCTGGCACTGAATTAGATTGTGAGATACATCTAGAGTGAGACATGTGCTGTCCAGAGCTTAAAGTCAGTTAAAAAGTGTGTAGATGAAACCAAGACAATGATGAATCACTTTCTGTATGCTTATTGATCGTAGACAAGTGGAGAGACAGGGCTGTTTCTAGAGTGGAGTGCCAGAGGCAGGGATGTGTAAGGGAAAACTCCTTATGTGATTTCCTTACACATGTGTAAGGGAAAACTCACATAGCAAAAACTCCTATTAGATACGGTACAGAAAGAGAGAGAAGCCTTAGGTAGATACTTGCCTCTGTGAAAGGAGTAGGGGTTACTATTGCCACATAGCTCTTTTGGGTGCTGTTGGTTGTGGAAGTTTGAGTTCTCTGTAAGTGTGCATGAGAAAGTTAATCAACTAAGCTTTGGGGTTACTGCAAACACATTCTGCCATAGATGATGCAGTTAGGGCAGGAGTCCAGCAGAGAGGCTTCACGAGGGGTATTGGGTTTTGCAATGGGACACTGAAGAGTACCCTAGAACAAGGAGCTTCTGGGTAGTGAAGAGGTTTCCTTAATATACAAGCCAACTGAGCAGTCATCAAAAACTGAAGAGATCTTTGAAATGCTCCATGCACAGCCATAAAATTGGTCCACTGGTATTTTTATATAGGCTTTTTCTTTGGAAACTCATTTCATATATTTCATCTGCAGATATATATATATATATATATATATATATATATATATATATATATATGACATTTTCACTACAAAATTTAGTTTTTAGTAATTGGACAGTAAATTATAAGTTCTATTTTAAACAAAGGAGTACGTGATCCTATGTACAGCTTCAAAGATTAATAGATAAGGTAACAATGGATCAGCAACAATTAATGATCTGACAGAGAAAAGGATGCAGAGTGAACCCCAATGGACAGAAAGCACCTCAAAGAAGCTGGGTGGTGCCATTGTTGCCCACTTGAGCCCGGGGGCCAAAGAGCAGAAGTTCAAATACATGCAAAGCAATGTGACACTGGGAAATCAGTGTGCTATCCCTCTGTCTCCATTTCCTCACAATAAAATGTAAAATTATAGTTTTTGAAATGAACAACTTAAAGTTAATAAAACTGCTAACAATAATACAGCTTTGATGCTGCTTGAGAATTGATTACACCAGTACAGGTAGAAGAGGCTGGGAGATTCCTGGCATGGAGTTAACATTTTCTGACTGCTTTCATTAATGTTGTTAAATGTCCCACATGCCTACCAAAAACCCCAAAACAGAGCATGTGCCTAATATTGTGTGTTAAATTGCAGTTTTCCAGGGCAGATCAGTCTGCCATTACTGACCAAATACTTTACGTGACTCTCTTGACAAGGATCTTACAGTTTGTAGATATACCTCTAGGCTATGGAGATAATCTGCCCTATGGAATTACCCTCTCGGCTGCTAGGTGTATTTCAACTAGTTTATCTGGCCAACTCAATGTCTCGTTTTAACTTCACTGCTTCATGTAAATTGACAAGGAACTTCATTTCGTGACAAAAAAGGAAAATACAAATTGGAGCATTTGAACACACCTGCCAATTTGCACAGCATACTGCTTTGGACTCACATGTTCAGGACATGCGAAAAGATTTTATACACTTCCTTTCATTCATTCTAGAATAACACTTCCTTTTTCCCAGGTTGGGAAACTCAGGGAGGCCACACTCAGATGCCTGAAGAACAGAAGCTGGAATGTGGGCGCCCTGGGAGAGCTGCTCACCTGTAAGGAGCTCACCGCAGGACAAGGAGGGAGCAGGCACCGCCTTCAGGTGAGGGATGGTTGAAGATTTAGACTCATTGTCCTACATGTTTCCCTTACAAAGCCTGCCTTTATTCCTCACACTGTACGTTGGCCCCATGTTGCCACGCTGCTTCTGAAGTTCAGCTACCTCCAGCTAAACGCCAACCCTGGAAGCTATGCTTTGGTCTATTTTGAGGCATTTCTTTAGCCCTCTCTCGTAGTGTTCAGCCTCTTTAGGAGCAGCTGCGACAGCTGTATCATCCCTTCCTGTCAGCTGTTTTCCTCACGCTTCCTGCCCGGCAAAGTCATGTTATGACAAATATTGTGTTAATGCCGGGGATTGGCAAGGTGCCAAGACCATATTGTCTTGTCACTAGTTGTTAAGTGTGGCTCGAAGAGGACACTAAATACACTTCCTAGTAAATGGCATCTGTAGTGGCTTCGAATTTGGCAGTCATAGAGACATGGTTTGGCCCTGTTTCTCCTTCATAGTCCTTTATTTTAATTTAGAATTTAAAGCTGTGTTGGTTTTGGAGTCAGCTTATCAGCCTCCCAAAGGATGGGCTGCCTGGCTTTATTCAGTCGCTCTCAGCCAACCTGAGAACACCAGTCTATGCCTTGTGGGCAATTGTGACTCAGCTTCCTGTACAAGTGCGGTGTAAGTTGGACTTCCTACTGATTCAAGGAGGAAAAAATGCACAGGAACATTCCGGCAATCACACAGAAGTAAGCCAGGATGATCACTCAGCATTAAAAAAAAAAAAAGGCCATCTTTTGCAAAAGCAGCTGGAAAAGGCTTTCTCAACAAGAATTCATTTTAGGCAAGATTTTAAAGTTAATACCTCTTGTTTGAAACCCAGGAAAAAGAAGAAAGGGATTCCTTTCTCATCAGGACAAATGGCTGATAATCTCAGCTGCTTTATGTCGCTGTTTCCTACAGTCAGACATACATGGAGGAGCCTTTGAGAGCCCGGTGGTCAGAGAAAAGTCTTGGTAATAAGTACTCCCATCAGCACATTAGGTTTTGGATGCCCCGGAGTGTTCAGAAGATGACCCCATGTAGAGTTTGGCTCGTACTTCTTTTTTACTGATGTTTCCACTAGGAAAAAGAGGGAGAATAACCTTTCTGGAAAAGCATAAATAGGGAAAAGTGAGGTGATGCTCGTTAAGATTATTATCAGGGAGGACCTCGTGACAATATACATCAACAACCCTTAGCAGGATAAACAAACAGTGACAAGGACCACGTGCCTTTGCTCAGTTTCATTGGGATGTTTTGTCTTGATTCTTTGTTGTTGTTGTTTTTGGTTTTCCTCATACCTTGATCACACTATACTCATAGTCTTATTACAATCGATCATTGGTTCTGTGTGTGTGTACATTTACCATCTGTGTCCTCGGGTAAAACTGGACCACAATCACTGAGACCAGGGCACAGACTGATCAAATGAGCTGATTCATGACGCTAGAGGAAGACACGACCCCAATTGCTGTGAAGGGGATCATTTGTGTAAGGCATATGTGAAAGGAGGGCAGGAAGATAGAGGTTTATCCCTACGTAGGGGATCCGGGGAACACTTCGGAAAGTTAAAATTACTAAATATCAATAAACCAGCGAGTTAATAACAAAAGTTAAATGGAGATTTGCTTAATAAGGAGAACTAGCACTCTCTTCTGAACCACAACATGGATATGAGGTGCAGAAAGTAGAAGCCCCTAAGAGGACATGTCCCTATAGCGAGAGTCAATCAGCTTCACATAAAAGAACATTTTATTTTTGCTAATCTGGATAATCTTCATCCTTATCTGTAAAGTGGGAAAATAATAACTAACACAGACGTTAAAGGGATTACTTAGTGATAATAATGTAAACAAAGCCATAGAATAGGACCTGATACATGTCAGGCCCTCCGTGTATAGTAGTTGGTGTTATTATTGTGGTTATTTTAATTGCTTAATTGCTTACACACACACACACACACACACACACACACACACACAAGGTAGGACGATAAAGCTTGGGAACTCATCCTACATACCTCATTGCTGAATATATATATATATATATATATATATATATATATATATATATGATATATATTATATATCTATATCTATATCTATATATTTATATATATCTAAATATATATCTATATATATCTATATATTGCTGAATATATATATATGTATATATATACACACACATATATACACATATATATGTATATATATACACACACATATATCTTCGATGGCATTTCCATTGGAACTGCTTGCTGCTAGAGACTGACATCCATTTCAAGAGTTTGAAAAATGAAAAGAATCATTTACTTGAGAAAACTGCATAATCAAAATTATTAAAAAACAGTTGTTGCAAGTCATAGTACTTTGTTCATAGATCTTAGTTCACCGTAAGCTGTCTAGATGGTGTCACACATTTTCCTACCACTAATGGCACCTATCACTACTATGTATGAAAATGTGAAGGTTGAAGTCGAGATGATAATCCATCTTTGCATCTTGCACTACATTTTTCTCTCTCTTGAACAGATTTTGAGACTTAGTCCCTTAGTTTTGAGAAAATCCAAATGTGATCAGTCATTAACAGGAAAATTTGCATCGAGCTTCTCTCAGCACCATGCACTACAGTTATGTCTCACCATTTCTGGAATTACCATTTGAAAATTAAAGATATTTTAAATAAGTATCTTTAAACTCTATATTTGTATTTTTTCCATAATATTAACAAAATATGTGATATTTAATTGCTGTCTAAGCATGTTGGGAGAACATAAATACATTTTGTTGTCTAATGCAGAAGCTGTAGCTCGAGTCTTTAAAGACAGCTTTTGCTGATCTGGAAAGTTCATCTAAGAAAAAAAAATTGTGTGTGTGTGTGTGTGTGTGTGTGTGTGTGTGTGTGTGTGTGTCTTCCCCTTGTCGGAAATGATGAAAGTTTCAGATTTCCTCTCAGGCTAATACCACCTATTGGCAAGAAAAAGGAATTATGAGGCACATTTAGCAAGAGAGAATTTTACCTTCTATGAGAACATTAAGCTTAATTACGAATTCAATTTATAAAGTCTAGTGTCACCAAGAGATATTTCAGCTCTAGACTTTGAGTATAGCAATATGCTTTAGTTCTAATTTAAAATGACCTGAGACTCAACTGACAGTGAAAGGACACTTCATGCACAGCAAATCTGATACCACTTGGCTGCTATTTTAATTTTTTTCACCTTTCTTTTTCTTGCAAAATCTTTATGATGATCATTATTTAAAAAGACTTTATGCCCATTGTTATATAGCAAAGTGTCTCTCTGTAATTTCTAACAGCTGAAAAACAGAAAACTATTGGAAAAGACAGACAAGTTCCCCATTAGTGCATCTCCTGCCTGTCTCAGATCCTACGCCCACCTCCTCCCAGCACCCCTAAAGTCACATGAAATATCAATATCATTGCACAAGTATCGAGGATAAAATATCTTCAATGGATATGATCCTGCAGGCTGCAAACTGACCAAGTCCCAGGAGGCTTCATCTTAAAGATGCTTCAGAGCCCCA
Organism: Rhinolophus ferrumequinum; assembly: GCF_004115265.2. Classification (NCBI taxonomy): domain Eukaryota; kingdom Metazoa; phylum Chordata; class Mammalia; order Chiroptera; family Rhinolophidae; genus Rhinolophus; species Rhinolophus ferrumequinum. Next base: position 51,719,558 of record NC_046302.1, on the reverse strand, counting down.
ATATCTAGAGTTTTCCAGAATCTTCCTTCTAGAAATAAAATCACTAGGGGAATGAGTGAGGTTGTTATATTCTGCTTCTTTTCTAGCTCTACTCTGAATCAATTTCCATGTCTTTTCTTAAATTCTTTACAACCGAGATGCTTTCCTTAGACGGAGACTGAAAGGCTGCTGCATCTCGAATAAAGACAACATCTGTTCTGAGAGCAATTGCAATAAAACTGGAATCAAAGCACAAAACAGGATCTCTCTTGTACACTTTTTTTTTTTTAATGTTGGGTTCTTATAGTTTCTGGAACATGGTCCAAAAGATAAAGAAGAGAAGCAATTGTCATCATCTTAGAATATATACAGAGGGTGCCAAAAAAATGTATACACAGTTTAAGAAAGGAAAAAACTGTATTAAAATCATGCTGATGGTAACCACTTTGAGTATCTCTTGTAATTCCTGAAGTCAAATGTAACTTGTATCCATCTTTTTTTGTCGGCATATATTGAGTAATATAATTTTAATACAGTTTTTTCCTTTCTTAAAATGTGTATACATTGTTTTGGCACCCTCTGTATTTATTAGAATGAACTTAAAAAAGAAATAACATTTTGCAGAAGGTTATTTTGTCTACTTATTAACTCACAGCTAAAGAAATGAGTGCTTTCTCTCTCGTTAACTGAATCCTTTCTGCTGCCCTTTGAGTAAGTGAACCTACAATATATTATCCAGACTCTCTGCCCCACCCCCCCAAAAAAAAAACACATTTTCAGATTGAGAATGGGTACTACTACTTATTCCAGGACAATAAGCATTGGCTAAGACTGTCCTAGGACAACTGGGATGGGTCAAGAGGGAGAGTGGGCATCCCAATTTTGAGAAACAAAATTATTTTATGGTAAGATTCAAATGTTACCCTATACTTCTCTCCCTTTTTTTAATAACTATTTTGTGTGACAAAATCTGGATAAACTCAGCCTGCTGTTTGGAGGCAATGACCGAGATATAAAAGGTCACATGACTGCTAAAGGCATTCCTGACTAAAATTGTAACCAGAGCTTATAAGACTGTACCCCCAAAAGTCCTTCCAGCAAGATGTAAATCTTCAAGAAGACAATTGGGAATTCTTTATTTGTCTGCATAAATGATTCTCAATCAACATAATGTATAAAGAAAAGGAAACTTATTGCCTAAAGAGAGGTCGGTTCTTTTCAGTTTTACATTTTTAATGTTCACTATAATTTTCAAGGAGAACAAGGCAAGATATCATCTCAGTAATAGCTCTGAGGTAGAGCTTGCTTTCCTGGGGGAGTTAAAAAAGTATAAGTGTTTCCCATGAGTATACTATTTGAAGCACTGATCCACAAAGCATACATTTCTATTTTCTTACAAGTAATTCTCTCTAGATTAAGCAGTAAAACTTTGGCAATAAAGTACGTCTTTACCTGTAGGTGCATTGGCTGGGGTTAATATTTGATATTATAAATCAAGAGTTACCAATTAAGCAAAAAGTTGAGTTGGACTAAAGGAATATTTTCAGGAAAACACTGAACCTAGAAATGATACTTGCCTCAACAAAATTCAGCTATATTTATAGAAGACCACCAGTACTACCATAGGGTGGAAAAGTTATGGCAAACATTTTTCAGAATATTCCATTAAAAGTCACATTTTTCTTACTGGTATGGATATAAGCAGAAGCAAAATGAAAGTGGGTCTATTAAAGAATATATATACTGTGTTTGGCGAGATTGTAGATAAAGTATTTGAAAATTAATGTCGAAGCAAAAGAGAGAGACAATAGAAAGTTGTTCTCTAAGATCCAATATTATCCACATATTGGTTGTACATAGTTGTGCAGAGTCTGGTTTAACATTTGGTTCAATTATTAACACATAGTTTATGTCAGACTAAAGGGTTGTGTTTTTCATCAGATGCTTCTTTCTATTAACTGAAAATCCTGAATTGAACAGCCCCTTCAAGTATGGCCTTGAACTTGCTCTTAGGGTTATCTGCCAGCTGATATTTCGGTTTCCAGCATTGCTGACAAATTTGAGCTGTACCTTTTAGGAAGGGTGCTCGAACACATTTTACTTATCTCTGACTGACACACCCTGTACTCATGGTAGTTTCCAGAAATCTTGAAATCTCAGTTGTATTGTGTCATAATTTCCCCTCTTTTCATTTGCTCAACTGAATATACCCATGATGATGCAAAGTGGGATCTCTACGAAATGCAGCCCGTGCCCCCTGTCCTTAGTTTTGTGTGGAGAAGGTTACTCAGCCAATGTAACAATCAATGGTCCCCAGGGACATGGCTATTCTCTTTATAATTCCATGTGGGAACAAAAGGAGCAGTGGCATCTTCTGACAGTTTCAACTAATTGGTAGCAAGAACTATGTGTAGCATTTGATTACTAATGTGTGTAAAGTATTTGCTTTCCGGAGAAAACCCTTCTCTACCTACCACAGGGTTTATTAAGAAAGAAGCACCAGGCCTAATCTATGCTCCCTTCCTTTTTGTGGTAACAATATTATCAACAGGGCAAAACAGAATACATTAGGACTCTGATTTTCTAAGTACTGGGAAATTTGATAGATTTAAACAAGTCCCTTGCACCTTGATGAGAACATTTCCAGCCTTAGAGAATGTACATATGTCCTTTCACATCCCTTTCCTGAGATTCCAGATAGTTCTTTTTCTCATCTCTGAAACTGCCTTCCGAACTTCACACAATTTCTTTTTTACTCAGTTGTTGTCTGTGGGAGTGGCGTAGGTGTGTTTGTCAGTTTTCCATTTTAGAATTCCATTTGAAGTGACTGACAAGGCATGGTTTTCATTGTCAGTCAGCGGTATAACTGAGAACGCAGGGGCAGAGGCTTGGGACTAAAATGGAAAACGTTGGTTCTGATCCCAGGTCCCTTCCCTGGAGTGTGAACGCATGGGAGTTGTCCTTGAAAGCCTCATCAACTGTCTTGGCTCAGTTATTAAGCAGACAAACTACTGCCTACTTCGCTGGGAGTAAGAAAGATATGACATGGTATTCATAAAGCCCTTATTACAATGTCTGAAACGTAGCAAGTATTCAGTTTTCTCATGTTATTAAGAGTTTCTCATGTTATCAAAGCTGCTCACAGCCAAACCTGCAGCCTCCAAATGCCAGTGTACTCATGGCTCACGGCCATCCTGGAGTCCCCAGCCTTTTGAGATGCTGCAGTGGGCGTGCCCTTCCAAAGTTGCCCTGTTTCCTGCTTTGTTTTCATTCTAACTCTCAAGACCATGGCTGAAGGAGGTCTGAGGAGATAAGAAGGTGGAGATAACATGCAAGGAAGGGGCATGCACTTTATTCTTTGTATCTAAACACATTCTTAAAATGCGTGTTCTGCCCTAACTCTTCAGACTCCATTAATGTCTATCACCTTCTCTTCTCAGCTTTCTACTTGTTCAAGGTGGTTAGCATAGATTTCCTCATGACTGCTCATACAGTTATAATAAAATGGTCAAGACTGTCCTCTGACTAGTCCTCTGAAATGTGGATGAATCTCTGGGTCCCCTTTCACACAAACACACTGTCACACTGTCCCTAAGCTGGAAGTCCCCTGTGGTTTTATCTTTAGGACGAGCTCTGCCACTGAAAAGCTTATCTTCTAATCTTCCTGCTTTGGCTGAACCTTCCTGCTCTGGTTGAACCTTCAACCAAAAAAATAATAACAATTCTCCACATTCACCAGTTTCCTGCTTCAAGCTGATACGCAACACACTGAGGAAGAAATTTCGGGAGAAGCAGCAAGTGTAAACACTGTAAATCTGTAAGTCTGGCAGCACGCTTGCCATGTTGCCTGACTTCATGCACTCTCCTGAGAGAAGTGCATTGTACTGTTAATTTCTAAGACTAACATGACTGTGGTTTGTAATCGCTGTTTGTTTCTCAAACGGAAGCTCATCATCATATGCAACTGTGGATATTCCCAAACCACACCTCCCTGCCTCCCACGGAGCAAGCTCAGTAAGTACTATGGTACTTAACAGTCTAGGCCCTCTCTTGGCCCTGTCTATGGAAGGGAAAGCAATCAGTACAATTCTTCAAGACTTTTCATCCTATTCTCTTTCCCACTACCCCGATGCTCTGAATTTCCTGAAATGATACTTGATTCTTATATTTGTTTTTTTCCTGGGTCTAATTCAGTAACCTACTTTGTTTTCATTAAAATAAAATTTGAATAAAAGTATGTATTTTGGGGAAATGAATTTAAATACAATTGCAAAAGTCAACATTGACTACAATAACTCAGAAGGTGAGCATAATTGATGGTAAAGGATATTTCCATTTTGTTAGGCTCAAAGCAACACTATACACACACACACACACACACACACACACACACATGGTCAGCCAATTCAGTCCGCGAACTTGTTGCATTGATGTTGCTAATCTTTTTTGATATCAGAAGGATTATTCATTATGAATTTGTACCAACTTGACAAACAATTAACCACATTTACTATTTGGAAGTGTTGAAAAGGGCTGCTTGATAAAGTTAGACGACCTGAACTTTACGCCAACAATTCAGGGCTCTTGCATCATGACAATGCACCAGCTCACACGGCACTGTCTGTGAGGGAATTTTTAGCCAGGAAACAACTCTATTGGAGTACCCTTCCTACTCACCTGACCGGCCCCCCAATGACTTTTTTCTTTACCCAAAGATAAAGGAAATATTGAAAGGAAAACATTTTGATGACATTCAGGACATTAAGAGTAATACGACAACAGCTCTGACGGCCATTCCAGAAAGAGTTCCAAAATTGCTTTGAAGGGTGGATTAGGTGCTGTTGTTGGTGCATAGCTTCCCAAGGGGAGTACTTCGAAGGTGAATGGAGTGATATTCAGCAATGATGGGTGTAGCACTTTTTCTAGGATGAATTCACGAACTTAATTGTCCAACCTCGTGTGTGTGTGTGTGTGTGTGTGTGTATTCTCATCACTTAGAATTTGCAATTATTTCCTTTAAAAATTTTACTTTTGTTGATTTTTGATTATCCTCATTATAGATCAATTTTGCAGTCACCAGCCCAGTTACCTTTTCTAAAGCTGAAATTCCCATCACCTATTTACCTCTAGACCTTTCCACTGAGATGGCTAACAGGCATCTCAAATTCAAGAGGTTAAAACAGTATTCACTATAATGTTCTGTCTGCCATTATTATTTCTGCCCCTGTGTTTTTGTCCTGATTAATGGTAACACCATCCAGCCAATTACCAAACCATTATTTTAGATGTCATTCTAGAAGCCACCAAGTCCTGCTGATTCTAAATGTGATATAACTATAGAATTTATTGTCTTTATCCGCATTGACACCACCGTCAATCAAGCCCTTATCCTATCTAGTCAGGACATGGTAATAATCTCTCAATTGACTCTAACTCACCATTCAATGTTCTCATCTAAATTTGAAACAGTGACCTCTCAAAAGACAAGTGGTGTGCAATTTATATTTGAGATATAGGCATGTATGGAGAGCACAAAGCACTGGGCTTGCCAGAGAATGGTTACTGAATAAATGTCAGTCCAACCATATGTGGCATATTAAAGTTTTAATATATCCTATCACTGATAAAGAATTGTTGGAGGATTTTTAAAAGGTTATCCTTACTCAATGTAGAGGATTACTGGAACTGTTTGTTGGTGGGAGAAACTAGAGAGAGAAACTATGATATGAGGCCAGGGCATTCATGATGCTTCTGAGTCTGACCCATTGAAATGATGGGATGGAAATGAAAGGGTTGAGAGCTCTTTAAGAAGAGAAAAAAATACTTGGAGACATAATACCTGTTAGATAAAAACAGTATTATCTTTGAAATCACCTGAGGCAAATTTGTGTGGTGGGAAAAGAACCATTGATGAAAGAACTTGTAAATATCAAAATTTTTAAAGAATAATGATAATAATCTGTACATTTATTGAACAATTGTTATTTTTAAAATATTCTGAAAATGTCTTGACACGTACCATTTTATATACCACCAAAAATAAGACCCCGAAAATAAGACCTAGCCGGACAATCAGCTCTAATGCATCTTTTGGAGCAAAAATTAATATAAGACCCAGCCCTATATTAATATATACATATAGTAAAATACAACCAGATCTTATATTAATTTTTGCTCCAAAAGATGCACTAGAGCTTATTATCTGGCTAGGTCTTATTTTCCGGGAAACACAGTACTATTAGGGCGAAGCTATCCCATATTTAGAAAATGGGAGAAAACTCAAGATAGAATGAAAGTCAAAGAGAAAGGAAGTTGAAAATTTTAAGAAACATGGTATTCAATAAAACCAAACACTCAGGTTAATTAAATAGACTAAAAACCATTTAATTTGGAAGGTAAATGGTTACTGATGACTTTAAGGGAAAACATTTTATAGAGTAGATGATGGATATTATGTTGGGTTTAAAGTAAAGTAAGTTTACTTAGCATGTGGGAAAGTGACTCTAGATAATGACTGACTATAAAGGGAAAGTCAGTAGGTTATTAACCAGAGGAAACTGTAGGGTTTTCTTCCATTTTGTTTTGCTTTTTGTTTTAAATTGGAAAAATATATACATTTCTCCTAGGTAAGGGAAACAACAGTAGAGAGGGAAAAGATATAGGGATCAGAAGCATAACTGAGGAAGGTGGTGGATGAAAGAATCCAGAGAGAAGGTAGATAAGTTACCTTGCAGAGTAGGTGGGGAGGGGACAATAACCCAATCCTGTTACTGCGGAAGTGACGAGAAGACAAGTAGTGATACAACCCAGAGCAGAGGGTCATGTGGAGATGTGAGTAAATTTTTATGCTGACTCTTTTCTGAGTAGGAGGTGAGGTCAAAGTTAGCCCCTTATTTTGTTCCTTGAATCAGCTTGAAGAGTCCATCTTCCTGACTCCCTCAATATAACCAGATGGGATTAGCCCTTGATTCCTGAGCTGCAGGAGCAAGAAGACAGGTATCAGGATGGGCACGAGTGGACTTGTCCTTCCCAGCCCCTTTGCCTGCCTCCAGCAAATAGATGCCAACTTTTTACATGAATTCATTCAATAGCCGTCGGTTAAACATTTATGTTACATATTTAACACATCTAGCATATGTTTTCATTGCTTGGGTTTATACCAGCAAAAATATAACTTTGGATGGATTCAGCATCCAGGAAAGAAATGACTGGCACACATCAACAAAGATTTAATAGCTGCCTTCATAATTAAGACAGATATGAAGTTGCTATGGATCATAGATAGATATAACAATGCTAAGATCTACTAGATTATAGAAACCTTGATGGTAGAAATGGAAGAAGGTTTAGACAACATGCTTTTCAACCTCCTGATAATATAGAGATAAATCTGAAAGATAAGACAGCTAAAGGGAGATAGAAACGAAAGTTTTCTCCCTCTTGGTCTCAACATACAACTGAAACACCACAGGAAAGCTAAATGTATGAGGACTCCAAAAGATATTAATGTCCGTAAGGTTAATGGTCCAAATCCCAGATAAAATGATGTAGAACATTGTAATTTTCTGGACTTAAAAGAGGTCATAACGTGAAACTGATAATCAGAGCTCCAGCCCAGGCTCTGGGAAATATGCCTGGGTGGTAAATTTCTTTCAAAGTGCTACAACAGAAAATACCAAATGAGATTTAAAAAAGAAAATTTTGCAAGGTAATAAAAATATTTTATGATGGATCACTAGTGTTAAATGTAAGACTCTCAACATTCAGGAAACTACTCTACAGCGACCTGGTTTAATTTTTCAAAACAATTTTGTATGAGATGCTCTTTGAGTTGACAAAAGTCCAGCTACTGGAACATTTCATATCTCTGCTGTATGAGAACGGTATGATGCAAATATGCAAATGCTTACCTTGATGTTGCCAAGAGCAAACAGAGCACCAAACAAATTAATAATAGCGTTATATAAGGTTTGAAACTGTCTCTGATGGCTCTATGCTGCTAATAAATAGATGAATTTTGCATTTGCTTGTGTATCATGCATCAGGAAAAATGCAGAACATTGGAGTCAAGAAATTTGTCACTCAGTACTTTGAAGAGATTCTAAACCATCTGCACTATGATATATACTAAAAATTAATCCTAAAAAAGTGGCAACCTTGACAGGCTGATAACACTTTCAACCTGCACTCTGAAACCCAGTAAAGACTGCCTCTCTTGCCAGTTCATTTGTTTGTATAAAGGTAATCATTATATCAGTGTACTGTAAGACTCAATAAGTGGTCGCTGCTGTTTTCAGGATTAAATTCAGGGTGGTGGGAGTGCAGTTAAGATTTTTGCAGAAATATTAATTTTCATATCTTTTAAGACACAACATACTAGGAGAGAGAATTCTTGCCCAGGAAAAAAAATTAACTGAAACTTTTATATATCTTTTGTTTCTTAGAATAGATAAATACAGTTTGCATTTCTTTAGGTATTATGGGCTATAGTGTTTGCTGGTTGTTTTTAACTGTAATGAGTTTCAATTAAAGAAGTATAGAAAGGTGAAATAGTTATGAAAATTAAAAAAAATGAATGCAACAGTTCCCATGTTATAATGCATATAAAAACAACTTTTATCATTTTAATGATTATATTTGAGACTGAATACTGTGGATAAGAGAAGAGATAAGGATACATCCAAACAAGAAACTTGAAGAACGTCACAGTGTACTAATTATTCTCATAAACTTCTGAAGGCTAACATGCGATGTTACATAAATAAATTTAAAACTGCTAACAAATCTTTATGCTTATAGATCTCTTACTACCATTAAGACCAAATTCATTTACAAATTGTATCAATGTAAAACTATAATCAATAACATTCCAATTAGCACCATTAATATTATGTGATAGATGATAATATTTTATAAATTAAATTTGTGATATTGGCTTTCATAGCAATAGATGTAATAGCTTGCTTTGCATCTACTTGATCCTTTTGGAATTGAACGTCCTGAACCATCATTTGAGTTATCATTTCTAAAATTGTCATTGTATTTTCCTTTTTAAAAATTCATTTTGTTTTTAATCATCCTTGTATTATTTTGATAGACTACACACGTTAATAAGCCATCCTTGCCGCGATATTAAAACACATTACGAAGTATAAAGATGCATTATTCATTGTAGGTTTTCCATATGGCTGATCACCTGGCACAACACACTCACCTGGGGTCTCTGAGCCACATCTAACAAGTCACAGTGGCTGCTGCATTGCAGTCATGTGCAGTCTAGCCTGGGTCCCGTCATGGCTCCCCCATGACTTCCATGTGAACCATGGAACACATTTTATGGCCCACTTGGGACCAAAACAAATGAAAACACTGGCATCAAATTGTTGTGGCATATTCCTAAACCTTCTTTTATAAACTAGTGTGAAGGTGACAACAAAAGACATTCACCGACCTCCCCAACACTAGACTATATCACCATGGTGGGCAGAATAATGCCCCGCCTCCAACATCCTCACCCTAATTCCCAGAACCTATAATCATGTCACCTTACATGGCAAAGGGGACTTTGTAAATGCCACTGAAAGTATGAACCTTGACATGGGGACATTATCCTGGATTATCCAAATGGGTCTAATCTAATCACACGAGTCATTAAAGTTAGATAATGCCTCCCAGCAGAGATCAGGGAGAGATGCAGCAGAGCAAGGACTACACCCAACATGTCTGGCTTCCAATAAGGAGGAAGAGACCACGTGCTAAGTGATGTGGTTGCCCACTCCATACTGACAAAGACAAGGTAACAAATTCCCACCTGGAACCTCCAGAAAAGAATGCAGGGCTGCCGATACTGATTTCAGCACACTGAGTCTCCTGCCAGACTTCTGACCTACAGAATTGTAAGGTGATAGATTTATATCATTTATATCATCTAATCAAGCTTGTGATAATGTGTTAGAACAGTAAAGAAAACGAATTCAGTTTTTGCACAAAATACATAGAATTTCCATTACCATAATCCACGGTCTAGTTGTAGATGCCGTCAAATACTGGAATTACAAGTAGTGTGATTATTATTACTACAACCTGGAAAGCAAGTGTTGCCATGGACTTACATAGGAGAAGCATGGAAGCAGACCCTTGATTCAAGCAGAAGATGACATCTAGGCAAATATAGGGCCAAGTGGAAAATGAGTAGGAGTTAGCTGGGGTGGGGGTGCGGGTGTCACTCTAGTCAGTATGTGTTATGAGCAAGTGGCCAGAGAGCACAGCATAATTTAGGACCCAAATGCAGAAAATGATGCCGGAGCTCCTTATAGGATTAGATCAGGGATAGAAGACAAGGAGAGATGGTGTTGAAGAGATAGCCGGGGGTGGGGGCGGTCACATCATGTAAGAACATCTATCTAAATCTCGCCATGTTACGGAGGTTAAAATTTGCACTGTGGGAAACATGTTTTCAGCAAGGGAGTGACATTATCTTCTATAGCTCAGCGGTTGGCACTGGTGTCCTAGTGTATCTTATTACAACACAGTGATGCCAGTTAACATTTGATTTACTTTGTAAGAACCAGAAAGCTCCCTCGTGTATAATAATGTCATAGTGGGAGATTTTGTTTATTGTCAAACTAGAAAGTAATTTAACTATTAAGTAAGAGCTTTGACCTGCCACACTTTCTTTTTTTTCTCACAAACCTACTTTGTAACATTATTAAAATTTGTTGAAAATACTTAATAACTTGGAATACAAGCTATTTTTAATCTTTGTCTCAAATAGAAATTATAATAGTTGTGAGAAAATTACGACAGCCTTAAGTTCATCACACACAATTTATATCCAGCTTAGAAGGGCTGAAGAACTATTCTCCCATTAAAAGGTCTCAAGTCCAACGTTACACGGTTTAAGCTATGCGTATTATCTCTCACTTAGGTCACAATAGGGCAGATAGCAGGGAAGAAAGCTGGTATGATTGAGCACCTGAGGGGCAGGCACTGTGCTCCCTGGTGTGGATACAAAGATGAAAAAGCCTGAATTCTTCTCATCAAAGAGCTTTGTGCTTTGAGAAGAGAGACAGTGAGTAGAGAGACTAGTGAGTAACTACTAGATTATAAATGCTCTTCTAGGATATGGACAGAGTGGAGGAACAAAGTAGGGATCTTCCATTCTTCCTGGAGATTTCCTGGTGATGGACATGGGAAGATCAAACAACCATGTCCTTCCATGGGGCCTGGTGGATCAGTGGGAAGAGCAAAAGGATTTGAGTGGGAAGACTCAGATTCTAGGCCCCCTCGGACCACAATCCTATTTTTGCATCTTGCGTCTGCAGAAAGTTATTTAAGTTCTGTGTGCTTTGACTTCTTCATCTATACGACAAAAGCACCCATGATCTTGAACTTTATTCTATGATGTCTCAGGGTTTTGTAGAGGAACGTGAGAGGCCATCATGGGGGTGGGGGCTAAGAGGAGAAGACACTAAACACTGTTTCAACCAGAGTTGATTCACTAATGTCTATTTCACTGACTGGCATTTATATACTATATATATATTTCGGTTTTTCAATACATAAAAATTTGATAATCACTGGACAGCACTGATCTATTATTGTGTTCCAGGTCTAAGATTGTGGGATTCAGGAATTTTTTTTTTTTTTTTTTTTTTTTTTTACGTTTCTTTTGTAGTTTGTCTTTATAGATTCGGGTAGCTCAGTCTCCCAGAAAGATTTGCTTTCCATTTTCTGTGCATGAAAAGCCAGAAATAGGTATAAGAAATAGATTTGACTAGGATTTATCATGTTTCCAGTCATCAAGGAGAATTTTCTAAACTTACGTTCTAACTATTCCAGGGAGGAAGATTACAGGCAGACATGAAATGTGTTACTTGGGACAGTAGGCTCACAGTTACCTGCCAGCACAGTATTTTAGATTTCATGACACCTTTCTCTTCCTTCTTCTATGTCTATGCAATTACCCATTTTCCTATAATTTCACTGCTCATTAACATTTTCATAAAAATAAAGGCCTGGGACGAAGCAGTTGTATAACCAATATATTTAATGTCATTTATGATAAGCAACTTTTCCTGAAAGTTGGAATGGGGAAAAGGTGGAAACTAAGAGCTAATAAAACTTTGGGATTATTTATCTGTTTCATTTGTTGGTGCCTTGACACTAGTCAGTGAGCTGAGCGTGGATAATGGAGAGACTGCCATCAAATAAGGGTCATTGAAATCACAGTTTTAATTGTAAATGATTGTAAAGGGAGAGCATACACACACTACTAACTTGTAGTTATAACACATGGATCCAAAGATATTTGTACTTATTCAGGAATATGTCATTTCCTTCAAGTCAGCCATCATTTACTTAGTTGCTAAGCAGTTGGGGATATAAAGACATATAAAGTAGAAGAAATAGTATTTTTCCTTCAAGAATATTATAAAGGAATGAAGAAGAAAGAGAGAAAGATAGAGGGAGCAGATATACAAGTGTTCATATGGTCTACAGTCTAGAATTATGAAAGCTCTTAACTTGTAACAATTGTTCTTGGTGAAGGATTGATTGGTGAGTAACTTAAAGTACCGTGTTCCCCTGAAAATAAGACCTCGCTGGACAATCAGCTCTAATGCGTCTTTTAGAGCAAAAGTTAATATAAGACCCAGTATTTATCATATTACATTATATTATATATTATATTATATTTTGTATTATATTAGATTGGATTAAATTACATTACATTACATTCTATAAGACCCGTTCTTATATTATAGGAAAATAAGACCGGGTCTTATATTAATCTCTGCTCCAAAAGACTCATTAGAGCTGATTGTTCGGCTAGGTCTTATTTTCGGGGAAACATGGTAGTCTCCTTAAGGAATAAGATAAATAGTTTTAAGAAATATCACTCAGAATTATTGGTATTCCAGTTAAACATGTTAAACCCCTTTTGCTGTACTTCGAAACTTTCAGGCTTTCTACATTTCCATTTTAATTTAATGTCTGTTAATGATTACATCAAATGTACATTTGAAAGCCTTCCCTTGTTTCCCTCTTTCTTCCTTCCTGTGGATGATTGTGTATGTGTGTACCAGGTGTGTGAGTGTGTGCAGTGTAAGAAGGCTATATTTCCCAGATAACCCCATCTGCTGGCTTCGGGGTAAGACAGCTATCAGCTAATGTTACTACTTTAAATTTTATATCTCACTTTTCTCAGCAGCATACTAAGAAAATAATGTAAGTCTTTATTTACATTTTTTCCCCATGGATCTATTACTCAGTGATGGGATCAAAGATAAGGTAGTGAAGCAGTTACACCTCTGCTATTTACTTCTGTTAATTCAAATTGCTGTTTGCAAAACTCTAATTGTCTACAGGAAAACATGGCAGGGCGCTGGCTAAGTAGAGAAATAAAGCACATCTGCAGGCATGAGAGTGGTCAACCATTGCTCAGATAAAGTCCAAAGGGTCCGTCTCTTTCCAAGCCTCTCCTCCTTCCTGCAACACACACATGTAGCTTTTCTCCCATGCTCCACTGATACTCTGTGCCCATGATTTGTTACAGTCACACCCGTAGGTATCCGATCCCCTGGATTCAGGTTCCATTTGCCACTATTCTGAATCATTTTTGGAGTGTTTTACTTTCCAACTGTTGAAATTTAAAACTGCTATTTGGCCACTCAGATTCCATCTCTGTCACCTATGTATTTTAAGTACATTTACTACAATGGAACTGGAAATTGGTATACAATTTAAAGAGTACTTTATAAGAATTCCCAGTCTTCTGTTTTCACCTTTGCTCTTATAAGAAAAGGTTAGCCCAAATTTTCTTGTGCTGTTGCCTACAACAGCAAAATAATAGCTCATTAAAGGATCTGTGTTTTGAAGAATAGGCTCCATACTGATGAAAAATACCATATAACATCACAGTGATTTCCTAGACTCTTCTGCTACTACTTCTTAGAGCAGAGAAGCAAAGCGATGTTTATCTTCAAAGGTAAGTGTGTAGAGCTGTGAAAAGCATCTTCCCTTTAGACAAATGTGAGTGTAATAGAGGGACACTGCCTTCTTTATATTCGTAAGAGATTTTAATTATGTAGTCCTTTACCTAAAACTTTGTTACACAATTAGCACTTACATCGTTACAGAAAAAATATTTCGGAAAACAAACTACTGCATTTAATGGAAGGTGGGGAATAACTGCATAGAGATATGTAAGCATTATGTGCTCATCATAACTTGAAATAACCTTCCAATGTGCTTCGTCATTGTACCATTTATTTTCCTAGTTTCCAGTGAGAGTGTTAGTTCTTAGAGGGCATGGGGCCATAGGTATTAAATCCACTCACTTATTTTGTCATCGTTTCCTTTAACAAATAATAGCTAACTTTTATTGCACATTCAGTCACTGTTAAGAACCTTACCTGCTAAATACAAGATGCATGATTTAGGGCAGGACACTTAATCTCTTCGTGCCAGTCGCCTTGTTGTTAAATCTGGGATTATAAATAATCTTTTCCTCATAGTTTATGGAATTCTTGCAATGATTAAATCAGACACTGTGCTGGCACTTAGTAAGTGCAAGTAAATATTATCTTATAAATAAAGAAACTCAATTTTCTTCAAAGTCCCAGAAAGTAATAACTGTCCTCATTAATGCATCTCATTTCCAGATGCAGATATTAAAGCTCAGAGGAGTTATTTACTCACTCAAAGGCTTCCAGCAGGAAGACAATGGGCTTAGGGCTTGATTCTTGTTTGGTTTGCTCCAAAATAGGCTACTGACCCCCTGGCTCCCTGGCTCTCATTTCCTTCACACCTCTCTGTAGAAGTACTTGCCAGACTTTAAGGACATATGTACAAATTAAAGTTTTAGTGAGATGTATTCAAAATGGCAGCCAAAATGGTTCAAATGCTGGCGCTGTCACTTACAGTGGGACCTTTGTTAAGTAATCCCTCTGCGCTTTAACTTCTTTATTAAAACAGTGAAGATTGTAATAACCATCTTCCAATATGGAGATTGTTGTGTATATTACACAAGGAAAAATGTTCTGTGGGGCACCTAAAAGGTGTGATCAAATTAGATTTAAAACAATAATATTTATTGGTCATCAACACAAAGCACTCTACTAGGTACAGAACATGTAACATGGGCAAAAACTGACAGTTCCTGCCCTTATGGAGCCTAAACACTAGGTATAAAGTTCAGTTTTAAACTAATTACAGAACAGATTATATGAATACAATTTTAATGAATGTCATGAAGAAGAAGTACAGATTAATGAGCATGTGATAGAGGAATCAGGTCTAGTTTTTCTTGGCCCAGTGACTGGGAAAACAAAGGGAATAAGGGAAGTCAGACAGAGGAATATCAGGTTTGTATTAAGGTACATGACAACAACTACAACTGTTTTTCGGTTTAAAACCAAGTGTAACATTGTCCTTTCTCCTGAGAAACGCAGCCAGTAATGAAAGAACCACCTGTGACAGGAAGCTGTATCTATTAGGGGTATATTTTGACGCCTTTCCTACACTCTCAGGGATATTGACTTACAATTTGAGTTACAGAAATTAGGAACTTCCTAGTCAGGACTACAACTGATTTGGTCACAAAAATATTCAGCCCATTACCTCTAGAGCAGGTAGACACTGATACTCTCCATTTCACATCAATACAGTCCTTTAAGCCACTCTCTCTGCTGTTCTCATCATTCAGACAATAGAGCAAACTTATTTATAAACAAAGAAAAGTACTTTTCTTTATACCAATACAGCCAATTCAAGTTCAAAATCCTGGAGTAGATGCAAGAATACTGAATTTGAAAAATGTATTAGTTAACTGTTTAATATTAATGCCAACTAAAACAAAATCAGTGTTGGAAACGTTATAGCAGTCTTATTCTAAACCCTGAGCATAAGTGTTCTCACTAAAATTGAATATATATATATATACAGTTTTCTAGTAGCTACATGAATTATATTTATTCTACTCTGTGATGGGATTATGGCAGAAGCTCTTAAGGAAGAAGCTGTATTATGTCACTTTAAAATTTTAATAAGTGTAATTTAATCAGACTGTGGAATGGAGTAAAAAACGATTCTTCCTTGTTTTCGTTGCACGTGATTACAGTTGAATGAAAGGGAATATAAGTGACTTATAAGGCTTTATAACTTCAGTAACTGGATTTCTACATTACTATAGTAAAGACTGACAAAAGATAATAAAATAACCACATTTATTGGAACATAGAATCTTTCCTTGAGATATTTAATTTCTTTTTATAAAGGAATTGCCCCTCAGACATTTTTATTGATTGAACTTTTAAAATGTTCTAATGGTAAAAATAATTTAAAATATATAAAATTATATTAAAAATAAAAGCAACACATATCATTATCCAGAACCACTGTCAAAATTTGGACTAAGTTGGGAAAGTCATATGAGCACTGAAATACATTGTGAAAACATAGCACATACTATTCTCTTATGATTTGTAATATTTCTACTCAGGGTACGCCTCCCCTCCAATTCTTAATAGTATTATTTAATCCTTTCCCCTTTCTTTCGCATGATCTTCGCTTCCTAAATTCAGTTGTTTTAATGCTTTGTTAGACTGATTCAGAAATTAACTTCTGGAGTGAATTCCTATTTCAATGTAAACTTTATTGGCTAACTTTTTAGCATATGATTTTTTATTTAGTTTTGGAATTTTGGTTGAGTTATTTTACATACTAGGCATGACAATTAAGTTAGTGAACTCATCCTAGAAAAAGTGCTATCACATTTCCCCGAAAATAAGACCTAGCCAGACCATCAGCTCTAACGCGTCTTTTGGAGCAAAAATTAATATAAGATCCGCCCGGTGTATTATATTATACTATATTATATTATAGTAAAATAAGACGGGTTCTTACATTAATTTTTGCTCCAAAAGACGCATTAGAGCTCGTGGTCTGGCTAGCTCTTATTTTCAGGGAAACATGGTACATATTTCATTGCTGAATATCACAACGGTCACCTTTGAAGTACTCCCCTTGGGAAGCTATGCACCGACATGAGAGCCTACTCCACTCTTCAAAGCGATTTTGGAACTCTTTTTCTGGAATGGCCATCAGAACTGTCGTCGTATTACACTTCATGTCCTGAAGGTCATCAAAATGTCTTCCTTTCAATATTTCCTTTATCTTCGTGTAAAGAAAGAAGTCATTGGGGGCCAGATCAGGTGAGTAGGGAGGGAGTTTGTGGGGACAGAGCCCTAGAAAGCAGTTTCCAGGCTCTGGGCCTCACGTGGAAAGGTGCTGGCTCGGGTAGTAGATGGCTGTCAGCTGTGGCTAGTTGGCCGTCAGCTGTAACCATTGATCCATTGGCCACTAATATAACTGCCTTGGCTATGCTAGCAGAAAATGGGGGGCTAGCAAGAAGATGGTGGCTGGCAAGCGCAGACTGCAGTTACGACAGCGGGTTGTGGACAGTGTGGCTCCTCCTTCCTGTGTCTCCAACCCAGCTGCCAGCGAGAATACAGTGGTGTGACTCCCCTATCTGTGGCTCCGTGAGTGTTCCTTTGTGGCCTCACCATATCCTGTGTTCTTATGTGGGGAGCGGGACCAGAGACCCCGCTGGACGCCCCACGTGACAGTGTTCCAATACAGTTATTCATTTCCTGGCTAAAAACTCCCTCACAGACAGTGCCATGTCAACTGGTACATTGTCATGATGCAAGAGCCATGAATTGTTGGTGAAAAGTTCAGGTCGTCTAACTATTTCACACAGCCTTTTCAGCACTTCCAAATAGTAAACGTGGTTAACTGTCCAGTTGATACAAATTCAGATGAATAATCCTTCTGATATCAAAAAAGGTTAGCAGCGTCGTTTCAATAAGGTTGCGAACTTAATTGTCAGGTCTGGTACAATTTGATGTTTTGTTCACATGAGGACCCGAAGCAGGTTTGCTTTGTCCGCAGGCAGCTTTCCTTCATATAGCAATTGAGCCACACAGATTCTTTCAACCTGTGGTCCCACCTCCTCTTGGACGCTCAGTCTTGACTTACAGCTGGCAGATGAGGGAAAGTCCAGAAGACAGAACGATTTCTTACGCGCCACCATCTGAAAACAGTCTACTGGTAAATCACATGAGAACTACCCTAATGCAACAATGGTCATGAAATCTAATCTCTGACTGGACAGCTGAACAGCCTCCTACCGAGAAACAACTGCCCACTATGTAAAAGGGGACATTATTTTGTATCGGACAGCATGACGACTCTGCCACAGAGCATTTGAAACTAAAAAACTTTGTAAGCATACCTTTTTGATGACAACTTTAACTGATCCCATTTTGTATTATCAACACTGGTGAATAGGTGAAAGTTGTCCAAATAAGCTCTATTTTCTAAGATCTGTTGTCTTCCTAAGTTCTCCTTACAAAAATGCATTCATAATGACATGTCTAAAACGCTATTACCATGCATTGTAAATCACTGACAAGTAAAAAGAGTTAAACAAAATATAAAGGAAAATTTTCACTTTGAGTAAAACTTCATTTATTCAAACAAAAGCTTTGATTCTTTTACCATGAAGGTAAGTAGGTAGGTGTGGACACCTAGGAAGGATGATTCTACTGATTCTGTCATTACCCAGACAATAATGTTGCCACCCAACTACCATGATTATTTTATTTTTCTTTGGGGACTCAATTATTTTGCTATGGTTAATAACAAGACCATATATAAATTTTGCAGATACTAGAGATTTAAAAAAATATTTCCAATGAGGGGCTAATATCGAAAATATATGAAGAACCTACACACCTCAACAACAAAAACAAACAAACAATCAATTAAAAAATGGGCACAGGACCTGAACAGACACTTCTCCAAAGACATACAAACAGCCAACAGATATATGAAAAATGGCTCAACTTCATTAGCTATTAGAGAAATTCAAATCAAAAACACAAAGAGATACCACCTCATACCTGTTAGAATGACTATTATCAACAAGACAATAACAAATGTTGGAGAGACTGTGGAGAAAAAGAAAGCCTCATACACTGCTTGTAGGAATGTAAATTGGTATAGCCACTGTGGAAAACAATATAGAGGTTGCTCAAAAAATTAAGAATAAAATTACCATATGACTCAGCAATCCCTCTTCTGTGTATCTACCAAAAAAATCTGAAAACATTTATCCATAAAGATATACAAGCATGTACCAATATGTTCATTGCAGTGTTATTCATGGTGGCCAAGACATGGAAACAACCAAAGTGTCCTTCGATAGATGATTGGATAAAGAAGTTGTGGTATATATGTAAAGAGAATATTACTCGGCCATAAGAAAAGATGAAATACTGCCATTTGTGATGACATGGATGGATCTTACGATTATCATGCTAAGTGAAATAAGTCAGCAGAAAAAGTCAAGAACCATATGATTTCACTGATATGTGGGGTATAAAACCGAAAGCAACAAATGAACAAAACAAAAAACAAACAAAAACTCATAAACACAAACAAGTTTAGTGGTTACCAGAGGGTAAAGGGGTGGGGAGGTGGTAGAAGACAGAAATGGTGTCAGATATACAGTGATGAAAGGAAAACTGACTCTGGGTGGTGAACACATAATGCAATATATAGATGATGTATTATAAATATTTACTCTTGAAACCTATATAATTTTACTGACCATCGTCACCCAATACATTTAATAAAGATTAAAACAATGTATTTTTTGTGTGATTTATTTAAATTTATCTCTGGAAAATGCATTCAAGAAAGTTCTACAAAAATTATTGACTTATATTCAAAGCTTTTTTCTTTTTTTTAATATACAGTACAAATGCACAAAAGTTTTTGCCTAAATACAGTTCTGTCATCTTTCTTTACAATACAAATGTATGTGCACACTCTTAATATAGTATAAAATGCTTTTTAGGAATTACATTGCATTCACTAACTTTCCCTAGTGTTATTGTCCAAGCCTCAAAATTTATGTTTTAAGAGATCCATCGCCTATTATGAGCAGTTTATTCTCATCCCTTAGCTGTTCAATAGCAATTTAAGGGTGATTTAAAATTTAAGAAGTAATTACGAAGAAAAATTAAAATAGTGGTCTTCACATTACTCACTATATAAGTTAATTTTCAAGCTAAAATAAATATTTTTCATAGTAACAGTTTTTCTGACAGAATTCCCCTACATAAAATGCATATAAAATATTAATGCTAAAAGCTGAAGAAATGGTAATGGGAACTTTTGAGAATTTAAAGCTAATTATCATGATTAATTTAGCTTCACCTCTAAGCAATGCTAGAATGTTCTGAATGTGGACACCATTATCACTCATAATTTGTCTTTGTTAAAAGTTAGTATTTTGAGTACTAATGTGTTGAGTATCCTATGTTTCTATTGCATTATTTTTAAAGTGGTACATTTTGGAGGTGATTCTGTCAAAAAGGAACAGCTTTGTTCATGTAATTTATTTTTACATCTTGACTTTTGTGCTAACATGAGGTAAATACAAAGCTGTCCTGCTATCTGGATATACTATTTACACATATGAATATTTAAAAATAATACTATAAAGCAGAAGTTTCTCATATTCCAAACATTGGAATGTATCAAAATAATGTAAACGATTGCAAAAAAGTCTGAAATAGTGCATGTATAATTTCATAGAACCTTTCTACAATGGGAATTTGACAATAGTCTTTCATTCATTCAACAGATATGTATTAAGCACCTACTCTGTGTCAGACTCTCCTATGTACTGGACTACAATAGCAAAGAAAAGATGCCATGATCTCAGGAATCTAATACGGCAGTTTGAGAAGACAGGAAATAGACAAAAAATTCCATTTCAGGGGATGGTAAGTTCTAAGAAGAGGAAGCAGGCTTATAGCGCTAAAAGGAGAATGGATAAAAATTTCAGACTGTGTAGCCTCTGGGTGAAATGAGAAGCCACTGATAGTTTCAAGCAGAGAAGTACCATGACATGACTTGAATTTGAGAAGGATTACTCTAGGATTCCTGTCGGAATATTATTGTAGGTTGACAACGATGGGAATTATGAAACCCATTAGGGAGCTGCTGTTGCTCCCTGACGTATAAATTCTCGAACCCCTTTCTGTGTGTTGAATGATGGTCCCCATAAAGATGTTCCCCAAATCCTGTCAATTGTAAGCTTATGTGGGAAAACAATCCTTGCAGATGTGATTAAGTTAATGATTTTGAGATGAAATCTTCCTGGATTACCCTGATGGACCCTAAATCCAATAACAAGTGTGTCCTCATAAAACATAGAGTTGACACACACAGAAGAGAAAGTCATGTGCACATGGAGGCAGAGTTTGGAGTTGTGTAACCACAAGTCAAGGAATATCAGCAAACACCAGCTAGAGGAAGCATGGAAGGATTCCCTTGGTGTCTTTGGAGGGACACCTTGATTTAGGACTGAGATACAGGCAAAAACATCATATGGAGGTCAAAAAGAAATTCTACTCAGCAAAGAAACAAATCATTGAGACATGCAATAAGTTGGATAGATCTCAAGGGCGTTTTGCTGAGTGAAAAAACAATGTCAAAAGGTCACATATGGTAGGATCCCATTTATATAACATTTTTGAAATGGCAAAGTTATAAATGAAACCAGAGGAGTGGTTGCTATAGGTTAGAAATTGTGGGGCAAGAGTGCAATGGATATAATTATAAAAGGTTAGCACTGGGGAGATCTTTGTGGTGATGCAAAAGTTTTGTGTCTTGAGTGCTACAGTGGCTACATAAGTTTGCACACGTGATTAAATGACATTGAATTATATACACATATTGTACTAATATCAACTCCCTGCTTTTGACATTGTGCTGTAATTGTATGTAATGTGAGCATTAGGGGAGCCTGAGTGAAGGTCACTATTCAGTACAACTTCCTATAAATCTATAATAAAGTTAAGATAAAACATTTTATAAATCATTATCAAGATGACTTCTACCTTTTGAGCTATGTCCACCAAACTTTTTTTTTTAAATACATACAAATGAGGAAAAATCGATTTAGAATTTTGAAAAAAATTTCCTAGAGAAGTACTCATAGTCGAGCTCACAGATACAGCTAGAAAATGACTCATTGTAGTTTTAGAAATGCTAGGAAGAACTTGAGTGCAACAATAGAAGGATATTTCAATGACATACTATTCTTCTTTAAAAATTCTACTATAAAAATCTTCCCAGTTACATACAAAATCACAAATCAGTTACTCATTTGTGTTGAAATTATTCTGCTTTTAAATTTGTTGTTTTGATATTTTTCTGATTTTCCATTGTTCTATTTTTCATTATATAACTAACAATAGGTAAATACTAGGTTATTATATACATTGTATATATTATATGTTCATCTTTTATAATGAAAAAACAGCCCTGAGCTTCACCTTGCTCATGCTTTTTGAGGAATGTTTAAGGGTGTTTCCCAGGGAGCACCATGGCCCTACAAAAATGAGAGATCCATTTTCAGTTCTAAGATCCTTCCTGTGTAGAGAGGATGTGACCATCAGAGAAAAAAGGCACTGCATCCACCTGAATAAAAAGTAAATTGGAAAAAAAAAAACAAACAAAAAAAACTGATGTCCTTAAACAGAACATAAGTCCAGTATACTCAGCTTAGAGGGCATCATGGCCTGTGTGCCACTTCCACGTCTGGGTTAACATGTAAAAGGGAAGATTCTACTTTTGATCAAAAAGATGAACTAGACCAACACCTAATGATAAGGGCACTCAAAGAAGCCATTGATATTTTACTGTATCTCAGGTGACCTGAACAAGAGTTTGACACTGTCTCCAAGATCATTTGCTCAGCCACGGTGACTAAGGATGTTCTTAGACACAAGGAACTACAGATTATCATAATCCATTATGTACCATCAATGTTTTTTCATACCATGTTTCCCTGAAAATAAGACCTAGCCTGACAATCAGTTCTGATGCATCTTTTTGAGCAAGAATTAATATAAGACTCGGTCTTATTTTACTATAATATAAGACTGGGTCTTATATAATATGATATGACATGATATGATATGATATGATATGATATGATATGATATGATATAATATAATACTGGGTCTTATATTAATTTTTGCTCCAAAAGGTGCATTAGAGCTGAGTGTCTGGCTAGGTCTTATTTTCAGGGAAACACAGTACATAATTAGATATAATTTGCTTACAGGGCTCATTACAGTTTATGGGTTCAATCATTTGGTCAAGTTCACAGAACACAAGTAAGCATAGTTATTTATAGGGAACTTGACTAAGAAGACACCCCTTGACTATTTGCTTTAAGATTCTGGTATTCAAAGTCAAATGAAGCAGATAAGTAGCCATCTTATATTATTCTCTGTGGATGTATACAGAATTAATATAATACATAGTTTTGCAGTATCTTCAGCATGTCTCAGAGCCATAGTGGGAAACAATAGGACTTGGGAAATGAAAGCATCTTCTTTTTCTTCTCTCTATTGTGCAATAAGCTTTTTTATCCCCTGAGATAGCAAAGAATGTATGCATTTAACAATAAGCTGTTTTTAATACTTCCTATCAGTCAGAATTAGAAAGAGCCTTAGCAGTGAAATTGTGTCAATCCATATTTCAAAGTTTCTAATATGATAAGAAAAGATAATGGAGTCCTTCATTTAAACCAGGGACAATAGGGAGAGAATACGATTGTTTATGTATGATAATGAGTGCATTTAGAACAACACAGTTCATCATGAGCAAGGTTTATACTTCAATCATAATCATATGTGACTTCCCTTAACAATTTCTTTTTCTACTTTGGAACACAGAGAAGAATAGCAATTGCAATTTTTAGATTAAAATTGCTAGTTTCCTAATGTCAGAATGAAAGTATATGAACAAATAATACATGTAAAGAGAATTTAAACCCTTCAATTTTGCATGAAATCACCTTACTATATAAAGAAAATAAAGTGTATATAACATACAAAGCACTGACCATAAACAAAAATAGCTTTTATTTCCAGGAAATAAAACATGGTTCACAGTATATTTTTCATGAACAGAAATCAAAGCATTAAACAAACAAATCAAACTCTACAGTGAATGTTGTATCAATACTTTTAACAATAGACTTGGACTAAAGCTAGGATATGAGGATAATCTATTAGCAAATGTATAAAAGAGTTTTTTAGTTCTATTGCAAATAATAGTTTTGCTAACCTAAATGTGTGAGAATTTAAAATTGTATTTTTATGATACTATTGGCTTAATGTATGACCATTTAAAGAAGTTAAAAATATATACAGGTCAAATATAGAAGTTCCAAGCATTTGCAGTTGATTTTCTGTTTCTTATGTGAGCATCAAAATAGAGAAACACATCCTATCAAATTAGATTACTGTTTCGAGGGCTTTAAAATTTTAGGAGGCAAATGCAGTTTTAAAAAGACACCCTAGAGTAATTATATTTTTTTCATTCTTGACTAATTTAAAGTCAGTGTGACCTTTTCAAAGGTGATGATGACATTTCTAATGTTCAGAGAAAGACTGAAGAAGTAAAATTTATCTAACACAAAAACTTAGCACATCTGGCTGAAAATCCTTAGATTACTTTTTTTTGGGAAACAACCTGCCCCATACAGCTATTCTGCTATTGAGGTTGCTGTGATGTAGGAGTAAATAGAACAATATGCCACAGATGCTCATGAATTGTGGATCCAGCTTTGTGCCCGATGCATGCATCCTATTTAGTGGAGTGTGGAAGTGCATAGCCATAAGAGGCAGCAGAAGGTGTAACCACGGGAATGGGTGAAAACAGATTTCCCTACCCCAGTGGGACAATTTAGGGAGGGGAGCTCCCCACACTGAGACAAGGACACAACCATGTAACCCTTCAGAGTGGGCAACTTCTGTGTGAGAACTGCCCTTGAAGCAGTGATAGAGCGTAATACATATACCCTAAAGCACCCTTCAATAAAACTTTTCAACTTTGTCATGTATGAAGTCTGACAATTAAGTTCGTGAACTTGTTGCGACACTGTTATTAAACTTTTTTGATATCAGAGGAATTATTCATTATAAATTTGTACCAACTGGACAAACAGTTAACCAAGTACTATTTGGAAGTGCTGAAAAGGCTGCATGAAAGTTAGACGACATGAACTTTTCACCAACAATTCATGGTTCTTGCATCACGACAATGCACCAGCTCACACGGCACTGTCTGTGAGGGAGAATTTAGTCAGTAAATAGATAGCTGTATTGGAACACCCTCCCTACTCACTTGATCTGGCCCCCAATGACTTCTTTCTTTACCAGAAGATAAAGGAAATATTGAAAGGAAGACATTTTGATGACATTCAGCACATCAAGGGCAATACGATGACAGCTCTGATGGCCGTTCCAGAAAAAGAGTTCCAAAATCACTTTGAAGGGTAGACTAGACTCTCATGTCGGTGCATAGCTTCCCAAGGGGAGTACTTCGAAGGTGAATATAGTGATATTCAGCAATGAGGTATATAGCACTGTTTCTAGGATGAGTTCGAGAACTTAATTGTCAGACCTCATAGTACACTCTGCCTGTCACCACCAACCTCTGGCATCCACAAGGACCCTGTTTTGGGTAAGCAATGCTTTCCTTTTTCTGCCATATTGTGCTGCTTTATCAACAGCCAGACACACACACACACACACACACACACACACACACACTGACACACGCATGCACACATCCACACGTTCCCACACACTCATGCATACACACTTGTTTATCTTTGCCTGTGAGAATCTCCTAAGTCCTTCAAAGTCTAAAAATAAAGTCATAATATCATTATAATCTCATAAAGTCTAATCTAATAGCCCAGCCTATGCTGAACTTTTCTTCCCTGAATGCCTGTGCTTTGTTTATACCATTACATTCCGCACACCATCAAGCCCGCACAGGAGGGTGTCACGTCCCTCATCGATAAGTGATGACCTCATAGCCTCCAAACCTTGTGAAGCGCTAATGGTTTCACTTTATGAAGATGAAGAAAGGAAACTCAGAGAGTTATGCACAATGATTAAGGGCTTACAACCTGGTGTGGGTGGTGCTCTAGTTTAACATCCCTGTGCTAATATAACAGAGTCATCT
Organism: Rhinolophus ferrumequinum; assembly: GCF_004115265.2. NCBI lineage: Eukaryota > Metazoa > Chordata > Mammalia > Chiroptera > Rhinolophidae > Rhinolophus > Rhinolophus ferrumequinum. Next base: position 51,693,448 of record NC_046302.1, on the reverse strand, counting down.
ACCTAAACCTGAAAGCTGGAAAACGCCATCATCTCTCATCTAATTAATATGTCTCTTTGACTGTTTGCTCCAGTATGTTTTTTATTATCTTGAAAACTATTTTGTAAAGCAATTATAATGTACACAGTATACACACCTATTCTCACCTCTGAAACTAATAAAAGCTCAATAGCTGATTAAAACTATGGGATTTTAAAAATCCTACGGACACTGGATTCACTTCTCACTTGTAGCACAGTAAGCGTTGTTGGGTGCAGAGTAATTGTCAAGTGTATACTGGGACTTGTGCAACACCCCGAGTGGGTTCCATATTACATCATCAGCTTACTACATGTGGGGAACTTCATATCCCTCTTTTTGTGCCTGTGATTATGCTTTTCTCTCTTGTTGAAATTATGCATATCTTTCGCCCCTCCCATCTCCAGATTATAACTGTGGCTGAAGGCCTTGTCAATTCCAGCTCTCTCAAGAAGATTTTCTGGTGTCCTGAGATGACTCTCACTGTCCTTGGAGGGTAGATTTTACCCCTATCATTTTAATTGTGCACGTACCTTAAACCTCCCTGTGCTGGTTACTTGAGGTACTAAGTAAGGTATAGCTAAAAAATAACAAAACAAAATAAACAAAAAATCCAAACTCTCTGGGGTTTAACAAAACTGCATTCTAATTTTGAATCTGGAATTATTCTCAGGGCAAATTAATTTGTGTGATCTCAGTTTTTGTATCTACTATATACAGGAGATATAGCTGTGCGTGTGTGTGTGCATGCGTGTGTGTGCATGTGTGTGTCGTGTGTGTGTGTGTGTGTAACACCCAGTGCTTGCCACTCATCTATGGGCCTGGGGTGTATAAACAGTATGAACGTGGGTGCTTCTTCTCAGCAATGTGACTCAATGTGTGTCATGGCACAGACAGCAGGAACTTTAATTGAACAGAACTGCTCAAAACAGTAGAAACCTCCTATGGCTGAGTTCTATGCAAGAAGAAGACATTCTGCGTGTATGAAAGGTTTTGAACAGCAGAATCCCAGCCCACTGAAAACCGTTGTGTGTGATATGTGAATGGTGTGTATCAATGACACGGCCATTGCCAGAAATGCTGCACATTCAGTTTACAGTATTCCAGTTCACAAAGGACTTATTTAATACGTCTACTCTAGGGAAGGATTTATGCCAGGGAGCACAGCTGAGAGAGATTAGAGACATCAAAATGCCTAGTGAGTGGGAATATAAAGCCGCCTCCACTGAAATTTTTTCACTGAGAAAATGGCAGAGGACATCAATAGGTAGGCAAAGCATTCTCAGGTGTGAAGGTTCTGTAGGGTGATAAACACAAATTTCAGCTTAGAAAGTCAAGTCAGTAGCCAGCATTTTGCAAAGCCTTGGAAAAGGTGCTCCAGATGCCAAGTTGGAGTGTTTTCAGATACGGAGACCAAGAAGTATCTTAGAATAAGTAACTTAATTAATACAATGCTACCCTACCCCTGACAGCAGTGTGGGCAATTGGGGATATTAGATAATTTGGATGTATTGGGAGTAGAGTAAGATGGAGAAACATACAGTTAGAAAAGTATCAGAACTGAAATGCCAAGACACCAGGAACCTGGCCCAGGTAGGATGAGATCATTCTTCTAAGAACACTATTTAGAAGTTATCATCAGGAGCTCAGTGAGGAAGAACTGGTGGTTTCTATCTGAAATGCATCAGATAGCAGTATTTGTCGTATATGTTTATGAATCAGCCAGCTATCTACTTACATATTTTAACTCTGACTCCAGAATGTGTGTCAAATAATTTGCAATTAATTCTTTCTAATATTCATACAGCCCTCAATTAAACGACGCTCTCTGAAATAATTACAATTGTATGTGGGTAGGATATATCTTATCCAACTACTGGCTAGGTTTTATTTGCCCAAAAATAAAACCTAGACAGAATATCAGCTCTAATGCATCTGTTGGAACAAAAATTAATATGAGACCATATATGTTGCGTCCCGTACAACAAGAGTTGAGGGGAGCGTGAAGGGCGGCACAGGGTTAAGAGAGACAGCAGCCAAGAATAGAGTGCAAGTGGGGCCAAGGGACTCGAGCCTCAAGGACTGAGCCCCGAATCGGGCTAACGCATAGCTTTTATTGATTAACAAATGAGGAAGTAAAGCTTGTTAATCTCAAGATCTGTGAATTTCATACATTATAATAGGAAACTGATTCAAACCAATCACCCTTGCCTGCAGACAGCGGAACCGTAAGTCTCAGGATGTATGTACCTCCCCAAGGGACAAAACCTTTATGCATGTGAATAGATGGAGAGCTGATGTTATCATATCATTGATTCTCTTCCCAAGCTGGATGTGGGAAGGAATGTAGCCATAGAGGCAGAGGCTCTCCTTAGCCAGAGGATGATGGGGGTCTGTGCCCACCTCTATCAACCCCATGAGTTCTCCAGATGGCCCCCACGTGACTGTGCCTGGCTTAGGTTGGTCCTTCCCTGAGGAATCTTACCTGTCATTGACTAACCAACCATCCTTTGGGGCCAAACAGGGAGACATAAAGTGTAAGCACAAAGGTGAAGCAAAGTCCATGAAAGGATCCGTCTCACAGACTCTGCTTTCTTTAGGGGCAGGTATGATGGGGACAGACGGGTAGGCTGCTGCACGGAGACACCTATATTATATTATGTTATGTTATTTTATGTTATGTTATGTTATGTTATGTTATGTTATGATGTTATGTTATGTTATATTATATTATATTACATTATACTATATTAAAGACCCAGACTTATATTATAGTAAAATAAGACTGGGTCTTATATTAATTTTTGCTCCAAAAAATACATTAGAGCTGATGGTCTGGCTAGGTCTTATATTCAGGGAAACATGATATATGAAATATTCTGGTATTTAGACTAGACTGTTTTAGATAATCAATACCATTCCAAGAATATTTTTCTTAAAAAAAATATAATTCTATCTGAGTGTACCATACTTTATTTCAACACTTTGCCTGACAAATGGTAAGTGCCTATTGCTAAGCAATTGTTTTCCATTTAATGTATATTAATAGTAGTATTTGGAGACCGTTAAAAAGAGAAATTTTAGCTTCCTTCAAAGAGTACTTACTTTAAAAAAAAATCAATCTGTTTCTACTTATAGTGTTGGATCTCAGGAAACTTTACTGTAATTGTTTATTAAGTAACTTGTCTCATTTCTTTACTCTCTAACTGGTACTATCTAAGCTGATGATATGGCCAAAGTTTCATAGGATCAATGACAGTAGAATGACAATACCAGGGATGTCACATGGACTTCCACAAACAGGGAGTTTGTGGAGTATGTTCACTCATTCTCCTGAGTGTATTCATTCATTTATTGACTTACAAACATTTGTTGAGTTTCAGCAGAGGGTTTTGTATAGCACAAGGTAGGGTGTTGAAAAGATAAATAGACATGGGGGCTTGGGAGAAAGATGAATAATGGAAATCCACAATTTCAATTATCGGAGCTAAGGGCTCCAGGTGCGTTATAGGTGCTATAGTCATACCTCCGTCTTCCTGTGGAGTCAGGGAAAGCCAGGCAGAGACAAGGACACTTGTGTTTAGGCTTCTTGGTTGGGAGCAGTGAATCTGGATGGCAGAGAAAGTTTCTGGCAAGGCGAATGTCATATGCAAAGAAATAGATGCATGAGAGAAATATTTGAGAAAAAGAACTAATTCAGAGTAGAGGGTGTCAGGGAGAGTGATGGCAAAGACCAGAAGAGAAAAGAGTGGTCAGTGGAGAAAATACAAGGTAAAAGGGAATTATTTATAGGGCAGAGATAATAACTTGTGTACCGAGTGAAAGGAACCCTGTGCAAAGAAGGGAAATAGTCTGTGGAAAGACTGAGGAGAGAAAAGGGAGTCCACGTTTGATAAAGCAAGATGCCAGAGAAGAGTCTGGAGAGTCTGTTTTAGAGAACCCCTCTTCTCTCTGTGGAATAGGAGGTGCTGGAGAGGAGTGGTGACACCATGGAGGATTGTAGTGGGGATGTCAGGGAAAGTGGAGCGGGAAGGTGTAGGGATGACTGCTGTCTGTTTGGGATGGAATGGGTGGGCAGAGACTCAGGGAAACCTAATGCTTAAAAGTAAAGAGGAAGAGAATAGGCTGACGATATAGATCATGCTTCCTGTATGCTTGATGAAGCCATTTCTGTGTCACCAATAACAATGGTATAATGAAATTAACTGGAAAAGCCATTTTTGGACTGTCAATGGATGAAAGACTATGGTGTTAGATATACTAAGTGTAGCTATTAATGATCCAAAGATGTGAATTCTAATGGTACTCATAGATATTTAAGAAGATATTAAAAGTTCAGTACCAGGAGGTGAAAACTCGATTGATTAGTATACAATGTACTAAAGCGAACAATGTCATGGTATAAATAATTTTAATCAGTTTTCAAAGGAAAGTATTTTCATTAAAATTGTTATTTAAATCATGCTGCTCACATTGAAACTCAGGCTAGAAGAAGAAAGATAAAAAATCTATTAAACCATGCAGGGGTTACATTGTTTTCCTTTTAAAAAAACATTTAGAAATGCCTGAAAATTAATAAATCTAGATGACAGTGTTTAATTATAATTTTTAAAGTTTGTAAAATCAAACTTTCTCTTGCATAAACATTTTCTAAAAATCCACTCATTCTAAAAATAGCTATTAAGTATCTATTACATATCCGAAACTTCATGGCATGTGGAATATATCAGTGAATAAACATATAAAACCATCATGCCACATGGAACATATATTCTATTTAATTAGTTAGGACTTTTTCATTTGCAAGTAACTGAAAACTCAAGCTGAATTGGCTTAAACTAAAAGTATATTTGTGGATTGAAATAACCTGAAATTACAAGGCATGGGACAGATGTCATCCCAGTTTGGATTTGTTTCCATGTTTGAGCTCTGTACTTGCTTGCTGGACTCAATCTCAAGCATTAAGTATGGCATACAAAGGCTTCAGTGTCTAAACCATCTCATATCTCTTGTGCAGTGCTAAAAAGGGCAATCTTTTTCTGGGAACACAGATTCAAAATTGTATTGTATATTATTGGCTTTGATTGGATAATATGCCAATCCTTGAACCAATTACTTGGCCAAGTAAAAGTGAAGTGTGAATTAGTTTACACCTGGAGTTTGCTACCATTAGGAGCGGGGAATGGAGTCCCTTATGAGAACACATGGACTAGGCTGTGATGACAGCAAAGATTACTATGGAAGAAAACTGTAGTGCAATCAGCTGATGAATCCTAAACAACAACCAATTATTTTCTCTGAAAATAGAATACAAAGTTCATCAAATTCTTTGAATAACTGAAATGGTTATGCACTATTACTCATGCATATTTGAAATTAAACTTTTGCCTTTTAATGTATACATTCAAGAAAGGTGGGAATTATTGTAAAAGTTAAAGAATTCAATCATTCAGTATAAATATTCTTCTCTTCACTTTGGGAACTTAAACGATTATTTAAAAACCATTTCCTAAAGTGAAGATTTTTCTTACGAGAATGACTCTAAAATTAATGAGTTAAGTTTAGGAATGGTCCTTAAAGATGAGACTTGTCACAAGGGAATTGGAAATGTGTTTTGGCCAGAGACACCCCAACTTCTGTGGGTGCCAGGAGTTGCTGTTGGTTTCAACCTCCTTCCACATCCCCAGCGCCAGTCAGAGATATCAGGTGCAGCTGGTGCATTTCCTCCCCCAAGTTTGAGCCCCAGTTCTGCCCAGTGTCACCTCCCAGTGCTTAGGTAGATGGCACACTCACTACCTTTGCCCCCATTGCCCTCAGCCCAGAGGGTGTAGCAGTTTCCTGTAGTCATTTCCTGAGTCACCACAGTGAATATTTCTGTTCTCTCAACGGTCAGTTCTTAGATAATTAATTCTCTGTATTTATTCTCCTCTATTTGAAAAGCCCAGTAAAGTTTCTCATTACCTAAATGGACTCTGCGTAATACATACATATTGTAAATTGAAGAGTTTCTACCAAGAATAATAAACTAAAAAGAATCATGGTTGTTACAGGGGATAGTCTGAACTGTTCATCAGCCAGATTTATAGATCACAAAGTACTGTGGAAATACGATAATAATAACGTAAAATATCATAATAAAATTTCATCATCTTTTGGGTTAATCAATTTTGAAAAATAAACTTTCATTCCATTTAATTTAATCAATTAATACTGATTAATCAAGTGTTTGAAACACACTTTTATATTTTCTCTAAATGTTCAGAATTTAGTTTTAACAATTATAATTTAACACATTAGTGTTTTTTTAAAATGTGTTACCTTTAAAGCCAATGTTCAATTCAAATAAATCTGTTTTTAATACATTTCCGCCACATTTAAGGTGAAGAAAAAAAAAATCCCAAAGATAAAGAAAACAAAGAATTTTGATGATATATACCGTTATCAAAAAATGTAGCATATTCAGAAAGACTAGGCTTTACATCATTTAAAACATAAACTTGGATGTTGAAAAGTTATGATGATACCTTTGGAAATTTCAAAGCATAGGAAGTTTAAATAACACACAGGATCATAGAGATTTCATGCATCTCCAAGATCCTAAGAAAATGATTGTTTTAGTTGTGGAAAAAAAAGAAATGCGATCAATAAATATTTGACATAAATTTTGACAACTAGTAGATGAAATCAGAATTTTAAAAAACCCAACGTTTTACTTATTTCCTTTTTAGAAATATCGTATATTTAAACCTCCTTATACTTTTGAAGGGATTTGAGGCCACCACTTGTAATTTAAAAAAAATGAACTGTTTATTACCAGCTGGTATGTGAAATATTTTCTACTTTGAAACTCTTTTCACTAATGATCATTTACATTCCCCCACGCAATAGTAAGGGTGTTACACAGAACTCTGAAAATAATTTAAATGTTTTACTAATGATTTCTTTTCTAAAATTCTAAATAAATTGAATTGTATAGATTCTTTCCTCAGAACATTTATTATTTGCTTCTTGGCACGAATTTCTCATACAAGCTTCTTTACATTTATCATTTCCCCCTTTAAGTTAAATGAAGAAAAAATACAAATTTTCAATTAACTAGAGATCCCATTAATTGTGTTCCATTAATCAAAGTTTTATCATCCTTCACAATTTGAATGTGTAAAGTGCATTAGAGATAAAAGATGAGATAATTTCCACATATTCTATCCTAAAGATGAACAGAAACAATTATATAGAAAAAAACTGCACCATCCCCACTTCTGCTCCTTCACCCCCCAATTTGAAATAGATAAAATAGATGCTATTCATTTGGTGAACAATGAATGAAATTACTTTAGATAATTATCTATATTAGGTTTCTATTGCTGCCATAACAAATTACCACAGAGTAGTGGCTTAAAAGAACACAACTACACTATTTTACAGTTCTGGTGTTCAGAAATCCAAACAAGGTTTCATGGTCAGCAGAGCTACATTCCTTTCTAGAAACTCTGGGGGAGAATCTGTTTGCCAGAGGCCACCTGTATTCCTGGCTTCCTCCATTTTCAAAGCCAGCAATGGCAGATCAAGTCCTATCACATCCTATCACTCTAATATTCTGTGCCTTCTTCCTCTTCCTCTTGTAAAAAGACCCTTATGATTCCACTGGGACAACTCAGATAATCCAGGATAATCTCTCTGTGTTAAAGTGAGCTGATTTATTTCTATCTGTAAACTTACTTCCTATTTGCCATGTAATGTGACATATTTTTAGGTTCTGGAGACTAGGATGTAGACATTTTTGAAGGCCATTATTCTAATTAAACATGATTCACAAATTTGATATCACACAGAAGCGTCTAGCTAGCACAGTCTAATTAGAATTTTCGGAGCTGACGGGAATGTTCTATATCCGCGATGTCCGATGCGGTCAGTACGATTTATATCTGAACGAGATCGTCGTTCACAAGCATTTTTTTTTTTCTCAGTGAACTATCTTAGTCTAGTGTCACCAGTTTTCCAGTTTTCTTTTTTTAAACCCTTCCATTCAAACTTCCACGACCACCGTATTCCACCTCCATTTGCCAACAAGTACTCGTTCTCTGATTTGAAATCCATGCATTTTAAATTGTTGATGTAAACCTAAATGTTACCTGAGGATATTGCATTTTAATGCTAACTAAAGTACTAAAGGAACAGCATATTATAGGAACTATAATATCAATCTGCAGATTGAAAATGGTGGGGAGAGGCAGAGGTTCAATTTTGGTGATTTTGAAATCACTTCACTTTTAAGACAAACTTCATACCTATATATTTAAAACTGATTCTAGTAATATACTGTCAGGAAATTATGTTTGTCTACCATATAAGCACAAATTAAAATAAAAAACATTATTTATTTGGTACATAAACTATTAAATGTGGCAGAGAGTCATTACAAGAAGAAGCTATTTCAGGGTCATAATGTGATCATAAATTACCCAATAGAATTCTCTGTGTGCATATTCATTTAAGTAAAGACACACACTTATTTATATTCACAAGCAGACATGTAATTATTAACTCTTAAAAGGTCATGATAAAAACATTCTATACATAAAATTAATAGTCAAAATAATTAGTTTCCTTGTGGTTGACATTCAACCTTATTGTTATATAAAAGTTACTTAATACTAGACCGACACTGTCCAGTGGTAATATAATGCAAGCCACATATGTAAATTAAAATGTTTTAGTATACATATGGAAGAGCAAAATGAAATAAGTGAAAATAAAGTTTAAATATGTTTTAATACCACATACCTCAAACATTGTAATTTCAGCCTGTAATCAGTATAATAAATAGTATTCATTTATATGTAACAAAATTAGAATTTTTATTTTATATTGAGAGTATCTCTCAATTCAGACTGGCCACTGTTCAAGTATTCAATAGAAATATATAGCTTGTGGTTAGCATATCAACAGCTCAGCACTAAACAAATGAAGGATGCAATGATGGATATTAAAATGCTCTAACTTCAGGTAGCCTGCAGTCTAATAGAGTAAATTATGTTCATATATAATTGATACACATAACATATAATATTCTAAGATAAAAATAAAAACAGATATTTGTAAAAATAAAAATAAAAAAGGCCAAGGGTTTATGAATGGCTTATAATTTCCAGTACCCTAAGTCACAGAAAAAAAATTAAATTTATTTCTATAGTAGGTATTTCATATGTTCTTTGAAAATGAAGTCAAAATTGATCACATTCAATAAACAAATAGAGACAGCTTGGTGAAATGAGAGAACTCTGGAGTGAGTTATAACTAACTTTTAATCTTCACTTCTGGTATATTCGCTGTGTGATCTTGAGCAAATTTTTGAATACCTTGTTCTATGTACATGTAAGGTGATTAGATCGAGCACACAGAGTTATTAGTACAGAATGATGTTAAAAACTTCTCTGTGTGGTATCTGTCATGTAGAGGGTATTGAGTAAATGCTAGTTGTCTTCTGTTATTTAAAAATATAAATGCATTTTTAAAAAGTCATTTACATTATATGTGTTTCATGCCTACACTCTAATTTAACGGTTCTCAATTGAGGCAATTTTGCCTCCCAGAGGACTTTTGGAAATGTAGAGAAACATTATTGGTTGTCAGAACTGGGGAGATGCTCTGCCATTTAATGGGGAGAGGACAGCTAGTGCTAAATGTCCCATGATGCACAGGACAGTCCCCCACTCCCCATACACACACACTAAGAGGTAGCTAGAACCAAATGCCAATAGCACTGAGAAGCAGAAACTACTATATGTAAAAAGTAGGTAAAACTTTTTGAAAATGGTGCCTATCACCTATACATTTTACAAATTTTTTTATTATTTTTAGGAAACCATGAAATAAATCAACACTTAATTACAAAATAGCATTTGCCAAAATCTCAATTTCAAACTATATATTCTGCCTCCACTCTCCACTCCACTGTTCAGTTTTAGCTCTCATGTCTTTTTTGTAATATGTTTTACTTCGATCTGTGGGCTTTGGGCTATATACTTTTCCCCCATAGTCCTGCTTTGAAAGAGTTATTAACAATTTTTATTATCTTGCTTAAAAATATCTTACACATAAAAACAATTGCTTTGAACTTTTGTCATAAGCATTTTATAAACTGTCTCTTACACTTTTCCAAGAGGTAGAATAAAAAATTAAGAAAAATATTAAATTCTGAGACATCTCTCATGGCCAAATGAAAGATTATATGCAGCAAAGTTTAATGATCCACTTCAGTTTTAGCAGCAACATCACTTATGTTCAGTGTTTTAAATGTTTGCTCTTATATAGTTTTATTCCTCCTTTTCACCAATGGTACTTCCATTATTAGTGAGCTAAGATGTCACACTGGTGCTTCTGGGGATTCACTCTTCCAACGTAATGTAGTGGTTTGAAAGTGAAGCTATCTCCCTACCAAGAAAGTAGAGATAAATACTGTGCACTAACCAAATGTTGAACATTCTTGAAAGTTTACTTAAGTGCTCAATAGCACATTGCTCTTTATTTTAATGATTAATTAAAATGATATTTTTAATTTTAAAACATTAGCAATTGTTCAAATTGTGTCCATTTCTGTCTATTTTTAGAGCTATATAGGAACCATAGAGAACAGGAGCAGGTTTGCTTCCACAAAAAATTCAATTTCGCTTTATTACCATCTTTTAGGTAAATCTGATTATAGTATAACGTTCAGAAACAGAATTCCAAAAATCTTTCCTTGACTGTGTCACAGGAAAATTGTACTGAACAAAGTTAAACTCAAACCTGTGGACAAAATAAAAGCTCATTGTTCTCCAAATGAGGTTTCATGGTTATTCAACAATGCCTACCAGATACACGGCTTAGTCTTCCTCACATTTCTTAACCAGAGCTTTAAACAAGTATGTGTGTTGACCACTATGGAGACACATAAGGTGAGAAGTTTCTAGAGTAATTAATATTTGAACTTTTTAATGCAAATCAATTATTTTGAATCCATTAGTACAATATTTTCATCTACAGTGTTGCCATCTAGACAGCAAAGAAGCACCATATTGGGACCACTTGTAATTTTTTTCTCTCCTACCAAAACATAGACTCCCATTTAGAAGAAACATATTCTAGAATAATTATTAATCTAGGAATGCTAAGAAAAGAATAAAAACTTACATAATCAGAAAAATATTATAGAAAATGTCATTCCAAATTGATTACGTAGAACACATGTTTATTTTATGACTTTGTATAAAGTCTTTTTTTCTGCAGGTGAAATTGTACCTTTTGTGTACTTAGCTTTCCAATGCTTTCTCTATATCCCTTTCATCCAATCTAGAGTGCAAAGAAAAAAAATATTAAAATATAATCAACAATGTAAGGTGCTCTACTTCTGTTTTTTTTCACAATATTAAATGTATAAATAGTGAAAAAAATAGAAAGTCTAAGAAGATGTATAATTTATAATTTTATACGAATTACTGAAATATGTCTTATTTTGTAGACATTAAGACTAGACATACAATACAATGATATATATTCTCTAAGAAAAAGAGCAGTTAATTTTTCAGATTCACTTAACAATTAGAAGAAACATCTGGATTGTGGTCCAAGCTCTTCCCGCATATGTGTGACCTTGGGCTGTTTCCATTTTTTAGATTATCTCTTAAATCACTTTTAATTGCACATTTTATTTTTCTCCAGAGGCTCAATATAACAATTCTAACAATTCCCTGTCCATATCCATTCATTCTGACTGGATTATTCACCATTCTCTAATCACGTACTTGACTTTCATACCCTACTACATAAACGAAAAATAATAGTTTACTACAACAAGTGGTCACATGCTTGTGCCTTTATCTGTAGTCTAAATTTACTAGAAACTGTTTTCCCCATTCTCCACTTCCAGAAATTCAACCCCACTTCCAGGTCTTCAAGGGTGAAGAAATAGGAAAATATGACTCTATTGGAACAATGAAAACATGACATCAGAAATAGGAATCTCACTTTAAAGATGAAATTGATTTAAATAAAGGGACATTATAGTGGATCAGCCCAACTTAGAGTTTTTGATCATTCAGGTATTATGCCATTGAAATCTTATTTTTGCTGGTAAGAGAATTTAGATGATCCACAATTTTTTATCAGGGTCCTAAAACCCTCATTTTTCCTCTCCCTGCTTCTTCTTCTGGTTTTTTTTTTGTTTGTTTGTTTGTTTGCTTTTGTTTTTGCTACTTAATTAGGGTAAGAAAAACTCTCAAACGAGACTAAAAATTTGACCCTGTGTTATCATAAGTGGCACATTCCCTGTAGTAAATTTTCTTGTTATTCATTGTAAAATATAAAAAAAAAAACGAAAAGCAAAACAAAAATTCATAATAACTTACTATTACATTATGTTGTTATCTATCTAAATATAAAATTTTATGACTATAAAAGTTTGTGAAACCTTTCTATATTAAAAGAATGACTGTTGTGGGAAATAATAATGGTTAAAGCCTATTAATCTCTTCAGATGTATCTCCACTTTGTAAGACCTCTGAGATTTCCTACCTAATATTCAGCTTCTGTGTCCCAAACACTAAACAATACACATTTTGGAGATGGGCATCATGATTCAGTACCTCAACTTTTAAAAGTTTAAAAATAATATTGAAAGCAATCAATTAAAAACTGTTTCTGGTACTTTTTATCTTAATTGAAATCACATACCAGAAATGCTGATCCCTTAGGTAGTTTGCTGTGGGTTCCTATTAAGCTTTTTTTCTTATAACCATTATTATTATTAACTGAAGATAGTTATTCACACCTACCATATTCTTGGGACTCCTTGGAGAATATACAGATAAATGTTGTAAGTCATCATTGTTTCCTAATGAAGAATACTCACAATTAAAATTTAACATGGTAAGTATAATAATAACATATATTGTATGATCCAAGTAACAAATGATGAGTTCAGCATTTGGTATTTGGAATTAGTATAATTATTTGGATATGTGTTTTATATATGGTCCCATTTAGCTATTTCCCTGAGAGCAAATATTATATCCTTTATAGCTGTGAGATATTGAGGACGTTTTAAATCTCTATATTTTTGCAACTGAAACATCAAAATAATAAAAGTTACGCCATTGGGCTATTGAATGAATTAAATGATCACTTATAACATAATCAGAACATAGAAAGAGGTACTGGGCATAGTGGCAGGATCATTCTGTCCACAAATCCAGAACCATGAGTCATGCCTTGAACCTTACAGATGCGGCATAAATTAGGTTGAATAAATAATGACAAATAATTTCAGTGTAGAGAGCATTATACTGGAGTGAAGTGGGTTGAGACAGACTTATCTGGTTCTGAGCTCAAATTCTACAAGCTGAAGTTTCGCAACCCATAAACAAGAGTTGTTTATTTAAACAATTGTTAGCTTCATTTTCCTTATCTTTAAAATGAGAAATATAATAAAACCTGCCTCACAGGATTGGTGTAAGACTGAGATAATTTTAGTAATACAAAAGATTAGTATTATTCCTATACAAAATATAGTACTCAGTATATGGCAGCAAATATTATAATGATTGCATTAGATTTCACAAAATTAGACCATCTGCCCTTGCTGAATTTGATGCTATTTAATATGGAAGAACCAATATGGTTCTGTTTATTTTTGTTATTGTTCTTATTTTTCTGACGACTTGTGCTTTTCACTTTCTGTTTGTTAATAATGTAGCCTACGGATGCTACTTAATTGTCGCCAGGGGAAACATCAGGAACACCTAAGCAAAACTGGGAAAGCAATGGACACTTTACTGCCCGGGCAGGTCATGTTAAGCAGACTCTCCCGATGGATCTTCTCCCTTCAGCTTTAATAGCCCAGGTGCTCAGGTACCATCAAGGTCTCTGAATCCTGTCCCATCCTGGTTTATGTCTCTCTCTCAACCCATTCACAACAGTTTGTTCTCGCTCTTCCTCAGCCAGCGACCTGTGCATCTCAGGTAAATTTACAGTTGACAGTGCATCTCATTTGCAAACAGAGAAAAACAGAGATCATTTTTCTTTTCATTCTTAGGAACCTGAGCACGTTTCAATCGTGGTCTTGGGTGCAGGTTGGGGATGGACGGAACATGGCATTTTAGATAAAATTTTAAACTATTTAATTATGTATTTTTTAATCAATCCCAAAAGGCATAAGTCTGCTGTTCAGAATGTTAGGTTTAATGAGAGGAAAACATGGGTTCTTTTTGAGGTAAACATATTTGGGGTTAAAAGTAGGGTTTTGTGAAAAATAATCCACATTTGGTGAAAGTAAGCATCTAATTCATCTACTAAAGGACAGTTCTATTAAATAAAAACATCTTTTAATTGCATGAGATACCATGTTTTGTGATTACAACATCTCTACAAGAATTTAGTTGTCTTCATGTATCTAAGTAAAATACATTAGACGACTTAAGTAAATTGCTTTTCTCTCAGCAGAATGTCAGACCAGTGTTATTAATGAAACAAGAGGCCTAAGGCAAGCGATAATATTAATGTAAAAGCGACAATCAGATGCATTGATTTCTTCCTTTCTACAAATGGAAAATCACAAAATCCTACTCATTCATTACTCTTGTGTCAGTTTCCTTCATTATGAAATTTATCATTAAGTTCATGTTAAAGAAAAGCTATGGTTCATCTTAGGTGATGCATAGGCTACCCATTCTCTGATAGGTTAGGAACTCCACTTTTACCCCCATATACTCATAATTTATGATGACCAGACACTGTCTCTAACAAAGGCATTTCTTTCATTTATTACTTATATAAAACGCTTTGTTTGTTTGTTTGTTTGTTTGTTTTTTTCCCTGCTCTGCTATGATGAACAGAACGTTTACCTTTCAGTATGGAAGATTAGCAAAATCCCCAAATAAGCCTTGTTATCTGAACATGAGACTACCTATAACATCTGAATATGCTCTAAATTACACAGTCCCTGCCTTTTTGATGTAATGTGCCACAGGAAATGCAGCTCTAGAAAATGTTTAAATGAGAAAATATTTGTCAAATTAACATCATGTGTTTCTGAGAGTAATGAGTAACATTTCCATTTTCATTAGCAGAAAAGATATATTGGATTTAATGACCCATGGCATAAAATATTGACAAATATATCCCTAAACTTAAAATCTATTTACATATTATAATAATGCTTTTAAAACTCATATAATTTATTAGCAGAGTTAAGCAAATTATTCAAAATACTCAGACTCTTAGAATTAAAAATATAAATTGAAATTTGTTTTAGGCCACCCTCTGCCACCAAGAAGGCTGTACCTAATCATCCCAGATGGAAAACACATAGACTGTTTCTGAGAATTCCAGAGGCAATTCATCCGTGATTTAGCAATCCATTCCCATTAAGAAATTTTTCATTGTATCTCACCTAAATCCCTGATGTGATATATATCTATTTCCACTTTTTAATCCCCACTGAAGAATTAAAGTGCACCTCTGTTATTTCATTACAGTATACCTACCTCATACTTGTATATTTGAAGACATCTTTGAAATCAGTGTATAGATTTTTTTTCTCAAGACAATTGTTTTCCATTTATGTCTGGTCATTAGAATATCCTGGAGCTCTGATTGTGAATACAGATTCCCAGGCTTTGCACTACAGCAAATGAATCTCAATTTTCAGAAGAGGTCCTAAGAATATGAATTTTTAACAACGCCTCCAAATCTATCTAGTGATTTAACATGTTTGCAAACTTTTGTTAAGAAATCCATTTGGTCAATGAAGTAATCTCTACTAACAGCATAAGAAAATCTATTAGCTTGGAATACTGGACAGAATAGTATTGTTAAAAAAAAAAAAAATTCAGGGTGAAGTAATGCCAAATACCCAAAGGAAAATAATCATCAAGAGTAGGTTTTGTTATGAAATACTCTCAAGTAACCTATGAAGCTGTATTGAGACACTTCTGTTTTATCTATTTTGGTTAATATTAGTATCATTATACAATGTATATTTGTTATAAAACTTTCAGATTTTTAAATTTTTTTAATTAATTTATTTTTTTAAGGACAGAGAGAAGAAGTAAGAGTCACCTATAATTCAACTCTCAGATAATTGTTGACATTTTGGTGCCTAGTTTTCTACTTGTTTCAATGCATGTGCTCTTTTTTATTTTTTTTACAAAAATTGGATATCTATATGTAACTGTGTAAGTTCCCATATAATGAACTACATTGAAACTTTTCTTCATATTTTCATATCATTCACTATTCCTTCAACTTAAAATTTATTAGCTGCATTTTTGCTTATTTAGATGTTGAAAAATTCATTTAACCAATATCAAATTACTCCATATTTTGATTGCTTCTATTGTTTATTCTTATAATGTTTGGTGAATGTCTTCATAGCTAGCTCTTTTACTATATCCATGACCATTTCTGTGCTGTATTTCTTTTGAAATCTCCAATTTGTCTTCTAGAAATCTCAACCTAATTTATTCTCAACAGCATTTTATCAAAGTACCCATTTTCCTACATACCCTTGCCAATACTTGATATTAAGATTTCTCTGAAAATTTTTTCTCCTCTGTATTTTACAAGTTAGAATATCAGGCAAATGCTGGAATATATAAATAAATTTGAAACATTTATCATTTTCTGTGCTTCAGATCAGACTAAAAGGCATGGGGATTATCCATTTCTTTAAGATTTAAAAAGCATTCTACCATTAAATTATGAGTAACTGATACATAAAAAAGCATAATATATAAGAATATTGTTATATTCTGATTTATACTTGGTAAGTGAATTTTAGTCATTTATATGTTCTTGGAATTTTTTTCACTTTTCTGGGTTTAAAATTTATGAGTATAAACTTCAACATAATAACAACTATTATCCACCTTTTTAATCTGAGTATATCGATTTTTCACCATTTTAATCTGAGTATATCACCTCTAAATTTCTAACAGTTCGAAGTTCTTTTATTTCCCATTTTATTAAATTATCCTTTGCAGAGTTTTCGGTCATTATCAACCTTAATAAAACAGTGCTTGGATTTAGCTATCGATACTTCTGGATTTTTACTGTTTTTGTAGTTAAAATTATGAATTTTGTTTGTTTTTACTTTGCCTCATACACAGCAAGACCTATTCATACACATTATTTGCCTAACAGCGGAGTATTTAGAGTATTTTCACTTTATGTACATTGTAGCCAGATATCGTACATGCAAAGAGTAGTTAGACCATTGCAAACAGCTTTCAGTATGACAGACACATGCAAATACGCATCCACATGTTGCAGTTGTCTTAGCAAAGTGGTCTCTTCTCCCAGCATTTTGTTCTGATTTAATGGATCTGATTGATTACCTGAAAAAAAAGTCAATTCTCATCATGCACTGACAGTGAGGTTCTTTCTATGTCAGTTCCACTCCATGCCTTATATGCTGGTTCTATTCTTTCAAGACCTGAATTCCCTTTCTATATTCTTGCCACCCATTTTCTAAGATTTCTATTATCTTCATAAATTTGGAAACGTGGTTTGGGATAATGTGAAATACAGGAAGAAGGGATGACGAGGCTAAAAGGGATCACATATATGATGGTGGAAAGAGAACTGACTCTGGGTGGTGAACACACAATGTGATATATCGATGATGTATTACAGAATTGTACACCTGAAATCTATGTAACTTTACTAACAGTTGTCACCCCAATAAACTTTAATTAAGAAAAAGAAAAAGAAAGAAGGGATGCATAAGTGGCTGCCTCAAAAAACAGCCCCTGGGTGGTACTGACTTTTAGGTCTTAACCTGAGAGAATCTGTCTCAGCTGGAGCTACAAGCAGATGGAGTGCTAATGACTTAAGGTATCTATTGAATATGAGGAGTGAAGTTCTCGCCTATGAATCTAGACTGTCAGAGCTCTGTGCTGCTGTTGGAACATGGAGAAAATCGTCCCTCCTACAGCTTCTTCTATTCAGTGGGAAATCTCATTGGAAATGGCTGGTTGCAAGAGCCAGACAACCTCAACCTTGTGCAGTTAAAGTGGGGAAACTGTGGTTTTAGAACAGCAGCCCAGTTCTCTCATTCTAGAAATCTTGGGTCATAAATCAGATTTTGAGACAAATAGAAAGTATCAGCTCACCTTTTTTTTAGATAAACTAGTTTTCATAAAGTGAAGTCTGCTTATGCCATGAAGTTGTGCCTATATAAGTTTTCTTCAATTGATCTATTTTTTAAAAAATTGTCAGTGTCTATTCTTTCCATATTCTGGTTTCTAGATTAATCATTATTTTATTTTTCTGTGGGATTGTAATTTATTTCTTTGTTACTTCTTCTTACATATTTACAAGGAAATTGAGAAAAGCTTCATCCAAAATTACTATACAGTGACATTTTTTTAGTGTAATGTTTTTGAAAAGATGAGAATCTAGCACTCTTTTAATTTCCACCATTAATCCATGTTGTCCCCAAATAAGTGAGAGTATATTACTTGAGCTAGTTGATTGATTATTTTACTGTTTTAATTTAATTGACAAACAAGAAGAAATTAGTATCACCAGTCTGTTGGTAGCTTAAGCCTTATCATAATCAGTATGGTATTATTTTTAAGAACTTAATTAATCATCTAAGTTTTAACAGTTTTTAATAAAGTAGCTTTGACTTCTCCAGCTTTTCCTGACATTTTTCTACAAGTAATAACTTTCCATCTTGTAACTGAATTCTTTTTCCCCCCTTGTATCAAGTTGTATTCTATTTGTTTCTGACCACTTCATCTCGATGAAGTCATTTTCAATCTATGTGGAGACATATTGAAGACACTGTTCTTATATTCTGATGCCAAGATCCTGACTTCTGATTGAAGGTCCAAATCATAACAAGTCAGAAAACATTATGTACTATAATTTTCTTGGCTCAGAATCATGTATTTTTGCATGACAGCTCTATTCTTGCTACAAATATGTTAAAATACTTTCTATTTAACTTTTCTTAAATTAACCTAATCATTTTGATATTTCATCAAAACAGCAGAAATTTAAGTTGCATTCAAAAGTTACACAGGCAGTTCTGGAGCAAAACGGGATGCCATTGTGATACGCAGTTCAAAATGGTTCCTCTGCTACAAGTACCTGATTACCCGAAATAGAGAGACTGTGGTCTTCACACTATATTGAATACTGAACAATATTTCATCCAGCTTATGGGCCAATTACCAAATAACAATGTTATGATTTATACTTTTGATTGGAAAAATTAATTATCACTTTTAAAGTTTGCCAAGGAAATCATATCAAAAGCTACAGGATGAGCCTCCAGTTCCACGAAACATTCTATCTATATATTAGTTGTATGTCAGTGTGTTTTGTAATTCTCTTTCAATCAAAAAGGATTTAACTAATCCAACATCTGCCATTGATAGCCATCTGGCATGATACTGGCTGCTGGGGATACAAAGATATAAAACATAGTTCTTATATTCAAAGTCAAAGGGGAATGCAATAAGACATAATGTAAAAGTCAGTGCATCTTCTGTAGAGTCGGCCGCGCCTTAGTTAGCTCCTCACCTAAAGTGTTTCATGTGGACCCTTAACCTCGGCCACTGGAATAAGAAGAGCCTATAGAGAATGTCTTAACTGTTGCTACGGAAGTGGACTGGCATTAAGATTTTATACAGGGTGCAGTATTAATTTGCTGAGTCAAATGATGACTCTCAAAAAATGGGGTCAGGAGAAAAAGCCAAAGGACACCCACGGTGTAAGCAGGAGATGATGATAACCATTAAGAGATGATGATAACCATTAAGAGGCCACAAGCAGGCAGATGCTGAGAAGACTGGATGCTGAGGCTGCACACGTGGCGGATAGTTACAGAAATATTATAAACAGAGATGGAGCAGCAAAGGACATCAATGATCTCCTGACACTAAATATGTCAAATCTGTATGAGTTTCCTGTTGCTTCTGTAACAAATGACCACGTACTTGGGGCTTACAACACAAATTTATCATCTTACAGTTCTGGAGGTCAGAAATCCAAAATGGGTCTCAACTGGGACAAAATCAAGGCATCTACACAGCTGTGTTCCTCTTGGAAACTCTAGAGAATTAATTTGCTTGCCTTTTCCAGCTTCTTAAGGTCATGCACATTCCTTGGCTCATGGCCACTTTCACCATCGTCAAAGCCAGAAATATATGGCCGAGTCCACTTATGCTGCCATCTCTCTGGTCACATAAAATGTTGCCAAATAATGCAAGTGTAATTAACATAAATATGTCAACAAGTGATGGCAATACAATGCAATAAAAACTACAAAAGATGTACTTATAAGATACAGTGCAGTAAATATCCATTATTAATTAAATTTATTTATATATCCATTAACTCACTTATTTATTTGACTCCTTCTGTGTCATGCACTGTTCCAGACACTTTAAAATATTTCTTGACTCTTAATGATAAAGAGATGGCAAAATTATTATTTATATTTTTCTTATTTCTTTGCTTCTTTCGTCCATTTTCCTCCCACCACCTACACCCAAGAAATGATTACTCAGAGCCAGGTAGCACGATAGAGATTAGGGAGAGAGCAATAAATAAAGATGCACTTGCTTCTTTATATATTCAGAGAGTTTATAACCTATAAAAGAAGCCAGCTAATGAGGCAAGTTCTCATAATAACATGGGAAGAAATGCTAAGAGTAGATAAATTCATATGGAAGCCCACAATAACAGAAAATAACTCAGATTAACTAAGGTGAAGGAACTTTTAGGAAGAGTGGCATGTAAATTGAAAGATTAAAGATGAAGATGAGTTATCCAAGCAAATAAATGAAGGAAATTGTATGGTAGCCAAAATATTATGGTAGGAACCAAAATTCCATTCCCACCAAGTGTCTCTTTCTAAACTTGTACATGGTCTATGTTCACAAAGCGAGAGGACCCAACATTCAGCCATTGTAGTAGACAGTGGATAACATAATTTTGACGCAACGATATTCTAACAAGTGGTTCTTTTCTCCCTTCAAAGAAAAAAAATTGCAAGCAAACTGTATGTGCTCATTAGCAGGTATTTCCTTTGCCAAAGTGTTCTACAAGTGACGTGACCAGATATATTATTTAAAACACACACACACACACACACACACACACACACACCAATTTCAAACTTCCACATTATTAGCATAACCCCTGAGTTTCTATAGTGACTATTAGTTTATTTTCATATGCTTTCTTTACGAGAAAGACCTGTAAATTAACTGAAGAAAATTTCTGGTTTTACAGTTGCTATCCATGTTTAGAATAACATTATAAAAATATATTTAAAAGTTTTGCTTCTGCCAATATATTTTTGAGGAAGATATTATTTTAAAGGTTATCTCAATTAAAATATATTTCTGTCCATTTATTTTAAAAACATCAATCACAAGAGCATGTACAGAAAGTTAAAATGATAGTTTTACAAGATTATTTTGCTAAAGGATGTAAAAATTTTTGCCAGGGGAAATTTGAAATAAACTAACTTGAAATAATGTTACATTTTTATTTATTTATTTATTTAGTTAGTTAGTTAGTTAGTTAGTTAGTTGAATGTATTAAATTTGGAATTAAATTTTAAAATTTAAAAACTAGGGAAACTTTTAATAAAATGATATAGAAACAAAAATATTATTTTATAAATTGCAGTTTTCAGAAGGTAGATTATAAATAATTAGCTACAGGGATAACATATGTAATATAATCATTTAAGTAATGAAAAAATGGCTTTTGGAACAGAATACTAACTTTTATGTAGACTAAAAGCAGAAGAAGTTAGGTTGTACAGGAAAAATGATACCAATGATCTTTTTGATTTTTTAATGTCATTATACACTGCATATAAATCAAGAAGCAATAAATTAGGTCTATATTAATATGATGTGATTATGGATCAAAAATAAGGCAAACACATACTTGGAATTATCACTTATATGTTTTGAACACTAGGTTTCACAGATAAATGTGCATTCATTAAACTGAAATTTGCAGGGTAGTTACAAAAAAACCAGAGAGGGCATGGGTGAGATTGGTTAATAACTCCGAGTTTACCTTGTTCTTTTTAAATATGCAAGAATGGAAGAATTAGAATATATTTCAGACTGAAGGAGTAACATTAGATGTTCTTGGAATCAGAATTGAAATGTTGGCTTAGAATTTTATAGGTTTTTGACACATATACTACTGGTTTAATACATAATCTCATATACGTGTGTGTTTGTAATTATGCATGGAGAGGGATTGAGAGAGAGAGAAACTGAAAGTGGGGAGAGAGGTACTAAGAAAAATAATCACCGAAAGCTCGGTCAACTGTTAGTAATCCAGACGCTGTAGCTGTTTTCAGCAATGGTGAACAATATCTCTTTTGACTGTATTTGATTGCCCTGACGTTTCTCTAAATGTCTATCCCTCGATTTATGTAATACAAATTCAAATTCTTAATTGGGAGTTAATTCAAGAATTCAGTGGTTCCCTGTTTGCTTTTCCCTGAAACTTGTGGGGGTGTTTTCGTTGCTACCGTTATTGGAAGCAGGTTTGCTCCTTGGTGGATGGAAATTAAGACTGATGTACATAAGGCACGGATCAGTGTCTCACGGGAATTTCAAACAGCCTCGCAACCATCCATACACACAACAAGCTTGCTCGGTTTAACGGAGCCTAGATCTTAACTCTGTTCCACAGATGGACACTTTTTACAGCGTTTTCACATCCATTGGATTTTCCAGAATTACAGTGTAGAGCTGTGCACTGTTTGGGACAGCTACATCACCAGTGGAGGTGTCGTGTGTGTGTGTCCCTAATACAACACACCTGTGTCTATTCCTTTGCAGTTGTTTCTACATTGGAGCAGCCACTTTGCCATATTTTGTTTGATTTTCTAGCCTAGGCACGTGTAAGAATTTACTTGGTGAAAGATAGTATTTTACTATAATTTTTTTCTCTCTCACTTTAAAGTTAAATCTTTTTAAAAATCCTGTGATTTCATTCTTTAGAAAAGAGAAAAAACCTAAAATCCCTATGATATCAAAATCTCGGAAATAATATATCAAATTGATAACTTTGTTAAAAAATTTTATATGGAGAAATCACCAGGTGTTCTTCTGTAATTTGTACCATGATACATTTGAAAGTAAATCTGATGCTACCTTTTTTCAACATGAAGGCTTTTCTATGTTCCTGTCTTTCAAACTGCTACTTCTCTGTTGATGGCAGATCTACCTAGATCACAGAAGTTGAAACCACAAAGTTAGGATAAAACCTTGACAGTGGCCCAGTGAGAAAGCACATCATCTGCGTCTTTCCTAATGATGCTAATGGAAGCTGCCAAGAGCTGTCACTCTAGAAGTCATGGCAGGCCCAAAGTAGAGAGTGGGGAATAATGACACATTCTGCAAGCTGACAAAGGAAAACAAATGCATTATGCATATGGATATGAGAAAATGAACAGTGGCATCTTCAAAGGAAGATGCCGTTAAACTTCCCTATTGAGCAGCTTTGTCTGTGACATATGGAAACTAGCATGGTCAGACCTGTGCCCTCAGCAGATCAGCCTACCTTCGCGTGACCTTTCAATAACACCTGAAATGACGCTACAGGCATTCAAGAAAAACATGTCATAAAACTCAAATGTGAGGTGACAGATCCTGGGAGAATGGGCCTTGGTTTCCCTTCAGAATAGGATGTTCTAATATGTCTCAACAGTTCCCTTCCTCCATGCAAGTTTATACGGAATTTGAAGAAAACTGACAAAAGCAATTGTGCCTTCGATGTCGCAGATGCTCTCACTTCCTCCTCTGCTTATGCCATATTGAGTATGAGCATGAGCTGTTCTTGGGGGATTTCCTCACAGCATTACGTTTTAAACACCTGGGAGAAAACTCAGCCATACTTAAAACGAGTGCTTCTTAAATGACATGTTAATTAGCTAATTAATTTATTTATTTTGAGATTGTGCTTCCAAGATATTAAGGGTAGAACCAAAATTTTGTTTCTACTGTTACGCATGAGTGAAACTGGGGCAGAAAGGTTAATTGGTTTACTCAGGATCATAAAGGAACAACCCTAAGCACTAGTGTTTTCACCTCAAAAGGCTAAGGCTTTATGTGTTGCCCAGTCAGTTGGGCTGTTCTGAGACAGAAAATAATATGTCACCTGTTGGTATAGGAGCAAAGGTCAGTGCAGTGTGGTTACTCAGGCATCGCATGATTTTATTTACGTCTGAGACCAATATATGAAGAACACCCATGTGGTCCTTGTTTAGCAAGGAGTTGCACTGCGAAGTGCATTGTTTTTCCAGAAGAAACAAAACAAAAGAAACAAACAAACATGCCAGATTTGCATTACCAGAAATCAACTTCCTAGGTGCCCTGACAGATAAAAGCCTAGGTTATAAAAGCTAACACTTATGTACATTGATCTGTTAGTATGACTAAATGTGACCAAGATAAATCACCCCTGGGTACAAGGAGAGTCTTTATTTTTTGACAGTTTTTAACTTCTCTCTTGAAACGTGTGGCTTTGGTGACAAAGACAGCATGTTTTCATAAGTCAGAGCAGGCATGCCCTCATTTCTCAGAGCCCAATGCACGACATTAGAAAGTAAAAACTCCCATCACCCAGTGTGGACTAGATTTATGCACGTGATTTTGAAATTAATGAAAATCCTCCAGGCTATCTAGTCCCCTGGAAGGATTTGAGAGGCGAGAAGGAGACGGTAATTGGACAATTTATCAGCCTTACCTTCCTATTTACTCCTTGATTTCTGTATGACCTTGGGGACATCAATTACAGGGTTAATTTTAGTGATGTTTTCCATGGTTGGGACAGAAGAGTGAAAAGGAATATTATAACAAGATAAATAATAAAAATTAGGGAAAGTTCTCTGATGTTAATGCCATAATTGATATGATTAGGTATAGCAGATTCTTAACATACAAACTGAAGAAAGTCAAGTTACAGAATGCTATATCAACGTAGTGAAGATATTGCAACTTTATTCAAAGATGCAAAAAGTTTATTCATAAATCTATTATTGTTTTTATGAAAGCTCTTGCAGCAAATTCAGTTAATGTGATCAGATCAACAATTTTAGAAATATCAGCAGCATCTGCAGTCATCCAGACTTGATTATTCTCTTCCAACTGATGTTTTACTGGAGTTCATTTACAAATAATGCCAAGTTTTATACAGCGGTAGCACACTATCGTATTGCAATAATGTATCTTGACATTTTATTCCAGCTGATATTAGTATAATAAGGAGTTATATAAATTTTACAAAATTATTAAGGAGTAGCAGCGAGATAACATGTTATCTGAAAAATATAGTTGGTGACTCAAATATTTAATTAAGAATAAAATTTATACATTAACGTTATACCACATGCTCATTATGGAATAAGAGAAAACTAAAAAAATAAATTATGAAAAGAGAAAATGATGACTTATATTCTAACTCTCCAATGATTTCCAAAGGTATTGTTTTGGTGTATTTCTACTCAGTTTTATTTGTTTGTTTTCTGTGTTTTTTTTTTTTTTTTTTACACGCACATGTTGAGTTTTTTTCATAGTTTTGATCATAACAGATATAACTTCGTCTTGCTATTTTGCACTCATTAGTGTCAAACTTTTCAGAATTAACAGATGACATCCTGTATATTATTTTGAGTATAAGGCACAAAGTATTTATTAACAATTTAGGATATGTTACAAAGGAATTATTCACATTAAAAATAAGAACCTAAATTTAGGTTCAAAAACAAGGCTCTTGCAAAACTGCAGCATGAGAAATGACATATATATAACCTCTTCTCTTCCAAATTTTACTGATATTACAAGTAGCATAATCAGCTTCTCTCTTTCTGTGGGGAATCACTGAGAGCTGGATTTTACAATCCCAGCAGACGGGCCTGTGCCCTCCTGGAACAGCGGGGTATACTTAAGTGAGCCTTTGTCCTGGCACAGCCACAGTGATAAATCCTGAGTTAGTTTGAGGTATGAGTGCCTTGGGGATCCTTTGGATGTTCTTAATGCTTCATCTCCTCTCTCTATGAAGTTCTAACATTAGAGATTCACCCAATGTAATGAAATGCCCTACGTTTTCTCTTAGATGTGTCTTGTCTGCCGTCTTAAGTGGAGAGAGACCCCAGATGAGCCTTTTCAACAGAGAGCTAAAGAGAGAAAATTCTATGGTGATATTCTTTGTCTGGGGATACTACCCCTAATTGGGATGGGAAAGTCGCAAATGCGACAAATATGCTTTTCACTCTGGTTCCATACTACTATTAAACATCTCCCATCGCCGACATCATGTTCTCTCTACCACCATCACCACTATGCCAGGCTCATTCCTCTTGCTTTTCTTTCATTCCTTTTACAAGTCCCATTGAGCCCTAAGCTGTCTGCCCTTAGTTGTTTCTCCCTTTTCCCATATAACGTTCTGAATGACAGAAGTGCTGACCCCCAACTTTTTTGTCATCTGGCTTTTTGGCAAGTGTTGGCTAATAACAGTCACTGATGAAAGATTAGAGTGTAGAGAGAAGGGAGAAGCCAGGATGTATACTTTTCCTCTTTCTTTTCTTAGGTGGTCTTTCCCAAAATAGTCACAAATCCATGGCTCACATACTGGTGGAACATGCCTGCCATGTTCTCAGCTTCTGCCTGGTGATCCCTTGGCAAGGTTCTTGGGCTCTGTTGTCATTGCCTCCTTGATCCCTCCTCCCCCCCAAGTCAAAGTGTAGTTCTGATAACTGCAGTTGGAAATCTATGGGTTGCCTCACTCTCTCCTAATCATCTTCTCAGCCTCTTCTATCACCTTTATTACCAATTTCCTACATTAAATTCCTGTGATCTAAAATATTCAGAGAGATATGTGTTCCCTGGTTTGACACTGATTGTTATCGCACTTTAGCAGCTGTGGTCCCAGAAACATACCTCTCATGATGGGATTCCAACATTGAGCTTATTATTAATATCTGTTTGAATATGAACACAGTCATGATACTCTCACAGATGGCAAATAAGATAATGGTAATTGGTGGCATGCAGTGACAACAATTTTACCTATACCATCATCTATATGTGCTTGAGATAGAGGGCTAGTCAAAGTCAAGGCTTTAGAAAATCAAGTTGCTGTTCTCGTCCACTGTTATGATAAAAAGGATAGTGACAAGTACAGAGGGGCGCTGCCCACTTCTAAAGAGCTAACAAAAAATTGCACACTCAGGTCTATGAATTCTCAGTTAAAATTGGGCTTAGGTTAGTAGAGAGCTTCTATGATACGCATAAAAGAACGTCTCATCTCCCAGAGCTGCAAGGAAGACATGGCGGAGGATCAGAACCAAAATGTAATGTGCAGAAGCATACAGACAGCACAAGCTGACGGCACAACATCCTCACTCCCTCATGGTAAGGTCAGGTCATACGGTATTTATGAGGAAGTAGTGGGACCCTGAGATTTGGGACAATGTGTACACTTGGGACAAAGCTGAGAAGCTTCAACCACCAAGATTTCCTCATCCTTTTGCTAGTAGAATCAGCAACGACTTCACTGTCAGAAAAGTAGCCTTGATAATAGATAATACTTATGTCACCTGCCACCATTTGTTCAAGCCTACCCCATAATCTCTAAATATTTCCAGGCCAATAGCAATTTCTCAAGATTTACCAGAAAGATAAACAATAGGTTTTCTCCAGAAGGATACTGTGTATGCAGTAAGGAATCCCAAAATATTATTAATTTTTATCTGTACATACCTGGAGAAAATCATGGTAATGGATTCATAGAGTCTCCCAAAAGGGACAAAATTTAATTCTGGATGAAACCAAATTTATTAACATGTTGCACTAAATTTCATTCTGAATTTAAGTGCTAGCTGGAGAAGTGGGAATTTGATCTGTTTGCTTGGTTGCCTATTGAAGTCTGGATTCAATAGCTTACATCAATGAGGTCAAAAATATCAAATGTCCCTGGCATAATACAGAGGAAGGCATTCAAGTCTTAGGGAGATAGTCACGCTGGAGTGGATTTGATAAGTGCAGTTCCCTCACTCTTCATCAACAATGTATTCTGCCAGTGCCCAGAGACATTTCCTTTACAAAGGAATTGATAAATGCATTTGTGAGCAGAATACCAGTATTTCTGAAAAGCTCAGTGGTGACTGTCATCCCTACACTAGAGATAAAAGAGGAATTGGGTTGCAGTAGAATTGAGGTCCTTGATTTCAATGGTAATAATGGGATCCTAGAGAGTGGGAGACGAGGGTTTAAATGTTCCAGGCAATGTGCTTCCATTACCAGAATAGCAGCAGTGCCGGAGTGGTAATCAGGGTGTTTTGACACACATCGCTTTGTGGTGGTAGTTGACTGATCTTAACATCCTTAAGAATAAAACAGGTGTGCAGCCTGCTGCTGTATATCTAGGTCTATATAAAAAAAAGTCCAGGTTTGGTGAAGAGAAATCCAATTTGCATTATCACAAGAGGAAGTGACAATCTCTCTCCCAGATTCCAAACCAAAGCCAATTCACAGGCAGGGTGACTGAACCTCCCAGGTCCCGGCTTTAGGACCGAAAATTCCTCATCCCTGGAACGGCCCAGTTCTAGGCAAAGAAAACCATTGTTCATTCCATCAAAGACCTGAAGTCTCTTCTGTATAAAACTGGCTGAGGAAGGAACTGACAGTGAGAATATATTTAAATCTTTCTTCAGGCTTTCACCAAAAGTCCAGAGGCCATGACATATGACAAGCAGACACTGAGAGGAAAGAAATAATCACAATTTTTAATATTGGATACTGGCTCTGAGTTAACGTGATTCCTAAGAAACAGAAATGCCACGTTGTCTCGAGTGTCAGAGTGAGGACTTATGGAACTCAGGTCATAAATGCAGATTTGCTCCCAATCCACGTCCAGCTGGGACCAATTGCAATGTACATAACCACAAACATACTAGCTCTCTTAACTATGATGTAAGGACCAGGAAAGTCGGAAAGGTCTGCTGATAAAAACCCAGAACTGAATTTCTCTATCACTATGGTAACAAACAAACAATATCACAGCCCTCAGAGAATTGTGGTAGTTAATGCTGCCATCAAAGATTTGAAGACAGATACTATTCTTGTACACCTCCCACTAATTCACCTGTTTGGCTGTCATAAAAGTCAGATGCATCTTGAAAATGACTGTGGATGACTGTAAATATAATGAGATAGTCACTCCAATTGCAGCTACTGTAACAGGCATGTATCCTTGTTACAGCAAATTAATACATACTTCACTTTGATATACCTGTACTGACCTGCAAAATGCATTTTCCCCCAAAACCAATCATCAAGGATGATCAGAGCAGTTTGCCTTCAGCTGGGAGAGATAGTGTTCCAATTTCATCATCTTCCCTCAGGGATATGTCAATTTTCCTGTTATTACCGTGTTTTCCCAAAATTAAGACCTAGCCGGACCATCGGCTCTAACGCGTCTTTTGGAGCAAAAATTAATATAAGACCGGGTATTATATTATATTATATTATATTATATTATATTATATTAAGACCCGGTCTTATATTATAGTAAAATGAGACCGGGTCTTATATTAATTTTTGCCCCAAAAGATGCATGAGAGCTGATGATCCGGCTAGGTCTTATTTTAAGGGAAACACGGTATCAAAACTAAGTCTCCAGAACTTTGGCCCTAGAGATGTCCCACAGAACAGAATTTGCTCCACCTCAGTAACTGTTCTTAGTGAGCAGGAAGGGGAAACACCTAGATGGACTTGTTAGACATGTTTGCCCAGAGAGAGAATAAAAATATGCAATTCAGGACACTGACATTTTAAGAAAGGTTTTAGGGAGCAGATGGTCTTTGTATATCACCCCTCTGATGAAACGAGGTGTCTCAGCTTGCACTACGCTGGCCAAATATGTAACACCTGTGGGGCTTCTTGGATTGTGGAGGCAACACCTTCCATGCATCGGTGTGTGTTCGCTGCACCTTTTTACCACATAATCTGGGAGAGTCCTCGTTTTGAGTGTGACATAGGGGAGAAGTCTGTCCTCAGAGCTAGGCTATGTGAAAAGCCGCTGGAAATTAGCCCTAAAACACAGCAGATTTGATGAAGCCCAAAATGGAAAGTGAATGAGAACACTATCTCAAGCCTCTGCAAAGACAGAGTAGGGGGAGTTAGAGCTGGAAGTTTCTTTTTTTTAAACAATCAGTTCATTTTTCCGCCCTGATTTTCATAGTTACTTCTTCCCTAACTTGTGGATTACTTAGAAGTACATTCCTTAATTTACAAACATTTGGATATTTTCCACTTCTATTTTTCTTATTGATGGTTAGCTTAATTCCACCGTGGTCAGAGCACATTTTAGGGGTGATTTGCGTTGTTTGCAATTTCTTAATGTGCGTTTATGGTCCAGCATATCATCTAAATTTGTATGGAGTCTATGTGTATTTGAAGAAAATGTACATTTTGCAATTATTGGGAAAAGTTTTCCACGCGGGTCATTTAGGGCAAGTTTAAACCTTGTTTTGTATCTTTCAAATATTCCTGCTGGTTAGATTTTTTCCCATCATTGTTGTATATCTGTGACAAAAGTGAACTGGCACTTTAAGGAAATTGACCAGGGAGTTGGGAGGTCTATGGGTGGAGCTGGGCTTCCGGTTACTCTCTAGTCCTGACTTCCTGTTCAGCTCCATGGTTCTAACTTCCTGCAGGGGGTCTAGAGGGAAGCCATCTTGAGGTTCCCCTCTCTTTTGCACGTGGCTGGCAGGTGGGAGGGTGAGTGTTGCCACACTGCTGTGGTGGTTTTGTTTTCTTTTCCCAAATAAACCCACTTTTTGATGAACTATCTAAAAGGTTATTTTTGTCCAATTAACACCTGTATCTCTTGTAATAATTCTCTCCTTGAATTTTCTTTGCCCCTCATTAGAGCTACAGCTTTGGTTTGGCTGTTGTTTGAATGATATATATTTTTACACCCTTTTACTGAGAACTTTTCTGTATCTTTACATTCAAGGATTTATGCCTGCTTTTAAAAAGCCTGTATTTAGTGTTTTTCCAAATCCGACAACCATTGTTTAACCAGAGTCCTAAGTCTACGTGTAATACGATTATTGATCTATGCATATGTGGGTTTAAATATTTCATCTTTTTTATTATTTTTTATTTTCCATCTGTTCCATATCCTTTCTTACATCCTTTATTGTATTCTTCAGAATATATATTTTTAAAAGTTATTCCATTTCTTATCCTCTGTTAAACTTGTTAATAATAAACACAATTTTATTATTCTTTTAGTAGTTACCTTACAGGGTTGCAACATGAATCCCTTACTCATTAAATCTAATAATAATTCATACTTTTATCACTCTCTAGACAATATAAAGTTTAGCACCCTCTAAGTCCACCTACTCTTCCTACTAGTTTTGCTATCGCTGTCATACATTTTACTACTATATACACCATATATCTTGACCTTACGAGAAATTGTGTTAAACAGTAATATTTATTTAGATGTTATCATGTATTTAACTGTCCTTAGGCTTTCCATTCCTTATTGCACCTCTATGTTTCAATCTGGGCCTCCAATTACACCTGTATTCAAATTTTTCACTGTCTCACAGGTTCTTATACTATTAAATTGCATCCTTAATTTTTTTCTCCATGTATCATGCTTGCTATTTTTTCCTGACCTTCCATTCAATAACCCTGTTTTCTCTTGTATTTAAAATACTATTGAACTTACCTACTTTGACCCAAATTACATTATACCTTTCTTCAGTTGTGGAGTTCCTATTAAAATTTTTATTATAGTTTCTATTAAATATTCTTCATTTTTATCTCATCTTTATAACCGATTTATACATTTAAATTAAATCTATGTTTATTAACTTCAATATTTGGATCTGCTATGGGTCTCTCTCTCTCTTTCTCTCTCTTTTCCCCTCCCTCTTTCTTTCTTCCTCTTTCATCATTTAATCTTCTCTCCTGACATAGTGGTAATTTTGTTTGGATGCTAGACATTGTGGATGAAATACTTTAGAGACAGAGACAATTTGAAGTTATGAATTTCACAATTTTTCTTCTGAGGCTTTTTGTTTTTGATTTTGGCAGGCAGTTAAGGTGGGGGGTCAGACAACCTACTCTAAACAAAGATTTCTCTATTATGGTGCAGGGCTTCAGCCTTTTTGAGGTTGAGCTATTGTTGTTGTTGCTATTGTTATTATTATTATTATTTGCTTTTTTATTTAGAAAAACAGTTAAGCACTTGAGTTATTTCCTAGGGCCTTTACTCGTTGGTGATAGTATTGACCCTCCAGCCTCAAAAGACTGCTGGAAGCTCTTCTCACTTATTCAGCATCTCAGTTCCTTTGAGAGAAAAAGTGGTGCTGATTTTCAGGTTCTCTACTCTGCACTTCCCTCTTATCTGTTGTACAGACCCCTTCAGTCTGTTTGCTGCCCTATTTGGTGTTTAATGCCTTCAAGCAAATATTTTAAAAATAATTTGTTTAGTTTTTATAGTTGCTCTTGGTAGAATGTTTAGAATTGTAAAAGTATTCTGCCATTACCAGAAGTAGAAAATCATGACTGTTGAGACTCTGAGTCTCTCCTGGTTATAAAGAGGATAAAAGTGTATCTTCATTATAAATGCAGAAAGTTGCTTTGGATTAGGTGGGAGTGTAAAGCTTTGCATGATGAAGTTAATAGATGACTGAGAATGGTGCTGACTAGAGAAGCCGGTGGAGAGTGCCTACTTGGTTCTGTTTCCACTCTGTTTTTTCTTATTTCTCCCTTGTTCTTCTGATAAAAGGAAAACTACACCTTTCAGGTTGCATTTCCCAGACTCTTGGGCCACTTGCTTTCAGTTGTTTTAGCCAACAAGGGACATTGGGAGGCGATGGGGAACACCCAAAAAGGAGAACTAGGAGAACTAGAGCATTTCTCTCTCCCTCTCAAGCTGGGTCATGTATCCTCTGTGGCTTCTGCTGTGCTCCAGGCCTAGTGACATGTCCCATGCTCCTTCCCATGAAGGGCAATCGTGCTTCTCTCTGGGTTGCCTTTCTGTACACAGTTTATTTTCTCACCTCTTCTATGTATTCTAACCAGTTTAGTGCATTTAATTCCCTTTGTCTCAACTAATAAAATAATAAGGGCAGAAAACAGAGAAATATGAAGGAATTCTGCAGTGCAAAATAAAGTGAGTATCCAATTCCTTCAAATTCTGACATAATGACTTTTCTGTAATAGACTTACTGCAAAAAGGGAAACACACTTTTTGAAAAATGACTGTTTTCAACAACTTTCAAGAGGATGCTTGTTGCTCCTATGAAATCAAAGCAGCATGTCATGAAGAAGGACAATCTGATTTTGAGAAGGATTCAATGGGGAGGAAAAAATAAGATTTCTGAATTAAAATCGTGATGGATGTAGCAACTAGTAGATTAAACTCTGAAGGAATTTAAATTAATGATGTAGCATATAAATGAAAGCTTCATTTAGGAAAATAACTCCCTCAAATGAATCTCAGATTAGATTAGATATAAACATTAAGTGACTTCATGTTTATGAGATATTTTTTTAAAAATTGGCCCATCAAGCATAAATATAAAATGAAGGTCAAAATTATATTAGACAAGCACAAATGAAAGAAAATAGTGATGGTGATATTAGTATCAAAGCATAATAAAATAGAAATATCTCATAGAAAAATAATTTCATATAGATAGTAAAAACACAAGGCAAAGTTCATAGCTTTAAAATATGTTAACTAAATATGATAATATTGGGGAAATATAACAGAGATAAAGAATGAGGGAGAGTGAGAGAGAGAAAGGGAACCATGTAGTGGTCATATATCATTTGTTTTACCCGAAAACACTGAACATATTTTCCACATTTTGATAATTTACTACATTGTGAAATTCACCTTTTCAAGGTTAAATTGGTTAGTGATCACTATCATTCTTAAAATTGGTAGAGCCTCTGTCCTGTGTAATCAGGTATGGTACTGTAATGCCGGGACTCAGCTCAGGATGGAGGATAGGGTGTGGCTGAAAAAGAACACCAACGGAGCCACAGGTAGGAGGTTCATACCACTATATTCTCAATGGCAGCTGGTCGAGACCCAAGAAGAAAACATCCGCCAGTACCCCAACAAGGGGTCTTCCAGCACCACAGTGTCGCTGGTGGCAAGGCAAGACACAGAAAGTAGGATCCACACGATCTGCACCATCTGCAATCTGCAATCCACAATCCGCGTTTGCTAAAGTAGCAGACACTTATATACGAACAATAGTGTCTAATGGCCAACTGGTTACAGATGATGGCCGTCTAATAACCGAGCCAGCACCTTTCCATGTGAGGCTGAGAGCCTGGAAACTGCTCTCTCGGACGCTGTCCCTACAGGTATGCACCTCCCCAAATGGCTACCAGGGATTCTCCTCTCCTGATGTTTATGACACTCTGTAGTCATCTCACATATTGAATAGGGTTGACCTTTCTATCTAATCGGACGCTACAGAAATGATAAGGTTTGACTTCTGAAAGTAGATTATAAAAGACATTTTGACTTTCCCCTTGTGACCCTGGAAAATCAGATGGTGGAGGCCAGCTTTCATGCCATGAAGACATTCAGGCAGCCTATGGAGTTATCAGTGTGTTGATGAACTAAAAACCCCCTTCAATGATCAGCACTAACTGGGTAGGAATGGAAGTGGGCCACTCTGTAATGAGATCCTCCAGTCCTATTCTTCAGATGGCAACAATCTCAGGTGAAAACCCGAGCATAACCTCATTGCAGTCCCCAAGCTAGAAACACACAGCTAAGCTGCTCCTGAATTCCTGACCCACAGAAACTGTGTGAGATAATAAATGTTTGTTGTTTTAAAGCCACTAAATTTTAGGGTAAGTTGTTATGCAGTGATAGAAAACTAACATATCAGGGGAAGAGTTTAGTGATAGTTCATGGATTTCCTTGAAGATAATGTGTTTCCAGAGTGACAGAGGCCAGGTAGCAGCACTTAATTGGCAGAGGCAAGTAATTACGGAGGTATTAGTCAACAAAGACTGAGGGCTAATCAAAATAGATTGGCCCATAAGGATATTAAAGTGTTTAATTGACCATGAGGAGACCAGAAGTGAAATATATGGGCAACGGACAAAAGTCCTACAATTCTACATCACAAAATAGAACTCTGATTCAATACATATTTCAACACGCAAAATGAAAAATCTTGAAACTGAAATTTATTTCTATATTTGGAATTCCCTACTACATGAGTCTTTGTGATAGATAGAACCTACCTGGCAGTGCTGGAAATAAATAGCCCGTCTTGCAGCTACGACACAGGTGTGTACACCCTAGGCATGCCAAACCTCACACACCTGTGCCAGTGGCAGCAGCATTGCCACCTGGGGCATACAGATATTAATGACAGTGGTCACGTGCTCTCACCAGACTGTTTCTGTGATGTTGCTTTGCCTCCAGTCACGTCTGATTCTTAGCAGCTCCTGCTCCTGTTATCTCAGCCTAGTTCTCCAACATTCCAGAAATTCGATTAACCAAAAATCATTCCCATGAATGCTTTTTGTACTTAAATTAGTCAGAGTTGCTCTCTCGCTCGCTCTCTCTCAAACACACCATTAATGAAATCTCCTCATCACAATAGCAACTCTATATAAAACTTGAATAATATTTTTAAACACAAATAAGGAACCAGTGTAGTAAGCCAGAAAACTATTAATTTAAAGGTAAAAATAAACACATTAAGAGATATACATAGTTAGCTCTTAGATAAAAAGATTGGCCATCATAATGAGGTTCACATTTGACAAATTATAATTTAGGTTTAGCAAATTTTCTATTAAAATAATAATGGGTAGAAGTACTTTAGCAGATTTTATAAAATATTAAGCTAACAATAATAATAAACAATAAACACTAAGCTAACAATAAACACTAAGTATGGCTCTGGAAAACAAATGGATAGCCCAGAAATTGTATGTGTGTGTGGGTGTGTATGTACATATATATGTATAATTTAATAAAAATAAGCTATTCCATGAAAATTCAGCTATTAGAAAAAACTATTTTTCAACTCACATCATTGACCTACATAACACACACATGAATAAAATTTAAGTGTCAGAGCCATTCAAATGGCTTTTGAAATTATAGGTTAATGCTTTTCTTATTTCTGAATGGAGCTAAGAACTCAGAAAATATTTTTAAAAATCAATAGACTCAATATAAATAAAGATATTTTGCAAAGTGAAAATGTAAATAGCTTACCAGCATTTCAAAGATGCTCCACATTATAAGTAATAAAAATGCTCATTAAATAAGTAATAATCAATGTTCAATACTTAAATAGACAAAGATGGAAAAAAAACTTAAAAAAAAAAAGGATTTTGCTCAAAGCTCTTAAGAGTGTCATGCTGAAGGTATGCTTATAAATGGATGTCAGTAAATATAATGTACACAGTTTAGGAAAATACTTTTTCCATATGTCTGAAGAATCTCAAAATTGTAGATTATAATAATTCCATGGCTATGATCAATTTTAGGTAAATATTCAGGTAAGAATTCATATATAACATTGATCATATAGTATTTTTTATAAAATAAATTCTAATTGTACTAAATATAGTATAGTTTAGTATGTAGAATTATTCAGCATTAAGTGGTAATTTAATAACTTTCAACAATGTATTAAAATACATAATTAATCTAAAGATATGTATACATTTGATGTAAATTATTTAATATACCTATAATTGAAAGAAAAAGATAAAAATAACTAGTAGAATGGATTAAAATTTTTGAAAAGAAAAATTAGGTTTATACAAGAATATTATTCTCTTTATAAGTTTCTACATTTCCATGTTATCTTCATTAAACCCATATTATTTTATAATATATATTTATATAAAAATATGTCTGTATATGTCTAAATATGTCTGTATTATGTATGTCTATATACTTTGTTTTAATGTATTTTTCTATAGTCTGCTAGATCTTGATTGTTTATAGGAAAAATGAGTAGAAAAAATATATGTATTTGCTCAAATGTAAATACAGCCAGCCAAACACATTTATACCTGAAAATGTAAACTCTGTATAGCTCTGATTCCTGTAAGCTCAACCTCATTTGTCCATGTTTGGATGTGCTTAGTTATATTTTCTTAGGAACATAATCTTCATTAGATTAAAGACTGCCCACAGGGGCAGGCCTGAATGTCCAAGGTTATGTAATACTATTCTTGTCAACCAGAGTCATGCATGCATATTTATTTTTAGGTTTACAAAAAGACACACCTCCGGACATATTTTAAAAAATGGATAGCACTGCAATAACGCATATAGTTGAAACAACCTAGTAGATGAATAGTAAGTCAAATACAGTAACCATTAAAAATTGATAATTATAGTTTGATTATGTGTCTATCTATTAGAAAGTTCCCTAGAGCGTCAGATAATCACAACTAACTAAAACTTGAGATTGGTGCCATATTTAGAGAACAGTATTATATTCTTCCTTCCAATACCACGCTAGGACCTTATTCCAGCACTAACTCTTAGGGATACATGTCATTTGGTGACCCTAGAAAACCACTTATGGTCATTTTAGAGTATAGCTTGGAGGTCTCTAAATCACTAACAGTTCCTATGTGACAAAGTGTTTTGTTTAATGGAACTGATTTCAAATATAAGCTGCCATGGCTACAGGCAACTTTTAATTAGCCACCAAGGGAGAAAAAAGGAGAATATTATAGTCAAATGTTAATCCTTCCTTAAGTTTGTAAAAAATGGTGCAAGGAGTAAAATGTGCAAGGGACAAAGAAAAGCATATTGCAAAAATATTGGACAATTTTGAAGAGTTTTGGTTTAATATTACCTATATCAAGTTTTTTTCCCTGAGGTCCTGACATGGTATACATTTCCTTGTTGAAGCAAGTGTAACTTAGTACTAGAGATCAAAATGCAAGGAAGATTAAGATATATTGATTCCAATTACCGAGTTTGATTTGCTGTGTGTGTGCATGTTTGTGTGTATGTAATGACTAAGTAATGACTAATATTATAGGAAATGTTATTGACACCTTTAGAAGACCTATATGTCTGGTGATATACTTCTTTGATGTACTAATGGTTACTGAAATGCATCCAAACATCTAAAGGAGTAAAGAAAATCCTTTTAGTTGAGTAGGCATTCATGGAAGGTCCATTTTGAGGAAGGCAGCGGTCAGTCACTGGGATTAGATTCAAGAGAATGATGGGGGGAGGGGGGCACAGCTTTACTGGAAAGATAAACAGCTAAACAAACAATTTCAATTAAAAGTGAAAATGCAGTAACAGAACTATGTACCAAGTGTTTTTGAGAAGAATAAAATCAAATAAGGCATTTGGAGAATAAAGAGGGATTGGCAGAGAGATAAAATGCTAATAGGGAAATAGCTTTGTCAAAAATGAGAATTGTTCATGTCCTCTGCCCATTTTTTAATTGGGCTGTTTGGTTTTTTTGGTGTTGAGTTGAATAATTTTTTTTTATAAATTTTGGACATTAACCCTTTATCAAATGTATAATTGACAAATATCTTCTCTCATTCAGTAAGATGCCTTTTTGTTTTATTGATGGTTTCCTTTGCTGTGAAAAAACTTTTTAGTTTGATGTAACCCCATATGTTTATTTTTTCTCTTACTTCCCTTACCCAAGGGGATATGTGAGTAAAAATATTACTAAGGGTAATGACTGCAAATTTACTTCCTATATTTTCTTCAGGGAGTTTCACAGTTTCAGATCTTACATTTAAGTCTTTAATCCATTTTGAATTTATTCTTGTATATGGCGTAAGGAGATGGTCCAGCTTCATTTTTTTGCACATGTCTGTCTAGATTTCCCAGCACCACTTATTGAATAGACTGTCTTTCCCCAATATAAATTCTTGCCTCCATTGTCATAGATTAACTGACCATATAGGCATGGATTTATTTCTGGGATCTCTATTCTGTTCCATTGATCTGTGTGTCTGTTTTTATGCCACTACCATGCTGTTTTGATTACTATAGCCTTGTAGTATGATTTGATGTCAGCAATTGTGAAGAGGACATAGAGATAGCAGGCAGACATATGAAAAAATGCTCAACCTCACTAATCATTAGAGAAATGCAAATAAAAACCATAATGAGATACCACGTCACTGCAGTCAGAATGGCTATCATCAATAAATCAACAAACAAGTGCTGGTGAGGATGTGGAGAAAAGGGAACCCTCGTGCCCTACTGGTGGGATTGCAGATTGGTGCAGCCACTATGGAAATCAGTATGGAGGTATCTCAAAAAACTGGAAATGGAACTTCCTTATGACCCAGCAATTCCACTCTTAGATATCTATCCAGAGAAATCCAAAACTCTAATTTGAAAAAGTTTATGCACCCATATGTTCACTATTCACAAAAGCCAAGACATGGAAACAACCAAAATGTCTGTCAGTAGTTGACTGGATTAAGAAACTGTGGTACATTTATACAATGGAGTATTACTCAGCCATAAAGAAGAATGAAATCTTACCATTTTCAATAATATGGATGGATCTAGAGAACATTATTCTAAATGAAATAAATTAGATGGAGAAAGACAAATACCATATGATCTCACGTATATGTGGAATCTAAAGAATAGAATAAATGAACAAACTAATCAGAAACAGTCTCAGAGATACAGAGAAAAAAACTGATGGTTGCTACATGGGGGTGGGGGGTGGGGAGGAAGGAGAAGATGAGAGGATTAGAAAGCACAAATTGGTACCCACGAGGTCGCCACAGGGACAGGAAAGACAGTTTGGGGAATGTAATCAATAATGCTGTAAAGATTTTGTAGGGTATCCGATGGACACTTGTCTTATTAGGGAGACCACTTCATGGTCAGTGTAGGTGCCTGACCACTGCAGTGTACGCCTGAAGCTGAATAATAATGAATATTCATTATTCATTATTATGTGATATTATTATTCAGCTTCAGGTGTACAGCACAGTGGTCAGGCACCTACACAGTGCCTGAAGGCGTCTCCCTAATAAGACAAGTGTCCATCAGTTACCCCACAAAATCTTACAACATTATTGATTATATTCCCCAAACTGTCACAGGATGTGGAGTACAGCATACGGAATAGAGTCAGTGGAATTGTAACAGCTATATACAATGTCAGAGGGGTAGTAGGAAGGGGGGTTATCACTTTGTGAGGAGTATAAATGTCTAACTATCACATTGTTTTATACACCTGAAACTAATAATAAAAAAAATGAGAGTTGTTTGGGGATCTCCTATATTATTGATTTTCTTTGTCTAGACTACGATGAGGATCTAGGATCTGGAAGGGAATTGAAAACATACAGGAAGGTAAGAGCCAGATCAAAGCTTATGGTAGCTGTCGGCCTTTTGAATAAAGACTCCGAACAATAACTGAAATAATTCAGGCAATGGAACTACATAATCACATTT
This sequence comes from Rhinolophus ferrumequinum, assembly GCF_004115265.2. Taxonomy (NCBI): domain Eukaryota; kingdom Metazoa; phylum Chordata; class Mammalia; order Chiroptera; family Rhinolophidae; genus Rhinolophus; species Rhinolophus ferrumequinum. The sequence continues at coordinate 51,652,897 of NC_046302.1, read as the reverse complement.
GTGGTTTAGCTTAAACATTTGCATTAGGTTGTGAAGAATGAATTGAATCAGTCCAAGACAGAGAGGTAAGGTGACAATTAGGAGTTGTTGCAACAATCTTGGTGAAAAATTTAAGAATCAGAACAAAGGAAGTTACAGGAGTAAAGGAGATGAAATAGCAAAAAGGAAGTCCAATCAACAGCAAGTGATATTTTATCAGGTATGTGATAGTGATGAAAAATGTCCCTTTAACGACAGGCTTGGTGATGGTATAATTTGCGACATGGCAATAGAGGAAAGGAACCAACTTTTGGAGAGAAGATAGTCAGGTTAATTTTGGACATGTTGAATTTGGGGGTCACTGGAGGTCATACAGGTAGAAATGGCCATTGGTAAGTTAAATATAAAGTTTAGAATTTGGGGAAGAGATTTGGGCTAGAGGGATGCTGTAGACACTAGTTTATATCTTAATTTCTTCATTTCTTCTAACTTTTTTCAAGTATTAGAAATGAATTAATTATGACAGAAAATATGGCCCAGTGAAAATTTATTAGAAAACAAATAATGTAATAGAACACATGATTGTATTTTAAATGAAGCATTTCCTTTTTAATCTTTGGATGGCTATATATTTTTAGATTCAAATAAGGAATTTGAGTGTCTAAAAAAGCGGGGCATTAGTCAAATTCTCACTTTTCACTTTTCTTCCAACGTAAGATGAGCCAGAATCCAGAGACTTTTACTTTCCATTTCCCCCCTGAGATCTATACAGGATGCAATCTGTTCCCAACATTGGAAGTTCTTTATTTCAAATATTGACTTGACAGTTGCTGAATCCTAGAAATCTGTCACTGGATAATGCACTTTAATCATTCTCCATCGTCTCTGGGTAATGAGGAGATTTTTCTTGTGTGATCACTCAGATTCTTTTTAGAGCTATCATTTAATCTATTTATGTTTTTTTGTGACAATTATACAATGTAAAAATAAGACAACTGTTTCTACTAATTAAAATGTGTCCACAGAAGTACTGTTAAAATTGTCCCATTTTTGGAAAACAGAATGAGAGATTCGATATGCTAATCTATGTTTTGGTTAATTATAAATATGAGCTGCCAAACTAAGCACTATTGGCCTTCTAGAATAGCTTAGCCAAATTTTGGAATGCCAGAAAGCTTGAAATAACAGTCTCAGGCCTACATATGTCTTCTGACAGCCATACTTCCACTTAATGGATTTTCTTTGTCCTTTCTAGATAACTACATTAGAATAATCTCTATAGAAGAACTTGGCTTCTACATTTTCAAGTGGTAGAGCAACTAGTGCTTATATCTGAAGGCAGGGAAGATGAAAAAAAAATGTGCTGTGTCTACTGTATTACCATTAATAACATATACGTAATATAGTATGTCTAGATGTTTTACTTGAAATACCAAAGAGCCTAATTAAGGCTTATTTGAAATATGACAAGGATCAAAACAACCTACATCTATACGTACAATGATTATATATTTTAAGACTGAGAAATCTACTCCCACCCCAAACCACCTTTCTTTTGAGAAACACATAGTGAATCATAGAGGTACCAAAAATAAATGGGGGTGGGGGTTCAAAAAGGTCAAAGGAGATCCATTCCCCCAACATTAACAATAAACATGACATTGCAAAAAAGAAGATCCTAGAACAAAGTAATAACCGGTTGGCTTCTAAATGACTTAGAAATCTGTGGTCACTAGAAGCCAAAATAGGTTTATTAACAGGCTTTATGCTAAGCAGATAATAAAATTAACACAGATGTAGTGTTCAACCTTAAGCAAGATATTTGATAATATCCATCATAATGTACGTCTGAGAAAAAAAAGAAATATCAAGTAAATATTAAAACAAATAGGTGGATTAATGATTGAATACATTTTTTGATGCATTCAACAATATTTGAAGTGAACTAAAGAAAAATGTATGTGAACTAGTCATTTTTAGAAATATGAGACACATATACTTGTCACTTTTAGAAATATGTTTCTATATTATAAGAATATCTGCCCCTGATATATTTAACCAAGTTATCACTGATGTGGATGTTTTTAATGAAAAATTGAAAATATGCATATACAAATGGAAGACTTTTAAGTAATTTTTTTCCTCAATTACAGTAGTCCCCGATTTTAGGATGAACTCAGCAACTCCTGAATATTTTTAATATGGAGGCTTACTATTTTCATAGAAGCATAAATATTAGCTTTATTTAAGTAAATGTGTACAAAGGATAATGTGTCAAGCAGTTACATAGTTTATGTACTATTTAGTGAAATATGTGGATCTCTTTAATCTTTCAAATGCTGGTCAAGCCTTTGGAATTATTTTGAAACAATTGCTGTTTTCCTTTCTTTCCTTAGAGAATCTTTCTGGCCAGATACATTATGTTGAGAGTTACAATTTCTGTATAGTGTGAGTGCTGAAATCAATGCAATATTTTCCCACTTGAAATTACTCAAAGCAGAATGCTCAAGTGACAAAATATATTTGCTAACTACGTAATGAAATTTGATAGCAAAGAGCATTCAAAACAGAAAATGTTTGATGCTACAAAGTCAAATATCCATTTGTCTATGGAGAATAAAAAGGGAAATTACAAAATTAAGGAAAAGTATTGGTTTATAAACAGAGCATTGCATAGACTGTCAAAAGCATTTTATCTGGTGGGATTTTTTCATTAACTAGATATAACTATAAGAATTCAAGTCTATTTTTTTTTTTTTGGTCTTACATTTAGTCTAAGAAACGAAACAGTTCTTTATTGAAAAACAGTAGTTTATCATGTGTTTTTTTTTTTTTTAAAGCTGATTTCTATTTTTCAACTTGTTCTTTATCATTTGGCCTTTTCCCATTGTTCTAAAACTATACAACCACACTTTTAATAACTGCTCACAGCATTTTGACCTAAAATGAACTACGAAACTGGCCTTTTATATTTATATAATTTCTGTGGATACTGTTTACCTTTCTTTGATCTTGGGGCAATCTATTTTCTACTTATATATTTCTGTGTATCTACTTTAAGTGATCATGGATTGTCTTTGAATTGTCCTCTTAAGAAAAATATGTACTGACAACTGAGATAGATACTGGAAATATAGAGTCAAACAAGACACTTAAAGCTCTTACAGGGGAAACTTGATTTAATCATAAATTACAAAAATCTGTAGTAAAGGCTCAACATATGGAGAAGGTACAGAATTAGCACCAAGTGCTGAGATACTAATTCTATTGGGTTCATTGTAAGGGAGTGCTTTCTCCGGTAGATAACATTTGAGATGCTTTTTACATGATACTGAAACAAACTTCAGCATCAAGGCAATAATTAATTTTTTTTTTTTACAAATTACAATAAAAAAATTTGAAGCTAAATAAATCTTACTTATTTTATTTGTTTATTTTCAAGGTGATGATTCGTTATTTGACACCAGCAAATTGCTTAATATTTGGCTCTCTTTTTCAGTTCTGCCAGGTCACCTGTGTTATCAACAAAATCAATAAACCTTCAGTTATCCATTTTTAAGGAATTACTAAATAAACGAAATGATGGTCAGGGAGCTTAGTTTACATGCATCTCTGGGCTTTAGGTTGACATTATTAAAACTTAAAAATTCTTTTTTGAGAAAAATGTACTAGAAGCATATAAAAGGACATCTTTTGTTCCTATGGTAGAAACGTGTATTTCCTATATCAGTTTTCCCAAATAACAGACTTTTGTCAACACTCTCAACGGAAGTCTAGGGGTGCACGGTGCCTTTTCCCAAGGTAAGTTTCATCGAACAGAGTGTGTCCAGCACATGAAGCTGTAGGTACCTCACCTGAATCCTCCACGAGCTAAAGGATACTTACTAGAAATCGCGAAGACGTGTTGCGTGAAGACATACTTCTGACCACGGCAGCATGACTCCGTTTCTTCTACAGATGCTTCCAAGAGCAAGCCCTCAACCAAAGATGGATGAGGTATTGAAAAAGAAATAAAATCACCACAATTCTTTGCCCTTTGGTTGGGGAACTCGGATACATCCAACACTGTCCGTCTGAGTCCACCAGTAAGATGGAGCTCCAAGTGTTCGCAGTGGTAATTTGCTTGAAGATCCAGTTCTCACTATTTTCCTTCCTTTTCCTGTGTCACATCTGTACTCCCCTATTGGTGTGTTCTCGGACCAACTCTTAAATGAAATGCATGCATTTGAATCCCTGTATCAGGGTCAGCTTCTAAGGGGACCCTCACTAGGGTAAACTATTAACAGTCATCTGTATTTTTTTTAAAGAAAAATGTTTAAAATGCCTCTGTGTTTGAAAGAGTTTGTAAAATGCCGGGGTTAAAAGAGTTCAAGATAAATAGGTTTCTTTATTGTTTTAATTTTTAAGGATGGTTGTAGATACATTAATGTGTTAATGTGTGATATAAAATATTTTACAATGACAGCAGTGTGTCACAAACTTATTTGACCAAAAACTAATTTTTTAAATTAAATTTACTGGGGTGACACTGGTAACTAAAATTATATAGGTTCCAAGTGTACATTTCTATAATACATCATCTATGTATTGCATTGTGTGTTCACCACCCAGAGTCAGTTCTCCTCCCATCACCTCATGTTTGACCCCCTTTTCCCTCTTCTACCATCCCCTTTACCCTTTGGTAACCACTGAACTGTCGTCACTGTTTATGTTTTTCAAAACTCATTTTTATTTGTATTTTTGGTAAATACATTTTTTATAACGGTCCCATAGAACAGTCTTTGCAAGTTGCTTTTATTTATTTTTCATTATTTTTTTAATTAAAATGTATTGGGGTGACAATGGTTAGTAAAATTACATAGGTTTCAAATGTACAACTCTAGAACACAGCATCTATATCTCACATTGTGTCACACTGTGGTAGAAGAGGGTAGAGGGGCTCCAATACAGTGATAGTACGAGAACCGACTCTGGGCGGTGAGCACACAACGTAACAAACAAGTTGCTCTTCCAGAGGTACAAAGCTCTCCTCTCTTCCTGATGTCCTTACTCCAGTTTTCAATCTTCAGAAGCATGAGCACTCACTGCACTTTTACTACCTTTTCCTGAATCTATCCTTGTTATGAAGTACAGCAGTTAATACCAAGTCAAATTCGAGCCATTTTTTTCTCATTTACTCCCAGAACCCCTTGTGGCCCGTCTTTACTTTGATACCTTCCTTCATGCTGGCCTTAGTCCCAAGGCTCTCCTGCATAAGAGACCTGTCCTTCCCATCTGTGGGGACATTGCAGATTTTTCTAGGGTGTCTAAAGTTCTATCCAAACTAACCCAAAGGAGAAAAATAAAACGTTTAAGGGAAAAACGTGTCAGCCCAATGTCAAACAGGAGGTCCTCCTCCCAACTTCACACCCCACCTCCTCCCCTCCCATATAAATGAGTTTATCTTCTGTTATAATTCAACTTATTATTTTCTTGAGGATGACTAGTAATCAATATATGTTTATTTCTCTGGTACTAGGAAAAAAAGATACTTGAGTGGTTGCAAAATTAAAATGTTCTCTTCCTCATTCCTTGTTCTTCTCTTTCAATGATAAAGGCTACGGCATCAACTCTAGCATTCCAGAATTTCTGAACAATATTGAGAGTTTTTAAAAGTTAGTTTTTATTAAAGTATAGTTGACATACAATATTATATTAGTTTCAGGTATATTAGTGATTTAACATTTATATACCTTATGATGTGATCACCATGATATTGAGGTTTGATCTCTTACATGCTATAAAACTAATATAGTTTAAACAAATAAACACAAACTATTTTGAGAAATAGCAGAAAAATGATAACTTGATTGCTATGTGCTCATTAAATCTTGCCTTGATACATTCAGTATCAACCGCCTCTGAGATATCCTACTAGTAATTTAAATGAAAACCTTTCAATGACTTGTTTGGTAGATAATTTGGGAATATACCACTTAAGAATTTAGTTTCAACCTCATGAATAAAATATAAAGTTTCGATTATATTTACAAATAAATGTATAAAAGACTTTATTTTTAGCACAGATATCCCAACATTGCATGCCTCAGAATTTCTTAATAAATTTGGTTCCTTGTAAATCTAATTATTTTTCCCCAGAAGTAAACAAGAATCTCTAACTTTTTTTCTTTTGTTGAGAACTACCAGAATCCTACATGTCATTTACTTCAACACTTATTCACGTGATAATTTATTTATTGAATAGGTATGTATTATGTGATATATTTATACTTCAAATATGCTAATGTAACAGGCTGCTAAAATGAAAACCTGGATTGAGGCCCAAAGAAAAGGTGTGTGTGTGGAGGGAGCTTTAGGAAGAGTTAGAGCTTATGAAAAATATTTTAACAGAATGTGTTAGAAAACCAATTTTATAGCTGGTATTATAGGAACAAAGATATATAATAGCATGAAATGATCAGGAGTTGAGATTTTGAGAGAATTCTCACGAAACTGTTTTGGAGAGTCCTGCTCTGTGAGTCCCAGCACGTCCAAGGCTGGATGATGGAGTATCATCTCCCAGCCCTTCGTACGGAGAAAAGTGTCAAGGAGGTGAATTCAATAAGGTGAGAGTGGGGTGTTGTTGGAGGGAGCTGAATAGTGACCCATGCGCTATACTTGAGAAGGAGGTAGGGAGCAGCTCCCCTCACCTTCAAGCTGAAGAGAGGACACATAATGAAATCCCTGGGGCTTTCACCAGAGTCTCCTACAGGTAGATATACTGCCCTGCTGTTCAGTCTGACTGAGGATCTCAAAGTATAAAAGGCTGGGCGAAGTTGTTTACGGAAACCAAGCAGAGAACTGAAGCAGCTGTATTTCCATATTTTGTTGGATCAAGGAAATATGAGTGTTTCTCAGGGATCAGGTGGAAAAAGTCAAGTGCTAGGAACAGCCAGTTTGTGTGTCTGAGGCTCTGTCCAAACATGCTATATGGAAGGCTGAAGGGACTTCAGCAGAGGGGTGAAGGTAGTGGACCAAAAGTTTCCTAAATCTAGGGAGAGATGTGGGAAGTGTTATATTAACCAACCAGAAAAGAGTGTGATTTGCCTGTTTAGGACAGAGGAGAGATTCTCAGCGACTGGGTGGACTCCAAGCCATCCAGACACACGCCCACTAGAGAAAGACTCAATTGCACACCTCCAAAATACACAAGAAATCAATGCCAGCTTCCAAGTCAGGGCTTCTCAAGAAAAGACCTTCCTCTTCTCCCTCCCACTTGCTCCAAGCCCTGGAAAATGTGGCTGTCAAGTCATGGAGAGAAAAGCACAGGCTTAGAGAGAGAAAGAGAACATGCTGATCACACCTCACTTTTATAAAAGCTGGCTTTTCTGAAGGCAGGTCCAACTTGGGGATGGGCAAAGAAAGCCTTGAGTTTAAAATTGTTTGGGAGTTTGTATTATTATTAAGCTTGGGAATGACTGCTTGAGACTGTTCTATGATGACAGATGGCTGTAGGCCATTTTATTACAGACAACTGACCAGTGGACTCATGGAAACCACCTGAGTTTTCATTCATGTGTAGAGGAAAAACTGACTGCACTGAATATATTTGTTAGATTAGAGGGAGACAGGAACAGAGGTGCTTCCCAATTCTCCCCCAGTCATGCATTATTTTCTGTATCATTTGTAATTTTCTGTAATTCTGTTAGGTACTAAGGGAGGATATAATATTGTATCAGATACTGAGCCAATCACGAGAAGAGCTGAGTTAAAGTAACAACAAAAAAATACAAAATGGGAATAGATGATAATAGAGATTGAGTCCTAGGAGAGTCAGTAACTTAACATCACTTTGAAATTGGCAACTGTAGATAATTAATAGAAAAAAGTCACCATCTCTAGTATCAGCTTCTATCCCAACTAACCACAGCTACAAGCAAATTCATTCAAAATCTAGACGATGTGAGTTTTTGTTTATTATTGTTTCCAGATCATTGTTAAAACCAACTACTCACTGTATCATAATCACTGAGATAAATAATATCAACATGTTAGATATCAACTGCAAAGGAAGTGTTGTATCTGGAAAGAAAAATAGGAATACTTTTGATGACTATTGTCACTAACCAGGTAAAGCCACTGAGCATATTTTTCTTTCTCGACCCAGCATTTGGTTTCATCTCTCTTATGCTATTGAATCTGCCAATTGAGTTGTGCTTTTTTCCCAAACAACCTTCAGCAGTGTCATCTCTGTTCTGAACGACTTAATAGAGCTGGTCAACATTTATACTGGGTCTAGAGTAATCCTGACTTGAATAAAAGACTGTGTTATTACTAGGTGTAATGAGTCCAGGGTGCAATTATATACAAGAGTCACAAACATATTTTGTAGTGTTCTGACAATAATAACCCGAGGTACTGTACATGTGCTTGTAATTCTCAATCTAGTCAAGCTGGCATCATAGTTGATCATTTGGTATTTAGATTAGAGGGCCAATTATGAAAATACAAGCTGAGTATGAGAAGAGTCACACATACAATAGATAACACAGATGGTCCAAGAGACATCAAGCTCATCTAACTACCAATATTTTTCCTGTAATTTTTAGAAAATATGTATGATAAGGAACATTCTTTTTTAAAATGGTTTAAATATATGAACAGACATGGCAAGATCTGGCAAAACCAAACAGTGGACAAAGGTTGATTTGTCTTCCCGAGACTCTACTGGGTTTATAAACACAGCCCACAAACTTTACCAGTTTGTAGGTTTCTGTCCTTCCTCCTGTGTCACAGAGCAAATGACATGTAAGATGTATTTTAAATATAAATGTATGACTTCAGTCATTTTACTGTTAGTGTTATTTTTTTAGTTAAGACTGATTTTTTTTTTTTTTTAAAGAAATAATACCATTTTAGGCCTCATGATTAATGTTGCAGTAGATTCAATAAAAGGAGTATTACCATTAATCAACTATAAGATATATTTAGGGGTCCTCCTTAGGTCTATGAATAACCCTTTGATGTTGATTTGGATAATACGCACATTAAAAAATATTCTCAAACTCAGTATAACTCTGAGTTGAATTACAAGTCCCAGTGGATGGTTCAGCTTGTCCTTAATGAGTAAAAGATGGCCAGGTAAGAAATGAACTTATATTGTTCAAAGGAAAGAAGAATATTTCTTATTTTTTTGAACAAAAGGAGAGACTGACAAACATCTTCTCATTGACCAAGCTTTAGTTAGGCTCTTCTGAGTCTTCTCTCGACTAGGGTTCGACCTTGGCCTTCCATGTCTGCACTGTCCTTGCTGGGCCTGCATCACCCAGTCTTAGCAAGAATGCTGTTACCACAGTTCAGCTAGAATCCCAACCCTAATCTCATCCCCCTTGCTATCTGATCAAGTTCCTCATCTCCCACTTTTGATGTCTGAGTCCTTGGCCTGCTTTCAGCAAGAATCGTGTTAGGTTGATTTAGCAAGAATCCCCTACCACTGAAGTCATCTCTTAGTAACTCTCCATCCTTTGACCCCCTCATTCTGGCCTTTTGTTATAAATCCCCACTTGTCCTGATGTATTGGAACTTGAGCCCAATCTCTCTCCCCTATTGCAATAATCTTGAATAAAGTCTACTGCTTTTAAAAAGAACAAACTATGATTTGAAATTCAAATATAAGCAAAAGCATAACATCCATACAAGTAAAAAAAGAGTAACGAGACTCTTTACTTGTCTGCTCCTCTCCAGGAAGAGAGGGTTTTTCAGAGCTATTACGTTTATCATATATTTCTCTTGGAGAAAAAAACAGCAAAGCAAAGTAATTTGATGTAGGAAAAACACTTGTGAATATATATTATACTGAGGACTGTATGTTCCATTGCATTCTCTGGGGTTTACTGCCATTGAACACAGCTGCCATTTTCAAATTCTTGCCAAGTATAGATACAACATACATTTCAATTTCATTATCAATGTATCATCGAATAAAACACTATGAAACTCTTGATGGGAAAGAACAAAACATTTTATTAAACACTGGTTTATAATCATTGTCATTATTCATGACCATTTACGGGAAGATATTTTGACTTTTGAGTTATTGTATTATAGGTTATATGTCTATATAATCTTTTGTCCAGAGTACAATTAAATGCATGTGTTAAAAGCTGGATCTAATGGTTTTGTGAAGGCTTCATTTCATCAGTCTTTTATTTATATTCCAAACATGGTAGGTCATGTTTTCGGGGAAGCAATAAACATAATTTTGTTAATTCTTGAGTGCCACAAGTTTTTATTTTAAGAAATTTAAGACATGTAGAACCTTAAGGTTAAATAACTTAATGCAACAATTCCAAATTAGTCAGATGGCTCTTTAAAACTGGGAACAAAAGGAAAAGTCACAAGTTGATGTTTGTTTATTTACATCCTGATCACAGACATTTGAAGTTTTTGCCTCTACATAAAGTATTTCAAGATAAATAAAAAAGATAGCAACATATTTTTGTTAAACTACACATAAAAATCTTTTCTACAAATCCCTACCCATTTTAGAGAATTTGCTAATGTTATATGACTGTTTTGTAAAGACTCCAAACATAACCAACGAAGAGGCCAGAGAGTGCTTGTGATTATCGGCCATTATTAATGCATTTAGTATTCAATTATTGTAAAATATGTCTGTGGGATCCCATTAAGTGACTATGGGCACTATTAGACCTATAAAATATGACCTATTCCAATATTATTTCCAAAATGTAGTAATGATCAAGTAGAAGACATAATCACCTGTTGAGGGGATGTGAGGCTATATGCTTAGTGTAGTTCTGATGCACTTATGACATCAATTATTTTATCACTTAAGGCTTTTTATTTATTTTATTGTTTATCTTAATAAGTTGAAGATATTCTGCGTGGGTAAATTGATGTCATAAACCATTTTAAGCCCGTATTTACTAAGATACCTTTTAATAATTTTATCAGGATCTAAAGGAATGTCAAAAAGGACACACATAAGGTGCATCAGATGGAAAATATTTCCTTAATGGCAGAAAAAGAAATAGTCACTGCTCCCTGAAAATAAAATATATCTACATCACAATTTTTCTAAAGTTAGAACCTATTTTTGAATACTTCGTTCTTGAGTCTGTGAGTCACTCAATAGGATCTCTTCAGTCAACTAAAATGGTGCATAATTATATTCCAATTTAAACATCCATCCATAGTTTAAATTAAGTATTCTATGTATACATTGTGAATAAGGGGAAATTGAAGGGTAAATTTAGAGATAACTTTATTACCTATATTTATTCACCAATCAACAATTATGTTTTAAGCATCCATTGTGTTCTGGGCAAGTGTTTTGCTTTGGGGATCGAGAGAGCTTGGAGTTTACTGAAAAAGTTAGGCCTTCACCTCCTACCTACGGTAGGGTCTCAACTCTTCTTGGGTAACTCATCATTATCCTATAATTTCTTTTCTCCAAATTTTCAAAGACTTTACTAAACAAAACATCCAGAGTGAGAAAATATTCTATAGGAAAGAGAGCACTTAATAGAAGAATTCAGTCTCCAGCTTTTGGCAGAAAAGATATTCTGAAGGCCTCGTCCCCTAATATAGTAAGGACCAGTTATCATGAATCAGCAGCACCTATAACTGTCTATTATACAAAGAACTGTACTAGTCTGTATTTTTGCTGACTCTAGTCTCTTTTTTGCTGATCCTAGCTATGAATTCTCACACCTCTTGTTACTGACATATCCAACTAGTGTCTCGTGTTTGTAAGAAATTCTTGTCCACTGACCATGAGATATTTAAGTTTCTCCACCTTCCTCTGACCATAGCCTCCTGCCTCTAAATGGTGAGCCCTGACATCGATTTCCAGAAGCCTCAGACTGTCCCTTGCCATCATCTACAGCTGAGTCACATCCTCTTGAGTAGCTGCATTAGCTCTGTTGAATGTCACTGTCTCGTTTGCTTTCCCTCTGTCCAAAATCTTGTTGTGTTCTATCTAAAAGTGACAAAAAAAAAATAGTGTTCCTCATCTTCCCTTAGTACTTTGGTAAACAGGTACTAAAGCATACTGTTTGTATTGGAAAGTTTACAGGGATTTTAGTCAAAATCTATTCCATTTTTAGTTATTTCAGCTTTCTTCACAGGACTCAGCCCGGTGCCTGTGAGAGGGCTGACTCTGAGACAAATCTGAAAAGCCCAAATTCTACTTCTCCCTCTATAGAATCATCTCTGTCCTGAAAATATTATATGTTCTGCTATGGAGGGTATTTTTTTAAATGCAAATTACCTCACAGGTGATTTGATAAAGGAAGGATGATGGCCATATAATGAGAGTTGTCATGTTGGTTCAAATGATGGCCATTTAATGAAAGCTGTCATGCTAGTGCATACCTGAACATCGTTTTGAAGCAATTAAGGGAAAGCCTTTCCACAATTAAAGAGTGAGCATAGAAATAAACGAACCCCTTACTAAGACACCGAGAAACTTGGAAATCTTATAGATATGTTCTTCTCGAGTCCAAGTAAGAGCTGGTTTAGTACCGTCAAGAAAGTCTCCACTATTTTAACTCAAATGGGGAAACTGTGACATCAGATAGAGAAACTGCTCAGGTGTATTCTGTCTGTTTCTCAATTTTTATAGTTTATGTAGCAATCAAACAAAACGGCAGATAGGAGGCCTCCATGTCAACCCATTTGTTAACAAATGTTAAATGTGAATATGTAACGCAATGTGAAATCCACATAAATATAGAATCTAACTCCAGAACGAGACGGACGATACACCTAGTCACGGGCATGATAGACTGGGTGTGTGCGTAAGCGTATGCATGTTAAGTGTGGGCACGGAGGGTTGTGGAGAAGAGGATGTGTTGAGAAACAGAGCAGGACTCCAGTTCTTCATGGTTAGGCTCTCTCCTCAAGAGGGGAATCAGAAGCAAGACAAACACACCTAATTTATTCTTCCCAAATTTACCAGAAAAGTCATGTGGGCCATAGCAATGGAGTCTTGCAAAATTGGCAGAAACAAGATATTTTAACTACTATTAGATAAGACAAATGCCTCCTTCCATGCTGCCTTCTTCCATCACACTTATCTGGTGCTAGGTAATATGGCGCAGCATGGATTTGGTTTTGGATCTATTAAATGGGAAGTAGCTGGGGATACTTCAAGTGTGGGTTTACTGGTGCTAAGTATGTGGTTTGTGTCCATGCAGAGTTAAGTTAACGCTGGGCATTCAGAAGGAGGATTATAATTGTATTCATTCCCCCTGCCATTTTGATATAAGTGCAGGGTCAGAGATCACATCATGCCCATGACACCCAGACCTATGAGGGTGGTTGGAGGAGAAACAAAGTTTGATATATATAGAGCCAGAATGTGGCTTGAAGAAAATTCCTTTAAATATCATACAACACAGACGAAAGAAACATGTCATAGATTTCTTCATCTTGACAATAATTTTAAAAATTTACATGAAATCATACTACCAGTTGTAAATTTGAAGCAAATATTCTTAATGTATCAAAATAAAAACAAATTTTATTTTTTATTTATAAATAAATTTCTAGAATGACAAAATTATATTTATATTATTGCTATAAAATTATATCAAACATTTTTTGTTATATAAAGACACAATCAAGGAATATGACAAGAAAATGGAGTGGGATTATTATAAGATGTCATGTCATTATTTGACAAAAAATATTATGTGGGGTCTTTTTTGTGTGTGTGTGATGTTTAAGGTAATTGTCAGCCTTTCGGAATTTGAAATTTGTTGTATATCTTTCCTCATTGAAAGTATAAATTCACTTCTGTGTATACTTTTGTATTTATAAGTTTGGATTTTTTAAGAGAACCCATAGAATTAAGCAAGCTTCAGACTTCATGAAATCTGGGCTGAGACCAACAGAGAGGTGGCTGCCCCTCACCTGGACCGATGGGAGGTAGTTGTGTGTCTCCCACAAGGAAGCATCAGGATGGAAAGAAAGGGTTCTCCAACATAAATCTTTGGTTTTTCCTCTCCTAACCCACTGAGTTTATCCATAAACCTAGAGAAAAGCAGAGATGTGGCATTCCCCAGGAAAGAAAACCAGGACCATCTTATTGGCACCTTTGGGGCACCAGCAATCTCCCTGGCACCCCTGGTGGCTGGTAGACTTGTTGGCTGGCTCAGACACAGTCAATAAAAATGCACAGAGCAAGTCCACTTCAGGTCATTCTTTACTACAGATGAAAATTTAGTCTGTGTAATATTTTCCACACAAATTATGTCCAGCTGCATTCTGTGCCATAATACACAGATTTTGACATTGCCAAGGTCAAAATCTCTAACCACATACCTGGCATGTTCCCTGGTTTTATTAAAAGCTTCTCAAGTTTTTGTGCCCTAATTTTTACTTCCAGTCTTATTTTTTCAACTTTTCTGCTCCATTCTCCAAATATTGGTACTTGGCAATGATCCTCTTTACTCCACCTGAGTTTTAAATTGTGAAATAAAGTAGAATAAACCTGAAGGAAGCCAGGTAAATGATAATAATGATGATAATAATATATTTACATAGAAAGTTTTTTGTGTGTCAAGCATTGTCCCAAGCCTTTTATATGCATTATTAACTTAATCCTCAAAACACCCTGATGTTAGGTACTGTGATGTTTAGGTCATCTGAATGAGAAAACTGATTATATGTATGTATACGTATGTTGAAGCAATTTACTCAATGTCACACAAGAGTAAGTGTTAGAGTAATGATTACTAAACACTGGCTGTGCCATCAGATCACAAGCTCTTCAACAAATAGTCATTATCATGGACCAGACCTATGGCCTGGGGAGGACGCTGTTGTGTCTACTGTTTGGATGAAAGGAGAGAACCCGTAGTTTGGAGGGACTCAAACTACTGAGTTGGGATGGTATTTCAGAATCTTGTCCATATAGGAGACTATTCTGTGTCCCCCACAAATACATTACTATATATTAGATGCAGTGAACAAACAAAACAATCTTAGGCTTTGATGGATTAGAAATTTTACGCCTATTTAAATGCAAGAATTATTTCTTGTAGAAACGTAAGTGTGCTTTTATGCTTCTACATTTCTGTGTTACGCTCACATGTTTTTGGATGTCTGTGCTAATTTCTTCTTGAGAAGAACATCTCCGCCCTCCAGCAGACATTGATGTACAGCTTTAGTGAGTAAAAGCACCAACTCAACACTGTTACCAAATGCTAAGCTCATTTAAGGAACATTTTCTCTGTCTTCGTACAGTTTGTAATATCTCCTTTTGTCTTAAATTGCTTTTTCATCATTTACTCCTCTATTTGGGTTATGTAGAAAAAAACAAACAAACACTTAATAGTATTTCCTTTCAACCAGTGAACATCATACATATTGTAAAGCTTACTCTTTTTTTGACTTCCAGGTCTGCTCAGGAAGGTTACAAAAATAATAAAATGAAACTTAAATTTAGTGAACTGATGATATGAATTCTTTGATAACTCTTTTTTGAATACATAAGATGTAAGATATACTATGCACAGTGAAAATCAACCAAACACAAAAGATGAATGAAAAGAAAAAGAATGGCATACTACCCCTACCTTTCAAAACGATTTGTCATTTTTCCCTATCACAGAGTCACCCTTTGGCCAATTGCCCTTTTTCATTTTTTAAATAATGTCATCACTTATCAAATTTATTTATGTGTCTACTTAGTTGTTCTTTGTTCTCTGTCTCTCCATATAATATAAACATAATGTCAGAGATCTTTGGTGTTTTTCTCTATGGTTATATCCTCAGCACCTAGAACTGTGCTGATATGATTAATAAATATTTATGAGTGAAGTGTACTTATAGCAAGAGAGTGTCAGCAAGGAGAAAAGGCTTCAAGGGATAGGGCCATGTCATGAAAGCAGGGAAAATGTCTTAAAAAGAATAGAACTGGGAAGATTAGAAGATTGGATACTCTTTCCTTTGAAAAATCTATCTATCTATCATCTATCATCTATCTCATCTATCTATCTATCTATCTATCTATCTATCTATCTATCTATCTATCTATCATCTATCTATACCTCCAAAGTTTTATGTAAGTGGTGGTTTATCTTTTATTTCTTTGTTCATGGTGTGGCCCTGTTAAAATGATCAGTCTCTCAAAAATGGTCTAGGATCAACAAACTTTGAAATAAGTCTGTTTATTACTCAGCTCTCACTATTATCCAGTATTTTGTATTTGAAAGTACTTAAGTGACATGCTATCAGACAAGATCCAAACATTCAGCTATCAGTTAAGCACTTCAGCTTCAGAAAGACCCTCTCCAACACTATTTTCTAGGATGGAACACCATGCAGTTTTAAATCTGGGAGATATGCTCAAATACTCTCTGCTCTGAAGCATCTTGGCTACTTTATGGCCTTACAACCTCTATAAAACAAAACAAAAGAAACAAACAAAAAAAAAACAGGGAACTTAATGTTCCCATAACCTGCGTTTGCTCTCCTGGGACACGTCACATATCCCAAATGATATATTTTAATATCAGCAAAGCTATACTGATTTGGAAACATCATAATCAAATTTTAAGTTTCCCAGTTACCTGCTGTGCTTACCATAGCACAACTTACTCTAAAGTTCTAAGTTTCTGCATGCCCTTTCAAAGGCTTTCATTCACCTCAGTCTTACCTAGGTGATGCAAAATTTTGGTTGACTTCTATGTCGTGTATCTACTGGGCTGGAATTTAATCCCAGATAAGAAGATGCTGCCTGCCCAGATACTCCAAAAGAGACCTGCAGTCTAGCGATTGCTAATCCCCAGAAAACTGAACTATCCAGTACAAGAAAAAGAGTCCAGGAGAGGGACTGCTGGGTCATACGGTAATTTACTCCAAAGCTGATTGCAGCATTATTCACGGTGGCCAAGACATGGAAACAAGACAAGTGTCCTTGGATAGATGATTGGATAAAGAAAATGTGGTCTATATACACAATAAAATACTACTCTGCCGTAAGAAAAGATAAAAACTGCCCTTTGTGACAACATGGATGGATCTTGAGATTATCATGCTAAGCGAAATAAGTCAGGCAGAAAAAGTCGAGAACCATGTGACTTCACTCATATGTGGGATATAAAACTGAAAGCAACAAAGGGACAAGATAAACAATTAAAGAAACAAAAACTCATAGACATAGACAACAGTTTAGTGGTTACCAGAGGGTAAGTGGGAGGGGGGTCCTAGGAGAGGGTAAAGGGGGTCAATATATGGTGATGGAAGGAGAACTGATTCTGGGTGGTGAACACACAATGTTATGTATAGATGATGTATTACAGAATTGTACACTTGAAACCTACGTAGTTTTGTTGACCATTGTCACTCCAACAAATTTTAATTAAAAAAAATACAAGACAAAGAATACAGGGGAAGTCTACTTTTAAGGCCCAAGAGCTCAGTTTTGAAAATATCACTCCAATTTATTTATCTTGAGATTCATTAGCCTTCTAGAAAACTGAGCAAAGGTAGATGGAGTGATCTGCCACCTTTCATTTCTTCAGTGTGAAAATCATCCACAGGCATCCACAGAAGTCAAATTGTACTTAATGCCGTATGTAAAACATCATTATAATTACAGGACTTCCCTTGATGTGTCTCATTCAGACGGTTTCTACAGAGTAATTCCATAGATAGAAATGATTAAATGGATTGAAAAGCAAAAGTAGTAAGGGCAGAAATGATTAGGATTCTAATGAATTACATCAATCATCGACTGAGAAGTTTGCTTCCAAAGATAAGGGAGACATTATAACTGGCCACATGTCCACCAGAACTAATCATGTCTATTCCTACTAACATTTTTGCTTCTTTCTTGTGACCAGCTGAAAAGTATCTGAAAAATGATTGTGTCACACAAGAGCCAAAAATTGCTCTTCAAAGGAATGCAGAAGAATCTAGAATTATGACTGTTCAGAGTCATATTTCCATATATAAATCATGACTATTAAATTGGAGACCAATATTTCCTTCTTTCTTTCCTTCTTTTATCCCCCCTCCTTCTCTCCTTTCCTCCCTTTCTAGCCTCCTTTTTTATTTTTATTTTTCTCTTTCTATACAACTCATTACCACTCTAATCCAGAAGACACATTTTAGAATCCATCCAAAGGCATCTTATCCACAATAGTCTTCTAATAATTACGCCAGATGCAACAGTCATACAACTATAAACATAACAAATTACTTTTTGGAAAGGTTTAGATTATTACAACACATAATTATTTTCCTAGATACCAAACCTTTATTGTTTGCATATTATATAGCATAGATCATTGCTTATAACATAAAACATAATAGAGCAAACTGTGTGCAAATATGGCTGCACTTCCATCACCTTTTGCTTTGAGACTTATAAAATCATTTGAAATCAATGAACAACTTCAATCAGTGAACATTTTGACGTGAGAAGTCTTAGGTTATCCATGCCAATATCCCATGGCGTCTGACATACAGTAGGTGCTCAACAAATGATTATTGTTAAATAGTTCAGTAGCTTTTAAAATATTATTCTTAAATGGGATGTTTTTTGTTTTTTCTCTCTGACAGCTTTGTCCAATGACAAACCTATAGCTTTCAATTTATTCTCCTGCCTGTGGCTAGAGTGAGTTGGAAAAAAATGCACATATGATCATGTCATTCCTCTGATTTCCTCTGTGCAACAGTCAACATTGCCCTTCAGGTAAGTCACAACCCCATGGCAAGCATGCAAAGCCCTCACCGGCTGGGCTCTGCTCACCTTCCCAGCTTCATTTCTCTCTGTTTTCAGTACTAGACACTATACTCCAGACATAAGGAACATCTTCGGTTTTGTAAATTATTATACTAGGTTACATATTTAGTTAAGCTAAACCTTAATTTTGGGTATGTTTAAATATAATGTATGCTATCATAAACATATGTGTACAGATCTTTGTATACTAGTCAATTATTTCATTGGGGAAAATTTTAGAAGCCAAAAACTGAACAACAAATAGATGTCTTAGTATTTTTGACATAAGTTTTCAATTTGTTCTGCAGAAAATTAGTACAAATTTATGCCCTAGCCTGATGTGTAAGGTGAACACAGTTCCTATATCACGGTCAAATACACTTATTTTGGGGCCATTTAGTAAGTTACTCCACACATCAGTATGTAAATTAGCACTTCTCTAGTAATTACCTCTTCATGACTTTACCCCTTTTGTTGATTTTGGTCAGTAATTAAATTAACTTCTTTTAAAAATTAATTTTATACTTCTGTGCCTTATTATTAAATCTACAAAATTTATTTAAAAACTCATTCAAGCAAAAATGTCAAAATGATGGTTTGATACATCATGCCACTGTGTGACTGATGGAATTTCTGACTGGCAAATTGTCACTGCATACATGTAGAATTCGTGGAGATATAATTAAATGCCATTTAACCAATTCCTCTAAGTTTATTGAGTTTATAAATGAACAAAAGCATTAAAGAATTAGTATCTGAATGCAAGGGTTAACATGCTTTCAGTAGCAAGTAACAGATGACCCAACTCAGGGAAAGAGAATTGATGGTTCATGAAACTGAAATATAAGGAGATATATCAGACCTCAGGTACAGTTTGATCAGGGATGTTGCTGTGTGTCTCTAACTTTGTTGCTGCTTATTTCTGCTTCTCTTCAGGCTGGCTGGGCTTGTGTTCCCACAATTTTGCAATGAAACTGAAGTATATTTCCTATTATACGTTATTATCTTAAGACGTGAGAAACTTAATGAAATTCACCATTTGTACTTAACACACAAAGGCTAAAATTTCTAGATATTCTTCATAGCAAGACATCTCTCATGGAAAGAGTGACTAGCATTACTGACCTTGGGTTTTCAGTAGAAACAGGGAAGGAAAAAAAAAAAAAAACCTTTAAAGAAGTTTATTTACAGGTAGCTTCAGTGTACCCACACACTACATATATATATATATATATATATATATATATATATATATTCACTGCAATGTGTGTGATTCCTATCACTAAAGTCACTTCAAATCATTAAGAGGCACTTTGCATTAATGCAGACTATCATTTAGGGAAGAAGAAGAAAACAACTAATGAGACGATCTCAAGATTTTAGGCAGGCTGTGGGTATTTTCTTCCAGTGATATATTTTTAACATTAATGTAAAGGAAGATCCAAAATCTCTTCAGCTCCTAAGAGAATTAATTTAATTTAGTGAGAGACGAGAAAAACTTCTCTTAAACAATTTGAAGAATCAAACACTTGAAACTATTTAATTGAAGAGACATTTTACTAAAATATTAATGAATTGCAATAAAATTATTAAACTACATACTGTTCAACTACATAAGTTAGATTTTTAAAGCAGAATTATAGGATGAAGTAATAATGTTTTGATTACATATTTGTAATGGATTCTGGAAGGCTAGCTTAAGCTATGTTAATTCATGATTGTTTTATTGTTAATTAACGAGTGCTGAATTAATATTTTGGGATGCTTAAATTTTGGGCCAATTGCAGTTAAATACTTTACATATTTTGTTCTTATTTTGTGACATGTTTTGTTTTATAATTAAGTATTTAAACTGACATTATTATATCACCATCAAGATGATCAAAATAAAAATACATATATATATAGTTTTGATTTTTTTGGTAAATTCAGGATACATTTCGGGATAAATTTCGGGATACATTTACTTTTTTTGGTAAATCCAGGATATATATATATATATATATATATATATATATATATATATATAATGGTATGGTATGATCATGCTACCAAAAGAAGAAAAGGGCATAAGTTGTGCATGTCAAAACAAAAATATTTGAGGCGATAATTGAAATTAGGAACTATTCACCAGGCTTTCCCAGAAAACCCATATCTCTCCAGTCCCCTGGAGAGATAAAGTTGATAATAGCGTTACATTATTAGTAAATTATGTATACTTCTCTGCAACTCTAACTTGTTGAAATTAAGGTATGTCTAGTCCCACTTAAAGTCCACCCTGATATTTTTAGGAATACTACAGGGATATCTTCCCTGCCCATTTCTTCTCTGGCATTCCCTGTTCTGTTCCTGCCACACCCACCGATGCACAGCTGATGAAAGTTGTTTAGTTCTCAAAGCCACAGGCCCTGGTCAGCAAGGAAGCACCTCACACTGACGTTTCCCAATGCCGCCTCCTGATAAAGGATTCCCTCCCCAAGGTTAGGTTCACTCACAGCACTCACCCATCCCTCACCAGGGAGGAGGGTTTGCTCACAGGATCACAAGGGAGCTGACTGTCAGAGGCTGGCTCTCAACAGCTGCCCCACAAGGGCTGGGGTGGAAGGGGAACGTGGCAAGACGCACACTGGCTTTTCTTTTGTATTAAATTTACTGGGGTGACAGTGGTTAACAAAATTGTATAGGTTTCAAGTGTACAATCCCATAATACCTCATCTACACATTGCTTTGTGTGTTCACCACCCAATTGACAGACGTTATTTCCACTCACATTTCACTGGTAAAGCAAGTCATGCCCGTGTAAAGCTAGTCTGTGACCAGAAAGAGAACTGCTAAGATCTCTAACCACTATCACATGTATTTCAGCTACCTCTTTTCTCAGGACAGATTTTAAGAGATTAAAAACATTAACAGATCATAAAATACAAGATTTATAACAATATACTGTAATAAAAGTCATGTGAATGTGATCTCTCGAGGACATCTGGAATTTTCCATTTAACATTTTCAGAGCACGATGGTGCATGGGTAACAAACCACAGGAAGTGAAACTGTGGATAAGGGGGCACTACAGTTATTTTTATTGTTTTCAGAGTCACCTAGTCATACACACAAGACAGTGAAGTGAATATTATGGTTCAGGCATTCATTCACTCATTCGTTCAAACTACTAATTAGTTCCACGATAAACTCTTCTGAGAGATTGTTACGGATGATGGCTCTTACATAAATGCTGACAAAGTGAAGTGCCATGCTGCTCAACGAGGAATTCTATTCCTCTTCCGAAGAAATGTCTACTCTCTAAACAATTATTCATAATTGAATCAATGCAGGAAAGGCTTTCCTTCTTACCCTGTGTTATTGAAAGAGAACTCATGGTTAAATGCTTTTAAAAACTACCTTGGAAAGAGTAACAAAATACATTTCAAGGAAGACAAGGCAACTGGCATTCCCCTAAACAGATCTGGGCCCAATTTCCTAAACAACGTGTTATAAACTGCTTTTCTCTTGGCTGGAGGTGCCTACTTAGTAGGATTTTCCCTATATCACCAATATTTTTGTTGTCCTTTTCATCCACAGGGACTTTTTTCCAGTACATTTCAGCCAGAAGGGCAGGAGAGCAGCTGTCTCCACCAGAGAAACCAATTATTTGCCAAATGGATAGACTCCTGCTTGGGTTCACTGGCTATTTTCCCCAACACCCCAGGGTAGCATATAGTCTTCGCAATAACCTAAGTTCACAGCTACATCAGACTTATTCTACCTTTTACAAGTTGTAAAAATCATGTTTGTTTCTTTCAGGTGGCAATATTTAGGAAGAGTAGGCTTTCAAGTAAGCAAAAGAGTGATGCACAGAGATGAATTAACTCTGAAGTTGATGAAGTTTGGAAATACCAACTATTTTATAAACTTCTGGACACACAAAATCTGGATCTATCCCTGCTACTGCAATTTCAAATTCTTACAATCTCAGTAGAATGTGAAATCTTCATAATCAGTTATTACTGAAACTGGATTTCTTGGTTTTGTTTTTATACTCTATTTGAGACTCTATACTGTAAAGCGGAAGACAGGATAATACTCAGATTACAAAACCAAATACTTAAGAATTAAAAATCAAATATTGAGTGAGTTATCTACCAGGGAAGATGAATTTCACTTAAACGATTGATGTATGAACTCAATAATGGATGTAAAAATCATCCTACACATTCCTTGGTATAAAGTACATACTTAAGAAATGTTCGGTGAATAAATAAATGGGTAGCTAATTTACTAAATTAGTCTTTTCGATAGACTATATAGTGTCTGGACTTTTCATGAGTTTTCATATCTTAAGTTCTACCAATCAGTCAATCAAAGAATATAAAATTGTATTTGATAGAAATAAAATATTTACTTTTTCTAATGCCAGTCACATTTTAGGCCTATATTTGAAACCTTAATAATTGTTATAAATAAGTCCATGTCACACTAGACAAAAAGTATCTTTTATTGAAAAACACTGGATGAGATAACTTCTCATCTAAATGAATTCCTTTCCTGCTAGCATAGGGTTTTAGTGAAAATTTATTTTTTGGACAAAACTTTTTTAACTATTGTAACAATTGTTAAGAAAAAGAAAAAGCTTTTCAGATATTTCTAGAGATTTATGACAATCATATTCAATGGATTCGTTTTTTTTAAGTTTGTCATTTATTATACAAGTAGAAATTTCAGCTCATTTAAGTTTAAATAAAATACATATCTATATTTCTAATATTTTTATAAAAGGAACACATTTTGTTAAACGTCTAAATAAGATCTGGAAACAAATGATCTGAGCAGACATGTACACAAAGGAAGGTGCTTTTTAGGGACCTAACACGAAAAATTTGATTGGATGAGGAAAAAATGAAACAAAAAACGCTCATATCCTCATATGTTACATAATTGCAGAGAGGGGAAATTTTCCAGGCATTGTTTTCAAATATACAGGGAGTTACACTGAAATTGACACTTGGAAGAATCTGAAAACCATGACAATAGTTCTGTAAGGGGATGGCAATTTGGCTATATAATTAAATTGGAATGTGTTCAGTAAGCAGATGTGTGCAAATAACGAAGCATCTAAGCTCCGGGTTTGCACTTCTTGATCTTTCTTTTGTTTGCTTTTTTATGAGGACACCCTATGGCTTTGTGTTGTTGCTGTGTTGTTGTTGTTTTTCTCCTCACTAAATTAGCTTCCAGCATTAATACACTCTCTCAGCTTACTCAGAAGCCTTCGAGGCTGCAGAGTTCCATTTTGTCAACAGATGGCGGAAAGCATGATTTTCCATGCTCAATGACTCCAAAACAATATTTGGCTATTGTTGTCCCAAAGTTGATTCAAAATTATTTCCATGCTACTGTTGAATGGAAACAAACGTCTTTGGATTTCAAATGTCATTGAGAGATGTGACATTATTTGCTAATGATATAAAAACTAAAGTGTTTATATTTTTTCTCTAAAAAAAAAAATGATTTAAAGAGAGAAGACACCAATACAGATTTCTGCTACCCACCATAATGTACAATCTACCTATGCTTCTACTCCTTACATCCCACAATGCAGGGCTCAAATTGCTATGAAAATATGGATGGTCGTCTGTACTCACACAATCTTACCAAATTCCTCGTGATTATTCTTTTGCTTGTAGAAACTGATACAGTTTCACTGTATTGCATTTTAGGGCCACCATGATGCATATCAAAATTTGATGCAATACACATTTGGAAATAAACACAAAAGAACAAACTTTCTAATATAATAACAGAGAAGAGAGAAAGTAGATTTGAAGAATTTTAGGGCCATAAGTGCTTTAGACATCAATGAGTTTAAACTGTCATTTATTGATGAGCAAACTGAAAACCAGAGATATAAGCTGACTTGTCCAAATCACTCAAGAGTACCTCAATTTCCAGAGCTCCTATGAGTCATATTTCCAGTAATAGAGATTGATTAAATCTTTAGTTCCAAGACTTGTTCTGCCTTGGCCTATCCTAGGGAGACTGCGAAAGGCATACACAACAGTGCTAGGCTAAGAAGAGTGGCTTGTTATTATTACCTGAAGATTTAACACCAAAACTAATTTTCTGGATAAACTCTTTACTTGCAGAACTTGGCTGGTTGTCCTAGAACTGACTGGGCTCCTTTTGCAAAGACTAGGAAGTTTGGAAGCCTCCTCCCTTGAATATCTAACACACGGATGGTACTCTGTTGGTAATGTTATTATTGGGGGTTGGAAGTGATGGAAGAGGTTTCCTCTTTCCAGCAGGTACAACCAAGATGAGCTAGAGATAGAGATAGAAGTAGAGATAGAGATAGAGATAGAGAGAGAGATAGAGATCACTGTGACATTGTACACTGCTCTCCACCCTCTAAAAACTCCTATCCCTTCGTTTGTCTCTGAGCTATTTAATGTAGAGTTGTAACTAAAATTGGTAGTTATTTTACTAACTCATGTGACTTTTAAATCCTTTAATAAGCTGTTTGATAATATTTGCCATTTTATTGAATTCTTATTGGCATAAATTGATTTTACGGAAAAGAATAAATAACATTGTGCTTTGGAAATTTTCAACAATGTTAAGTAAAATGCATTTGTGCTATGTACAGTGATTTTACATTATTTTCTTTTACATTTTACACTACTATACTGTATACACCAGTTGCATGACAATGTTTAACATTTGGGAATAACTTACCAAACTCATGTTCTCCATCAACGCTGATCACAGCATTATTAGCTCATTTTTTTAATTAATGCATAAGCACAGCAGTAGGCTTTGGAGACATTAAGACTATGACTGGGAAATGTAATAATTGGTAAGAATATCGGATAGTTCTCTTCCTCCACACAAACGGTTGGAATACCTTGGTCTCCTTGTTCCTTTTGATATAGGTTCTCATCTTCTTTCTCTTTCTGTTCAGCATCTGTTAAATTCAGTTTATAACTCATCAGGAAAAGGGTCATCTATTTTTATACAAAAGAATATATAGCTTTTAAGAAAACAAGATGATAAGAAGACCCTTAACTGTCAGAAGAGGAAAAATGATCAGGAAGTTGTGAAATGAACTTCAAGGATGCATTGCTGAATAAGCTATAAGTGATCTTGTATATCACACATCGAAAATAAACAATAGGGTTTAAAATGGAATTTTATAAAATTAAGCTGCTTATGTTTAGTGTTCTGAATGAGGTGTGAAAAATTAAATCACATAATGAATGCCAGGAAGGGACGAAGGAACATTGAATTTTTTGTGGTTAGTAATAACTAGAATCATTTTATGATATTAAGAATACCCCTGAAGCCCAAATGTGGGTTAAATGCCTCTCCTCCAACCATGGGATGCAAGGGAGTCCAGCACTGTCTATAATATATGGAATAAAGCCAAGTGTGAGGGTCATGGCATCCGCTACATTCTGATTATTAGTGTTTCTTCTTTCCAGGACAAGCTGTGAGTTTTAAGAAGTTAACTCCTTCTATCCTCAAAATGTAACAACAGCACCATCTCCAAATTTCATGAAGAATCAGTTCTGGTCAAATTCTCGTTGGCTCTGAGTCTCATGGGAAAATCTACAAAACAAGATCACCCTCGTTCAAGCCTTCGAATACAGGCAGTAAGTTAACTTGATGAAACTTATGTCAGGGAAAAACTGATGAAAAAGCAAGATAAGAACCTGATTATGGACATTTTGTTATTATTTCTTAATATTGTAAATTTAGAAATAAAACCATTTACCATAAAATGTGATTAGGTGTTCTCGTACAGGGCCAATTACTACTTAAAATCTACTAGGTACTCCACTAATGTTTTTTGATTTTTTTTTTTATCAAGTGCTCTGATAAATGGTTACAGAAGATGCTGTGGACACATCAAAAGAAAGGACAAATACCCACCTGTTTCCCTAGTCTATTAGAATGTAATTGTATATTATGAAAATTAACAAGTAATTTTACAAAATGGAGATAGAGTTTAGATACTACTACATTTTCCCCAGAGAGACTGGATTCTTCCCCACAGTGAACAATGGGACGGCTCAAAATTTGGTATTTTTACTCAATTTAGGTTTTATGTTTTTCTCTTGGAAGTTTTCCTGAATTAACAAGATCAGCGTGTGTCCTGTGTTTCACTTTAGAGTCAAAGAACTGGAATAGGAAGAAAATAATGTTTCTACCGTTGGGGAATGAAAAGTACATATGTTTCATTTTCTGTGATGGTCCATTAATTTTCCCCAAAGATAAATACTTATAAAATAAATTTTAATGTAGCTTTATATCACTGTGAATTTTTCATTGAAATTAATTTACAATTAAGAAAAACCATATATATGTATATGTATATGCATATGTATATGTCTATATATGTATGTATATACAGAGGGTGCCAAAAAATGTATACACATTTCAAGAAAGGAAAACTGTATTAAAATTGTAATACTAAATATGTACCGATAACAAAAGATGAATACAAGTCATGTTTGACTTCTGCAATTACAAGAGCTGCTCAAAGTGGTTGCCATCAGCGTCCAGACACTTCTGATTACAGCTTAAGCAACATTGATCAAAATATCCACCTGTATACACACCCCAGGTATATATTCTAATTCTTTATTCAAAACTATTACTGAAAATAAAAAGCCAAAAAGGATTCTTAATAATTTAATAATGATATAAAATACTTCTGGCTTACCAGTAAGTAAACACTATCCTAATTTTCAAATCGCTCTTAATTTTTTTATCTCCATTTAAATATAGAAATACGGTGTGTACAATAGCTACATCAATGTTTTCTTCCTTCTGGTAACAGAATATATATTGCAATTTTGTTTATAAAACCCATTTCAGATGTTCTGAGTATGCTGACCCTCTCACCATTACTTAATTCAGAGCTTGCCATCAGATTCCCCCCCACCAAGCCAGCCTCACTGCCTCTGCAATAGGATCACACAATTTGAGAATTATTTGAAATTTTTCTACAAAAATGATAAGGTAAGATGATTGGTAAGACTTTTTATTCCCAGATAGCTTGACTCAAATTGGGAATTATGTGACTGGGGCTTGTGGATGACGCCATGCTGTGGGAGAGAGACTGCCTCAGTGTGAAGCTAGAGGTCATTAGCATTGAGGAAAGGAGACGAGGTGAATTAACAACTGGTTTTAGCTTAGCCCAAATCATATCTTAGATTGGTCAGATAAATGAATTCCTTTTTATATTTATTATGGTTGTCATCATTATTTATTTATTTTTGCTTAAGCTACTTTGAGTTGGGATTCAATTACTACCGGCAGTACTGTTCTGACGAATACAAAAGTGAAAAGGAGACAAAAATGATTAAAATCTAATATCACAAAATAATATTGACAGAGTGAGAAGATAAATGTTACTTTTATCACAGTGTGAGAAAATATTTTCACATCCAGAGGTATAGAAATCCAGGTGCCTACACTGGGATCATCCTATAAAAAAATATTATTATTATTAGAATCCATACAGACTTGCCAGTTGTAAGACATGTTGCCATCTAAAATTCAAGATAACTCACAGATGGGGAGTAACAACTTACTTTGGGAACTTAGCTGATTACCAAGCTGTCTTCTACTCAAATAAGTAATAGCCAGTGATTTTGAGCAAATTATCAAATAGCGAAAGCCTCTGTTTGTTTATAAATGTCAGTAATATTATTTGCATCTTAGCATTCTTTTCAGGAGTTGATGGGGTAATAAATACAAAAATCTCTTGGCACATATCCTGGTAAGATAAGAAAAAATAACTTATCATTTTCCTAACTAAGGAACAATGTTCCATCAAATGAGACGGAGAGCACAGAAAGACTCTGGTTCCAGTAGGGACAGCGGGGAACGCTCAGTGAACAAGGCGGGCGTCTGGCCCCAAGGACTGGCTTTGCGCGCTGGCGGAAGGAGAGAGAAGCGGCCTAGCACAGGTACACTGGGCATGAGGCCGAGGGCAATGCGGCCAAGGCTGGGCGTGACCGGCCGTGCATGAAGGTTACTGATGGGTCCTCTGCTTGGCTGAGGAAGATGGACGGACTCTACTGGATAGAAAAGTTGGCTTCTTTCCTCCATAGTGACTCCTTAGTTAGCTGTAGGATTTGGGAGAGTCTAGAAATGCTGATCAACACTACTCTGCCCCTCACGCCTAACACACACTCAGAAAGAGGTACATAGATTTGATACACTATGTGAAGGAAAAACTATCAATTACCTCTCCTTGTATCCTCATGCTTCTACTTCCAAGACAGCGTTTATCCCCTGGAAACGACGGGGCTCAAGACAACCAAGAGTCAATATCTCTGATTGGACTCTGACTACTCTACCTGGACACAGAGAAGAAATGAGGTTGGGCCTCACGACATCATCCAAAAAAGATGTAAATTACGTCCATCCAACATCCCCGATCATCATCTGGACTCAGGTGGTTCAGGATACCTGCCTCTCTATTCTTTCCATCAGGCTTCCGTGGGACAAGTTCACCCACCTCCAAAGCTATTTCATCAGAAGCTCAAGATTATATTTCATTGGCTTATTTCTTTTCTTAGGTCTACTTAAAGAAGTAGTGTGCTTCACCATTATTAACTATTTTATATCGATTGCAAATCCAAAATTTAACTCAAATTAGGCATAACACGAGCTGCATTGCTTTGCTCATTGACCTCTGCAAGACTATCTTTACTACGTGTAGTAAAAATAGTATATCCTGAACCAAACATTCAAAATTATTTGTATTTCCCCTTTCCAAAAGAGATAATAGAATTCACATTTATAAGAAATCCTTAAACATGAACTATGTTTTCTCTACTACCCAAGGCTGAGGTCCTTAGTCTGGACATAACATGTCAGGACTCGTTTCAGCACTTCAAAATACAAGCTCTAACAGGCATATGTCATTCCTCAGGGAACACAACCTAAGCAGAGTTGGAATATTCACAGCAAGCCAAGTATGAGATTCACACAGCTTTTATTCGCTGCACTTTCCGGTTAAAGGAAAACAGTCCTTATGTGGAGGAAGTTCCAGTTGTTTTACTATAAAAGATTTTTAGATTCGGCCATCTTAGCCATTATTGCAAATCTCCTGTAAGGGGAGTTAGTGTCATTTTTCTCTTTGATAAATGGCCTCTATATTTGGGAAGAAATGCCATTAAATTATATAGCCCTATTATTAAAATTGATTAAAATGAAAAGAAAAGTAGACATCAAACACGCTGATATATTCTTGAAGGGGAAATGTCAGAGAGCATTGAAAAGCCATCCTAATTATTGCTGATTCGAGGATGGCCTGCCTTTATTTTGCCATCAGTGGACAAGGTAAATTGGCCATATGTCCAAGCTTGACAGCCCAAACCTTGTTCCCTAATGGGCTGGCTCTAGGTCCACTGAATTCTGTCACATTACAGTACATTCTGATGTTATCTCCCATCAATTCTCTCTCTTAGTGGCTTTGCCTTCTTTCCACGCTGTGCATCTTCATTCACTGATTCTACACGTGCATGCATATAGGTTCATCAAATCCCCGTCAACTCCAGGCCAACAGTCTGGTACCAGGAGAGAATGCTAGAGCTACACCGGAAGGTTGAAAACCTTTCATTTTGTGCCAGAGCTCTTATTCAGCCAATCACCTTGTCCCAAAATGTATCTACCCAGGGCACAGAAAGCACAATCTGTGAGGAATCCACATGATATTGTCATATAAGGCTGAATTTCTGTAGTATTTTTGTTTGTTTTTGTTTGTTTATTTGTTTTTTGCCTTTCATACTCAATCCTTTTTCACGTGCCTACAGTTGTTAACCTTCCACTTACAGATTTCACCTTGTTCCCAAGTGGAAATATTTGTATGGACAAAAAGCAGCAATGGACAGGAATAAGAAAGAATAAAAAAGCAAGTGGCAAAAGGATTTCAAAAAAGAAGTTGTTCCTTGAATGTAAAACAAAGGATGACTCAGGTTCAATGGAAAGTGCTCAAGATTGAGATTATTTTTTTTATTTTGACATTGCATTTTATTTGGGAATGACCATATATAGAAAAAAAATTATCAATCACTATCTACTGTGTACTTAAAACTTTGGTTGATGCTGTCACATAAGATATATGTGAACTAGACAGCTTGTAGCTCTGGGATAGCTTATAGTCTAGCTTTGACAAATGTATCAAAATTTGAGAGCACAGAAATAATATTAATACTATCCATTTTTGCATAATATAAACAATGTACGAGGTCAGACAATCAAGTTTGCGAATCATCCTAGAAAAAGTATTACATACCTCATTGCTAAATATCACTACGGTCACCTTTGAAGTGCTCCCCTTGGGAAGCTATGCACCGATGCCAGTGCCTAGTCCACCCTTCAAAGCAATTTTGGAACTCTTTTCTGGAATGGCCATCAGAGCTGTTGTCATATTACCCTTGATGTCCTGAATGCCATCACAATGTCTTCCTTTCAATATTTCCTTTATGTTTGCATAAAGAAAGAGGTCACTGGGGGCCAGATCAGGTGAGTAGGGAGGATGTTCCAATACAGCTATTCGTTGACTGGCTAAAAACTCTCTTGCACACAGTGCCGTGTGAGTGGTGCATTGTTGTGATGCAAGAGCTATGAATTATTGGTGAAAAATTTAGGTCATCTAACTTTTTATGCAGCCTTTTCAGCACTTCCAAATAGTAAACTTGGTTAACTGTTTGTCCAGGTGGTACAAATTCATAATGAATAATCCCTCTGATATCAAAAAAAGTTAGGAACATTATTGAAACAAGTTAGCAAACTTAATTGTCACACCTCATATATAAATATAGATAGATAGGTAGATAGATAGACAGCTAGTTATTCGAGAAGGTCTTTTTCTTCCCTTAGAGAGGGAAGGTCTTTTTCCCTTCCCTCTTAGTCAGGATCGTTTGGCCCAGCTGTATTCTTGTCATTGTCAATTCATAGTGATAAATTCCCATTCTCTGATATGAAATGAAGGAAATGATGAGTTTCTAATCTTTGATGTGTGCATGTACCAGATGTGAATGTTCCAGAGTTAAAAATCCCTTTATTCAGCAGCATTTGCAAAAAAAAAAAACCAAAAGAAATGTCACTTGTCTCTCATAGAACAAGCCCAGAGTTCCTAATTAAGCAGTTAGTACAAATTAACTTTAGAAACTTGTGTAAATTTACTTGTCCAGGGAATCTGGAAACCCAATGCCCACATAATTTATCTTTCTTGATAGTCCTTAAAAGAGGAGGTGAGAGTACTTTAATGGTTTTGGTAACATTATTGCTCATGTTTACTGGTTATATAGCCAAAATGCCTTCATTTGAACTGTAGTTAATTTAATTTAATTTCATTGACCACTAAGTTTATTATCTCAGTAGACTTCTGCACACTGGTCTATGAATAGCTGGCATGAAAAGCTAACCATTGCAATTATAATACGAAATGAGAATCTCTGTTGTCCTATCTAAATCTTTCAGAGAACGTCCGTGATTCCATTTGTCTCAGTACTTACTAAGAATAGAGCAATGAAAAGATGTGTATTTCTATTGAATCAGTTTTTTGTTTGTTTTGTTTTTGCTTTTCCAGATCTTCAAATCTGAACTGAAGAGGAATCTGAGGGATTTCCAAGCTCAAGTACTGTTTTTAAGTGAAAATGAAAAGTTCTAAACATTTTGAAAAGAATATCTGTCTTACGTATACAGGGTAATACACCCCCACTTTTCAGTGCAATAGGAAGGATGTGGAACTCATAATCAGAAAATAGTGAGTTTGAATTTCAACTTCCTCATTTAACTATGTGATCTTGAACTAGATTCTTAAATTTTCTGAACCTCAGTTTCCCAATGCGAAAACGTGAATACTAAAAAGTTATGCTTTTAAAAAAAAAACAACTATCACTACTTATCGGCATTTATTCTAGACTTTGCAGGTAGAACTTGCATCAGTTTTAGCCTCAGTGGAGTTCTATGCCCCAGCTCCTCATCCCTCGTGTATTATTCTGTACAGAGAAGAGCACCTGCCTGGTAATGCTCAAGGTATACAAATATGATGAATGATTTTAGAAAAAAAAGTTAAATGAATGTGTTGAGAAGGACATCATCATAGCGATAACAATTGCATCTGGAATCTTATACTTCTAGTACTTGATTGGTAGCTTAGAAGATGAATAATCTTGAATTAGTTGTTAATCTTTCTGGAAATCATCTTCCTTGTTTTAAAAGATGAAATGTGGTGGTAAACACAAAATTTATTTGAAAAACAAAAGTTCAATGCAAGTGTAAGTCCTAATTGTAGTTGGTGATACCATTATCTGTTTATACGATATTGCTCTGCAGTAATTCTATTACATACTTCTTTAAGGTTTTATTAATCTTGGTCCTTAGTAATCTGCTGTCCAATATTTCTGTCCTCCAATAATTCATGATCGTTTCCATAAGAGAATGATGGGTGAGAACTGGCTGCCAAACAGGACCTACAGCTTGGAGCCTTAGTTCCCATGCATCTGGATGGGTCTATGTTAATAGTTGCTGCTCATGAAATGGGAACAAAAGTGATGTGGTTCGTTCTGGGCCCAGATATTTAAGAAACATGACTCTAATGAATGATATATGTGTATACCGTTAACAAATTTGTATTCCCTGCATTAACAAATAATGACACAAATTATATGTAACTATTAATAAGAGAAGATTTAAGAAGAAAAGAGTCCTGTGTGTTCGGCCACAGGGGAACCTCTTCTAAAAAGAGGTCATGGATTCTTCTATAATGAAGAATGTGTTTTCCTCTCATTACAAATTTAACATTTACTTATCATGATCTTCTTGCAAAAGTGGTATATTTCGATTCAGAATTTTTAATACTAGTTACATTTCAAGATTCGCACAAAGACACAATGTGTATGTATGCAAATATGTGCATATTTGCATACATATACTTATAAAAACTCATATAATTTTTCTACCAAGTTTCTTTATCCCCTTTAGTTTTGTAGTTCTCCAGCAGAAGCAAAAAAAAAAAAAGAAAAGGCAAAAGAATGTTACAGTAGTGCATATTAGCTTAAAATTCCCTTGTGAAAGGGAAAGCCAGAGGAGACTTGGGAAACTGTGGGCTGATGAGAGGAAATATTTCCGAAAACCGCTGCAGCATTAGGAGGCTGGTGAGACCCATTAGCCAAGGAAAGGCCAATGTCCTTACAACAGAAAGAGTGAAACAGGAGAGAGTGAGGCAGTCACAATGTAGTACCAACAGTAAGTTGATAAATTGATTGCTTAATTATTATTTCTTTTTGCAATTTTAAGCTAATATGCACTACTGCAACATTCTTTTGCCTTTTCTTTTTTTTTTTTTTTTTGCTTCTGCTGGAGAACTACAAAACTAAAGGGGATAAAGAAACTTGGTAGAAAAATTATATGAGTTTTTATAAATATATGTATGCAAATATGCACATATATGCATACATACACATATGTG
Organism: Rhinolophus ferrumequinum; assembly: GCF_004115265.2. NCBI lineage: Eukaryota > Metazoa > Chordata > Mammalia > Chiroptera > Rhinolophidae > Rhinolophus > Rhinolophus ferrumequinum. Next base: position 51,618,689 of record NC_046302.1, on the reverse strand, counting down.
TCTTTGTGCGAATCTTGAAATGTAACTAGTATTAAAAATTCTGAATCGAAATATACCACTTTTGCAAGAAGATCATGATAAGTAAATGTTAAATTTGTAATGAGAGAAAAACACAGAGACAATATTTGACAGAGAAACCTATAATTTTCTCCTAATAATGATAAGAATTTATGGGTCTTTTTTATTATATGTAAACAAAATTATTTAGAAAACAAAACTGGGCATTTTGATAGAAGCCTTTGAAATCTTTTTGGAACAGTAGTGGCAGTTTTAGTTTTCAAGTCAACAGTCACTTTATTGTAAAATGTCGGATGACGTGGACACCTCTCTATCTCCTAGCTCAGTCACACAAAAAACCTTAAAACACAACCAGCTCCATTGTTGGATTGTTGAGACAGCATTGACACTGTTGTAAACGCAAAAGAAGTGTTTTTTTCTTAAAACAAGGTAAGTATTTATTCTTTCTTTTGATAGAATAAACATAACGGGAATCGCTTTCTTCCGCTTGGAGTATCCAAGTCTCCCCACCCATGTCCAATATGCTAAATTAAAGTTAGGGTGCTGTTTATTTACACATGATTTGTTTGGTATAGTTCATCCCAGAGAAGTTCACATCCAGTGTAGATTTTACTGTTTAAAATAATTGTTTAAAAGTGTGTATTTTTCCCTATGTTAGAAATAAAGCAAACAACCTGAGAGATTCCAAAGACACAACTCTTGTGAAGACAGGAATAACACTACCACCCCTCACCACAATAATAACACTCCGGTGCCAGACACTGCATGAGTGCTTAAGTGAGTTAGATCATTTCATCTTTAGAACAACCATGTGACGTGCGTCCTATCATCCCATTTAGAGATAGTGAACTGAGGCATAGAGAGGTGAAGTTCTCTGCCCCAAATCAACCTCACTGGAGCCCAGGCGGATTGGCTCTAGAGCCTGTGCCAGATTTCCCGCCCCGCACTTTTACTCATCACAAGGCCATTCCTTTTTAAGATCAGTGAACGTGTAGAGAAGAGAGCTGGATTTCATTGGAAAGGCTATTGGGTTCTTCAATATCATTACATTTCATCACACTGCAACAGAAAATAGAAGCATTGGCACCAAAGTTCTGGCCTGTTTTCAAATCCCAAAAGGCAGATGGTTATTTTTAATACACTGACCCAATTGCATGTGGTGATCCAAGGTCAGCATAAAATCCCAGAGAGAGCCCAAAGTAGCAGCTAAGTTTATGTTCAGCAGAGTGAGAACAGAATCATCTCAGAGTAGCATTTCTTGATTTGAGGTTTAATTGCTCACCTACAGCCTTCGCAGACTACTAGATTAAACTGAGAGTTTTTGTTCAGGTGTGGAAGCGGACTGGGGTACCGAAGAACAGAAGGAAAAGGCGGAGTTAGTGTAAAAATATACCACTGGGCTTGTCAGAAGGATGCTGGCATCTGCAGTTAGCATTCCACCACAGCAGAAGCAGAAATCTCAGAGCAATATTCCTTATTGTTTCTAGAGTGTTAAAATGGGGCAATAACAGGTCATTTGGATTCTGTCAGTGAGGCTATAAATTATCATAAATTATCCTATTGTAGTGGGTATTGGGGTTGCAGAATTACTTGTGTGAGTTTGATAGGAAACTGTGGCTACCTTTCTAAGCACAATTCATTCCAACTAAAGAGGGGAGCTTCCATGCATCTCTTATGACCCAGGGCAGAGAATTACTGATCTAGTTGCAACAGACAGACTATCTTGCATACAAAATAAGTAAACTACTAGAACAATGCCTGATGTACATATTTTCTAATACATTGTGAAATATATTCTATATATTTTGTCTAAATAAGTACTCATAATGACCTTATAAAATAATTTTTCTTTTTAGGACACCGAAATACAGATTTGCTAAAGGGATATCAGCTTGTGGACACAGACTCATTATAAAATATATTTCTAAAGGTTTTTTAGGTTCTAAAGTTAGATTTACCACAGAAGTACACCAATTTATAACTAAGAGTGTAAGGTAGGAACTTTGCCCATTATTATATTATGCAAATGACACCACAGAATTGAAGTGATGCTGGTAATTACGACATTATTAGAAGATGCATTGGACTCTTTCCCTGGGGGTAATAGAACACATCTCCACACATGAGAGCCTCCCTCCTGTAAACTTCAGGGCGGTGGGAATCCAGGGGCATTCATGTCCGTGTGCTTGTCGCCTTGTTATTTCCTGTTCTATGATGTGGAGTGGAAGGGATGAGAGGGACTGTAAACATGATGATGGACTAAGGAGATAAGTCACATGTACCCATGTTACCTATTTAATGACATTATTGACAGGAGTCTCCTGGGCATTTGGAAGCATTAGCAAGGGATGGCCTTCTGGAGAATGAGAAAAGAACTTCTGCAGGCAGCATTGAGATGTGGTTTAGAGCAGAGGTCAGCAAACAGGATGCGTAATGCCAGATTACAGATGTCTCACATTGTGGGGCGTACCATCTGTGTTGTAACTAGTCAACTCTGCCACAGATAACACACACACAAACAGATAGGGCTACGTCTCTATAAAGTGTTGTTTATGTAAAGAGGCAGCGGGTTCATCTGGTCCTCAGGACATCATATCCTGACGGTGGTTCAGCGCATAAAGACAAGCCTGATGTGGCCAGAGCTGGACTTACCAGAAAGTCAATGAAGGAGGGAGCTTCAGACACAGATCCCATTCTGGGACTGCTAGAAACTGAGTTGTATGCTAGCAACACCACACTCTGACTAAGAGAGGAATATCTGAAATATGTGGAAACCAGCCACATGGGATGGTCATTCCAATGACATACGTAATAGGTTCGAATGTGAGATTGCTAATTCAGGTAATTAAGATCAATTCCCCAGTGAGAAAAGTGGAGGGATCCCTGCTCCAAGGCCTGTGCTCAGGACTATTTCTGCTCTGTGTATATTATAGCTGTAAACATATTGTTTTACAAGATTCTATTTGCCATTGACTCCTAGCTCGGACTACTGGTAATTAATTTACCTATTCAGCCAACTTGTCTCCATTTGACTGCCACCTAACCAACATATTCCACTTTATTAGTCCTTCAAATGTTTAAAGTATGTTGGCATGTCCTTTCTCCCTGGCTTTCTATCCTTTAGCAAACTAGCTCCCTTCTTTCTTTGGAACGAATAGAATGGAATGGAGATCATACCTCTCTCTCTCTCTCTCTCTCTCTCTCTCTATCTCTCTCTCTCTCTCTCTCTCTCTCCCCTCTCCCACCCACACAGCCCTGTAATAAAGTAAACTCCTGTGGACAGGGATCTCTATCTACATTATTGATAATACAACCACATACGATAGGAGTTAATAAATTCTATATATAAATAACTAATATTCCTTCTTCCTGCAATGTATCTTGGCCTCTTTCTCAACCAAATATGTTGCTTTGTCAGAACAAAGGAATATATAGGCAAGAGTAATGTACAGCAGAAAGCGCAATCTAGATATAGAAGTGCACGTGAGAATACAGATGAAAAAGAGAAAGGATGAGAAGTCAGAGGCTATCATGAGGAGTTATATTTTTATTAAAATAAATAGCTCCTGGCAGGATACCATGCACATGGCAGATGCTCAAGGCACATTTTTAATGATTAATTAATAATAATATATTTAATAACATTAACATATATTTGCACTTCCTCTTACTAACACCATCCACAAGAACGCATGCCCATATTTTGTCACATTTCTAATCAAGTTGCGTGTTGGCTAATAATATGTGGTGGGAGGAACAAATATATTTGACTGTGAATTATCATACACATGGTTGATGACTATTTCTAATCTTTGAACACTCATTGGGCCTGACTTAGCACCTTGCACAGAGTAGGTACTGAATCCATGTTCGTGAAATCAAGTTGCATGCCAGGGATGCAATGTCAGCATTAAGACATTCCATGTTCCACTGTGGACATTTCAACCATGAAAAATGGTATGCAGGATGTATTTTTCAAAATTTAGGCTAATTAAAATTAATTTTCTTCTGAGAGTCATTCTAGAATTTCACAAGAGCCCGCGTGATAATTAGGGACACTCAGGGGGGTCACCAAACCTGGAGTGGGATTCGCTGTTTCATCAAACATGACCCACTGAAGTTGTTCCCGTGTGGCTATTAATATCACCGATTGCAAAATGTGTCAAGGTTTATTAAGTGCAGATCTCATAAAGGTTTGCAAATAAAGTAGTGCTTATGCAATATGGATGGTATGTGGTTCAGTTCCCTTAAGAGGAAGATAATTAATAAACAAAGTATAAAGCAAGTGTGTTTATTCTCAGGAGTGTCCTTCAAGGATGTTGATGGGAAGTGCAGAGCGCTTGATTCATGCATTTAAGAGAAATACAGCATGAAGTGTATGTGAAGTATAGAGTCAATTTGAATCTTTTGGACTTGTAATGAAATAAAAAGGATAGCTCTGAGTTCACCCATAAATTATACACAGCAATCAATATTTTAATTTTAGCTCTACTGAAATACAACTTTTTTTCTTATTACTCTTCATTTCCAATATAGTTTGAGGGCTAGGCTCAAGCCAACTGAAATATAAAAAAGTGAAACCCAAAGCACGGAAGTCCCCTTCCTGAATCAAAGAACCTTTAGAGGTAGGCTCTGGTATGAAGAGGTCTTGAATTACCCAGGGCTGTAGCTGTTATGCTATGGAGAGAGGTGAAGGGTAACACTTCATTAAAGCTAAAAGGTGAAAAGCTGGGGATTTAATTGAATTAGATGACAGCACATAGACAGAGTGAGAAAGCTTTCCCACAGAATCAGTGATCTCTGGAGGGAGGGAGTTTAATTCTTACTGTCATCAGGCTGAGGGAAAGAGTGGCCCTAGTTAATTTCATTTCTCTCAGGAGGGAACCAGATCTGGGCAGAGACAGGCATACAGTTCAGTGAAAGGAAGCTCGTGGCTTTCTGAGATGCCTACATACCTAAGACATAGGCTGCCCTGTCTTAGGGCACAAATATGAACTTTAAGGACAACGCATCGCATAGCCTGAAGAAGGTACCAGTCTGTTTGCTTTTGGCTCCATGTTATGATTGGTAAAAGCTCAAGGCACTCATGATGTGATTCATGTCAATAATAACAACAGATATAAATATTTCATTTTTAAATAATGTTTAATGTAGCCAGCAATGAGAGAATATCAGGAGCAGAGAAATGGTCAACACTTCCATCCCCAGGTTAGCTTGCCCTTGTAATGTCAGGATTGTCTTAGGTCTACAAAGTCTTTTCAGGACCTCATATTGAGTTTTGTTTTGTTTTAGGTCATTGCATGTATATTTTTAATTGAGGTAAAATGTACAGAGTGGAATTCACATATCATACTGTACATTTAAATATGTTTTCACAAAATATACAGCTATTTAACTACTCCCCAATTGAGATATATAATTATTTCTCATCCCTCAAAATAACCTTTAAGCCTTCTAGGTAATCTCTAACCTCCACAGGCAATCATTCTTCTGTTTCTAGCAACACAGATTAATTGGATCTGTTCTTGAGCTGTATATGAATGCATGAAATAATATGTCTAGCATTTTTGTTCATAATTATGTGTTTTGGGTTTAACCATGTTGTTGCACAGATCAGTAGTTCTTTTTTTCTCCTTCCTCTTCTTCCGCTCTGTCGCCTCCTCCCCTTTCTCACTCTCCTTCTTCTTCTAATGCTGAGAAGTATTGAATTATGTGCGTACTCATATATGACAATTTTTTTATCCAATGTCCTACTGGTGGGAAATTTGGATTGTTTCCAGTTTTTCCTTATCGTGGATACAAAACTTATAAACATTCGTTTGCAAGTCTTGTTGTGGTTTTATGTTTTCATATTCCTAGGAAAGGACTATCTGGGTCAATGCATGTGTAACTTTACAAGAAACTGGCAAAGGATTTTCCAAAGTGGTTGGACCATATGAAATTCTCATCAGTAAGGTAGTAGAGACCAACTGATGCACATCTTTCTCCATTAGAAGAGGATTGTTTTCTTAGAAAATCAGAATTCTGTAAGAGTAGGAGGTATTTACTGAGTGTTTCCTTTTTCTAGGAAATGGCCAAGCTCTTAATCCTTGTGGTTTAACGAGATGATCTGACATTCAATTTTGCAATATAAAATGTGTCCTGTCCAATGACAGCTGTGTGATAAGGACCAGATATAAAGTTGGGTGCTCTTAATCCTGGCTCTATGATTAAGGTAAAGGAAAGCATTTCTCTCTAGTCCTTTCTCTTTCTGGATGGCTATATAAACTACCACATTTTCTTACATATTGATCTAATTTTAGGAAGACATCTATAGAGAAAGAGAACAAATAGTATAGAAATAATTAAAAAGAGCTTTAATAATTTAATAAATGCATATTATAGCCAATATATTTAAGTCGTCATCAGGGGTGATCGCACATACACACCTACAAGATACTTAGGAGAAAACAAAAACTAATTTCATCCTGATTTTATGTGATTGGATGCCTGTTATGTGGGGAAATATTTCCAGGGACAAAAAAAAAAAAAATACGCATCTCCAAAAATGCTATGTCTCAAACAACTTAAATGCAAGTAAAGCTAATATGGAAATTGTGATTAGATAACTCAAAAGGTGGGTTTAGAGTTGAAAAAACACTGAGTATGCTTATGGATAATTTCATAAACCATGAATGGAAAAATGATATTTCTAAATTGATTTTATTTTATATTAATGTTATCACATAAATAATGAAATTAATAAAAATTAATTCATTCGATAAATATTTACTGAGTGCCCATTGTGTGGTAGGCACTATTCTAGGAGCTGCAGAAACACTGACAAAAACACAAGGTTAAATGCCTTCTTTGAGCTTTCCTTTTAAGGAACAAATGACTTACTATATTAAACTTTACATGAGGCCTGTGACACTTTCAATCCTATTCCCACCCAGTTTTAATATTAAGTTTGTCCCCGAATTTACTTTTCATATATAATTTCCAGTTGTGAAAATAGGAAATGTATTAAGGAACATGTATTATATATGATGCTTATGCAAATACAGTGGTAACGCAGCCCTAATTCAGGACCTGAGTGTGTCACTTTCCAGCTACATCTCTTTTCCCTGTTAATGTATTAAAGAGGATTGATTTTCGACCATTGATCTTCTACCAATACAGAGTATCAATTGTTTTCCTCCAAATTTTTTCCAGACACGTGGGTTTAAAACTGACCTTTCCTTGTTTAGTATCAGTATAGCAAAATGCAGTATATATTGGGGAATATATTAGTAAGTAACCAAAGAAAAATTTGAAGCATTAGTAGATTAGTCTACAAGGACACCATAACAAAATACTGCAGACTGGATGACTTAAAGAACAGACATGTTGTTGTTTTTTTCACAATTCTGGAGTCTAAAATGTAGCTGTCACAACTCTGGTAGATGAAAGAAGATGCAACCTATTCTCCACTTTAGAAACTTCAAGGCCGTCATTTCTGCAGAGCTACTGGTCACTGTTAGTCTTTGATATTGGACGTGAAGTCCATTATTTAAGCCTGGTTCCCTCTTTCTAGCACATTTATACACTATGGAGGCTGGGAATGGTAATAGATAAAACATTTCAAACAAATATAACTAACCCACACACAGTTTTTCATTTATGAATGTTATAATAATGTTTACATTATTTCTTTACAATTACTTGAAATGAGCAACAGTTACAAAGATTTTAAACTTCTGGAGAAATTTATACTGAAAACAATCCTTGTGTGTATAATTGCTGTTAAGGTTATCTTTATCCTGAATAGTTATATTATGTATTAAATTAGCATTTTGCATACAAAATTAGTGTCAGTAAAATATGCCCTTTCTTCTGCAAGAGTAACCTGCACCAAAAGTCTGTAAGTTTTCAGAAAACACACACAAAACAAAGTTGACTATTATATATTTGAATAACAAATATAATAGAAATGATGAAATTTACAACCTTGGAGTTTGGTTGAGAATCTGAATTTCAAATTAGACTGTAACTTTGACATTCATGAAAGCAGCTACTCTGGTTATTTGATACTACGGTATGTAGATCGATTTTATGGAAAAAATAAAGAAAACATACTTGCAGGTGTTTCGTGAAAGGAACAATTAACCAGATGGAGGGAAGAGGGTTGGTAGAAGAGGGTAATGGAGGTCAAATATACGGTGATGGAAGGAGAACTGACTCTGGGTCATGAACACATAATGCAATATACAGATGATGTATTATAAAACTCTACACTTGAAACCTATATAATTTTACTAACCAGCGTCACCCCAATAAACTTAATCAAGATAAAAAAAAAGAGAAAAGCTTGCTTCCAAAAGATTGTGAAACATATTTGCTTTAAATTACTTCTGAAATAAAGACATCCGTTAACATATTGAGGATCTATCTAAAGTGAACATTTATTTCCCCTTCTCTTGCTTACTGTCCCTAAGCAATGATAATAACGAAGATACTACACTCGATGGTTAAGTGATGTGACTGCTCACTCCTGGAGCATGTGGCATTTTGTCTGGGGATCTGACTTAGGACTATAGCTGTCTCCTGCTCAGCTAGACCTCAGCTCCTTCAGGTGGATGTTTCAAGGGCTTCTTACTTGATGTCCCTCACTGGGCTCCAGCATCTGAGCTGGCCAACCCTGCTAAATGTAACATTACTTAGAAGTGTTTTGTATTTCAGAACTTAAAATTATAGTTTGAGAGCATTTCTCCATCTCTGTTTGGGTATAACTATTTACAAACACATAAATGATATTCCAATTTACTTTAACCAGGTGATACTAATAGAGCTGATTATAATGTCTTCAATCCAAAATGAAGTTTTCCCCTCTCTCTCTCTCTCTCTCTTCTTTCCTTTTTTATTCTATGTTTATCAAATCTTTATCACTGTGTCCCCTAATGAAGTTGTCACTTAATACACCACACTGGGATTGTTAGCTCTCTTCATTTTATTTTGTTGTTTGATCAATCATTTGTTCGTTCATTTATTTTTGGTCAGGTTCCCTTTCAGTGATTGCAGAGAATTCTAAGTCTCTGCATTAATAATACAGACTTTTATTGACCGTATTTAAAGAAGAGCCTTCCAACCCAGATCCTGCCAAGTGCCTGATGACAGTTACTGATTACAGTAACTGCAATGGCTAACGGCTCATAGAATGGGAAAGGCCGAGAGAACTGGTCTTTAGTTGCTTCCAGTCTTTCTCTGAGTGTCCTGCACGGCCTCCTTTATTGCGCTTGCCATTTATGCAGGTTTTGTCAATGACTTCTTCTATCAGGAAGTCCAACATCCACCATGGAGACAGTTTTCAGTCCCACAGGAGCAAGCTTCACCTCACACCTTTTACTGTTAGCAGCCACAGTGGGAGTGGATGTCATTTAACGATTGTATTCCTCCTCTTATACTGGCTATACATCATACAACACAAGGAGGAGATAAATGTGAGTTTTGCTAAACTAATAAAGATAAAATTTGGCAAAGATATTAATTTTTCTTTCATTTCAAAAAATAAAATATACTGCCTACCTAAAAATATTGGATACTAGAATATATAGTTAGACAGTGAAAGTATCAGGAAATACCAATACAAGAGTAAGCCACTGGAAATATAGGTGCTTCGTATCCAGCCTGCCTTGCGTGTGTGTGTGTGTGTGTGTGTGTGTGTGTGTGTGTATGAAAGGTCTGACAATTAAGTTCATGAACTCATCCTAGAAAAAGCGCTACATACCTCATTGCTGAATATTAATATGGTCACCTTCAAAGTACTCCCTTTGGGAAGCTATGCACCAATGCCAGCGCCTAGTCCACTCTTCAGAGCAATTTTGGAACTCTTTTTCTGGCATGGCCATCAGAGCTGTCACAGTATTACCCTTGATGTCCTGAATGTCATCCCGATGTCTTCCTTTCAATATTTCCTTTATCTTTGGGTAAAGAAAGAAGTCATTGGGGGCCAGATCAGGTGAGTAGGGAGGTAGTTTCAATACAGTTATTTGTTTACTGGCTAAAAGCTCCCTCACAGAGAGTGCCGTGTGAGCTGGTGCATTGTCGTGATGCAAGAGCCATGAATTGTTGGCGAAAAGTTCAGGTCGTCACTTTTTCACGCAGCCTTTTCAGCACTTCCAAATAGCAAACTTGGTTAACTGTTTGTTCAGTTGGTACAAATTCATAATGAATAATCCCTCTGATATCAAAAAAGGTTAGTAACATCATTGCAGTAATTTCTCGAACTTAATTGTCAGACATCCTATGTTAGACCTTTCTATAATTATATCACAAATTATATACATACATATATACTTATCTATGTATTTCACAAATAGGTCATTCAACATGCTGATTTGTGATCTTCAACAGTGTAATAGAATGTCTTTTCACATGAATAATTACAGATCTATTTTAACATCTGCATTGGGTTCCAGTTTATATCTGGCAGAATAGTTAATTATAACCACTTGATTTATATTTAAGGCATTTTTAACTCAAATTATTGTGAACAATATTTCAATAAACATTCCAGTCATATGCATTTCAGTTGTGATATTGTTTGTCAGGTTTCCTAACAATGGAATGTGCAAAATCAATTGATAAAAGAAAAACACATATTTAAATTTTTGACAAGTTAATTTAAATTTAAAAGGTTTTATTCTTTACACATCTAGGAACAGTGTGTGAAAAATGTCTGCTCCATAACCTCTTCTTCAGAGCTGTGTATTCAAACTTTGCTTGGCTTTCAAATTTCTTAGGAAAACCTGTAGCTCATAGTATTAAAGTACGAGCAAGATTATATAAATATCTTCCTATTTATTTTTTAGATTATTTTCTTTTGTGCTTTGCCTCTTCCCATTCTCTGTACATTTTACTGGTAGATTTGTGAGAGGTCTTTACAAAATAAGAACACTAATTCTTTATGTATTATATATCTCACAAATGTTTCCCCTGTTTTCTTGGGGTCGTATTTGTCCTTTTCAACAGAAGTTTCACATTTTTATATAGTCAAGCTCATGTACCTTAGTATTTATGAGGTGTGCTACTCGTATTTCCTAGAGAAATTTAGCTGCATTTCTTCATGGTTCTTGTTTCCCATTTTAAACTTGAAGAAAAACGGATGTGTTTGAAATGTGAGGGTGTGTGGTAGTGTGTGAGAGTGGTTAAAAGGTTTGTAGAAACCTAGCTTAGTGCAGAGATCACTTTTAAACTGTAATTGTCAAGAATGTCATAGGTTACAGCCACATTTTGGAGGTTGATGGGAGAATATCAACAAAAGTGCAGGGATGGAAACAGTTGAAGTGCTTTGCAGGGCTGTGAGTGAACGAGTTTTCCCCAAAGAGAAGACTGATATAAGAAAATAGTGGAAGAAAGACTTCCAAGAACATTACAGTGGGTATTCTGGAACTACAGAATTTCATTGTTTGTTTGCTTTTATCAAAGTGGTAAATAATAATTAATAATTATAACAAAAGCAGCCATTTAGCATTGATTTAACAAAGAATCTGATTGTCAATTCAAATCAGACTTACACAACACACACATAAAGTCAAGCTTTACTAATAATTTCAAGATTATAAGCTATCAGGGCTTTGGATAACGAAGTCTGGGGTCTGGATATGGAGGACAGCTTCCTAGGTCCTTCCTTCCAGTGTCAAACATACATCCTCTTGCCTAGAGTAGATGAGGTCTCCACATGCGGTAAGTGGGTGCTTACCGCAAACATATAGTCTACGAAACATCTCCATTTCATATTCCAGCTTATGCAACATGTTCCAGGGAATCATGCTTCATAAATTCCTAGATTCTGGATTTATTTAATACAAGCAATCTTTGAATAGGGACATCCTATTAAAAACATTTCATAATGAGGACCCTTTTTCTATAAAATACCATTAATCTATTAATGGTATAGATTAATAGATTAACAGTATTTTAATACCATTTATTAAAGGTCCATTTATCAAGCTGGCAAGAGAATTAGACTCGGGTCCCGCATTCCTTCTTCTCCCTGATAACAAAGGATGTGAATGGATCATATGATGGTCACTTTAAGTCCATCATCCCAAGGGATGATCAGTGTGACTGCATCATAGAAGAGTTTACATACACCTAGAAAATTGTGTCAGGCTGGGAGATCAACGAATTCAGTGGGGTAGGTGCAAAGAGCAGAGGTAAAGAAATGTGTCCGTTTATTAAAAAAAGATTCTTGTAAACTTTTCTCAAACAAAAAGATGCCAAAGCTACTTGACCTATACTAAATAAGGATTGGCAATAAAATTTAATCTTCATCCATGTTAGGCGGGAGTTTTAGGGACTGCCCCTAATCAATTGTCAGAAAAGACATATATGGAAACATATTAGTTGTATTACAAAATGAATTAAAATATAAAAAAATTATCACATTCCTAAGTTAACATTGCCAGTTTTTATCAATTCAGAGGTTTTCATCAACAAATTCATTTGGCACAGAGATATTTATCTGATTACAAACAAGAAATCCTGACTCCAAAATATTGATTTTCCAAACTAAACTAAGGTACAAATGAAGGGCTGTGGAATGGAGGAGAATTCCATTTTGATATGGAGAAAACATAGCTCCAAGGAGAAGAGTCAGTTCTACCTGTTGCTAACAGAAGTTAAGCAGACTTTTTTTTTTCCCCAAAGGGAGTTTAATAGCATCATTTTGGATGTTGGCTATTACTGTTGCAGGTGCCTTGATTTCTCCTCTGAATTATAATTACCGCTGAAGGAAATGGGAGGTGGTAAAGCACCATTCTGTCTAATTTCCTTTGATTTTCTTCTTCAGAACTGTTTTTTTCCTTTAAACCTTTGCTCCACATATTTTATTTGTGTTACTGCACAAGCTGTGGGACATAATAAGCAGCATTTTAGCGCCATTCTGTTCTTTCATCCTGGTGTATAAATCACAGCAGAGTTGCTAACAGCTTGTGACTGACAATCTTCCTTGATAGACAATCTGTGATCCTTTCAGCCTTTTACTAATAAGCTCATTAGGAGAGAATAGCTAGAAATCCTTTCTGGGATGTAGCAATGAACCACAGCAAATTCAGTGCATGTCTGACCACTCAAACTTTAGAGAATCAATCTTCCCTCTATCAAAACTTTGTCAAGTCCTGCTGAATGTCTACTGAAGGTTACCTTTTTCTTTATTTTTAATAAAAGTTTGTCAGAAAAATCAAGGAAGCTTTCCAGTCTAACATAGGTCCAGTGAACATTTTTCTAAATCATTTTTTTTATTTTAGTGAGTTATCATCTGAAAAATGGTTATCAAGTGTTTGAAGTTGTCCTGACTTTCAAATTGACAGTGAAAATTAGTTTACTGCTTAGTAATTCAGTGACCAAGAGATAAGAGATCAACTTTGATGAAGATATTCAGATTTTTATCATTTAGTAGGTTCATTTGTATCTTGTAATGAATGGTGAAATGTTTGCTGAAAATTATAATAATTAAAATGGGAACAATTTGTGCTTTATGTGAGTTAATGATAAGTTAATATTCTCTTGTTACAAATATATCAATGTAAAGTTTATACACTCATAAATGTATTTAACACAATTATATTCTAGCTTCTAACTAAATCTTGTTCTCATATTTATACTACAAAATAAAAATCCAGTCCTAACTTTACTACTGAACCAAAGTAGTTGAAATCTATACTTGACATGAATGATTTGTTATGGTACTCTATTAATGTGACATTCTAAAATCAGAATGATAGAAGCTTTTAGAAAATACTTAATAGGTTTTATTCCCCCCATTTAAAGAGTCACTCAAATCAATAGAATTTTGGGAAAATTCAGCTCAAAGAACCAAAATAGCTACAGTAAAGGAAGTTTAATCTTAGAGGGGAATCAAAGAAAGGGTGAGCAATTAATTGTTAAAATTTGAAATTAGGTGAGAACTGTATGTCTTTTTCATATTTAATTTGATTGAAATAGTCTTTCAATATAATACTGATGATTATAATGATGATTATGACGGTCTACAGTATTCTAAATTAATTGATATTGGTAAGTAACAGTTATAATTTTAAATATATAGATATATATATCCAGAGAAGATAAATGTATTATAAAAAGAAGGCATAATACCATTATAAGTTCAAGTCCTTTTAAAACTCAACCAAAAAGCAAATAAAACCCAAACAAAACTAAAATGTCCATTTGAAGTTTAAAAAAGGTAAATTTAAATATGTATTAGGGCAGTATTGTTTAATATATATTAATATATTTTAAAAAATTAGTGAGCATTGTTTAATCTTTTAAATATTTGAGAAATTAAACATAAAATTAGAAATGAAATCTGAAAAATTTTAGAAACAAAACTCAATCCATTTTGAGACCAGAGGTGGTAAGTCTTATATTTGTTCTGCTTCAGAAGTCAACATCAGGTAAACTCTATATTTGAAATTCTAATTCTTACTAATCTCACAGGTAGAAACATGACCAACAGAAGTAAGTTGGTAAATAGGACTTATCAATTGGAAGGCATAATTCCCAAACCCAGAAGTATATTGTCGAGGTGACCTGACTTTGTAAAATTGATGTTCTACAGCTTGCTACAATTAATATTCAACTTGCCTATATACTCAGGCTTGGATGTGACATTTAAACATCCTACCCCTCTACCCCGGCATTTGCATCGGTTTGGCGAGACTGTCAGGAAAAAAAAAACAACAGAAAAAAAAAACGGAATTGCAATATTGCTTTATAATCTTGCCAAACTCCAATAAATGATTGGGTTACAAATCACTAAAGAGATCATTCATTTCTTCTCCTTTTCATTTTTCTCTAGGCACTATACAAGAACAGTTAATGATTAAGTCACTATCATTTACAATGATGTCAAGACATTTTATAGCATAATAAATATAGTGTAAAATTCAATTTTGAAAAACATATTCTATATTCTAAATGTTGTTTATTATTTTATCATTTAATTATAATTCTAAGTAAATACTACCTAACATCAAGGTAATTGGTTGCATGAAGTACAAATATGGTAGTTGTAAAGCCCTTGAGTTCGCATACAACCAATCTGATAAAAATTGATTAAAGCTGACAAATTGTTACCAGAAGAAATAAACTTAACTTGTTCAACAAACTAGGGATAAAGATAAAAGAAAACTCAAGAAAAAATATAATTTTTATGACTCTTTGCTGCATAGAATCTTTCCAAGACTATTGTTGGATATGAATTTAATACTTAGTGTCCCGTAAAAAAATAATACACTATTACTTTGAGGCTCAAAGCCATTGCATTTCTTCTGGTAGAAACAAAAAGCCTGCAAGAAGTGTAGAAAATGCATAGACACGATAACTCGATAGGCACTTTGCTATACGAAGTCTGACAATTAAGTTTGCAAACTTATTGCAACGATGTTGCTAACCTTTTTTGATATCAGAGAGATTCTTTGTTATGAATTTGTACCAACTGGACAGTTAAACAAGTTTACTGTTTGGAAGTGCTGAAAAGGCTGCGTGAAAAAGTAAGATGACCTGAACTTTTAGCCAATTAATTCATGGCTCTTGCGTTACATCAATGCACCAGCTCACATGGCACTGTCTGTGAGGGAGTTTTTAGCCAGTAAACAAATAACTATATTGGAACACCCTTCCTACTCACTTCAGCAGGCCCCCAATGACTTCTTTCTTTACCAGAAGATAAAGGAAATATTGAAAGGAAGACATTTTGATGACATTCCGGACATCAAGAATAATACGATGACATCTCTGATGGCCATTCCAGAAAAAGAGTTCCAAAATTGCATAGTAATCTCAAGATCAATCCATGTTGTCACAAATGGCACTATTTCATCTTTTCTTATACACCTGAAACCTATGTAACTTTACTAACCATTGTCACCTCAAAAACTTTAATAAAAAAAGAGTTCCAAAATTGCTTTGAAGGGTGGACTAGGCACTGGCGTCAGTGCATAGCTTCCCAAGGCAGTACTTCGAAGGTGACTGTTGTGATATTGAACAATGAGTTATGTGTATGTAGTACTTTTTCTAGGATGAGTTCCGGAACTTAATTGTCTGACCTTGTATATAAACTAGTTTCATACAATGGAAAAGAAAATGGTATATTTAATTTCCCTCTCCCTCTTTTTTTCCATCTCTCTTTCTCAAGAAAGCATTATTTCCTAAATTTTACAGGGAAAGTCAAGGAATAACTACTCACTTCCTCAAAATCCAATTAACAAAAGTAAAAATAAGTTAAAATCTATTTTCAACAAATAAACACATAAGCAGCTACTGCTACCCTACTTATGAGTTCCATAAAACTTAGACTTGAGTGAGGAAATAGTCTGAGGATAAATGTAAGACATTCAGCTTTCAAGCAGAAAACACATGACCCTAAATTTGAATGTCATGATCCTAAAAGTCTGGGGACTGACATGACTAAGTGACTGTGAAAGAACCTGGCATAATACTAAAGAAACTCAAGTGGACACTAAATAACTACAGTGTATGTGTAGATAAAGGTAACACAGGTCAGACCTATTGTTTTCCTCACTTCCTACCTGCTTTCCAGGTAGTGGATGGTGCGGGAGGTGAGGCAGTGTGAAAAACAGAGTCAGTAGGTCCTGTGCCAACCGCCACACCGTTGTGCTATGTGATTCATGGGGCATTAGGGAAGGTAGTGAGAAAAAATTAACCCAAGTGAAATACTGCCTCTAGGTAACTAGCTGTTCAAGCAAAAATAAAAGCAATGTGATATTGGGTTTATAACACATAGAAGTAAAATATATAACAATAGCATAAATGTCTGCAGGGGAGAAATGCAAGTATACTATTTTAAAGTTCTTTTCTCTATCTAGGAAATGATATAATATGACTTGAGGATAGACAGTGCTAAGTTAACTGTGTATTTTATAAATCCTGAAGCAAATACTAAAATAAATACAAAAAAAGTTATAGCTAATTATCTATAAAGAAGGTAACATAGAATGATTAAAAAATATCAGCTTAATCCAAACAAAGTTAGAAAAAGAAGAGGAGAAGAACAGAGAAGCACTAAGCACTCGATTATACATTTTAAATGTGTGAAGTATATGGTATTTGAATTACATCTCTGAAGTTGTCTTTTTTTTTTTTTGTTTGTTTGTTTTTTAAAGGAGCATGACTACCAGGTCTTATGATGCATCCTCTTGGTTGGGAAAACAACTTATGCACCAGTATCTCTAACAGGAGGCAAACACCCAACAGTGTGGAAAAGTTTTGCAAATCCTGCATTCAATCGAGTTCACACATATAGCAATTGGGTGCCATCAGATACAACATAAACAATATGAAAGACCTGAAATACAGCAGAAACCAAAGATTCTTTTATGAACTGAATTGTGTGCCCCTAAAATTCCTGTTAAAGTCCTAACCCCCAACCTCTCAGAATGTGCCTAAATTTGGAAATGGGTCTTTAGAAAAGTAATTAACTTAAAATGAAGTCATTAAGATTTGCCCTAAGTCCTTTTCGGCCGGGACCGCCATCTTCCAGCAATTCATCAAAATGACCAACACAAAAGGAACGAGGAGAGGCACCCACTTCATGTTCTCTAGGCCTTTTAGAACACATGGAGTTGTTCCTTTGGCCACATACATGTGAATCTACAAGAAAGGTGATACTGTAGACATCAAGGGAATGGGCACTGTTCAAAAAGGAAGGCCCCACAAATGTTACCATGGCAAAACGGGAAGGGTCTACAATGTTACTCAGCATGCGGTTGGCATTATTGTAAACAAACAAGTTAAGGACAAGATTCTTGCCAAGAGAATTAATGTTCGTATTGAGCATATTAAGCACTCTAAGAGCCGAGATAGCTTCCTGAAACGGGTGAAGGAAAATGATCAGAAAAAGAAGGAAGCCAAAGAGAAAGGTACCTGGGTTCAACTGAAATGTCAGCCTGCCCCACCCAGAGAAGCACCCTTTGTGAGAACCAATGGGAAGGAGCCTGAGCTGCTGTTTGCCCTAATCCAATAGGAGTGGTGTCCTTATAAGAAGAGTTGATAGAACAAGTGGACAAAGATAGTTATAGCGGGAAGATCCTTTAGAGTTACAGAAGGAAGATGTCTATTTACTAACCAAGGAGAGAGACCTCACCCACACCTTGTTCTTACCCTTCTAACCTGCAGAATTGTGAGAAAATACATTTGTGTTGTTTAATTGCCCAGTCTGTTGTATTTTGCTATGGCAGTCCTGGCAAATTACTACAGAGCCCCTAGAGTTGAAAGGAAGAACCATGCTCGAAAAGCACTACAGAGTTACTTCTTGTCTCTGTCAGAAGCTTCTGTTACAACTAAAAGGAGAAATAGACAATTTATAGCTGAAGATTTCAATACCCATCTCTCAATAATTGATAGAACAAGTAGACAGCAATTAAATAATGTTGTAGAAGTTTTAACTATTATTATAAAGCACTTTTACCTAATTGACATTATAGAAAACTCCACCCAGAAATACACATTCTATTCAAGTATACACAGATCTTATACAAAGATAGACATATTCATCTAGACATATGGACAAGTCTCAACACATTGGAAAGGATTTCAGCCATTTAAAATACATTTTGTGATGAGTAATTAAATTAGAACTCAGTAACAAAAAGCTATGGAAAATACCCAAATATGTGATAAATAATTAACACACTTCAAAATAGCATATATGTTAAAGAGAACAACAAAATAGAAATTAGAAAGTGTTTTGAAATAAAGAAAATGAAAATATAACCTATTAAACTTTCTGAGATGCTGACAAAACAGTACTTAGAGCAATAACGACCTATATTAAAAAAGAATAAAGGCCTCGAGGCATTGACATCGAATTCTAGCTAATGTAACTAGGAATGAAAGAGCAAATTAAACCCCAAAATAAAAATAAAAGAAATAACAAAGGTTAGTATAAAATCAATGGAATAGAGGATAGGAAAAAAAAATAGCAAAATCAGTTAAACCGAAAGCTTCTTGTCTTTGAGAAAAGCAATAAAATTGATAAATCATTTTTTTTTCCTTTTCTAGAAAAGTACACACATTTATCAATATCAGGAATGACAGAAATGATATTCCTCCAATTCCACAATTATTAAAAGGATAATAAGCTAATATTTCAAACAACTTTGTGACAAGATAGATGAAATGGACAAATTCCTTGAAAGATACAATCTATGCAATTTCAATTAAGAATAAATAGTTAATGTGAATAGTGCCATATATTAAACAAATTAAATTTGTAATTACCAACCATCCCTCAAAAAGATGCCTTCATTAGTGAATTCTATAAAACTTTTTTCAAAGTAATAATACCAATTCAACATAATCTCTTCCAGAAAATTGAAGAGTAGGAAATAGTTTCAAATTCATTCTATGAGTCCAATATTACTCCGATATTCAAACCAAAGACATTACAAGGAAATAAAACTCGACCAAGATCCATCATAAATATAGGTGTAAATCCTCAAGAAAGCAAATCAGCATACAAATGTTTCCATTTCAAATGGAATTATCATGAAATTGAAAAGACAAGACATACACAAGAAGAAAATATTTGCAAATTGCATCTGAATGAAAACTTGTATTCAAAATGCCTAAAGAACTCTATCAGGTCTATATTAAAAGACATCCAACCCAAGTGTGCCTTACACGTGGTTTTAAAGGTGTTCATCATGATTAATCATTAGGGAAATGGAAATTAAAATCACAATGAAATACCATTTCACACCCACTAGAGTAGCTATAACAAAAAGGAAGGAAAATAAAAAATATTGAGAAGAATATGGATAAATGGGAACCCTCAGATATAACTGTGGGAATGGAAAACGATGCAGCCACTTTGGAAAGTAGTTTGGAATTTTCTTCAGGAGTTGAATATATATTTGCTATAAAACCCAGCAATTCCACTCCTAGGTGTCTACTAAAGAGAAATGGAAATGTGTCCATACAAAGATTTGCATGAATAGCCATAAAACCATTATTCATTACAGTCCAAAGTGGAAATAACACACATGCACAACAACTGATAAATGGATGAAGACAACATGATATATCCAGGCAATGGAATAACATCCAGCAATAAAAAGGAATGAACAACTAGTATGTGTTACAATACGGGTAGACCTAAATATACTATGCTAGGTCACAGGTAGGAACATCTTTTGTATAAAGGACCAGAAAGTAAATAATTTAGGCTTGTCAACCACATGCAATCTCTGTAACACATATATATTTTTTTCTTTTATTTTCTGCAAACATTAAAATGTAAAAATTATTCTTAGCTTATAGGCCATGGGCTTCATTTGGCCTACAAGGCTATAGTGTGTCATTCCCTATGCTTAGTGAAAGAAGCCAGATGTGAAAAACCACAAAGTTCAAAGAACTATCTATAATGTGCTACCTTTTGAGTAAGAAAACAGATGGGAAAAGGAATATACTTGTAAATACTCATTTGTGCATAAAGAAACACGGGAAGGATGAATTGGTAACCAATGAGATCAGTTCCTTTGTGAGGAGTTGTGGGAACAGGTATAAAGGGATGTGGGAATAGCACTTCTTTTTCAACGTTTTATACCTGATCAGGAGCATTCGTGGTGGTATGGCCATGGACAGAGTTCCGATGTTTAGAATCTCACCAATCTTACATACACAAAATAATAAAATAAAATCAATACAGAAGGTGCGGAAAGGGTGGAATATAAACACAAACAAATAAAACCTACTGTATTTAAAATGAACAACATAACTATTGTGAGGGGAAGAACTAAACCCGGCATGTTCTGGAAACAGTCTGTTGACTATGTACTCTCAGGTGAAAACCAAAATGAACTCTAAACAAATATGGAGTTTTTCTGTAAATCTGAAATGTTTTCTAAAAAGAAGTTTACAAATAAGTCATTTATACAGCATTTTAAACTTATTTTCAAAGAAATTGCCAACATGTCTACCTTCAGAAAAAGCAAATGGACATAGATATCATAATGGGGCTATCAGCAGATGACATTACGTGTACCCTCAAACAATTTCTTAGTTTGTGGTACAGGCAGCTCTTATTTTCAGTGATAGTGTGAGATAGGAATAGTAATAGATACAATAAATTACACAAAGTTATTTTCATTTATCATTTATTTTCTTTCTACTGAACAATTCTGGCAGGTGTTTTGGAGGCAAACATCATCACAGGATGGTATAATACATTGAAGATTTGGAGTAAGTCAAGTCTGCAAGTGAAATTTGCTTGTTCTGCTTATCAGAATTTCAATCCTAGATAATTTACATAAACTTTAAGATCCTTGGTTTCTCTTCTATAAGTTAATATAAACAATATTCTAGGTTACAGGTTGTATACATTAAGTTAAATAATTTCAAACTCCAAGAGTAAATCAAAGTATATGGTGGGCCTTTGAAAGTGAAAATTATTTTCACAGTTTATATTTGTAAGCAGATGAGAAGATTGTTTCACTCTTTTTGGTGGTTCCTAATGTATGTTAGTGAAAAAATGTGGATATCAAATGGAAGGACTAAGGAAGCCGACAGAATGAATTCCAAGGCTCAGAAGAAGAAATGAAGAAACTCCCTTTCTTCCTATGAGTACTCTCCTGGATCTGCCTCCGTTAAAAAACATTCGGAATGAAAGAGGATCTGGGCAGTCATGGAGAGTAGAGTGTGAGAAGAAAAAGTGTCTTGAAGTGAAAAATCTATTCGGCAACTTGTAAGGAAGGCAATGTCATGGGATAAAGTAATGAAAATTTCTTTAAGCCAACAAATGATAAATTGCCACAAGAGCTTTTTAGCTACAACACTAGGTTTAATCATGTTGGGAACTAAAAGGATCCCGAATGCATAAAATTCTCCTTAACCGAAATGAAATCACACCGTCAAATGTGAATGCTCTGTATGCGAGAAAGTGCAACCTGGAATATTTATGAGAGTCCATTTGTAAATGACACAGTGTGATTGCTAGAAAAATGACTAAATATGCAATTCAAAAAAGAGGCCAAATAAGCATTTTACTCTTGGGATCTTGCAAAAGTTTTGAGGCACATGTGTCCTCTCTATAGCCTAAGGGAATGAGAAATGCTATTTTAGAATGAGAGGAATGTTACAGTCCAGGGTGGATATGATTTTTGTTCACCTGTGAAAAGGTGGTTTAGAACGTAGGTCTCCGTCCCACCTTTTCTGAAGGTCTGTTCTGTGTAAAGGTGAGTAAACAACTCTAATGAACTAGGCAAAGCACTTCATAAAAAATATATCAAATAGATTTTAACAATGGTTACAATGAATTTACTGTGGGAAGTAGGTAACAATGTGAACGGACTGCTCAACAGATCATCCTCAACGTACAGTGCGATCACATTAAAATACAGAAAAGATTTCGGAAAGATATACTCCGAGAGAACAGCTGTCTCCATAAAGTGGAATTATTAGTGATAATTTATTCTTTTTCATATCTTGCCTTTCTGTATTTACTCAAATTTATTGCGTAACGAGTTATGTACATTCATACTTTATGAAAATCTATCATCTTTTGGCATATGCAATGCTGATGACAATGGTACCTTAATAGTATTTTAACAATGACACAAAGCCATGTATATGGAAAGCCTAGTACAGTTCAATGTTAAGTGTATACATACAATACAGTTGGCTCCTGCTCTCCTAATTAAAGCTGACTTTGCTCCTTTTGAATGATTTTCAACCTTCTTAAGGCTTGCCATTCAATCTTACACACCATCAGTTTTCATAACTTTATGCTTACGAACAGCCTGGCTGAGTTATAAAACGTGCACACTCGAGGATTCTTCCATCCAGTGTTGCTTTTCATAAACTAGAATCTGGTCTTTGTTTGCCCTGAAAAATAAACTATGCTCTCATGCATTATACCATTTTTTAGAGGTACCAGAGTGACAAGAAAATGACCCATCTAATCCCCTTTTATTGTTTCACAGCATGCAGGAAGTTAAACTAATACTCTAAGCTCAGAAATAAGTTACACACAGTAAACTAAGCTCAGAAATAAGTTACAAACACAGAAAGGACTAGGGGGAAAAAAAGGAGTTCATTTGTCAGTCTGCTTAACCATTGTCATTGAAGTAAGTAACAGCTTAAGGAGTTGACATTTGGTCCTGACACGATACTAATGTTGCTATTCCTGCAGTGGCTCCGTGAGGACGTCTCATATCCCTTCAGAATTACCAGATGACTCTATCTGTGGGATCAGATGGCAGGGAAATAGGAAGCACTTCCCCCTTGTCTGTCATTTTCCCGCCACCTTCACCACTGTCCAGTGACTTTTGCAAGATTATAATAAGATTATCTATTGAAAGAAACTAATTTATTCACAGTTTTTAAAATTACTTTTCACTTCAGAAGTCAACTTCCTCCATTGTTAGTGATTTAATGTGTTTAGAAAATGTTTGTTAATAAAAGCTTAAAATGCTACCCATGTAAAACATTTTTAATAAGGGCTTCTCAGATGCGTCTGTGATATATTGACCTACAGAAAAATAACCGTTTCTCTTCATTAACCGCACACCTTTGGGACCTAACCACATCATATGTTACCGATTTTCTCGTTTACTGTGTATTGTCTGATACCGACCCTAACAAGTTGTCCAACAACTTTCATATTTGCTCTTGATGGCAGGCTGCTGACACAATTCTGTCCTCCTGTAATGATTGGCCATGTGACTGAACTCTCCGTAGTGAAAAGGAAGACTTGATGGGTGTCATGTGCAGGCCATGCTATACCGCTGATGGAAGCCTCTGTGCAATTCCCTTGTCAGCAGAAGGATCTATGAAGGGCTAGCTGACCCCAGGGACGAACAGAGCCGGAGAAGTGGACTGCCCCCCACACCGGAACTGGAAACATTTCTGGCAGTTTCAAATGCTGTCCACCTCCACTCCACTGAAACGTAAGTGAGAAACTTGTTGCATAAGTCACTGAGATTTGGAAGTTATTTGTTACAACACTTAGTCTATTCTATAAATACCAGTCTTTTGCCAGTTGCAGTGTAAAAGCAAACAGGGGCTGTTACTGCCTTAACTAATGTGCTCATGACATGCAGTCCCATAAACTGGAAGCTCATGTGTCAACCTGCACTTTTAATGATACCATGGGCAGCAAGCCACTATAAACAAATCTGGCCTGTTACATTCCTGACTCCATTTTCATAATACGAACCACATGGGGTGGAGAGGTTCTATGTGGAGCAAGAGAGAGTGATTAGATTTTTTAAACAAATCATACAGAGAAAGTACAATCAGAATTGAACTGGCTCACAGAATAAGGTCTTTTCTGCTAGATTTTGTCCTTAGAGACCAGAAGAAACCTGAGGCTCACTCTCTGTGGTCCTGTCAGTCTTCCTATGCCCATGTACTCTTTTTATTTCCTAATACCCATATGCTTATAAGATTTCAGAATATATTACTACTTTCATTTAAAATGCAAGTAATTTTAGAAAATATGTTACTTATGGCAAATTTACACTGCACCGTAAAGAGCAATAGAAGAAACACACTATTTTAAATAAATATATAACTCAAATGTATCCCATTTTAAAAGCTAACAGGTGTTTGCTGGTAAGTAGGTGGCGAGTATCTCACGTGGATACTGTCTGTTATATGGGGCTCATTCCCACTGTATACGCATTTATACATGCACAGATAATGATTATATAATCCTGCCTCTCTGATTGCTGATTTTGGTCTGAGGAGCCATCTCTCTGGAATTCTCTGTCTGCACCATCCTCTCCCATCCTAATGAAAACCACAAACAACAACAGAGTAAAAGAGCCAGAGGTGGCACCTTAGGGCACAGTATGACCTGTGACAGGTGTTTCCTTTCCCTTATAATAGCTCTCTGCCTTACTTATACAGGAAGGAAGAATTAAATTTTGTGGACAACTGAGTTCCAATATTTTCTCATTTAATATTCCCAATAATTATCAGTAAGGTTTCATATTTTTTTGTATTCATTGTTTTGAGCATTTTAAATCAATTACAATGTATTTATCATCAGCTGCGTGTGTGGTGGCCATTTTGGGAGGAGGATAGGGACCTGTGGGGGTGCCCGCACAGCTCCGACTGGAAGGTAGGTGCCCAGAAATATTCACTGGCGTTTCAGACCCTGAGGTTTTATAGTTCTACTTGTACTTGAGATGTACAAAACCACAAGCAAAGATCACCACTACCCTAACAATGGGAAAAATCATTTTTCAGATTCCATCAGAGCTATGTACATGAGGAGAAATGAATTCCAAAGGTGAAAAGCCACACTGAAGAGAGACAGGTTATGTAAAATTGTGTCATCTTTGAAAGAGCATTGGTGGTAGGGTTGGCAATCATAAAACCCAGTTAGAAAAAAATCAAATGAAATTTTAATAAATTCTTAGAGGACAAGTGCAAGCGTGCATAAAAGTTTAGGGTCCCTGGGGGCCTCTGAGTAATGAGGGAGGTCTGCCTCCATTCGCCACTCTTTCCCCGTGCTTCTACCAGATTCTCATCAGAAAGATAAGGGGTAACATGAGAGATCTGCAAGAGAAAAATGAGCAATAATATCAAAGATTTGGACAATATTCTCAAACCACTGGTCCTGGTTAAGATTTTTAGAGCATTCTATACAACCATAGCAGAATATATATTATTTACAAGTATGCACAGAGTGTTCACCAACACTGAGAATATTTTGGGCCAAACATTTTTTCAATACATTTAAAATGGTTGATGTATGTATTACAAAGGGTGCTACTTGACCACAATAGCATGCAAATATAAATTAATAACAGAAAGATATTTTGCAGCTCCCCAAATATTATATTATGAAAGACGTTTCTAAAACCACGATTCAAGGAAAAATTCACAAGAACAATTAGAAAATAATTTGCATTAGATGAAAATGAAAACACAATATATCAGAGTGTGTAAGTGCATCCAAAGTTGTGCTTAGAAACCTATAGCCCTAAATACCTATTAGAAGAAAAGGAAATTCTCAATCAATGGGGTAAGCTCAAACTTTGAGAAGTTAATAATAAAAAGCCAATTAAATCCAAAGTGAGCAGTAGGAGGGTGTGGTAGATAGAATGCAAAAATGACCCCCATGACTTATGCCTTTGTGTAACACACTCTCCTTGAGTGAGGGCTGGACCTGTAACTTGCTTACAACCAACAGAATATGGCAAAGGTGATGAGATATCATGCCTGTGATTATGTTGTCTGATATGGAAAAGGTGAACAAAACCTGTGGATATAATTAAGACCCCTAATTAGTTAGTTTTAGGTGAATCAAAAAGATGATCTTGGAGAGCCTGACTGAATCAGCTGAAACTTTGAAGCCAAGGTCTAGAATTCAGAGACTATCTCTCCTGCTCATCTTGAAAAAGCAAGTACCTGTGCTAATGAGAGGGAACCTTCCAGTTGCTGAGTACTCATCTTCTACAATCACAAGGAACTGAATTCTTCCAACAACCTGAATGAGTTGGGAAAAGGATGCTTAACAGCACATGAGAACACAGCCTGGTGACCTCCTGGTACAGCTCTGTAACACTCTGAACAGAGGATTCAATGGGGCTCCATCAATCACCTGAACCCAGAAATACAGGCATTTACCAGCTTTTCCACATTCCCAGGAACGCTCCCATTTGCCTGAACGTTCATTCATTGCAACTGGGAATAAAAAAAAAAAAAAAATAGTGCAGCCATCGTGCAAAACAGCTTTAGAGTGTCTTAAAATGTTAAGCATAAATTACAATACAGCCCGACCCACAGTTCCACTCCTATGAATCTCCCCATGAGAAATGAAAACCATGGGTCCACACAAAGACTTACATGTGCATGTTTACAGCAATGTTATTCATAATAACCAAAAACTGAAAACCCAAATGCCTAGCAAACGGATAGCACCTAGATGATCAATTGAATTTTTAAAATTTGCAAAGTTAAGTCAATGGAGAAAGGGTAGTGTTTTCATCTCATGGTTCTGGAACAACTGTATACCCACATCCAATTAAAAGAAAATGAACATATTCCTTAATTGGACTTTCTAAAATAATGAACTCAAGATGGATCACAGTCCTAAAGGAGAAAGACGGGACTACAAAACTTTGAGAATGACATGTAAGACAAAATCTAATGGAATGTGATGGGCAGAATCTAAAACAATCCCCAAAGATATCTGCCTGCTGGTATCCATACACTTTCCCATCCACACACAAGTATTTAATCAAACACTAATCTAGGGGCTTCTGTGAAGAGATTATGCAGTTGTAAGTAAGATCCCTAACCTATTGACTTTAAAATAAGGAAATTATCCTGGGTGGACTTGACTTAACCAGGTGAAGTCTTAAAAAGGACTAGGTTCTTCCTGGAGAAACAGATTTAAAGCATCGGAGGACTTGATGTGAATTAGATTCTCCAGGGCTGAGTTTAGAAATAGTGCGGGGCAGTGGCAGGGAATTTGGGCAGCCTCTGGACACTGAGTTGTCCCCCGCTGATAGCCAGCAAGATGATGAAGTGTGCAGTCCTATAACCAAACGGAAGTGAATTCTGACACAATCACGGGAGCTTAGAAGAGGACCACCAGCTCCAGATGAGAACAGAGCCGAGCTAACACCTAGATTTTTGTCTTGTGAGACCCTGAGTGAGAACCAGAATGCTTTTACTTATAACTTACCTAACGATTAATGGGTATTAAGTGGCTAAATTTGTGTTTATTTGTTATGCAATAAAAACAAACAAACAAACAGAAAACGGATACAGTAACTTTTGGCTAGACAAGAGTTCTTAAACAAAATGCATAGATTACAAAAACTAGTATATTGCATTTCATAAAAATCAAATACTTCTGCTCCTTCAAATACACTTATAAAATAAAAACACATTCCAGAGCCTGGAGTCTAATTTTGGCAAAGACATACTTAATCAATTTATTGTTCTATTAATATAGGAACTCTTAAAATTCAATAAGTTGGTACACAGCCCATCATAAAAAAAATGAACAAAGGTTTTGAAAGAACACATCACTAAAGAAGATATGAAAAAAAACAATAGGCACACGAAAAACTGCTCATATTGTTAATTATCAGATAAATGAAAATCAAAAGCACTATTTAGATACATATTCGGTAGAATGGCTAATCTCTTTTTATTAAAGGAACACATTAGAATACTCAATAATATTATTGAGTTTTACTTAAGTATCAGATGTTGTTCCTCCAAGACATATGAGACTGAAAAACAATGAGTTTGTACGATTATTTTATGAGTTTTGAAAATCCACCTTCTTGTAGAAGATGCCCAAAGATTCCTGTGTTGGGGTACTTCTGTTTTGCAGGTCAATAATGGATCTGGGCTCCTATCTGTGGGCTGTCTCTGTTCCATGCCACATGAGCCAAGTGTGAAGGTCAGAACTTCCTTGATATCTCAAAATAAATATGTACAGACAGTCATACACATATATTACCCTACAAACATGCCCACCCAAAACACATGTGTCAGAGATGACTGGTAGGTTGGGAGTAACATAGAAATGAAAGAGAGGTTTATATTGGATCAACACAGATGACTTCAAATTTAACACTAGCTATCCCTGTTGTGGCTCTCATAAACTCAACTTCTGTTCCGTAAGGAGTACTGAAACGCTCTCATTCAGTGTTAACTTACTATCCACGATCAAGTTGCTATCTGAGTTTGAAATAATATATGTTGGGAGTCTCTTAGGGAGGGACTAACAGTGACGGAAAAACATTAGTGGTGGGGGTCCTGATTCCCTGACAGCCTCACACTCTCACAGCTGTATGTCCATCGCTAGTTGGCTAAGTCTTTGGGGGCCTGAAAGAGACCCTAACTTTGCTATAGGATACACCTGACTAGGGAGGAATATGTCAGGGAGGTTTTCACAAAGAAATGACTTGTGGAAGGTCCTTTTTAGTAAAACTTAAGTAAGAGAGAATGAATTGAAAGCCAGTCCTACAGTGAGAGAGAGGGCATGGTAAAAAGGCTTCTGAAACGGGAACTTGCATGGCATGTGAGTGGAGGTGGAATGCTGACTATGTCTGGGAGGCGTTGGCACAGTCAGGGTCAAGGTGGATGGCGAGGGTGGAAATTCTGAAGCCGACTATGAAAGGCCCAGATTTATAAGCGGCCCAAGAATGTCGAACTCTATTTGAAGACAATGGAGGCATTTTAAGTTGGTGGGTGATTTTGCCACTTTGACTTTGCAAAGTAAAATCATTTCACAATGCTGGTATTGAATCGTGCTCTCGTGAAATAGTCATTGCTGTGCTCAAATCCTTTTGTAACTGCTGGTCTCTTGGGTGATAAAAATAGATTTCTAATGTGATGATGTATGTTCATCTCCATCTTTGCTC
Source organism: Rhinolophus ferrumequinum (assembly GCF_004115265.2). Classification (NCBI taxonomy): domain Eukaryota; kingdom Metazoa; phylum Chordata; class Mammalia; order Chiroptera; family Rhinolophidae; genus Rhinolophus; species Rhinolophus ferrumequinum. The sequence goes on along the minus strand of NC_046302.1, from coordinate 51,589,290 downwards.
ATAGAAGCATTTGCTTTTTAATATGCGCTGAAAAGATATAGAGAATTTAAGTCACAAAATGATTCTAAACAAGGCAAAAGAAAGTCTTGTATAAATCTGTAAGGAAGTATACAGTTTGGTGATGTTAACTATATTCAAATTCTAGTGAAACAGAGCTCCAGAAATTTTTCATCTTGCAAAACTGAAAATCTACAGTCACTAAACTATAACTCTCCTTTTCCTACCCACCCCTAGCTCCTGGTAACCACATTCTATTTTCTGTATCTATGAATTTGACTACTTGAGATAACTTATATAAGTGGAATCATACAGTAAACATCTTTTTGGGACACGTGTATTTAATCTACTAATTTGTATTAAAGTAGGAAAGCACATTTTATTTGATTTTAGGTTTCCCAACAGAAAAGTTTGGTGTAGCCCCAGATTATAAGAAATATATACTCCTTATATTTGATAATGATTTATTTTTTACAAAAGTATAAATAGCCACAGCAGAGAAAGTCCCTTTTTAAAAAATAAAGATAATATAAAAAGTTTCAGGGATATTTCTTCTATTATAGGTTTGATAGTTTAGTAAATCAACAAATATTTATTGAGTTCCTGGCACTGTTATAGTGCTATATTGTGTTAACAATGTAGTGTTAACAGTGCTATATTCCAGGCACTGTATTATACTCTGGGGTGGAACAGTGAACTATATAAAGATATCTTTGCTTTTATTGAGTTTACATCACAGAGGAGTGAGGTAATCATTCCTTAGAATAGTTGATAGGTGCAAAATCATCAAGTGATTATAAGTAGTATGAAGTAGTATGGAGAGATGGTATGAAGCTGAGATATACCTTAAAAGAAAGAGCCAGCCAAGAAAAGCTAGGATCAGAACAGGACATTCCAGGGAGAGCAACGAGCTAACATGCAGGCCTGTGGCCTGTGAGTCCCACACATGAATTTATCTAGGAAAACCAAAAAGAACAGATACCTATTGTTAAAAAAAAAAAAGAATCTCCATATTAGACTAAGTGCTCTTGCCTTCATTGTAGTAGTAGACAAATTCCCCTTGTATGGATATTATAGAAATACCTCTTTATCATTTGTGATAAGTAAAGTTCAAGAACATTTCATCTGCTCATTCCCTTCGGCCTTGGACTCATCACCCCATTTCTTAGCCTCGCTGGGTTGCAGGACTGTCGGAAGAGTCAAAGAAGATGAGAGTGATTACAGTAACGTGTGTACTGCAAATTGTTATTTGAGACATCATCATCATCATTTTTAGCAGTAGTAGTAACAGTAGTGATGGTAATAATAGTCATGGTATTTATGCATTATTATTTAGAGATTGAAGGCCAGTTTGAAGCACATTTTGGCCTAGCACCACAGTCTTTCAAAGCAGAAAGGGACCCTTGAGATGATCTAATTATACTTCTTACAAATAAGACTAGATTGGGCTGATCCAGTTAATGATTGGCTGTTACCAGGATCACCGGGTTCAGGAAAACAAGCACGTCATGAAGTCAAGAGCCTGCAATGTCTGGGAAGGCGCAAGTGGCTGCCTGTCTAGCTTTGTTACCTAGACAGGAACACCATGATGAAAAATTGAAACAGAGCCTCCTGATCACCCACCCTTCACATACATCACTGGGGAATAGAATCAGACTCTCCATAGCCAAGTGTTTCCTGGGAATAACTGGCAGATTTGCTATGCGATTCAACATAGATACCAGCCTCTGGAGAATGTGGCAGGAGGATGAACTTGGATACTGTTTTAATTAAATCCTTGGAGGATCCCAATTACTAGGAGAAACCATTGCTCACTTCTTTTGGACTTTTACATATGTAGTCAAGATCAAGGGCGTTTTTAGACGTAATTACCTGTACAACAAATATCACTTGTCTTTAGGGTCTCATATTCTGCCCAGAGTGTATCTCAAAAATAAAGCGGGGAAAGTACAGGCAATCCTTCTGACACATATTACTGGAGTCTCAAGTGCTACTTGTCTCTGTTTATCTTGAATGGAAGCTGTGGCAATAGGGCTAAATACCAGTCATCTGGGTCCTGGGTGACTTGGTGATGTGAAGCAGAAGAAAAGGAAGAAGGAAAGACCAAGTAGTTGAAAGGTTAAGAAGCTTTATTAATTAGCTATATGAACTCAGGCAAGATATTTAACCTTTTTGAATTTCAATTTTTCCCCTTCATTTGTAAAATTGAAACAATTATACCAAATTGTGAAGTCATAAATGTAAAATTTACTGCTTCACCGACTCTGTTTCCAAATACCATTGGAATCCTTTTACTTTCTGTAAAAGTTAATCAGTTAAAACAGCACTAAGGCTCTAGATAGGTTGTTGGGCCTGTCCTCAGATTTGTTCCTTAATTTTGGTTGGCTCTGCTCCCTAAGGCAGGAGGCAGACGAGTGCAGGCTCCAGGCCCAAACTGCTGAGCCTGCTAGCTTCTGACTAGGTTAGGGCATTGGTGGCACTGTTAGAAAATGGGAAAAGGGAAGAATTCAGACTGTTCCATCTTTTTCTGCTTTGGACAGTGTCCCTGGCAGCAGCTGGCGTCTTAGTGTCTCTATTCCTCCTGGACAGGACCACTGTGATTCCAGATGACATACTTGACCTTGGCCCACGGGCATCAGTGACACAATCTCTTCCCTTCGTTTCTCCAAAATTTGGGTAGAAGTTATTTTCTGATGTTTATAATCATGGATTACCTAAAATCATTCAATGATAAACTGTTGGGAAAGTAAGAGATTTCGTGGAAGCCAGAAAATCTAGTTCTGATCTAGGGGAATAATAAAGCACTCTTTTTTTCAGGATGGGAATATCTGATAATCCCTGGTACTTCAGAGCACGTATTTTAAAGCATGTATCAGGCAGGGTTCAGGAGGAAAGTCTGTAGTCTGAGCACACTGGAAGGTGAAAGAAGATGGTGTGCATTGAGCTGGATCCCTAAAGATCAGAACCCTCAGTGGGTAAGTTAGGAATAAGAAACATATGGCACAAATAGATGTCTACTTGTGCCTTCACTTTTGATAAAGTGAAGAAAAAAAAGGAAAAAAAAATATTCAAATTCCAAACATTCAAATCCTTAATTCTCCTTACCTCTGTGGCCCAAACAGATGCTAAGATACAAGCCTCTGAGAAGACCCAAAGACAGAGCACCAAGAAGCAATGGTTCCTAAACAGAAGCCATGAGTGAATAAGCCTCCAGGAATGTGAGTTAGTGTATATAACCCTGGGGCTTTGGACCATGCCACGCTGGACAAGAAGTAATAGGGACCCAGGATTTTCTTCTCTATACGTTTGGTCAGTGTTGGACGCAAAAGAACTTTGCATGAGATTTGAAAGTACATCAGCAGGTGTTTACTTTAAAAGGTCAATGTAAAAAAGGCGTACTCAGGTTTTGGTGTGTCTCTGGGCTGCCTTTCTTGGCAGCAGTCTGTCCCACAGCTCCTGCTCCTATGTCATCTCTTTTTTTGTTTTAGTATTTTGGGGTTTGTTCTTATTTTTTCAATTCCTGGCCAAGTGCCCATAAGGTTCAATGGAAAGATAACAGCTCCCCCTACTATGGGTCATTCATAATGGCAAAGATAGAAGCTGGGCAAGAGGACAGGCCAATGAGGATTCCAGTTTTCCCTACTCTTCCTCATTTCATGTTAATATTTTTTTATTTTCCACACCAACCAGTTATTCTGTGACATCAGCTCAGCACTAGATGCAGAGGAAGCAGATGAACTAAGGCTACTTTCTTTACCAGTTCCCACAATTTCAAAAGGTCAAATTAGTATAATGAATCTCTTATTCCACATAATTTCTAGTGGTTCTGCTTCTCTGAGTGAACCCTCAATAATGAAATAACAAGCAATATAATTAGACCTACAAAGACATAAAGTGGAATAATCAGATTTAAAAAATAACTGTAAATTTAGTAAGTTCAAAGTAATGAGTAGCCATTGCAATTATGGGGGGAAAAGTGATCAGTTGGAGGTAAGAGCTAAATGAGACTTCCAGAAATGAAAACATTAAAACCTAAAATTACAAACTAGGTCTACATTTTGAACTGCAGATGAAAAGAATGTGTAAAATGTGTGTGTCTGTGTGTGTGTTTATCAGTACAGAGTCAAAGAGATGAATGTTGATGTGGTAATTAAGAGATAGGAAGATCAGAGTGAGAAAAAGAGCTAATTTAAATCATGTCTAAATTCTTTCAGAAAGTAGAAAAAGAGAGCACACATTCAAAAACCAGACATGAACAACAGAAAAAGGATAAATAGGTATATGATCATGATCATAGAAGTAATACGTAAAGAAAAAACAAAAACCTAGAGATCATTTTCTGTGTGTGTGTGTGTGCATACAAAGAAATATATAGTATGTGTGCATATATATATATATATATATACACATATACATATACATACATACATACATATATATATATATATATATATATATATATATATTTGAGGTGTGATCACAAAATATGGTGAATGCTATTGCCAAGTGTCATCCAACAGAAAGGCAAGGATCTTCAAGACAGGAAGCGGCGCATGGAACCTCAGTAACAGTGTGTGACAATTTTCAACTTGTTTGGTGCAGTCAGATGGGTGTGAGCTACGGTTGAGAGAAGATGTGTTTTAAAGTATGCCATAAATCATCCTCCATCATGACAATGCTCCGTGTTACACATCACTCCTGGTATATGGCAAATTCTGTCAAATAGGAACATTACGATGTGTCCTCATCCACGTCATTCACCCGATCTGGCACCATGTCAGAATCAAAATGATTCAAGACATCAAGGCAGCCACGACAGCACAACTGAAGACACTCATGAAGGAGGACTTCCAGAACTGCTTCAGAAAGTGGCAAGAAGGATGGGATAAGTGTGTTTGAAGTGAGGGGGAGTATTCTGAGCGTGATTAATGGCAATGTGTCTTTTACTGTAATATATTTTTTTAATTTAAACATTCACCATAGTGTTTGATATCACCTAATGCATATGCATACACACACACACACACACACACACACACAATGAATTTCTTGTTTCTGTGGGAATTTGTCTTTCCTCAGATATCGAATACTGACTATTATTTCTTCAACACTGTGCAGACTCTGAAATACTTGACATCTCAGATTCTGAGAAGCTGTTTCTGACGAGGGCTCTGAGTCAGTTCTGCCTTGAATATGTTCATGCAGATGGTCAAGGATCCAAGGAAGAACTTCCATGGAGAACTTGGGAGCTATGGTTATTTTCTCCCTAATACTTTATCTATGGTTATTTTATCTCTAATACTTTATCCCCAATTCTCATTTTAATCCTGAATGTTGCTCTCCATTTTTCCCACTCAGTGAAGTTGTCAATCTGTGTGCATACAAACATATACACACATGCACACATACATGCAAAGTACATGGATATTTTATACACATACATATTTATACATATAATAAAATATTGGTGAAATAATCTTCAATCATATCAATGAAATTAATGATATTAAATAATCTATTATATTGATGCAAAAGTAATTGCAGTTTTTGCAAATATTTTTTACCTTTTAAACCACAATTATTTTTGCACCAACCTAATATTAAAAGAAAAAAATCAGATTGTCTTACAAAGCATAATTTAACATGATAGAATATAAAATAATACAAGAGACATGACTGAGGGCAAAGGGAAGAGTCAGAATGCTTCTTTAAAAAGAAAAGACAAAGATATATTAATACTAGGCAAATGCAAATAAGAGAATAGGCCAAATTCAGACTGAAAAGTGTAAAGAACCTTCATGATGCTGAAGGATACAAATGTCAATAAAAGCATGAATTATAAATATCTGTGCACACAATAGCCCAGCAACAACTTTTATAGGACAGAAAAAAAAGTTGCTGAAAGGAGAAACAAAACGCACTAAAAATTAAATATTTAAATTCTCCACTCTCCATTCAAAATGTTTTAAAAATAGAATGAATATAGGTTTAAATTGTATAACTAATAAAATAGTCCTATTATAGATGTATATCAAATTCTAAACATGCTTTTTAAGTATTAAAGACACATTCATTAAAATTACCATAACCAGAAAGAAAATTTCATTACTTTTCCAAAAAAAAAAAAATAATACAAATAATGTTTTTTACCAAAATTAAGTAAAAATTAGAATAAATTTAAAACCACCAAAAAACTTTTTTCTATCTGGTATATTTGGGGGAGAGTTTTGTGTGTTTTATGTTTGCTTTTCATAGCAACAAGTAAATATCACCCAATATTCTGGTCTCCAATCGCCAGCAAAGACATCCTCTCATTGTAGCTGAATCAAATTCAGTGGATAGGGTCCTGTATAGGGGCCTTAAACAGAAACAATTTGGTTAAAACAAAGAAACAAAAAAGACTAACAAAGATCTAACGGAGAAACAAAGAATGACCACTTTTTAGTTTTGGAGACATACATAAAAAAACCCCAAAGCATACGAGTAGGAAGATAATAGCTTCAGATTTTTACACACCAAGTTATGTGGAAGCAAAGAACATGAGATGAAAAATAGGAATTCAAAGTATTAATTGTTATTTTGATCTGTGTGTCTGATTTTTTTATAGGGCCTAAGATGATGCCAAATTTGTGCGAGCAATATGTTTCTATGAGGTTTTAACATTTTCTTTGAAACATCTTAAAACTGTATTGTGTAGTGTGTTTTTACTAGATTAGCACTATGTATAATGTAGATAGTATGAGAAAGGATGAAGATAATACTCACTACCTACAATTTTAAGAGAGGACAGGGATAATGACTAGTTAAAGGAATATAAGAAGACAGAAAGCGACAATTAGCTTGTAGAAAAATGCCCTCTCTCTCTCTCTCTCTCTCTCTCTCTCTCTCTCTCTCTCTCTCTTCCTCCCTCCCTCCCTCCTTCCCTACCTCCCTCCCTCCCTCTCTCTCTTTGCTTCAGTGGATTTGATCATGGTCGTTTCAGTGGAAGACTCTTATCAGCTAAAGGTTCTGTCTAACACAGAACTCTTCCCACATATTGCCAGTCAGCACAAAGCAAAGCAGTTACACAGATGGCAGATGGATAGGATGGTTATTAAAAACAACACCTCTGAAGATCTGTGTGCACTTTGTCCAAATCAATACATGTATCTATTTTTATATAAACTAAGCCAGTACCTGATGTATAGTGGAAAGGGTCAGCAGAAAAAGCTTACATTTCTCCCCTTGAAAATACACTAGTTGAAAAGGGGACATCTAGAAATGGAACACCACTTGCAGCTTAATTTTAAATTATGACTGGGCATCATAAATTGGCATTTCGTTTATCACTAAATCCAAGTCTTTATTTCTTGGCAGCTGAATATGCTAGGTTTGGTACTATTCAATTAATATTTCAACATTTGTCAAACTGAAGATATCCCTCTCTAGGTCTCATTTTAGTCTGGATGGATGGAGGTGGAAGGTAGAACATGGAATATATGCTTCATAGAGAAACAAACCATTATCTACATAAAATCAAAGCTTTATCAGTAGTTATATTAATAACTTAATTATATTTATCTACTCTCTCAATAGTCTAAGAAAGCCTTTCTCAACAGTGATTTTAGGACATATTTAAGCTCTTTTGCCTTAGACATCATCACTTCTGCATAATGGATTAACTTCTTTCCTATGGAAAGTCTGGATCACTTATCTCCATTACTCTAGGCCTTATTGGCAAATAAATTAACTTGCCCAAAACTTCAGGTTTATAGAAACAAAGACCTTTGATCCACTAGTTGAGAAGGACTGGACTCAGATTTTATTTGAAAGTCTTTAAGTACCTCTTAGTACAATGAACCACAAATAAACCCCACTCATTTTTTCCCAAACCATAGCCCCTATCGAGTAAGCAAGTAACCACTAAATGGCTTAGTAGGGAACTTAATAAGCTGTGAAAATATATAGAAATTGATCTCAAAGGGCTAACAAATTTAAAGGTTATTTAAGTATAATATAGAAATACTGTATTCAGTTGATTATTCTTCCCATTAAAAAATACTTACACCTACTAAGAACCAGGAATTATGCTCCACTTATAGAATTTGACAATGAATAAGTCTTGTGTTTCCTCTTAAAGCACTCATCATTGTTTCAGGGATAGGAATATAAAGAAATTATTACAATACTAGATATAATTGAACAATATAAAGGGTTACAAGATTATACATGATGCAGTAAAAAAATACTGCCATTAGCAGTATTTAATTGGACCATGTGAAATTGCAAATATTTCATGGTTTTTTATTTACAGGAATTACAACCGTATGTAGGTCATTCCAATATTATTAGTTCTCATAGCGTTAAAATTGAACTTGATCTTGAAAAACGATATGTTTTTCAACCACTCTAACGATATGTGGTTAGAGTTAGGTTCTGCAACAAGCGACCTAAATATGACAGTAGCTTAAACAAGATGGGATCTTTTTTCTCTCTATTAAATTGATTTTGGATGTAAGAGATCCAGGACCGGTCTGTACTCTGCACCACAAATTCCTGGAGTGACTTTGGTCTCTGCAAATTTACACTCTGATGTCTGATCCTGGTGTGAGCCTCAGTTACCCCTTTCCAGAAAGCAGGAAGGAGGAAATAATGAAATATAGGGACAGAGGATATATGCCACCTGTCACTTTAGGAGAGTTTCAGAAGGATGCTGCAAAGGACTTTGCACATCCTGTTGGGCAGAATCCAACCAAAAAGCTATGCTTAAACTCAAGGGATGTTGGGAAGTGTAGTATTTTGTAGGCAGGCAAGTGCCACCTATTAATTCTAGTACTATGATGAAAATGAGTATGGGAATTGAGGCTGAACCAGCTTCTTTGTCACTAAGAAACAGTTTATTCATTGTATGAGAAATGGGAAAGGCCTGGCAGAAAAAAACAAAAACATGTACAAGGTATAAAATATTAAAAGTATACAGAGCATTCAGATGACTGTATTTTATCATGGAAGGGCCAAATCTGAGCTCAGGATAAATGGAAGGAGCTGCACTTGAAACAAGAAGACTAGGTCAGACAGTAAAGGGCCTTATACATTAAGCTTAGAATATTGGGACTTATCTTCAATAAATAGCTAGTGAAGGATTCTGAGCTGGTGACTGAATGAATATTTTGCATTTCGGAAGATCATTCTGGCTGCAGTATGCAAAAAGGATTGGGAAAGGACAAGAATGACAAAAAAAGAATAAGCATTTTTTTTTTTTCTTGGAGAACAATGACCTAATTTCACAAATCCATTGCCTTTTTAGCAATATGGGTAAAAAAGTTAAAGTAATAAAAATATGAAACAATAATTCTAATATGCTCAGTTTATTCCTTAATTGGATTTAAAAAGATATAATTTTAACTCTAAGCAAATTTCACACAGAAAGAGTAAATAAAGTGGGGGTGCTCTTGGGTATGGAACCACTGTCTAATTTTGATGCTAATAATGGCAAATAAAAATGATTTTTAAATTTCTACAATTAATTTCACACAAAAAAATTAAAAATTGAACATATCAAAGTTATTATTTTATTATGTGAAATGTTGATATTTAAAATTACATTAATTTGTTAAACAGTGATTTTTGTAAATATGAGGCTCAAAGTCTTATTTTGCAAAGGAAGTAATTCTTTGGCCGTGAAAATGTTAGGAAGCATTATAATCATGCTGTTTTATTGTAAAGAACTTTTTAAAATGCACCTTTGCATTTCTTTTGAATTCCATCTTATAACAAGCTGAGGTGGGTCAGAAGAGTGTGTTGAAGGGGAAATGATATAAAATTTGCAGTTATGGTGCTGATAGCTGTTTGGACACTTGACTTTGTTGTTGTATCTAAAAACTAATAGAGTGGTTCATAAAACTGACTGCAGAGCACATTTCAGGACTAATAAAACAAATTGACTATTGATGATGTGCACAGGGCAAATCCAATTGCATCTCACAAAGCTTTATATTGCTCTATTTCTTCTTTAATGCTTTCTGTGTATTTATTTCAATGTAAAATTTGGGTAATAGATGAAAGGGATGCAACGAGGGTAGGCAGAATATGTCTTGGACTTGAGAATCAGATCTCTAGCAAAATTCTGGGGTCCCCTCCCCCCGGAGCTCTCAGTCTCTGGACACCTCATTTAAATTCTCTTAGTTTCAAATTCATAGAATTCAACGTAGAGCCCTTTTTAGGTATTATGTAAAATGGTGTGAATGTTTTATAAACTATATAATGTAATACAAGTAAAATTATTAATTTAAACTATGAATAAGCATGTGGATGATATCAAGGACCAATCTAGAAAAGCACAGATTCACACACACACACACACACACCCCACACCACATGCACAAACACAAACAGTTAGAGATTGCCTTCTTCAGATTTTCCTGTCATACCTTGCTTTTTCTCACTGATACATTAGAAGAAAAGGAGGGATTTCCTTATCATACCTTTCCCGGAATTTTGGCATAACTCCATGTTATTGTGAAGACAATATTTTATCTTTCACTCTACCCCTGCTACCGGATGCATGCGTGACAAATGCTACACGCATGGTACTGCTGCTCTTTGGAACTGGGAAATATAATTAGCAGGTACATGCAAAACACTTTAATGACAGCCCCTCTCTGAATGCCTACACCTGCCGGACACCATAATAATGGGGCCCATCTGCCATTTGAACATTGATCAAATGTCCCACTGAGGCTTCAAAAATATGTGCTTCGGCTCATTGTCATCACAGAGTTGGCACAACCCCCTGACTGGGATCAGGGATACTGTAAAATATTCAACATCTGCTGCTTCACTGAGCAACATTTTGTTTTATTTAATTCCATAAGCTTATTTGCATCCTCTTAATTTTCTTATACTGGGGATTAATCATTCATGAAAATAATAATTACAAAACTCATTTAAAAGCTTGAAGTAAAGCAGGCTTCTTTTGATGGACATTGCTTCTGAAAGAGAAGGGAAAAAAAAGATGCATGCTTAAAGGAACTTCAAAGCTAGATGTTCTAAAATTGGGATTGCCTCAATTTTTTTCCTCCAATAAAATTAGGATTGTTCCTTATTGACAAGGGTAGGGGAAGAGAAGGCATTGTAAATTATGGACAGCTCTGTGTGGTTGTAAGAATATTGAAACATTCTCTTTATTTTTATATTATTGAAAGAAAAGCTCAATAAAATGACCAAAATTATATAACAAAACATAAAAATTGAAAGGAATTTTAGAGCTCATTTTGCCAACCAGGATTTGTGTCAGAGGATGACACTCTGGTATGCCAAAGAGTTGATTATTCAGCATGTGCTCTTCAACTCTCACTTCCATATGAAGAAATAGATTTCTTTTGTGGAGAAATCTGATTTTTAGAAAATACGTCTTTATACTGAGCTCAAATGGGTCTTCCGACAATTTCTAATCTGTCATCGGAAACTATCATTTTGAGGGTCATAAACTACATCTAAACATCTCTTCCACTGAATTATTTCAGTATGTGCAGAGAGCTGTCACATGCACTACAATTGTGTTCTCCACCCAAGTCAACACCAACAGGCCCTTATCCATATTTTTCGTTATCACTGATTCCTGCCCCTGTCCTTAGTTCTGACTCGCTCGACCAGACCAAGTCATCTTCCCTGGGTATGTGCCACTTCGAAATTCTGCCTACCCCTGGGGGACTATTAAATTTGTGAATATCATGATAATACTAACTTTTTTTGCTTACACATTTTATTTCACTAGTTTAATTTACAAAATAACATTTGTTTAAACAGTCATTTCAAAATAATTTTATCTTCACAAAAATTCTCTTGAGGTGGGCATTGTTCCTTTACTTTATAAATGAGAAAACAGATTCTCAGACCAAGTAGGTAATTTTCTTAAAAAAAAATAATATGGTGCATTCATTGAGCTCTTGTTCATTATCATTTACTAAGCACTGTGTTTTTAATCTCCCAAGAACTCTGAATTAGGTGCCATTAATATTCTCATAATAGAGTTGGCTAAGTGCGTTGCAAAGTGGTTAAGAAACTTTCTCAATGCACAGTTAGTAATCAACAAAGTCAAGGCCATCTAAACAGCAGTTGTGAAATTTTCATAAAGCGTCTCACAAGTGCTCAGCTTCACCTGTGTCAAGTATTATATTAGACATCGGAGTTATAAAAATCAACAAAACAGTTTCTGTAATCAAGGTGCTTTAGTACGAATAGTAGTGGTTCAGACATAAATAAATGCAATAAAATTTTGCAAGGGGCATTACAGATGAATGCACATCTTAAGGATGTGGACTTATGGCACAATAGAAATTGGTACTCAATTTTTCTTTACTAGTTGGGACAGATGGGGGTTTAGAAAAAATATAACCCCTGATATTGAGAGATGGGTTGGTATTATCTTTCTAGCCAGTCAATTTAGAAGCAAGTATAGAATTTTCTGTACAAAGCTAAGGAATTGTAAAATAGATATACGAGGGTGAAATTACAAATACATCTACGTCTTCTATGTTATTCTATGGCTTGACTATAAGTGGAAGAGAAGGTGAACCATACTAAAATCAGATAGAAGGCTGAGATGTAGTTACCAGATCATAGAGAACCTTTCCTACTAGGGCCAATGTTTAGAGTATTCATTTGGGAATCATTTGAAAGATTAAAGCGAAAGAAACAATGTGATTGGTTCGATATCATTTATTCATATTTACTGACCCCCATTTATTGAGTATATGCATTGTGCCAAATGCTTAAAGAGTCAGTCAGTAATCAAAACCATAGAAAACCTTGGACATGTGGAGCTTATTTTTGATCAGCATTTTAGTAAGATAATTTTGCAGATAGTATAGAGATCATAATGTCAGGAAAAAGGTTGGAGGCAGAGATGTTAATTTGAATCTATTGAAACTTTTCAAATAATAAATACAGGCCTGAATTTAAGCATTATTAGTGGGGATGAAGAAAAGTTTATATGTAGCTGAAATTTATAGGATTGGTGACTGATAGGATCTGAAGCTAGGAGAAAGAGAATAGTTCCTTAATTAGGTTTGAGTATAAACCTAGGTTTATCTGTTTGCCTTTTATGTTTCTAATTTGATTTAAAAATGCATTGAAATGGAGACAGAATCTCCTAACAAATTACTAAAGATTTTCTTCATCCATGTAGATATTGGTACACTAATCCACAACATATACTGGATTTGTTTCAACGGCTACAAAAGCCGTATTTCACCACAAAAGGAGAAGGGGTTGCTGAGTTAAACTGAGATTCTGTAAGTCCTGCCCCTGCCCTCCAATTCAAGGGGAGGAGGTCACATAGGGACAAAAACCCTTGGAGATGTGGATCCTAGGCCACCCGAATACTGATCGCCAGTCATCTTTCAAGCAAAGCAGGGCACTAGGAAGGTAGTGAGAATATCCTGCATATATTCATTTACTTTTAAACTTCTTACACTTACTTTTATTAGTTTCATTGACTTGTGTGACTTCAACCATTGCTTTCTTCATATTATCCAATGTGTTCCAACTCAAAATCTCTCCCAAAATTCAGGCCAGCTTTTCCCATTGACTGTTATTTGTCATTATCTGAATGTCCTACCAAAGCCTTAATTACAACATGCCAAATCATGTCTGATGATTCTTCTATACCTGCTGTAGCTTCTCTTGAAATTCCCATTCTGTTAGTCAGCCATCATCCTCAGTGAATTGGGATAATTACTTTTTCTTCCCTGTTGTACACCAGCATTTAGATTTCTTCTCCCACGGTCTGTCTCAAGCCTTTCCCCTCTTCATTCCTTCAACTACTTCCACACCCTCGTTCTGTCCAAATTAAACCAAATGAAAATATGTATATCAGGTCTTTTTACCTCCTCTCTGTTATAATCCTGTTTAAATTAATTTTACCCAATGGAGGGGATTAGTATTCCTGAATGCTGATAAAATTATATTATACTGCTCAAGACTAGATAATGGATTCCTGTTGCCTACAGGGTATTGTTCACGTCTTTAATTTCACAAAACTGCCCTTAGTAATCCTTTCCTCTCCGGCCTTTTCAGGTTTATCTGTTGCTATTTCCTTTCATACACTCATAGAGTAAAATGTCACATACTAGATTACTTTTTATTCTGCAAAAGTAGTGCATGTTCTCCTATTTTCATGTCTTTGCTCTTGTGACATTATCTTCAAATACCCTTAGTAAGAAGAACCTTTCTCTCCCCTAAAATTTTACAACATTTTATTTTCCTTGCTCTTACATAGCACCTCATGACCTTTATTGTAGTTTTTGTTTGCCTGTTTTTTTCCTTCCATTTTTTGGGAAGAGGTGTTGATTACAAAGTTTGGCATCACCCATGATTCCTAGTATGTGTGTAGCACATAATATCCACTGGATATTTTTTAATTAATATATGTTAATAATAATGCCAGAAACAAATCTATTACAATTTTTTAAAAAGACATTATGTTCAAAACATATGAAAATCACATCTAAATAATACATTTTATTTATGATGTGCATTTATACATATATATATATATTTATATATATATATATATGTATTAACATATTCTAGATGTATTAACAAAGGGTCTTTTTTTTTAATTTTAGCAGAGTCTTCACAGTTAGTTCTCTGGTTTTCTTTGGAACAGTTTTCAGAATACAATAAAAATGAGCTTTTTCTTAGTTCCTCAAGAACAGTGGAGAAATGGGTATACAAAATGTAAACTGAGATTATAAGCTATTTTGAAAGAGAACATTTAGTACACCTGTCACTTAAAATCTGGTTTAGAATACCAATTCTTAATGCAATATTAAAATTTACATTTCTCAAGGGTTAGGAGTTTAAATAGTGCTGTAAGGAAAATAAAAAGCAAAAACAACAACAAATACAACTTCCCCTACTGTCACAGAGCTCTGAGATGGGACACCAAGCTAGTATACCTTTAATAATGTAACATGCAGTGAAACATCTACATACAGAAACTTTATGTCATTTATTGCCTTATAAAACTGTAAGTGCCCTCTTAGAGTCAGTATATTCTGACACTTTGCTACCCACAGACCTAGGCTGAAATCCACAGGAGTGAGGCATTAAAAATTGAAAGCAGAAAGCAGTTCTCTCAAATTGCATAATTGGAAGCTACTGAAACATCTCAAAGATGGGTGTAATAACAAGTAGGCTGCCAACAAAACATGAGTAATCTGGTGCTGTATTTAAATTATTAACTGACCCCTTGGCAGACTGAATCGTGAAAAAGAAACCTTCAAAGAAATAAGAGCTGTATTTTGCCAATCTCGTGCAGTTGAAAGACTATCAACAATCTGTTATACTAACGTTACCTTAAAAAAACAAAAACAAATTTCAAGACTCATAGGAACAATACCCTTAACACATTCTTTACAGTAATTGGCACTTTTAGGGTGCCTATAAAAAGGTATCATACCTTCCTATAAATTCAGTATAACAGTACGATCATACTTTATGTGCATAATGCCATCAGTAGAACAAATGATACTCATGTAAAATGTCATTTATTCTTTCCCATTAAGGGATGACTTCTAGAAGTCACTTTCCAAAATAAGACCGTCTATAGATAAACAGCTATGTTTCAAAACCAAAGGAGATAGCTCTGCCAAGGACCTCCCTTGTTCCCTGGCTAATGCCTAAATGTGTGTCAGAGTATCATCCCTTTAGTGTTGTTTGTGTTGAAATTGACCTCACCCTGGGAGAACAAAGCAGAGCTAGTAGAGAAAGGTGTTTTGGATAAACATGAGAATACTACATAGGCTCCAGGATAGAGCAATGGGGATGTTCTATCTATTAGGTCCAACAGATAATTTCCTGGTTATATTTTAAGAGAAGTTATAAGTATACTGAAGCCAATTTGCACTACTCGAGACGTGTGTATATATATAATTTGTCTTCATTAAAGCTCAAAATTTGGCACATATGTGTGTATATATGTATATTATACATATATATATACATATATATGTGTGTGTGCATGTATGCATGCATGTATATGTATATATTATGCTACTGGACTTGTTTTATCCCATCCCATTTATTCTGCCATTAAACAATTAGACATTTCAATCAGCGAGTTTGCAGTTAATGTTTGTGAACATGTCCTACCAGACATTCACTCAATCTATCTATGCACAGCGGCTATGATACTCCTTATCTCCTAGCAGAAACTGCTATGTGTATATTTTCTTCAGAACTAACTGCAACGGTCTACTGTGAACAGCCCTGGTAAAAATGTGTTACTTCACAGTTGATGGGAGGAAAGTGTACTTATAAATAAGAAGGATTTGCTTTGAATGGATGTAAACAACCCTTAACCCTTTCCAAAGAAACAAGAGACTGACTACAGGGTAATGGGGAATTGACTCTGTTTGAATTCTTCAAAGCCTTGGCATCAGTATGGGTCACAGCATTGCTAGAAAACAAAGTGCAGTTCATGGACTTCTGATTATCCTCAATTTCCTGTACTGAGCCAATGTCTTCATCTTTGTATCCCACACCTTACCTGGACGTGCATTGCAGTGTCTGCACTTGATCTTTTTTCATTTTCTCGTCTCGCTAACATTGCGACGCACCCACAACTTCTTTATTAACTGGTTTTCCTAAATTGAAGCTTGTCTTGTTATTCAACAAATGTGTTTTGAGCTTCCAATATGTCTCTCAAAATCCACTGTCCAGAACCTCCAGTGATCAGTGACCTTCCTACTCCAGGTCAGCTGCATTTGCAGCATCCAAGAGTCTCTGTTAGGACTTTTTAGAAAAGAATACAGGATCATGGGCATCACTCTAGAACTTCTGAATCTGAATCTGAATTTTAATAAAGCCCCCGATGATTTGTATGCATATTAAAGTTTAAGAAGCACTGCTCTATGACACCTTCCAGTGGAATCTCCTGGATGAAATCATTGAGTAAAGTCCTCTCTAAAGATCACTCTTGAAATTTCATGAGTCAACTTTATTCTCTATTAACACTGAATTGTTTGTAATTCCCCACCCCTTGAAAGCAGTTCTTTCTATGTCGCCACATTTTTTGCTTATAGGCAAATTAGTGCTACCCAATGGTTACAAGTTAGGTATTGGCATTAGAAAAAACTGCATTAAATTCTCAGTAAAATATGTTAATAACTGAAGATTCTGGAGAAAATCACTTGACTCCTCTGAACAGTTATTTTTTTCATCTTAAAATAGGGATAACTGTAGTATGTATCCTGTGAAATTGTCATGAGGGCTCAATAAGCCATGTAAATAGGCAGAAAACATTCAGTCAGTGTCTGGCATAGCTAAAGGCAGGTTTCCTCATTCTTCGTGACCGAAAAAATACTTGGGTGAAATGTCCTCTTGTTAACTCTCTCCAACTTCCCCCTGAATCAGGTACATTTCCTTCACACATCCTTCATAACTTTTATATCTGAGTTATTATTTTATCATTACTTACTTAGGGAATTACCTGTTTATGCCAACCTGGTTGCATGTTTGGTGGATTCACTTTTCTATCTTTTGTTTCTAGGTCTTCATTTCATCACAGCTCTCCACTGCCTCACATATCCATACAGTATGTCATATTTTGTGATTTTGACTCATTATGTTTTGATGATAAATGTTAATTTTTAAAGATGCATCTTAAGGAAACAGTGTTTTTAAACACCCCTTTATACCACAAAGCACGTCCCAAACTCTCTGTCCCCAAAGCGTTCACTTGTTTATAACCTAGCTATATTTAACCAACACTTGTGTGCTCTTCCCCACTATCAAATGGATAGGTATTATAAATTTTATAGCAGTGCTCCTAAACCTGACATTGCAGTCTGCGAGCACCCTCATAGTTCTCTACTTTATATATTATTTTTATGGTGAGAATTAAAGCTTTTATGAGGCTGTAATTTTTGACGTTACCATCACTTCCTGGGAACTCAATGTTATCCTGTTCTACAAAGAGCTAAACAGGAGAAAGAATGCATTTCCAAGGTCAAGTGAATCTTCTGAATCTGGAAGTGAGAGGCTCTAAGCAAAAAACATCCGTCCATTTGGTTAAAAATGGATTTACTACATTACAAAAAAAGTAATTTTTAATAACACAAGTTACTTTTATGTACGAAAAGATCTAAAAATTAGAAGGCTAATACTTGAAATCTCCTACATATTTGATTACTGTGAATAAAACCAATATATTTTAAGAGAATATCAGTTATATAAACTCTATCAAAGCACGCTGTTTAAGGAGAATCAACTAAACTCTTAAAATAAAATAGTACATATCAATGAAAAGTAGCATTGTTTCATGAAAAGATATAGATTGCAGCATGCCTTGAATATGCACTTTGAAAAGTTTAAAGGACATATATGGTGACTGTCCTGGAGGAACTTGAAACACAATAATAGAAAACATGTTGGAAACCAACGTGGAGGAACACTTTGGAAATTTCAAATAAAGAGGAATTATGAAAATATTGATGGAAAACAGATAAGGACATATTCAGAGGTAACTTCATTTTATGTTATTGACAGACCCAATTCACTAGGAAATGGCTTAAGATTCACCTCACGAAGCATTGTGGTATAAAGAGAGTAAAATAGCTTGGAATCAGCTGTGTCCTCGTAAAATGTTCAAGAACAAGTTATCCCATTTATCTGACATTAAGTTCTCTCATTTTAAAAGTTACCTTTAAAAGTTTTACCTCACAGCATTATATTAGATATTGGATTCTATCATATTTTCCACTATTTTTTCAGATAAAAATTCCCACAAACTCAATTCACCCTTTTAAGCTACATTAATTCAGGTTTCTGTTTTGTTTGTTTGTTTGTTTGTTTGCTTTAAGTATGTTCACTACCTAATTCCAGAACATCTCCATCACTCCAAAAAAGAATACCTGTATTTTCCAACTCCTCCCTCCCTCATCTCTGGGAAACTGCTGAGCTGCTGTTTGTTTCTATGGATTTGCATATTCCATAGGTTTCAAATGAATAGAATTATACAATCTGCAGCCTTTGCGGTCTCACTCAGATCTAAAAGCAGTTGTAATTGCTTTCCTGTATTTTAGTTTCCTGTTTATCTCTGATTATTTCTTAAGTCTGATCATGAGTTTTCAGTGTGTACAGTATAGGATTTCTTGAAGAACTCCTCTAAGTTTTGTACAGGATGACCAAGGAGAGTCAAAATGTTTGCAACAAAGCAGTTTCATTTGAGGTGAAGTGCACTCGTGGAATGTCACGTCATTGTAGGAACCAGGGTTACCAGAGGAAGGGGTGTTCTCACTTGGAATGGGGATACCAGAGTAAAAGGATTTGGGGAAATTGCCCCTTAGAGCTTTCAGAAATAGTCAGGAGAAACTTTGAAGAGTATTAAATTCCTATGTGGACAAATGAGGGCAATAATCATCATATATTGTACATTAAAGAACATGTGACCCCATTTTTCAAAAATAGCCTAAGACCTCTGAACATGCTTGTTATATAACTGTTTTCATGTTTGTGTCTTGTATCATACTTAGGCTGTAAAACAAAAAAGAGCAGGGATCTGATGTGTTTTCTTTTTTTCATTCCTTTCCTTTTCCTTAGTACTTGAACAATTCGCATTGGTGAACATGGGCTGGCACTACACATTTTTTTTTTTCAGAGACAAAATAATTCTCAATATCTTTGTTTTTTTCTCTATGATACTTTTAAATTTGATACTCTTCTTTTTTTTAATGTCTTGGTAGTCCCTGTTATTGTCCTAGAATTAAATACCAAATAGATATTTTTGATGTATGTCCATCTTTTAGGCTATTAAGTTTGCCTGTTCATTCATTCATTCCACAAACATTTATTGAACAGTGTGTGTGTGTGTGTGTGTGTGTGTGTGTGTGTGTGTGTGAGAGAGAGAGAGAGAGAGAGAGAGAGAGAGAGACAGAGAGAGAAAATGAACTGAACAGGATGAAGGGGTTCACGCTTAGATTCATTTATGATTCTTTCAAGCTTTGTTTCTCTCTCCTTTGGGCAGTTCTGTCAACACTCTAGTAAACAAGGGTAAATGTGTTTCCTACATCACAACAAGTTATCAAAATATTTCTTGAGATGCTTTTGATTCTTTCCTCACACATGGAATTTTAAGCACTGCCTGTGCCATACTAATTTTTTTCCCTTAAGATTACATCTAGGCCATCTCCAGAATTGTTTTTGCTCCTAAATACTGAAATGCACTGGATGATTTATTTTAGCTTTCTTGCCTCGGCTTGTGTTCATTTTCTATTTATATATCTCCTTCTATTTATATGTATCTATACACAACGAAGGACCTTTTATGACTGATTTATTACACTTGAATTTGGGTTTTAGTCACAAGTAACATTTTCCTTTTGAAAAAAAAAAAGTATGTGAGACTTTAATCCAGTGGTCTAAATATATTACAAATAACCCCAAATCAGAATCACATTTTCTCTGCCATTGATGCTAGAATAAAAAATAAACTAACCTCCCTTATCTGCTCATATCTTTGACCCCTTGTATTAAATCAGTGTCACATGTATAAGTTTCAGTGTAGTTATAAAAAGTCGTCCTTATGAGCTGAGTATTTGGGAACTTCACTTAGGAATAATACCCAGTTTTTTCAATTTCAATTACAAGCTTTGTTGTTGATGGTCCTATGCATTATAACAACAACAATAATAATCATCATAATAATTATGATTATTATTACGATTATTAGTGTTGTTGTTGTTGTTGTTGCTATTATTAGACAGAGGTTATCACACCCTCTGGATCCCTCATTACCCAGCTGCCACTCACGACCCTGGACTTCCTCCACATCCCTAACATGTCTGTCTTACCTGGCTATGACTTTCTATTATCAGTGACAACCCTCCTCTCCACTGGCACAGGTATCAACACATTGGTTGGTTTGTTCTGTGATTTAAAGACTAAGAAATATGCAGCAGTTAAATGAACAATATTTCCAACCCAACCTCTCTTTTGTTCACAGCCCTATCTCATTTTAATTTGAGAAACTGGTACCCTGTATTTTAGTTTTAGTTTTTGTTTTTTGTTTTTTCTCTTCAAAATCATAGTATATGTATTGAGGTCTATTCAAGCCACTTCTTAGTTCTTTTTCAATATGGTTTTGCTGAGAAACTGTCAAATATTTGCATGTTATTCCTCATCAACCCAAAGCATGTATTTGCAGATAGGATGAAATGAGCACTATAGCTGAAAACATTTTCTATACATTTGCATATAATCACACTCATAGGAAAATATATATGTTTAATTGTGTGCTTCAGAGCAGAATATATTGATGTAAAATATGTTACCATGCTGCTTTGTACTGAAAACTTATGAAAAATGGGAACACTTCTCAAATCCCATAGTTTTTTTTTTAGGAAAGTCACACACTCTTGTTTTCTGCAAGCCTATGTTTTATGGCAAAAATATTTCCCCTGTAGATATTCTTAGTCTACTATAGACCTCTGGGTACTACTTTTTATATCCCAACTTGTATAAGTCAAGTTTACTCACATACTGACATAATTACTCATGTAAACCAAACTCTTCTAACATTGGCTGTTTTCTTAAAATCTACCTTAGTATTTGTCCTTGGTCAAGAGAAATGCAATGACTCGATTTCTTGGTCTGGATTCCTCCAAAACAAGGGTTTTGGGTCCCACAGACTTATCTATAGAAAGAAGATTCTTGTTCATTTCTTCTTATCTAGTAAAATACCCCACTCTCTTCTCCACATCTATGTTCATCATCCCTAGTCAATGCATGCATCTCAGTGAGAGATCTCCTAAGATCAAAATTACCCCTGCCATTAGAGGAATTTTTTGGGAACCCTGGAATGTTAGGCTATTTCTATTGGTGTTGTAGTTTACACACACACACACACACACACACGTGTGTGTGTATGTATATACAAATATGCATATATGTATATACATATATGGATATATACACACATACATGTATATGTATATACATATATATGTACATATATGCAATTTTAAATAGGAGAGTTTAAAAAATCTTTTTTTTTAATTTTGCTATGGGCATGGCACATAGATATATAAATTATTAAAACCTTCTGGTAGATAAGAAAAAACTATAAGTAAAACTTGCTCACCATCACCTTCACTATTGTCTGCTGATGCTGACTTCTTTTAACACTTCTTTATGACCACAAGATTCTTTATTACAGAGACTGGTTCTTACCACCTTTATGTACTGACTATCTAGTTCAGTACCTGGCATATAATGGGCATTCAATAAATGTTTGAACAAATTCATATATAAGTATACCGATAATTTTTGAACTAATAATATGTTTTAGAAGACTGAAGATTATAATTCTACCACTAATTTGCTTTAATCATGAGTCAGGACATTCATTTTTGAAACATATGAAATTTTCATCCTTCCTATATCCTCCCCATGATGTATAAAACTGTTTATCATTGAAGGTCAAATTTTCAACCATGTCTGAGGAGGGTGAAACAATGGTTTCCTAAGGGCTGATTTCCATGTTCAATTTGGTCTGCATATTTCCTTGAGTCTTCAGTACAAAAAGTTCCACTCATCCCCAAATTCAAATTGAAATTGTGTAACCTGTTAATGCTTCATTTAGTTTATGGGTTCAGTGTCTGTGCAGTTGCTTGAATGTCGGCTTGCCCTTAGAATTTTTTTTTTTTTTCTTCAGCATCAGTGTTGTCTCTCTTGCTTGTCACTGAGGATAGCATCTGTTTAACTTTCTTTCTGTTCCACAAAGATCACTTCTGTTCTCAGCTGTAGCCCAAAGCTAAGTCTGATTCTTGGCGCAAGTTATGGGCTTTGTTACGCTTCCCTCAACTCACAGGTGTGAGGTTGTGTGCTGGCCAATGAGGAAGCAGAGTAGGGGGCAGAAGCACTGTCCTTGTAAGCACTCTGACTCTTGTGAAGATGAGGGCAGAGCTGCAGTTTCTTTGAAATCATGGTGTTCTTCTTTAGGGGAAATGATGTAAGGGATAGCATAGGCATGGCATTTTGCAATTTTTCATGGATTTGAAAGTTATGTTAACCTCCTCTTTAAAAACTGGGACACATTTCTTAGTTCACTCCAACTGATCAATTACTGTCATCATCATAGGACCTTCTTGCCTGTGAAGCAGTCTAGACAAACCCACGTCTCTTAAGGATTAAGAGCCAAAACCATATTGAAACAAAGCAAAACAAAAAGTTTCATCTCAGTCAGATTTTTAAAAAAATTCTAGCCAATTTATTAAAATAAAAACAACTAAAAACCAACAAAAAAGACCAAAAACACAATACAAATATATTTCTAATATTTTCTGTGGAGATTCACAGAATATTGAGGACAGATCCAGTTTTGATGTAACACCATATTTGACAATATGCGGGGATAAATTCCATGCCAGACAGTTGCACATACTGAGACACTGGGCACCCTGGCACGTCTGCCATTAGATTCTGCTGACTCCACACAGAGGGTCAGGCCAGCGCTTCCGGGTTCCACCCACATCTGCGTCACGTTTTCGCTTTCATCATCACATTCTCCAACTGTTCACATTTGCACATGATTTGCCTTGTCTGCTTTCACCAAATGCCTTCATGTACACACAGGTACTTAATCAATGCTTCAGCATGATGATTTATGGCGTTGTGGTCTTTTTTTTTTTTTCAGGCCTTAATGACCACTAGAAGGTAAAACTAAATCAATAAGTACTTAGCATCTGTGGAAACAGAAGGTATCTGCCTGGTAATCAGTGTCATCTTGAGGTGCTTTATAGTTCAGTAAACTGCGTGGTAACAAAGGTTGCTGCTATTTTGGGTTGATTTATGTTATGTCAAAAAAAATGCTAATTCTAGAAAGTCTGTCTAATGTCCTGAAGGCCATGATCTATAAAGTATGAGAAGTGTAAATAGCATATTTCCTTCTTCCGTCCTCTGAAAGTTATTCATTTTAGATTTGCTGTGTGACTGCTCTCATCACACCCCAACCAGTCGTGGTGATAGCTCTTTTCACCATGTCAGCTGTCTCTGTCAACAAGCCATTATAGCAAAGCAGTCAAGAGTTGAACCAGGCAGGACCTCAATCCAATAGGAACGTGGCGCTGTTACAGGTGAGAACCACTCTTCAGTCAAATTGGTTTTCATACAACAAGATGTTCAGAGACATAAAAATTTGGATAGCAATTGCTCCTTATCCTTTCTATGGTACAATAAAGTATTTTTCCAGGTGATTAAAATTTCTTCAAAATATGGAAAAATATTTTGTTTTCCAGTTAGAATTTTACACATCCCCATTCCCTTCGAAGACATAAATTATGAAGGATTTTTAAGAAAGACTACTTCTTTAGTGTATACATTTTTGCCATCTGTTTGTGAACTGCATGCAATTATACCTAAAATTGACCAATTATGGGTCAATTGGGCAACCTTGTGTGAAACCGGATTTTTAAATTTATAACGCAAAGTATTATATTTTCTAAAATTATTAACTTTCTTAAATTTAATTAGATAATTTAGTTTATGATTTTAAGTACTATAATTAGTTGATACATTTTAACAAAAATAATTACCAATTTATAAAAATTATATATCAAGACCATTTTAGAAGAAATTATATTACATAGCCCTAGACGATTAAAAAAAGAATGGTTGTTGGGTTTTGGATAGAGTTTAGAAACTTATTGGAATGAAATTGAATATAATAAACATGGCAAAATCCAAAGAAAAGTGTACTTTTATTATATATGTTTATGTGCGTGAATATGTACATATATACAAAGTAGTCAGAGCTAAATATTTAATAAACATAATTTAGAGGACTAGAAACATGTCTATGTATTGTATTCTTTCTCTGTGACCAAATGAAAGCTATATAGTGCTATATGCCTTTCTGATAATAATAATACTAAAAAAAAAATTCCTTTAAAGTCTTTAAAGAAGGGACAGGACTCCTTTATTTCATATGACATGTTGTCTCTTTTGGAAGGGTGCATTAAGTGGTTTTGTGAGCCTTGCATTTACTATGACAGCCATTTATTTTCTATAACTTTAATTTGCATGTGTGTTTCATGTATCATTGTTATCATTGTTGATTTTATTAGTGACATAGGATTGTCTTTCATTTTGCCTAGAAATCTGTGTAGTTGAGGTAAAGTTATGTGAATTTGTTTTGTGAAAATATCCAATGTAATCAAAGATTCAATAGATTTGTCATCTGAATTTTTAATAGTTAATATTTTAGAGGGACTACTTTTTCTGTAAATAACCCAGTCTGTTAGTTAGTATTTACCAACCATTAATATAGAAGTACATATTATTTAATTTTCACGGAAAGTCTCTCTACAGATATACCTTCATTCTGAATAAAGATATTTTCATGTTAAAAAAACTAAGCATATACCAGTTTCCATAACTTGGGTAACATGAACAGAGAGAAAAAAACATAGTTGGAAAATAACTGTGTTTTGCTTTGTCTCAGTATGTCTTTATTATCTATATTATACAGGGTCAGTGAGCAAGTTAATAAATATTATGAACAATATACTCAAAACTCAGCCCCAATACAAATAGAATTCTGATTTCAAAGCAATGTTTTCACCTATGAATAATAAAAATGTTTGACTTAGAGCTATAAAAGAAAGCATAATACAATACGAACTAACTGAATTCACATTAATAAAAAGGTTAAGGGTGAGACTTAGGATGTCATTAGTTGTTATTACAACTTATTTGTGAAAATGATTTTCTTTAGTCACAGTGTTTCTTTTTTGTTTTTATTATCTATTACTAACATAAGTTCTTTGTTATGAATGAACCTTTTATTTTTTGAAGTCACAGACACCATGAGGTCAGCGTGGAACCTGCCTTCTCAATAGGACCACACAGATCTACATCAGCAACAGCCCTGTTTCACCATTTCGGGAGCGATGCACCTGTAGAGAGTGATACAGTGACCGGACGCACAGCATCACCTGCTTACATACAGTAATGTTTTCTAAATGGACTTATTTTCTCTAGTCCCAAATGAGTCAGCATTTGATCTGACCTTGGCTCAGCATTGGCTGCTCATAGCTTCAACAAAGGGTTTATGTAGGTGAGCATGACCATTACATTCTCTTCTGATAAACATGCTTACGTGTCCCTGCCCTGGGGGAACTCCAAATGGATAGGAAGTCAGCAAGCAGGCGGAGAAGGTTGATGGGGTCCGGCCCAGGACTTCTCACTCTTGAATGAACACAAACCACTTGGGAGCCTTGTTAAAATGCAGAGTCTGGTTCAGTAGGGCTGGTGGGAACCTCGGATATTGCACTAACCAGCTCCTTCCTGGTAATGCTGGTTCTGCTGGACCAAGGGCCAAACTGAGGAACAGGGAGGTCACTGACATGGATACCAGTGACCAACTGCAACTAAAGTCCTAATGATAATTCCTGACCCAGCCAATAAGAATGATTCTCATACTCAGACCTTTAAAGTACTCATTTACCCATCCTGATGTACATGGTGCTTCAGCACAGTACTGCTACCTGTTCCACAAGGCTGACATCGAAGAGCCTGTAGGTCTTTTTTTCTTAGACACGTGATCCTTATTGCTGGAATTCCGTACTCTTTATTTATATTTACCATTTCTTATTCCATTATGTGAGACAACTTAAAAGACATAAAGATAATATGTAAATGAAATGGAAAGTTAGACTATTAAGTCTAGAGAGCGTCAATAAAAAATACATTTGTTATTTATTTAATTTTCTTGGCCATAAGTCAATAAATAGATTTTTGATTCCTACTGTTGCACACATACTTTTAGATAGAATGATAATACAGGACTTAATCTATTTTGAGGTATTATTAGAAATAAAAGTGCATGTATAAAATAATGCAATTACGTTTCAGCTCGAAATCCTTACTGAAAGTAATCATTAGAAAATAGCCATTATTGGTAGAGTTTTCAACAATGGAAGGAGCTCTGAATCAAAAAATGCAACAAGAACACTTCTGGCTGAAAATTCATTTGTGAGATTTTTAAGGGAGTGATTTACATTACATGCTTTATCCAACATGCCCAACAGAAATAATAGTAACGTTTGATACATCCCACTTAGAATTACTGCAGTTCAGATGAGATTTCCTTATATAATAAAATTGTGTGTGTATGTACATGTGGATGTACATATGCGTATGTAGAAATGTTTAACCTAATAAAACTATAATTTACTCATTAAAGTAATGTTACTAATGAAATAACTAAGATGTAAGTCATTGAACAGTTAAATTAATTTATGTGACACTTCACACGTATTCATAACTGTCAATAATAAGGTTTCACTTTTACTATACCTATTTAAGACAGTCTTTTCGCACTTTATTTCTTTAAAATTGAGACAATTTCACTTGTACTGACAATTTCACTATGACTTAGGAAACTATTTTGCCTTTAAAATAGGTGATAAAAATTCATATCAATTATTGTCTTAAAATATTAAGTAAGTTAGTACCATAAACTCCTTTGCTAGAAGAAGTTGAGTCCTGGAAGTAATAAATCACCAGGAACTATAGCATGCTGTCTTTAATTTATAAGATTCTCTGGAGGGATTGGTTTAGTAACCTAAAGCTGAGGGTACTTTCAAGGCTAAACATCGGCTTTGGGTGATGGGTCCCCATGTCATTTAGCGGAACAGCATTCACTTCCACTACAGAGTCTGATTCCATATCGATTAGGTGACCTTTGCCAAAATGACTTTAGGGCTATGATTTTTTTGTTGTGAGTTGTTCTTTTTGCACCACTGTGTAGACTAATGAGCAGAAATCCAGCTAAATATCCTACCAGATTAGCTTCTTTCAAAGAGAGACATACAGGGAACTTGAGAAGTGGAAATGTGGTGACACAGTGGGACAGAAGACGAAGGTATCTCATCACACTCTGTATTAAAATGGCTTGGAAAATCACTTAAAAAGTCTAGGCCTCAGTTTCTTTTCTGCAAAATCTGTGCTTAGACTAACATGTTACAATGTCCCTTTTAGCCTAAGATTTTACACTAAAGTTAAAAAAAAAAAAATTCCTGAGGTACAAATAGTCCTTTTTTGAAAATGACCTATGCTGAATATTTCAAAGTTATAAGAAGTTATTCTTAGCACTAATAGTTGAATGCCCCTATTTGAGACATAGTAGGCTATTTTAAAATGCTCTCAACCCCTTGTCTCGTCATTATTCATACCCCCTCTATAGTTTGAGGGTCAAAGATAATGTCTAAAGCTATTATTTTCCCCTAACCTGAGAGAAAATATGCCATATTCTCATTAAACATAAAGTAAATGGTTATAAAATGAAAGGTTGTAATGCGAGTTTTCAAGGACAAATTCCCTACTTTCATTTTCCTTTGAAAGTTAGAACTGTCACATTTGTCACAAACACCCTTTGTATTATTTTCTTGTGTTATTGTCATTAAAGTACATTATCTGTCACACACTTTTCTTTGAATGTTGTGTCACCACATTTATGAACAGATGAATCAAAACATGTAAGATAAATTATATAAATGCTTACATATTAATCAACATGAAATTATTCAAGAAGGAAGTAAATAAACATAAAAAAGCAATGAGATTTTTTCTTTTTATAGTGCTTTACACATTACACATTAAAAGGGTGTAATGCTATATGAAATATGTATCTAATACCAGCCCAGTAGTGTTATGCAGAATAAGGTAGCCAACAAAGAATCTAGATAAAATCTCGCCATGATAAAAATTAAATCAATATTTTAAAGGGGTCCTTATAATGAAAATGATAATCCACAAAACCATAATATGCATTATGCTGAGTGTAACATTACACTCGTAAGTGTAAATTATACACACAGGGGTCCTCAAAGACTATGGCCATAGCTAATCAAATCCTATATTCCATGAGCAGCAAAATTCATCTCTGTTTTACTTTATCCAGGTGGAAAAATGTATCATGATTCCAAGAATAGAAGAAATTTTTAGTATTCATCTAATTTTGTCTTTGTTTTCTTCAAATATGAATATAGACATTTATTTGAGTATCTAAAAAATATGGTATTTGCTTTTTCAAGAGCCCAAGAAAAATTCATTTTAAAACTACACTCAAAAATGGGTATTATACTTTTATATACTCATTCATAGTTACCTTTGAAAATTATTTTAAAACTATTGTTTTTCTTTTCTACAAGTGTCAGGATTAGAAATTTGTTCGGTTTTTCAAGTCTGTCATTTTCATGTGGTTTTACTTAATTTTTTTGTAATTATTCAGTATTTTTTTTCCATTTAAGAGTTCTATATTGTGGTATGGGAAAAAAACACAGCAAAAATACAAATGACATATATGTCTTCACTATTTTATCAATACAAAAATATGATTATTTACCTCACTGGTAAAGCATTAAACCATATGCATAAAATGAACCAAACCAACAAGTCAACTTTTAATCCCTAATGCACTTCGCTGCTTCAGGATTTCTACCATTCAGGGTACCATGTTTTGGTAAGGGTTACCAGTGGAGAGAAGTCAAGTAACACTTGAGTTACTAGGGGAAAAACAAGAAAAATGACTTCCTTGATTTTGATTAAAAGTTACTATTAAAAGACAACTGAAGTAACTGTGAACAGCATGTGTTGACAATTCTGCTATTATCTTATTCCTCTGGGATGAACAGATTCCAAGATCATGGGGATATATGACATGGGGATGTCATATATATTTTTGGGAACTATGGCCTCCTAAGATATTTACCTTATAACCCCAAATATGTTAATGAGAATATATTTTGACCTAGCAATATATGCGAAAAAGAAAATACTCTCATTCATTCTCAGATGCCAAGTGCTAGATACCAAGAATACACAGATGAATAGTACAATGTTTCTCTATTCAGAAACATTCAGTCTAATGGGAGCCTCAATCGATCACACACTTTCATTCTGTGTAATAAGTACGTCCGAGTATAGAAGGAATTATAGAGCCCCTTGAGAAAAGGGGCAAACAGGTCGTCAAGTATGTGTGACACCTAAATATTATGGTAAAGGACAGTTAAATAGGGCAGACCAATGCTTCCACCAGAAGCAACTAGAACATTTGCTTAAAATATAAAATTCATGTCTAAGGCATCAGAGAAGTGCTGGGATAGTTAGAAGAAACTGGGATAATTAGAGATGGCAATATCCCAGAGAAAGGAGACCCTCAGAGAATTCAGCTGACTTTTGCAGAAGTGTTTTCCCTGAGGGGATTTGCTGATTCTGCCTTTATGGAGGAGGCTGAGAATATAAGCTACATACAAAAGCGGTCTGTTGTTTGGAAGAGAAAAATTAGCAGAGCTTTCAGTGGTCTCATGGGACTGCAAAGAGAAAATGGAAGCATGATGGCTCCTAAATATATGGCTGTTTTTCCCTCTAAAGCTGTATGGAGGATGAAGAGGCTCAAAAGACTAAACAGAGAGCTTTTGAAAAGAAAATGGAGCAAGTGCAGCCCCGATGAAGAAATAATTACTAACTCCATTCAACATGCAGGAGAGCGTTGTGGAAACAACACCAACCATGCATCTAAAAGCACTGAGAGGGCTGCGCCCAACGGGAGGGTAAACCTGAAGTAGAACTAAACATTACCTACACTGCAAGCCAGCAGACCCATAAAATCCTAAACCAAGGGAACAGAGGAGATGATTGAAACAGACCCAGGGATTGTACAGATATTTAGTTGGTAGAACAGGTCACTGAAAGGACTATGATGAAGCTGTTAAACGAAAATAAAGGAAGAGATTGAGAAGGTAAAGAGATGGTGAATTATACTAGAAAATGAAATATGTAAAAACGATATAATGAAAATAAAGATGAAAAAATAAAAGTTTAAAAATAAGAACTCAATAGATGGATTAAACAACAGATTAGATACAGCAGAGCATAGAGTGAATAGTCTGGAATACATGTCAATAGAAGATAAACTTACCGAAGAAAATAAAGAAAAAAGAAGAGAAAATAAAGAAAAGAATGTAAGAGGAGCACTGGCCTGAAAGATTATGTATAGCATACTTATAATTGCTGTTCCAGGGGAAATTAGTAAGAGAAAGAGGAAGAAATTATATTTAAAGAGATAAAATGGTAAAGAAATTCACAAAAACTAAAAAAAGATACCGTGTTTCCCTGAAAATAAGACAGGGTCTCATATTAATTTTTGCTCCAAAAGACGCATTAGAGCTGATTGTCTGGCTAGGTCTTATTTTTGGGGAAACACAGTAGTATAAAAGAAACAAGAAAGGAAAGAAGTAAACATGAAATAGATGGCCAAAGAGAAAATGAATAATAGTAATAATATAAACCTGGATATATAAAAAATTACATTGAATATATATAGGCTAAAACAATAATTATAACACTAGCATTGCCAAATTGAATTAAATAAGAGCAAAACCAAAATCTATATATGGCTTACAAGAGGCACACAAAAGAATGCTCAAAATTAAGAACATGAAAGAAGGTCTTTCATGAACACACTAACCCAAAGAAAGCCAGCCATTATGGTTGTATTATCATTATCAGCCAAGTCAGATAGATGCTAAGGGAAGAAATACTACTATAAGTTTCACAATAACTTAAAAATACAGACAGCAAAATTTGATAACTAAATGAAAGACAAATCCACAAACATAGTGGGATTTTAATATTCCTCTCAAAAAGCTAAGAGAAATAGCAGACAGAAACACACACACACACACACACACACACACACACACACAGACTAACGACACAGAGGCTATAAATAATACAATTGACACCTACGCACTAGTTGGCATATGTAGAACATTTCACCCAACAAAGAATACTATATTTTGTTTTTTAAGTGCACCTGTAACATTTTTAAAACAATGACCACTTGCTAATCCATACAGCAAGTTTCAACAAATCTGAAAGCATTGGTAAAATTCAGACTATTTTTCTCACACTCATAAAAATGCTAAGTAGGAAATCCCCAACTATTTGAAACGCTTACCGTATACTACTGAATAACCCATGGGTAAAAGAGGAAATCACTCCAGGATTGGAATGATAATGTGGGCGTGACATATCAAAGCTTGTGAAATTCTAAATTGGCACTTAGGAATGTAAATTATATGCTACACGTACACATATATCTGTATATATGAAAGACTGAAAATGCCTGATGAATTTTGAGGCTTTTATCATGACTCATGATCAAGGCTTTTATCTCAAGAAGCTGGAATTTTTAGAAAGCATATCACAGTCTCAGAAATTAGATGGAAATAATAAAAGAAAATAAGGACAGATATTAGCGAAATAAAAAACATACATATAATAAATAGCATCAACCTAGGCCAAAGTTGGTTGTTTCTCAAAGATTAATAAAATTGATAAAACCCCAGCAAGACTAATCACAAAAATAAGAAAGAAACACAAATTACCAATAACAAGAAAGACATCATTACTTAGATGTCCCAGGGTGGTAAGGCGATAAACAAATAAATGAAATAAATAATCTGATGCCAGACATTTATGAGAATAAACAAACTAAAACTGCATCAAGAAAACATAGGAATTTCACAGGCACAGTTTAGTGAAAGAAATCAGACACAAACATGCATACTGTATGATTCATTTACAAGCATGAGAACAGGCCAAATTAACTGCTGCTGTCAGAAGTGGACGGAATTTACTCTTGGTGAATTAATTAGTAGGAGGCATCTTTGGTTACTCTGGTGGTGGGGAGGTGGAGGGGGGTCCTGAGGCCTCACTAGTCCCTGTGTTTTGATCTGGAAGCTGGGTATATGGATATTCTCAGTGTGTAAAAATTATGTGAGATATAGAGAAGATTTTGGCACATGTTAAAATGCATACATCCTAAACTTGAAAATATTTGCATTAAAAAACAGTGACAAGTCTCTAGAAGGTACATATGCTGTAAGTAGATATCAGATCACTAAAACATATCAATGCACGAAACTTTAGAGCTCTTAAATATTTGACATCTTTTTCTTGAATGAAAGGACACAGAGATATTTCTTTGTAAGATTTCAACTGTATTGGAGAGATCTATTAATGATGTTGTTTTTTCCCTAAAAGATCAACCTTCCTGTTTCCCCATTTCCGGGAGTTGGCTCACAATTTGCATGTCTGTGTGTGGGCAGGGAGAATGGGGGAGGTGGTAACTGTAGCTCTTTATGTCACTACTTTCCCAAACATAAATTCATAACTGAAATTATGCTAGGAACCTAGAGAAAGAGTGAAAGATATCTTTGAATGATTGACGTAAATAAATAGATACATACTAAATAAAAATAAACAAACCAACAGACCAACGAATTTTGAAGGCTTCTCCAAGAATGAATGGAAAGGGACATGAGAGTGATGTGGTGGGTCCCTAAAAGGGCAGGCATGAAGGGTCCACAATGGAAAGAATGAGGATCCTTCCACTATGTAAATAAAACTCTTATCCTTTGGTTGGTTGTCCTAATTCTGAGAACCACAGAATTTCAGTGATGGGATTTTCAATGGGGTTTAATACTTCATTAGTAAAATTGTCCTCATTATCACATGCATTGTCACATGGATTGCTATGTGTTTGGATCAAGTGAAGACCAAATACTCTCACAGAGTAAAGGTACCAATGAAAAATGCAATGGCATACAGGTAACGCAGGTGCCCAGATTTAGAATCATTCTACTGGTCATCACTGGCAGAATCATACTGAACACGGCAATTGAATTCCAGCCAAAAAAAAAAATCTGTCGGATCACATTAATATTGTAAACTTTATAATTTGATTGGCTTTGTATTTTTATTTTGCTTATACCCAGTGTACATATTGGTTTGGTTTTAAAGTTGGATAACACTATAATTATAGAAACTTCATAACAATGTTATGTGCATACACATATTAATTTAAAATTCTAATTCAAACTTCACTTTATTAAAAACAAAATGTTCTTTAAATCTTTCAATGGGGAACCATATTTTAATGAAGTTAAAACACTGGAGTAAACACTTTACTGTTGAATGGACTGTTTGCTTTTAACGCATAACATCAAAGAAAAAAATTGCACCGATAAAGTTAAACAGGTAAGAAGGATGTTATTCAATGGCTATTGCAGTAGAAGAGAGAGGTCAGAATTCAGGTTGAACTCAACTGTCCTGAAACAAAGGTTGGGTAATCTTAGGTTATGCTAATTCTCTTTACCAAGGAAAAGTAAACTTTCTCCTATCTTCAGGACAGGTAACAGTTTTATAACTTGGATCAAGGCATGTGCTAAATTAAGGTCCTACCCTCCCACAAAAACCTGGAAGTGGGCTCTCTCTTTTTGATATCATATTTCTAAGGGATGGATTCCTGGACTTTGAGAAACACATTCCTGAGATGTAAAACTAGCAAGAAGCTTTTTAAAAGGTTCACATTTCAAAGGGGTCGAGAAAGAATTTTCAGTTATAAGTTTTCTTCAGTAAATGCTCTAAGGAAAAGGTCGGGGACCAGGAGTCAGGAAGAAGCCTGTCTAAAGTTTAGAACTTTTCAGGGGAAAGTTAAAGCCATCAGAGTCAGTAACATTATATTGACCTTACTTTGGCCACTTGTTCACAATGACCATAACGTACTCATATAATCTGCTCAGTTTAATTTGGTTAATTTTCATGGCAATAGCTCATGTTTGGAACTAAAATACCCTGTTTCATCATATTAAGAAACCTAGCGTAGAATAGGTTTTTGTTTTGTTTTGTTTTTGTTCTGTGAGTGTTATGTATCAAAAGCACTTAGTAAATTTATCACGATTGTGTTTATTTGTATTTATTTTTATTCAATTTACTTAAACTAAAAAGCAACAAATAGTTCATACATTTCCCCACTGTATGTGTTTTAATTACAGACCCGTAAGCCACACGGATGAATGTGAATAATTCACGGCAATTAATAGTTAAAGGGCATCGAGTGGTTGAGTATTTGTGGGATGAAGCAAGGAGACCCTACAGGAGTACATTTCATTAAACCAAAGTCGATTTAAATTGGGAGAAGCAAATGTTCAAGGACAGTTTTAAAACTTGCCGTTCTAGACTCACATCTAACTTGTAGAAGCTTAATAAGATAAAGGTGCATGCATGCTTCAACAGGATGCATCAATAAGTTCAACAAATCCGCATTAACAATTTATTTCTAGCCCACAAGCATTAATCTGCTAGCTATCAGAGATATAGTTGATTAGGTCATTGTCCTTTGCCCTCAAGAGGTTAACTTCCAGAAGGGAGACACACACACTCCCAGATAATTTTGATACAATAAGCTAAAACAAAAATGTCTCCCTTCTACTCCTAACCAGTGCACATGAGTCCTTAGTTGGTCGATTTAAGAGTACTTGGAAAATGCAAGTCATGCTTTTCCAAGTGTCCCTATTTTTCATCTTTGGTCCACGTTCAGTAAGCAACAAGATGAAGGCAAATTCAGCATACAAATTAATAGCCTTTTACAAATTAATAGCCTTTTAAGCCTTAGCATGGAAATTCTATGTAAAAAGTATATTTATTAAACTAACTGATTTATATTCATAATTAACCAAACAGCAAATATCTTGTATCTGATTACTGAATACTTTCCTTAAGATGTCACTATCATACTGGTATTCCCACACAGGACTTTAAGCCCAGCACGGACTATGAGGCTTCTCTATCTCTTGGAAAGAAATTATTCCAGGTGCAAGGCCCATTCTTAGGCAGCCACATGGGGGGTCAAAAGACTGCATGCAGGAGACCGCCTTTCCCAACAAGGATAGACTACTAGTTTAGAAAGTAATTAATAAAATTACATTTTCTTGTGGCCATATTAATCATGCTACGCCAGCGTTCACTGCTCAAAGATAAACTATTTTAACTGTGGCATTAAATTCTAAGGGTTTCTTCTCAGACTTTTGCATACGCTACTATGTTGTATTCTGCCTTGTAAATTAATACCTTTTATTTTCTCCCTAATTTATTTCCCAAATTTGCTTCCTAATTCATACAGTTCAAAGTATGTACCTTGAAAAATGCCTAAAACTGATTTTACTCTTAAAGAAAAAAATCTTCCTATCTGCACTCAACATTATCCCAAAGATGAAGACATTAAGAAGATGAGAAACATCTTCCTTTCTTTCAATATTGAAAAGAATGAAAACAAGGTTACCACATGTGGGCATTTTACAACACAGACGTGGAATATAATCCACACACTTGCCTCTCTCACAGAGCAGAAAAATCTCCACAGCACTCTCAGATCTCAATATGAGTACATTGTGGTGATATTTACATTCAAATGGAGATAGGATCATAAAGGGTTTAGCTGGAGCTATTTGCTCATCAGGACTATAGGCCCGTCAGGACTCATCCTTTTTAAGTATTCCATTTCTTTAGAACAGAATCTAATTGTTTCTTGAATGATCCTTGTGTTTTGCCTCAGCAATTGTGCCTGATAGGCCTTTCCATATGTTTATTATGTTCTAAGTAGGAGGGAAAAATCTTGCAAACATCTGTTATGGGTTGTTTTTCCAAAAAAAAAAATTTTTCGTTTACATCCTTTGAAATCGATACATTTCTGGAAATGGGCAATCCATTGACGTTACATATTAATAAAATAGTATGTGGTTTAACCACTGCAGTATCTGTAGCTTTATTTGTGTTATTTTCCTGATACTAAATTCTGTTCTATTAGAAATTAAAATGATCTTGATTTTATCATCTATTAGAAAAATAAAACAATAAAATAAAACCTAGATAGCAGCTGCTCTCCATAACAAGGGATTTTTTTTTCTTTTAAATGAAGCTGCTACTTGATTCATAAGCCAACCTTCGTTACAGATTGTAGAAATCTAGGGGTGTATAAACAGAGCTGTAGCAAAGTAAGACAAATAGAATGCTTTTAAAATTGAAGAACTCAAATTGTCCCCCATTTATTTCTTTTTATGCTTCTACTAATAGTTTTATAATAACACATTCATCTTGGCCTTCTCCTTTTGTCGTTTATTCTTTGTTTTGAAAGTCTAAATATTATTTACAGCTCTATGTGTTATTAGTATATTTTCATAAGCCACTTCAAACTTTTATAAAGGCAAAGTTTAAATAAATAAAAGACAATATTAACAATAAGGAAAATGTCTTAAATTTGTATAATATTATTAACATATTTGCTTATAAACTCTCATATGACTCTTATAACAACCTGCAGAAGGTCGCATATTTATTTTGTTTTTCACATCACCTTGAAAAGGAGAGTGAAACTCAGAGAAATAAAATAGCTAACCCCAAATGGCAAAACTGGACAGCACCTAAGTCTCTGGGTTACAGAATCTTTTCAGTGCATCAGTTTTCCATATAATTTTTGCCCACTTTTACATATTTTATTGGTTAATAATTGACTTATATCTAGCTTCAATTCATTTAGAGTTACTAAATGTTTAAATAACTTTTGGTGTGTGTGTGTGTGTGTGTGTGTGTGTGTGTGTGTGTGTGTCTGTGTGTTCACCAATACCAAGACATGAAGATTACATAATTACTAAGAACTTGACGGAAGCATATATGACATAACCCCAAAAGAAAGAAGAAATTCAGAGAGAAAGAGAAGGAATTTTGATGTCCAGCCCATATATAATCTTATTTAATTGGCATGCTCCATCTGCTAAAGATATCCAGGGATCTATAGGTGATTAAAGACAGGATGATGGCAACTGAATAGAAACACTTAGGGAACATTTGTGTATTTTGGTGAGGAAGGAAAACTGCATTCTAGGTTTCATTAACTCTCATAGTGTGATCATGCAGAAGCGTGGCTCTGCTTTAGTAATTTAGGCCCTGGGGCCTCTAGGTCCATGGACAAACCACTGATAACTCTATCATGCAGTTCCTACAGAACAGGTTTTATAGGCATGCCAGTGGTAGCGTGTGGCTGCAATCCTGGAAAGTAAGCCATGTGGTCCCACCATCTGAGCACACGTAGGTGATACAAGAAGCCAAAAACGAGAGACAGATAAAATAGAGGGATTATCTTGACTCCAAGTTCTTTTCATGTCGGAAAACTTATATTAAATCTTGTGCTCTTCATGTTCTTGTTTTCTACACCATTCTGCTTGTCAAAGATGACCCATATCTTCCAGAGTCACAACAACCAGCAATTTGGTTTGATGAAAACCGGCAGAATTTATATGCATACTCTCAGAGATGATTTGGAAAGGGAATAACAGGATTCATTGCTCCTTAAGCTCTTCAAAGTAGACAATACTATTTTGGTGGAGGGGAGAGTTATGTTATTGGATCAAGTGGAAGTGCATTCCAACGTTCTTTTGTCAAAGGTCCACTACACACAGTGATATGTGAAATCTTAATGTTTTAAATGTAGACATAACAATTATTAATAGTGCACGGTTATATAGCTCCAGTTCTAGGCTGTGATGCAAAGGCTTTTCTAACTCCTGCAGTAATCTCTGTATTAACACTCAAACTTTCAAGTCAAGATTTATCACTGTGTCATCACAATGTACTCCTCCTATTATTCCCACATCTCTTCCGTTTGTTTTGAATTGCCACCATCCTCTCTGTCAAACAAGTTTGAAATTTCTTATTTTATATTTGTTTTCACCAGTGTTATGTGGCTTGGGGTACTTGGGTGATAGAATGATCTCAAGTTTTGGAGCCAAATGTCCACATTTCACTCCTACTCTGCCTCGTATTTGCTACATGATCTAGACCTATTATTTTAACTCCTTGGAGACTCCATTTTCTCAACGTGAAAATGAGAAGAAAAGGAATTTCAGAAATATAAACTTCTGGTAAGACTTAACTGAATGTAGAATTTCTAGCAAAGTCTGGCATAAAAAAAGCTCTCACAGAATTTTAACCCTGCTCTATATTCCTCATTACACATTTTTCCATTAGTGTACACTTTTAGTCATTCTCTGTTTGTCATTTCCATTGCTACTAATCATGTAAACACCTCTTGCCTCAACTAGTACAACGGCCAATTAATGGATGACCCTGCCACCTCTGCCCATCCACCCTCCACAACCACGTTGCAATTGTTTCTGTAACTACAGTGCAGAACTCATCATGTTACTTCTCTATAAAATATGTTAAATAGTCCTCTGGTTGCTAAAATAAAACAAAAGCTATGAAACTTGGCATTTACGAGCCTCCATTATCTGGTCCAACAGCATTTTCCCCTTCAATTTAACTTCCTACCTTTAACGTCCTCTTATGTATCCTACATTCCCTGGTCCAGCCAATCTATTTGTGGTAGTCCTTAAATACTTCCTTCTATCATGCCAGGTGTTATTTTTAATGTAATTATAATAATATACAACTTATTATCATTTATGTTTTAAAATTATATACCAGTACTTTCTATAGACTCACTTAATCATCACAACTATTATGCAACTGGTAAACGATACAAAAAAAAAATGGACATTGGAGCCCTACTGCCCCAGTTGGAAACGGAGCTTTGCCACTTCCTAGACCTGTGACCTTGAACAAATTACTTAATCTTCCATTTTATAGACGTTCAGAGGACATTTCATTTCAAAGATATGGTTTAAAAACCATACAATTTTCCAGAATCCAAATGTAATGTCCCTTGTATCAAGCGAGGCAGAATTTTCTTCCATTCACTCACCTCAAATATTAAGTATTTAGTTGTCAATGATAGCAATAAGTATAAAATTTAAAAATATATCTTAATGAATATTAATATTTTTGTTTTCTCAAACACTTAAGAACACACACACACACACACACACACACACACACACACACACACTGGTCTGTATACACACAGAGAGAAATCCATTTGCTTGACTGAATTTCTAGAGTATAAGAGTGCTTCATCAAAGGCAGTAGCAAAATATATGACCTTGATATCTTTAATAACAGGACACAGAACAGTAAGTTCAGGGAAGAGAATGAAAAGTAATGTTAGAAAACACCCCCAGAAGTTTACAAATGCAGATGTTTCATTATGTATGACCTTGTGTTGTGGAGTAACTCTACATCGTTCCAGGATAAATCTTACACACATCATCAAATGGCCAACAGAGTGAAAACAGTCTTAAAAATATATATTTTTTTGACATTTCCATAATTATGCTTCAATTCTTCTTTTAAGGATCAAGAACTATAACCAAGGACATTTCCCCTCATAATGAAGTGTTTTCCTTTTCACTGTTCTTTTCACCTCCATTCCTTTTCATGTTTCTGTTAGAAAGATGAAGGTGCCGTTCATGCTACCCCTCTAGTATTGCATACTCATGTAGAGTTTTCGTGTTTACACTTCGCTAACTGAGCTACCAAGCGTTGCAGTTTTGCTGGGCTTCAAAGTTTGGGGGATAAATGTGCCTAATCCCTTCAGTGACATTTACCCTAAGTCCTCACTTCTCTAAGCAAAGTGACTCTTATTATCTCTATATAAAAACAATACAAGCTCAGTGGTAAAAATGTGAAAAACATAGAAAGGGAAAGCAACAAATTTTCTCATAGTCACACAATCCAGAAGTTAATTCATTCATTAGCTACACATTCATTCTTTTAAGAAATATGCATAAATATTCTCTACGGTCTCCAGTCCTGTATTCAAGATGGGGTAACTTGGTCTTTCAGGCTCTCAGGACACACATTCCATTGCAATATAATATAAATATAATAGTAAAACGCATCTTTTTAACACTGAAATGCATCCTACACATTTTGAAATGTTACGTATTTCCATATACACAGCGGATGGCATATGCTCTCAGTTTCTTTTCTGAGTTGTTCTTTTTGGAAAGCCTCATGAGCTTTAACTCATGTGTCACAATCATCAATGATTTCAGCTACTTTATGTTTTCATCCTTTTCTTGAAAAACATAGTTGTTAAATTTTATTTTGAAACCCAATCCATATTCCACATTAAACAAGAAATTTAAAAATTAAGATATTAAAAGACATAACAAATTCAGTGAATCCAGGATTTTCAGTGCACTTATTTTATTAAGAAAATGGAAGTAAACTAAATTACCTATTTCTAACTAAAATATTTGATCAACCACAATTGCAGCAGAAAACAAAATCGGTAGCAACAAAATGTATATATGTATATTTATAGAATCAAATCAAGTCATTTAATAAAGCACCAAATTTTTTAAGAAGGCAAATTCTTTAAAAAAAAAAAATAGTTCTACAAGCTCCTGTGTTTTTCTGCTTAGCAGTCATGCAGGCTACTCAACAGAAATATTGGGAACTAGTCAAGTTAATGTGAGTTCAATGCTTGGGTTCAAGTTCTGCTTGTGTGACATTGAAGTTTCTTAACATTCAGTTTCTTCTGTGGAAAATGCAGTTGATAACATTTTGCATAGGTTGTTGAATTAAATAAATGTCTGTAAACTGCTTAGCCTAGTGCCTGGTACTCAGTGAGCACTGAGTCAGGGGTTCTTAACCCTTGCCCTGTTTTTCTATTCACGCTGAAACATTAATGCCATGAGATGTCCTGAAAAACACAATCTTATCACATTTTTCAATCACTTATAAGAATGCGAAAATGCCAAAATGATGTCCTAGGCTTGCAATAAGAAAAAAACCCACCCCACTAACACAATTTAGGCTCTATTGAAAAGCGTGTTTTTACTATTCCTTTTTACATGCATGAAACAGTCTTTTGTGATGGGAAGACGTATACCTTGACTTTTAAATTCCATGTGGAGCTTGAGTGTGTTGGCATAAAAATGAAAGTAGAATTCTTCTTAGAGAAAAGCCACTTTTTTCTTTGTTTATGATAATGCTTTATTCGAGGTCTTTGGTAATAGAAATTAAGGTTATCGGGAAAAATGTTGAAAACAAAACTGTTAGACAAATGAAAGTAGAGACAGGAGAAAACAAGTGGAACAAAAATTTGAGCCACCTCTGGAGCTTTCAAAATAAAGACTGACCCCAGACAGATTAAATATATGGCACCATCAGTGTTACAGACGTTAAAGGTCACAAAATGTTAAATATTTACCCCTTAAGTCTAGTTAATTGACAGCTTGGAGGACAAGCCTCGTGTTTTCATATTATTCCTGTCTGAGAGCAAGGTATTAGAGTCGGTGACCCCACTATTTTAAGAATTTTTTTTTACTTATACTTCATCTAAATGTAATTATTAAGCCTAATATTAATAACAATGACTAATATTTCCTGAGCACTTAGAACCAGACAGTGCCTCAGTGCTCTGCATGTATATCTCATTCAACACTCACAAAACTATTGGTTTGCCGTGATAGGTATTTCCATTTTACAGAAGCATAATGGAGGCTTGGTTTGTTAAGAAACTTGTCCAGTAACCCCCAGCTAGTAAATGACAGAGACTATTTCAAATCTAGAGTTTCTGATAGAAAAATCAGCTACACTAAAAGATTCCAAGAGCAGCAAGAAATGTAAATGCCTAGGAAGACCACGATAAGCCTTTCCCAGATCTTGGCCAGAAGACAGTGGTTTACGAGAAGGCTGCATAACCCCTAAGCACACAGCAGGCGTTGAGTGTCCTGGAAAGCCACTCTCCCACTTTTAATGCATTTCGCCTTTCATTTTTCCTTGGATCATTTTGGGTAGCTATCAAGCTGGAGTGAAAAGGTATGCTCAGTGATGCATGCTTAAATTAGATTTGCTCTTATTGCTTTATTTACCCCGTCATGATAAATCATAACATTTCCATCCTCTGCTTAACTGCGTTTAAAATGACATGAGATGGTAACAGTTTAGTGGGCAGAAAATTAGAAGAATGTTTTTTGTGGGGTCTTTTTTATTTTTTTTTCCGTGAGATACATTTAACTTGCACCTATATTTCCTTCTGAATGTGTATGAGTGCCTTTTGAAAAATCACATCCTTTTGCCTTGATATCAATACTAATTATCAGAAAAAGCAATCAGTAATAGTTGTGACAGTCCAGGGAAACAAAATAGCAATCAACTCGGAGAAAATGGCATTTTAAACACCATTTACTGATGAAATGTACTTCATCATGAGAGACCTTTAAATATATAAAGAGTTATTTTAATTTCTGTAAATCCAGGTCTTTCTACCTTTCCTAAAATGCCATGGTTCCTGACATCGCTCTGTGCGTTACTAATACCTAAGTGT
Organism: Rhinolophus ferrumequinum; assembly: GCF_004115265.2. NCBI lineage: Eukaryota > Metazoa > Chordata > Mammalia > Chiroptera > Rhinolophidae > Rhinolophus > Rhinolophus ferrumequinum. The sequence goes on along the minus strand of NC_046302.1, from coordinate 51,546,167 downwards.
ATAAACTACCTCTTTCATTCAAAATTCCCATCTCAATTGGTTATATGGATATTTTGGAAATATATATGCTACCTTTTGCTAAAATTTCCAAGTTACTTCATATATTTTTCAAAATTTTTGAATAATTTATGTATATTGGCCTTATTAAAGAGAAAACCACAGACCCAAAATGGCATCACTTATGCCCATGATACCAAACCTAGATTTAATGCTTGACCTACTTGTTGTTTCCACCTCTCCCAGAAACATAATCTTGATCACTCAGTCTGGAATATTCTGATCCACTCCAAGGAGGTGATCTATCATGTGGGCCCTCTCCATCCTTCACAGAAAGAAGAGACAATCCGAATGATAAAAATAGTTGACATTCCTTTCCCCAAAAAAGATGTCCTGGTCTAAAAATAATATTTTCTTTTGTTAGTAGCTCCCTTGCCCCATCCTTCTTCCTAAAGAAAACTTCCATTGTATACAACCACTGAGAGTACCCGTCTAGTTGCTAAATGGGGTGCTGCCTGGTATATGAATCACTTAATAAAGCCAACTAAATCTTCAAATTTTCTCAGTTGAATTTTATTCTTTAAAAGCATCTCATGCAATAAATGCTTCTCTAAAAAAATGTATTGTCCTCCTTTTCTTTCAGAAATGCTGGATTTATTTCCAATGTTCCCAAAGTGGTTACCTAGATGTCAAATCAACATCTTAATATATTAGCAACAAGAGCTTAAAGGTGTGGTTAAACCCTTGGAAATTAAAAAAAGAAAAAAAAGTAGAGTCCAGAAATAACAACAGAAATGTTTGTAAGGGTAAACAACAATGGAATTAGCATCTGCCTGTATTTACTTGTTTATATCTAGGATTCTAGAAATTGGATCTTAATGAACCAGAAAGTATTAAATGTGTGAAATAATGATAAATAATATAAATGTTAAACAGCTCAAATCCAAGGGACAAATCCAGTTTTTATGGTTAAAGGAATCAAGGTAGAAAGAACTAAAATCCGGAATTAAAAAGGACAAGCTGTGGTATGCCATTGGAGGGAAGAGGGTTTGGAGTGAAATAATTCTCAAGTCTTTGTATTACCCAGGTAAAAGGTAAAAATATTACTTATACTTAATCATTGTAAGTTAAATATGAATATTAACATTCCAAAGGCACTGACAAAAATAATTTTTAAAATGGTATGTATAACCTCCATATTAATTAAGGAAAAATAATGAAATACTGACGGGAAACTCAATCCAAATAAATGGCAAAAAAAGAAGAAAGAAAGAAATAGAGAAAAAAAATAGAAAAATAGTAAGCAAATATTATGAAAAAATTAAATTATGTATAACTTTTCTAATTTAGATGAAATTTTGAGTACACATATGAGCAACAAAAACAATTTTTGAGGAGTTTAAATGTAAAAGATAAAACAAATACTTCTAGAGTAAAGTAGAAGAGGATATTTATAACAAGGTTTGAAAGGACCATAGAAGATTGAAAAACAAAAACACAATCCATATTCAAAGTAAAATATTTGCAGTCCACTATACCTATAAATTATTCGTATCCAAAATACGAGTATATAGAAACTTTCTACAAATCAGAAAAAAAGACATATAAACCAACTGTAAAGTGAAGCTGTAAACGTAATTTCATAGGTTTGTAAATACAACTCACCATTAAACATGAATATACTCTCAACTGTATTGGTAAACAAGAAAATACAAAATAAGATTTATACTCAACACTTGGCAAAAACTTCAAAATCTGATAAGTGTTTTCGAGGACAGGTACCCATGGAATCCCTTAGCCCCATGTGATGGCTGTATAAAATAATACAGCCACATTAAAAGTCAAGTAGGCACTACCTAGTAAAGTTGAACATGCATTTTTACTGCAACCCAACAACCAAATATAGGCACACACACACACAATACACAGGTATGCATGTATACAAAGTCTGACAAATAAGTTTGTGAACTTGTGGCAACGATGTTGCTAACCTTTTTTGATATCAGAGGGATTATTCATTATGAATCTGTACCTACTGGACAAAGAGTTAACCAAGTTTACTATTTGGAAGTGCTGAAAAGGATGCGTGAAAACGTTAGACGACCTGAACTTTTCGCCCACAATTCATGGCTCTTGCATCATGACAATGCACCAGCTCACATGGCACTGTCTGTGAGGGGGTTTTTAGCCAATAAACAAATAACTATATTGGAACACCCTCCCTACTCATCTGATCTGGCTCCCAATGACTTCTTTCTTTCCCTGAAATTAAAGGAAATATTGAAAGGAATACATTTTGATGACATTAAGGATATCAAGAGTAATATGTCGACAGCTCTGATGTCCATTCCAGAAAAAGAGTTCCAAAATTGCTTTGAAGGGTAGACTAGGTGCTGGCGTTGGGGCATAGCTTCCCAAGGGGAGTGCTCCGAAGGTGACCATAGTGATATTCAGCAATGAGGTATGGAGCACTTTTTCTAGGATGAACTTTTGAACTTAATTATCTGACCTTATATGTGTACATATGTTGTTTGTATATGCATTGTTTATATGTACACATGTATACACACACACCATAGGATATGCACATGTACATCAGATAACATATAAAATAATGTTCCTTTGGAAGCATTGTTAATAATAAAAAAAACACATGCACACACATCAACACACAGCAAGAAATACTAAATATTCATTTTCAGTAGAACGGACCAATATATTTTCAATTATTCATGTAATAACCCACTATTTATTAATAAAATTTATTAAATAAGACTCTAAGTTCTATTGTAAAATCTTTTAGTGATTGCAGCTATTTTAAATCTCACACTATTTGATTTTTAGAGGGACAGAAAATATCTTATTCTTCCACAGATGCATCATAATATGTTACAAAACATAAAAGGTTATTTACATATAGCAAGCACCATATTTTAGAACTATTCCTTGAAACAATAATAAGAAGTTTTCATTGGTCATGGCACCTGCCAGTTAAATTGAAGTTGAATTTAAATTGAATGATTCTTGACATTTCAAGTAGAACTTTGAAGAAAGGAAACATTTTCAACTGTCCACTGAATTACAAGGCAGATGTCCACACATTGCACAGACCAGACGGAGCAGTAGGAGGCAGAGGGTAATTATTATTCAGATACAGTTTTCCTTTTTATACCATGCACAACATTTTTATTGTTAAATAAACTATTATGAAATAAAGCCAATATACCAGATATTAATAGCCATGAAATTCATTACTTCCTCAAAAAACAATAACAAAACTATTTGATTATTCTTCACAAGCAAATTTTGGTGCTGGATGAATTATTTTCATTATTATAATAAATGAATCTGATGACTCAGAAGTGATCATTTAAGCAAGTTTTAAGTAATGCTCAGCAAGAACATTTGCTTTCTTATTGGTAGAGTGGAGGCAAATGGGTGTACAGTTTTAATTTATATTCAGAACTTATGCTCTTTCACTAAGTATATTTTTCTCCTTCACATATTATCTAAAGAGTTTACTAGCATTTTATCTGCTTTAGCTTCTCTGTGGCTAGTGCCATTTGAACTATCTTACAATTTAAACTTTTGCCTTTTCATTCAATCAAGAGCAAATGCAACTTACGATTTTGTGTAATACACTATCAAGAAAGAAACAAAGCATAGTGCTGTGTAAGATAATTTTGGATTAGACTGCATTCTAATGTTACCTTTCTGGTTTTATATTTTAATTACCACTGCACTTCGTGGAGTAGAATAATCCACCCTTAAAGGCATTTTGAACAAACATCATGATGACATTGGCTGACTAAAAGGTAAAAATGCCGGATTCTTAAATGACTTTCTGTGGCTACAATATTAGTGCAATCTCTGTTTCCTGCAGGGGAAGTGAAAAAGACTCCCGATGTGCAGACATATAAAGTCCCTTCAAAGGCTGGCAGTGAGGACAGAGAGTGGCATTAAGTGGCTCCCTGGCTCCCAGCCCTGGGCTGGTGGCAGCAGGTTAGTCAGCTTCTTGCAACTCAGGCCTGGATGCACATTGCAGAGTCTGCAGCAGAGTGGAACTATTGATCAGAGATGATTTTCTGTCATAGAGAGACAGGCTTTCAATAGCTTTTGGCCTTTTAGTGAAACTAGTCAGTAAGAAAAATGTACATTTAGTTTCAGGGTTACAGAAGAGAAGAAAAATATTCCTCAAATGGCATCATTAGATTCTGGCAGTATGTGCTCAGAGCTATTGTTTGAATTTAATTAGTGGACCAGTTTGTGGAGTCTAATCACTGGTTTAATTTTTCTTCCACCACATACAGAGTCTCTATAATCAGTTTCAAATTGAAGCTTTAAGCTCAACTAACTTTCTATAGTTGAGAACAAACTGTACAGTGGATCCTGTGTTTAGGCTACGCTTAGGGTTGTGGTATAAACATAGCAGAGATTGAACACTATCTTATTCTCTAAGATCACAACCAAGTCGTGCCCCTTTTTATGTATAAGCATGTGTGATAACAAGAAAAATCTGGTCCAGAAAGTGGACTCTACTCTGAAGAATTGGGCACATGGGATGTTTCCCAGAACTTTTCAAAGAGCTCACTGCAGTCCCTGTTCAATGTCCAACTAGGGCAGGTCTCTAAAGCCAGACCTGGTTCTCTGACGGACTGACTCCAAAATCCACGAGGAAGAGGGGCTTGGAGTGGAACCATAGGGCACTGCACACCTAAGGAAGGGCTTCCCTTGTGTCAGTTCAGTCTACTCTGTAGCCATAAACTCATATAAAACGTTGGTCCTTTCATTGGAGACGACGGGAAGCAAGAAAAAGCATGATGCTCTATTAGGGGACAAACGTACTGTCATCACTATAGAAGATATTATTTAAATGCAAAAAAATTAACATACAGAAATATTCCTTGGCTTCTTTTTGTGTTTTCCACAAAGTACCTATACCACATAACACACACACACACACACACACACACACACACACACACACACACATCGTTACTTAGATTAACATTTAGTAAATTCATATCAGTGTTTGTTCTAGGAAAACAACTGGAGGGTATGTTGGAGTTTACTTGTCTAATATTATTAACATTAAAAATAACTTTTGGGCCCCTCATCTTTTGGTATCACCCCTGCACCCCACATTTCACAGTGCGCTACCCTCAATGAACGTTTCCTTTACTAAGTCCTCCAATATAAATATAATTGAAAAAGTTAAGATAGTTAGAAACTACCCAGTGACTTTTCTCTACGTCTGCTTATTTTCTTGTATGAGTCCACAGAATGTGCTCGAATTATGTGTCTTCAATGTTATCAGAAATTTTGTTCAGACTGCTGTATTTGGCATGGGAGGAGCACTTATGCCTATTCCAGCTATGCTGCTAACCTAATCATTTCAGAAAACACGGTTTTCCTTATTAACCTCTTCATATAGGGTCTTACGAAGAAATGACAACAGAAAGACCAAGGCATTAACTGTAAGTTTTGTGAAGTTAGAGAAATTTAAAGTCACATAATGTTCAAGCAAACACAGTCACTGCAATGCCTAAACTCCTACCTTGTCAGTCTGTCCTGTGAGGGTAAAAAAGTGAGTCAATCCTGAATTCAGTCCCTAGAGGGCTCGTCTCCACTGCAAACATGGGCAAACGTCCTCTGTGCTTAGAAAGCACTGGCAAAGGGGACACTTTTCTTATAAACTACCACAGACTTCTTTAGACATTTTACCACATTTCTTTGTGCATATTCATTTTTCTCTATTTCTGCCTGATTCTGTTACCTCTTCCTCCCTATTCTTTTTACTCTGTGTTTCTGTCCCTCTACAGAAAGAAATTTGATTGTGGTTATGGATGGTTTTCATCCATGTGCAATAAAATAAGAGTTGTTTCCACACTTTTACACAAGACTCGGGGAATTGTAGGCACTCTGGAGAATATCAAAGAAGTAAACAATCTTTCTCTCTGGACCTTTACGTTGCAGTTTGGGGAATAAGGCTGTTGGCCATTGATCGTACAGTATGTTCCAGAAACTGTTCTAGGTGCAGAGAACAGAGATGAATAAGGCAGTTAAGGCCTTTGCTCTCAGAAAACTCTCAATCAAGTGGAAGGAGACAGAAAAATACACAAATAAGATAACTTTAAATATTGATAAATGAGTAAAAATAGGATGATAAATGTGGTAGTTTTGTAGCAAGTATGTTTCCATGAAGATTATAACTTTAATTAAGTATGTAAACCACATGTAAGCTTATTATGAAATCTGTCATGCAAATATATAAACGTTATATGAGAATAACATTTTCTAGTCTCATAATGGTAAAACAAACAAAGAAACAAACAAAAAACCCTCAAACATTTAAGATAAAATGTCTCGAAGTTTCAAGATGCCATATTAAGAAAGCCTGTAAAGATAATGAGTGGTTATTGTTATGCTATTTATATTAATTCTTGCAGCCAAGCTGTTTCATAAATGTGATATGTATAAAAATTGTATTTGCTCTGAAATGCAGGTGCGAGAAGCTTATGATAAAGTAATCTATATGACACAGTTATTCCCTCCTGTTCTTCTCTGTTTTAATTTTATTTCCCCTTCGATTTAAGTGCAGCTAATAGTTTATTTTAATTTGAATCCTTGCTACAAATGATGAATTGCTTACATATCTGCATTTTTTTAGAAAGACGAACTTTTATACAGTTTTATGAAGAGCAAGTTGAGCAGGCTTTTTTAATTGTGAGGGACTGAACATCTTCCGATTAAGTGCGAGTAAAGAGGCAGGAGGGGTGGAGAATACATGAGAAATGTGGGGGATCTCACTTTCTTCAAGTCTAGATATGTACTGGGCCCGGAAAGGTAACACAGTACACGTATGGATGAGACATTATACACTAAAGGGGCTTCTTTCTCTCTTTCCTTGGCCTCAGCGTCCGCCTTCGCTGTGCACCTCCCTCCACTACCACATCCTTCATTCTAGATACATTTTTGTCTGTGGGTCAGGTTTCACCGATTTAGTGTATGATGAAAGTATGCTATCTATATCGGCTTCTCTAATGCCCAGCTCCTCACGTCCTGCTCTGACTCACTAAGACAGAAATATTCTTTGTGAACTTGGTCACTTGCAGAGGTTTCCTTCTGTTTATTCAAGTGTGTGTGGGGTTAGGGTGGAGTGGATAGAAGGATTTGAAGAAGTCTCGAGAAAATAGAGCACTTCACATATGAATCATACTGTAGAGGAAAGCATTAGTTTTGGAGTGATAGCCACGTGGTGAAGAATTCTTTTGGGGAATGATGGAAGAACAACAAGGATTGATTTTAGCTATGGATGGGGTTAGTGTCCCTTTGGGGTGAAAGTGTGGAAATGAGGTTCTTAGGAAGTCTCTAAAATTTTTATGTAGTAAAAAAAAAAATATTCCTTTATCGAGCCCCTAAAGGACCTGCATTAAAGTGTTAAATTTGTTGTCTTTGCTTTCGGGATTGGATTTGTAATCTGTTTTTATTTTTTTTTATTTTTAAATTTAGAGTGTCGCAGGACTGAGTCTAGCTAGTCTCAGTTTAGCCTTGTTTTATCCATATTACATTTACTTCCTTTTGCAAATGGGGAAAAAATGGCTATGTATTCTCCCATGATGCCCCACAACTCCGCGTTTCTAAACTGCATCATAGTTTGATTAGGTCGTATTCCCTATCACTTACTCAAAATTCTTTATTATCTGCCAAATAAATGTTATCAATCACTAGATATCAACTTCATGAATGCTTTCACACATAACACTTGCTTCTTGCTTCTAATCGCTTCTCATTCAATTACACCACACTGCCCAGGTATTAAAATATAATTTTCATTTTCCTTTGGTCAGTATTCATTTGAAAACCTTTAAAGATTTTTCTGCCCATTACATTAAACTCATCCAGATTTATCACTGACCTCCCTGCCTAACTGGACCAGACTAAGTCCTCCCTCCAGGCTGGATTCCTCTTCTACCCCACACACATTTGTATCTTGTATTTTATAGTTGACAGTACAACCCCACAGTTTTCAAAGATTTCCACATATAAAAAAAAAAAAAGGAACTAATTTATTTCTTTATTTTGTTAACTAAACAGGTATCTAAACCAACTACTTTCATTTTTCCTATGAAGAAAGTTAGAAAAGAGCAGTTAATGGACAACTCTAAAATCCCAGTTAGTCAGTTAGGATGAAAATGAAACACACTGTAACAAACACACTGTACCAATAACCCTAATCTCTTTTTTTTATTCTTAGTTTATAGTCAGCTGCTCATGTATTTATTACAAAAAAAAAAAGACAAGCTAAAATTAATTCAGAACAACCACAGAAATTTTTGATTTTGTAATTCTATGTTTAGATGGCAGATACCAATAAAAGCAGGCCACATTTCAAATCCCATCCGCCCTCTTGTCTGAAAGTCAAGGTTTTGATATAGAAGATGAAAGCTAGAAAAGAACGAGATGAAATGCTTATAGAATAAGAAATAAAATATTCTGACCAGCGAAGAAGCAACAGAATGGGACAAACCATAAAAATATCAAAAGATGACAATAATTAACAAATTAAATGATCTTAACTAAAATCTTTTAAAGGCTCCAGAAAATGACAATAAGCTTGGACAAAATAGACACAATAAAATAGACACCAATGACATAAACAACATGCTTATTAAAAGCAGTGTAAAAAGTTCCAAGGAACAAATAATGTAGCCTGCATCAAGTAACAGACAAATTAAGCCCAACGTTCTGAATATGTCAAAGAAAAAGTCTTTTGGCTGCATTTTTAAAATTACAGGACATTTAGCAGAAGGGAAAATATTAGCTACTATTTATAAGTGTCCATTAGATGCGATGTAAAGGCAGGTACTCAAGAGACATCATCCATTCAGAGAACTGCTTTCTTTTCAAGATTATAAATTACGTGTTTATCAGGTTATGGTATCTCAATAATTAACTGGACTCTGACAAGTTCACTTAATTTCTCTGAGCTTCAGTGCCTCTAATTATAACATAGAAAAAATCAGACATAATTTTTAGAGTTTTAAAGTTTAGGTATAATATGTACAACAATTGGCTTGCTTTATGGCACAAATAATAAGTGCTATTTTATGAAAGAATACAGAACAACTAAAACTCTTTCATTGATTCTAGTAGTAAGTTTAGTATTTTTAAGAACTCAATTTTTGTTAAATATGGTAAGAAAAAGCATTTCTTTGCAATTCTCTCTCCTATATTATACAAGATAACCATCACAACATTCAAGTTATCAGAAAGGAATACTAGATAATCACAATCCCACCCAAATTCTATGGAGAACAACAGTCACATGTGATATAATTTTGGCCTCATTAAAAGAAATCCCTGAGAGGTAAAATAATCATTTCTCAAATATGTCAGAAGATACAAATTAGGTAGCAGAGCTCTGACTAAACCAAGGGTTCCTTACTTAGAATGGGGGTGTCCGGAGTCCAGGTTTGACAATAAGAGCTCAACTGAAATCTACTACACACGAAAGAGGGGCAGGCAAGATAAAATTAAAGAAGAAGATGAATAGTCAGACACAGCTTGCAGGAAGCAGCTAGAGAAATTCCTAGAGAAAAAGAGAGAGCAAGAAAAACTCAGAAATAGCAGAAGCTGTCCAAGGCTACATTAAACAATGATGCGCTAGTAATCACCATTATCATTTACTCAAGAAAAAAGTCCACTACTCTTTGTGAGCCGTCTGTATTCTGTGGCTAGAAGGGAACATGGGTTACAGGAGGTGGCATGTCCCCATAAAAGAGTTCACATAGAGGTTTCCTGGATATGGCACCAAAAGCCAAAGCAACAAAAGCAAAAATAAACAAATGGGACTACAATAAACTAAAAAGCTTCTGCACAGCAAAGGAAACCAATAAAATATTGAAAAGGCTATCTACAGAATGGGAGAAAATATTTGCAAACCCCATATCCGATAAGGGTATCTATTCAAAATAGATAAAAACTCATAAAACTCATTAGCAAAAAACTCCATATTACCCTAATAAAGATGAGAAAAAGACTTGAATAGGTGTTTTTCCAATGAAAATATACACATGGTTAATAGGTATATAAAAAGTTGCTCAACATCACTAATCATCAGAGAAATGCAAATAAAAACCACAGTGAGCTATCACCTCACCCAAGTTAGAATGGCTATCATCAACAAGACAAATAGTAACAAGTGTTGTAGAGAAAAAGGAACGCTCATGCACTGTTGGTGGGAATGCAGATTGGTGCAGCCGCTATGGAAGGCAGTGTGGAGGTTCCTCAAAAAATTAAGAATAGAATTACCATTTGACCCAGCAATCCCTCTCCTGGGTATCTACCCAAAATATCTGAAAACATTTATCCATAAAGACATATGTGTTTCAATGTTCATTGCAGCTTTATTTACAGTAGCCAAAACATGGAAACAACCAAAATGTCCTTCGATAGATGACTGGATAAAGAAGTTGTGGTATATATACACAATGGAATACTATTTGGCAATAAGAAAAGATGAAATAGTACCATTTGCAACAACATGGTTGGATCTTGAGACTATAATGCTAAGAGAAATAAGTTAGAAAGAGTCAAGAACCATATGATTTCACTGATATGTAGTATATAAAACTGAAAACAACAAAAGAACAAGACAAATAAATGAAGAAATAAAAATTCATAGACATAGACAGTAGTTTAGTGGTTACCAAAGGGTAAGGGGGTGGGGGGTTTTAGAAGAGGGTAAATGGGGTCAAATATATGGTGATGGAAAGAAAACTGACTCTGGGTGGTGAACACACAATGTGAGATATAGATAATGTGTTACAGAATTGTACACCTGAAATCTATGTAACTTTACTAACAGTTGTCACCCAAATAAACTTTAACTAAAAAAAAAATACAGTGAGATATCACCTTAAACCCTAGGATGGCTATTATCAAAAAGACAAGTATTGGCCTGGGTGTGGAGAAATGTGAGTCCTTGTGCGTTGTTAGTAGAAATGTAAATTGGTACCACCATTTTGGAAAACTGTGTGGCGGCTCCTCCAAAAACTTAAAAATAGAACTATATGATTGAGGAATCCCACTTGTAGGTATATATTCAAAGGAAATGAAATCAGGACCTCACAGAGATATCTGTACCCTCATGTTCATTAACGAATTACTCACAATAGCCAAGATACAGAAATAACCCAAATAAATGTCAGAAAGGTGAATACATTTTTTAAAATGTGGCATATAATGAAATGGAATATTATTCAGCCACGAAAAAGAAGGAAATCCTGCCATTTGCAACAACATGGATGGACCTGGAGGACAGTATGTTACATGAAATAAACCAGACAGAAAAAAAAAATACTATATTATCTCACTTATATGTGGAATCTAAACAAGTCAAACCACAGAAACAGAGTAGAATGGTAGTTGCTAGGGGCTGGAGGTTGGGAGAATGGAGAGATGCTGGTCACAGGGCACCAACTTCCAGTAAGAAGCAGCAGCTCTGAGGCTCTAACATCCAGCGTGGTGATTACAGTTACTAACACCACACTGTGTCCAGGAGATTTGCACAGTGACGCTCAGGTGTTCTCACCACACACACAAAATGGTAACTACATGAGGTGATGTGCTAATTTGCTTGAATGTGTTAGTCATCTCACAGTGTATAAAGTATATAGAATCATCCCATTGGCACTTTCAATATACATCAATATTATTTGTCTAAGTTACCGCGATAAAACTGAAGGAAACATTCTATTAATACATCTAGTGGCCACACAATGCTTGGCGAAGGTGCATCCCCCTTCCTATACTCACAGCCCTTGGAATAGTGCAACTCTAGCATGAGGGTATCATCAACGTGCTTCTAGCATGTCACGCAATTTGTTATTACTCCTACATTTGCCTTCTAATTATAAATTACTATTTGTAAATGTCGCTAATGAAACACATGTGGGTTAGTCGTGGTTTGTTTAGTTAAATCTATAACAATGTATGTTTGCATCACGTATATTTATGGGCTCAATATTTCCCAATAATTGAAACTTTGACACATGAATTCAATGCAACTAAAATATCAGTAATCTATATTTCACTAAGAGATACAAACGTTTTATCATAAAGATATTTTCCACTGAAATGTGAAAAAGGTAAGAGAAGGTGGATGATTTTATATTCCACCTATGACGTCTCAGGGATCAAAAGAAGAGGGGGGGGGGGGAGAGAGAGAGAGAGAGAGAGAGAGAGAGAGAGAGAGAGAGAGAGAGAGAGAGAGAGAGAGGCATACTATAGACCATTTAGCTTGCTGTAACCAATTAGGAGCTGAGAAGATTGAGAGAGAGATACAATCATTTCTTGTTTTCCATTGGACTTTGTTTTTTCCTGCTTCCATTTACCATTAAAAAGTATATCAACATGTTAGTATAAAACTCATGATATTGAACAGGCACCTTTTAAAGCCAAACCACAAAAAGGGCTTGAATTTACAGGCCATGTACTCACACACAAAGATTCTCTTAATGGAAACCTGCAAAACAAAGGGTGGTGGTGATCTGTCCTGGAAGTTATAAAGGTGGTACAGACCCCTGCTGACTTCATTTTTTGTTACATCCCTCTATCTACATATTTATTCTGGCTGTATGTTATATTTTTTCTCCTGCTCTCCCCACTTCTATTTTGCTTTTTTCCCAGAACAAAATGGGCTTGAATAAAACCGCATGCAGAGTGGCAAGCCATTAGAAAAATACGACAAAGCGTAGTTGAGGCAGAATGTCCTATGAATTACATTATCACTGAAGCAGGGGAGAGAGCTAAATGGAGCAGTGCCCCGTCTTGTTCGCGTTTAAAGAACAGGAACCTCTAACCCACCTGCCAATGAAGTGGGAGGCAGGAGAATGCATATTAAAATAACATATTTCATAAAGGCAGTTACTTGGAAGTACCCACATCCCAAACCTATTTTTCGTAATGTGGAAATAATTCCTGTTGTTGGTATAAATGTCCACACATGCCCTGTAATGTGCAGTCTATGAATTCAAATCAGGTATTGCCAGAAAGATGGAGTGTTTTTAAACTCAGAGCGAAAGCTTAGATTGTTTTCTTCCTGGTTTTTCATGGTAAAATTGCTTGAGGTAATACAAAGCAGCATTTTATTTTTAAATTACATTTCAAGGAGCGTAGTCTCCAAATTCTGACTTGGATTCCTCCTCCTGGAGAGGGCTATGATGAAGGTCTGTGTCCCAGAATGCTTCTGCTAAGGTGTCTCCGTCCTGTACCTCCCTGGGAATCTCCAACAAGCTGCTTCCTGTTAGACCTGTTGTGTCCATAATGGAATTCATCACTTTCCTAAGCAGCCCTTGTAATTTTCAGCAAGGTCCTTTAACTCACTTAATGTAAAACATTTGTTCATGCCTAATTTGTCTGAGCCCAGCCGTGTTTGTGATTTCCTTGAGTTGCAGAAGGTTGATTGTGGGGGTAGAACCGCCTACCTCGAGTGACTACATTTCTCACCGAATCTCAGTAATTACTGTGGGTTTCATCTGATTGGCCCTCTCTGTAGTGGCCCTCCATGACAAAGTCAACAAGCAGAAGGTAACAACATCAGAAGAGAAGTACCTCAGCATGTACAGTCATTTGTGGGCTGTGATTTTTAACTCTGTAATTATGATAAACTTCCATAAAGGATACAGCTGGAAAAGGCCCTTGGAATTAAAATCCAGATTCCCTAATTGAATTAAAATCCATCCCTAATTGAGGGATGATTTTAATACAGCAATAGCATTTTTCTCTGAGTTCTGATACTAAGATTAGCCTGCACATGTGTATTTAAAATGTTAGATAATCCCACTTTTATGGGACTCTGATAAATCTCATCTCATTGTTAGCCCTGTTCAGACTCATATCTTACTCTTCCTGGTCTGGTAGTTTTATTCAAAGGGAAAGGAGCACATTGTTTGGCTACAATTCAAAATGACAGCTTAATTCTTTGGAAATGTTTTTTCTTTCTAACTTGGGACATCAATAATGATCTTGTTGCTTGTGTGTCATCAAAGAGACCGCTTATTTTATTTTACTTCGTATTTGTATACAATTTAAATTAGTTCATTTCTCTTCCTTTTGTATCTGTCAAGGCTAAAGACTATTTTTTCAATTCTCTAGCATTATGATGACCTTAAACTCTTAGCCATGCAATTATATTGGAAAACTAACCTTTAAATAAATTTTAGATTGGTGACAAGTACATAATAAAAATGCAAACATTTGAGTTTTAGCATAACCTTCCTTTGAAATTTCATTTTAAAACTGTACATATATTTTATCATTACATATAACTTAGTGAGGTATGATGTGGAATATATAAAATATTCTTCCAAGGGAGAAAATTAACATATATTTAATATGTTTGCATCTGGTGCATACATATGGAAGATACATCACACACTTATTTATATTACTAACTGTATACAGTCGCAGTGCATGATGTTATTTCTATTTTAGAAACAAAGTCTGGAGCTGTAGGTTTGAGTAAATGCCAACAGTAAATATGTTCCATAACTATTCTCCAAGCTTTAAAAATCAACCTATTAAATACTTTATTAAGGAACCGTGGTTTTCAAAGATAATTTGATGACTGGTGGTCATTCATCTCACAGAAATGACATTTTACCCAAAAAAAAAAAGAAGAAGAAAAAAAATGACTTGAGAACGGAAAATATACAATGAAGCTAATAAAGAAATTATGTTCACTTTCTAGTTTAGAAATCAGGGAATGCAACTGTATTTTGCTCTTTGTCTGTGTGTGTGTGTCTGTGTGTGTGTGTGTGTGTGTGTGTGTGTGTGATATTCCTTAAAGGAAGACCATAATAAAATTATGTAAAACAGTATAAAAGAAGATAATTCTCATGGATTCAAAGGAATTTAAGGTAAGACTTATTTTATCACATAATGATATAGAAAAGAAAATTTCCACGAATGGGTCATGAACTAATAAGAAATGAACTAAATCAGATATAGAAATAAGGAAAAAAGAAGTAGTACAAAAAATATTTAACCAAGGAAATGTCCGATAAGAACAACAAAATCAACAAAGAAACAGATACCTGAACATAGTGGGAAGAAAGTCATTTATTTAAAACTTCCAGGAAATAGCCACTGACTTTTTAAATGTCATTTTGCTCTAGTTTGTGACAAGCTCCATTTGATAAGGACAGATAACTAAGTCGATTGTTCTTCATTACTGCAGTATGTGTTCAGTCCTTTTGCTCTGAAATTCAGCAGAGTCGTAAATAACATTAGGCTGAGACTTCATCATTTTCATATTCAAGACCAAATAGCAACCTTGTAGTCATAATCAAGCCTACAAAATAGATTTTTTTTTCTTCAGCATGAGTAAAAGCAGTTTAACTGTGTGTATAATTTTGAATAGCAATCTCCATGTAAGACAGAAACCACCTTTGACCTAACATACCTTTGCTTTGTTGAAATCTCTGTCCTTATGAGTACCTTGTTTTCCATGGAAGAATTTCATCATTGTTAATATGTAAATCTAATGAAATGAGTCAGAATGAAAAAATACTGCAAGTGCAAAAAAGGCTGCAAACCAAACACAGAGATACATTTCTGAGGCTAACTTCCATTAATCTATTTTTGTATTGAAACTTATTAAGCAAAAATGTTAGCTTATCCACATAGATATCGAATCAATATAATGATTAAATTTATATATGCAGAATGAGTGATACTGTTTACTTAACTACATTGCAATAGATACTGACAGAAATACTTCTGAGAGAATATCAATTAAATCTTTGAATTGTGAAGAGGATGCAACAATTTTATCTCTGTTACAACCCAATGGAATAAACCTCAATTGAGGGCCTACTATGTACTGGGACTTTTTAAACATTGTATCACTTATTCCTAAAAGTTATTCTATTAGACAGATATTGCTTTCTTAATGGCATGCAAGAACACAGGGCCCGGCAAAGTTAAATAACATGTATTTAGTATTGTAATTGGAAACTAAGGGATTTGGCCCAGGTCTATCTGAACTAATAGCCTGTGTTATGTCTATTCTCAAACATTTTGAAGATGAGCATGATTTAGCAATGAATAGGTGTTTCCTTAGGAGAAACTACAACATTGTGCCTTTAAAACGTTATTCTAAGTGAAAGAAGCCAGGCATAGAACCATGCATACTGTATGATTCCATTTACATGGCATATCCAGAATAGATGAATCCATAGAGACAGAACTGAGATTGACAGCTACTCGGGTTAGGGAGATGAGGAAATATTATTTTATGGGTTTGGAGTTTTGCTCGGGGGTGACAGAAATATTTTGGAACTAGAGAGAGATGGGGGTTGTACTACATTGTGAAAGTACTAAATACTACTCATTGTTACTTTAAAGGATTCATTTTATGCTGTGTGAATTTCACCTTGATAAATTATTTTTAA
Organism: Rhinolophus ferrumequinum; assembly: GCF_004115265.2. Classification (NCBI taxonomy): domain Eukaryota; kingdom Metazoa; phylum Chordata; class Mammalia; order Chiroptera; family Rhinolophidae; genus Rhinolophus; species Rhinolophus ferrumequinum. The sequence continues at coordinate 51,529,710 of NC_046302.1, read as the reverse complement.
AAGAAAATAAAGCTGTGATGACAAGAGTCATTAGATCACAGTTCTACTATTATGACAGTTAATTCAGTCAAATATATGTGACACTTACCTCCCTCCATATACCCCTATTCCAAAACCCAACATTAAATCTTTTCATAAAACAGAAGATAAACACAAGCTCCTAGGCTGTCCTGTGGACAGGAAGTCCATCTGGGAGGTTTTGGGATTCATAGCTGTGTCGTACTAGGTACGCAGCCCAATATCTGGCAGAATATTCTAGAAAGTTTGGAGAATTCACTTTTGAAGCCCAGAATGAATATAAATAAATAGTTATAAATTTTTACAAGGATACCACATAGACGTTTCACAGTTTTGCTTAATATTTTAGAAATCATGACTCAACAGCATATTTTTCTAAGCTTAACTAAAGATATATTCTCCCTACTTCAAAGATAAGAGAAGAAAGAGAGTAAGTTGGATTAAAATTAAAAATATAGCTCTTTGATGAAAGTCAAATTCTTTGGCGACATCCATCATGTAATAGGCCATTTTATTGCTACACATGGATTATTTACACTATAGTTTATCTCAGTCAATGCTGCCATTTTATTTTAAATAGCTCTATAACCATCAAACTATTTTGTTCCATATAATCAGCTACACTTTGCTGCTTGATTAAAAATGAGATTTCATCTTTCACAGGATGACACTTTAATGAAGAAAAAGAGAATGTTGCCGTCCATTAGAAAATGTAGGTAACAGATAGTTTTTGGAGATGCCAAGGCTTTAGTAAAATATGGGCAGTCAGGAAAAATTCCAAATGGAGAAAAACGTTATTCCACTCTCTTATGGGATTCAGCAGAACACAATTGGTCGTGTTTATAGCTTTTACTGGCCACAAGCAATAAAAGAATTATAATCTTTCTGACCTCCTGTCAGACGGCCATTTCACAACCTCTGGCGTTAGGACTCTAAGTATGAACCAAGCATAAAACAAAAAGCAATCAGTGACTGCCTTCCTAAAAGCTGAAGATCCCTCAGATTTTAACGGGGAACAAAGATGAAAATTTTGACTGAATGAAAATAGGGTTATCCATTCAAGGTACAATAAACAAATGGAAAAATAAAATGCCCATTCTCTGAATATACCCAGATGTATTCAGAAGTCATTTTCCATCGAATGTAATTTATTTACACAGAGTGTACTTCCTGCCCTCTAAATCAGTAATGATTTATAAAACAGCCATGATTTATAAAACAAACTACCAAAGATCGCCCTCCCCCTGACATCTCTCTGCTCCTTTGTTCTCAACTCTCTGCTTCTTCCTGGTTTCCTTTGCTCTCCAGCCATCAGCCAGGCAATCTGTTTTGAACTTTTGGGATTGTCTGATGTTTCAGCAGGTTGGTTTTAAAACAGAACTTTCAAATCTTAACTACATCCCGACTTTAAAGGTCAATGTAAAAATAATTTAAAGTATGAAGTTTTAAAAAGGGGCCAAAAAAAAAAAAAAAAAAAGAGAGAGAAATCCCCCAATTCTGCTCAGTCATCTCTGCAATAGTGCAAAAATACACCTAATAAATAGCAAAACCTGGAAAAGGTCAAAATGGAAATTATTCATAAATGCTAAATAACCCAGAGCCAGTGCCAGCAATACATAAAATGATGAAATGCCAATTTAAAACCACCATGTGAAGCAAAAAAAAAAAAAAAAAAATCTTTGCATTTAATTGAAAATGTCCATAAGAGGAAGAAATGAAACAAATTTTCCAAGCCACAGCTTTGCAAGGCTTGATTACTAGATTGCTGTCTGGAATACCATTTCTGCTTAGCAGCCTACAGTGCTCAAAGGGCTTTTATCTTTCATAGATCGCTGTGTACACTACATTAAAATAAATGAACAAATTTAACAGGTGACCTAAAAATTGGCAAATAGATGAGAAACAAAAGAGTCATTTATTAAAAGCTCTTGGAAATCTTTGTCTTTGCTGACAAACTGGTGGACACTGGTTGTTCTCCCTCTCAAGGTTATTAACACCATAACCCTCCATATTTTGGCTGTATATTATATGGTTTTTCAAAGTCATGCAAAAAGTTAACATTTAGTATTTAATGCAATTCTAAACATGTGTCTTTAAGCTTAGATATAGCGTCTCTACATCTAGTAACCGTACAAAATGCTTACTTTTCTACTGGAAGTACTTGCCATCTTGTGTGATTACTTATCCTTAGTATTTAGCAAACTGGGTTCACTCCATTACTATCATTCCTGTGTCTGTTTGTATTTGAAAACAGCTTGATAAGAGAAATTAGAACATTACTATGGGATATTGTTATTTAAAAAGATAAATCAAAGATAGATGGCTCATAATATATATATGTGTATGTATATATATATATATATATATATATATATATATATATACATATATATATATATATATATTCATATTAGAGTCGCCTTCCCCAAACTATATTCCTATGTTTTCTTTTATTTCTCTATTTCATTCTTTGTTTGCCCCGATATGTTTTCAATTTGATGGGCAAATCATAAAAATCTCACCAAGGTAGTTAAAGCTCAGACACCAAGAGAATAAATGAACTTCCGTATGTTATAAACAATAAAAATCATTAAAAAGAAAAAATGTCCTTGGCTGGAAGACAATGGTAGGTGACAGACTATGAAAGTGTCTTCATAACTTTTAACTAATTTTTTTTTTGATCTGTTTTATTGTTGTTCCCTTCATGCATGACTTTTCTGAAATGAGATCAGGAAGGAACAGTATTTCCAGAAAACCCAAAGTTTTAATGATGGTTGTTTTAAATAATAAAGATTAGAAGATTTATTGTGATTATATTTGAACATTTTCCACAGCGTGTGCCCTTTGGGGGAAATCTGCATTGTATGTGGTGATTAAAATTTTGCACATGCTGTAATGACTGGAACAATATAGAAATAACTCTTGGCTCTGTAGTTATAGCATCTATGTAGTGGTATAAAAATCCCCCATGAAAAAATAGGATGACATCTCTTAACGACTGATTCACAATTTAGAAAGGTGGCATACAGAATGTTGAATAAAGAAAAATCAAACAATGTAATAATGACATCCTACTGTCCCCATGTCTAAGAACTATGAGACTACCATAAGTGTATTTTAAGTTATAAAAGTAAAATAGCAACATTACTACAGGTTTGGAAAATAGTTTTCGAAAAAAAAGTCAGTACCTTAAGCAGTGCCTGGTAGGCGCTCAGTACATATTTTTGTTGTTGAGCCATAGGAATGATTTGAACATAACTATATTTCAGATTTTAAAAAATGTGCAGTGCTGAAATCAGGCCATATAAAAGTTATAACATATCTCTATTTATGGGATAGAAAAGGCAGTGTTGTTGAGATACAAGTAATTCTTAGAGACCAAATTCAATTTTGGGATACATGAATAGAACTTTTAGGACTACTACTAGACTGTAATACCTTTACAGGAAATATGAGGGATGACTGAAAGCTCATTTACGTTGAGAATTAATTAAGCTTGTATAAATATTCATATTTTTTATCATGGATCTCTTAAAGGAAGGTTTTAGTAAACCAATTGTAAATGTTACTATGTCTAGAAAATATATTAGAAAACAATCTAAAATTTACCCATCATGTTTATAACATCATGTGGTACAGACACTCTTGCCTAAAAGAAGCATGCAAACATAAAGGTATACAAGTGATGTAAAATACCTTTAAAATCATATGTAATGTTTAACATAAATAAAAACCAATGCAACAATGAAGATGTTTATGTCAATTCATGGTTGATGAAAATATATCAGCAGGCTCTAACAGTCCAATGATGGAAGAATAGAGCTTGTTTATTGGGAAAGCATTTCTTTCTCTTGACCTCATGTGTACACAGGATGCAATGAAGGGAGAAGGAGACAGCCACCATTACTTTTACCAGCCAGTCAAATCAGTCTGGGAAATCAATGGAGGATTAGCCATATTGCCTTCAGTCCAAAGACCAGAAGATGTTGAAGAAGTGCTGTGTTTTGATGGAGGTCAGGTTGTATTTTATTTAGAATGTGAGACCAAAGGGGTTTAATGTAGAAGGCGAGACTTCAGCTTCCTTCAGATCCTGTTACTTGCTGGGAAGCGCGTTATCCATAAAAGGGCATTACACATATGGGGATACTAGGAGTACAGTCAATTTGATAAAGCTACCTAAAGTAGCAGAGAACACTTGTCAACAGTCTAATGGTATTAGTGACGAAGGATAAGTTCATCTTGAGATTCTGGGTAATTTAGAAGCTTCCTATGCTTTTCCTTAAGGTATTCCAAGCAGAGAATTAAAGAAATAATATAGACAGAGGGAATTGTGGAAGAGAGAGGCAGAATAGGACAATCTAAAGATGTATGAAAGGAAATAAAAGCATAGTTGAGGGAAAAAAAGTTAATATATTGTATTTCAAAGAAGAGCTAATTTATTATTTTTTTACAGAATCAATGATATAACTATACAATGCAGTTTTTGCCCTGCTATAATTTAAACAAAATTACTTAATGGAATCTTCACGTTATATAGTTTGCATTCCAGTTTCTGAAACTATGATGTGATGTGATTTTATGTGTGTGCACACATCTATATCAAAATAAATTTTCAGTTTCATTATAAAGATTATTATACAAAAAAAAATAAAAAATTAAAATTGTGTTATGTATAGCAAGCATTCGAGAAGAAAAATGAAAACTTTCTGTTAAAGGCCAAGAAAACCCTGCCAGACCCCTGCTGGGTCCATCCCTTTGGGTGAGCAGTCGCAGCTGGGGTGGCTGTGGCTCTCTGATCTCAGACTTGAGTCTGCAGGCCTTCAGTCCCCAATCTCTGGCAGGAGCGGCACCTGTTCTCCAGGGGCGGCTCCCTGTTAGGATGCTCTCCAGGGGCTGCTTTTTGTTAGGACGCCCTCCAGTGGCGGCCTTAGAATCTCCACTGGCTCTCGGTGTGTCAGTTCTGTCTGTCCAGCGGGCATCGTCCTCTGCAACCACTTCTTGATGAGGTTCACAAACATACCCCCAAGCCCGCACTTATTTCCACCCTGCTTAAAAGACCTAGGATAATTTCCATTTTAGAGTAAGTGACTGAAGTGAAAAACTTCCATGAGATACCTGGATCCTGCAGTGAATGAAGTAGGAGGAAATTTTACCAAAATGTTTGGAATCTGTAGATTTTAAGGAAATATTTCAGGTTTGGTTTTTTAAAATATTTTTCTTTATATAAAATAATGTATACTTATTGTAAAATATTTAAAAGCATAAAATGTAAAAATGTTGAAAAAGTCAGTCTTACTTCAGAAATAAGTAGCAAGAATTTAACATTTTGGACGATTTCTCCCACCAGATTTTTCTTCCTATTTATGTTTTTAAGTACTTTGGATCATATTGAGTTCACAGTTTTATGGATTAATTGCTTAATTCACCGTTAATCATAATTATGGACTAATATTTTTTAATGTATAATAAACATTGTCTTAATTACTGAGTTGTTTTTCTCTGTAAGTGTATCATAACTTAAACTTTTTATTTAATTAGATGTCAGTGAAAACTGTTCTCTTTTCAAAAATATTTTCAATACTTAACCAAGTGAAAAGGAGGAATTGTTATTTTAAAATAAGCATTTATTTAAATTTTGGTGAAGATGATCCTTTTTTGCATATATATATTAATTGGCTGTTTGTACTTTATTTTTCATTATTTCTTTATTTTGTTTTGAGTCACATCAATGAAATTGTGGTCTTGGATATCCATATTTTAATATTCACTAAGCAACAATGTGCAGGATAAATTGGGTCTGTGCTTATAATTACAAGAGCTAGCAAATTTTCAACAATTACGTGTACCAGACACCTTTTAATGTGCTTCACACATATTAATCACCTCATGGCATGCTCACAGTAAGCCTATGAAATAAGGATCGTTATCAGAATTTTAGAAAGAGAAATGTTGAGGCAGAGAGTTCCATCAACTTCCCCAAGAAATTTCTAGATCATTAGATAAGAAGTGCTTAAGGCTGGGGCCAAGGGTAATCTGACTCCAGATTTTATACTCAGAACCACTAAATTATATAATCTTTCACATATTATTATGGAGAGGACTCCATTGTTTTCTTTCTTGCTTTTTTTTTTTTTGGAATATGACTCTGAAGCTTAGGAATAAGCTTATAGCTAGAGATGTGAAATTTAAACTGGCTATATTAAATCCAGATTTTTCACAATCTTTGGCCCTTGAAAAGGTTTCCTTACAAATAATTTCTCAGCCATAATCCAGAAATTGAATCTTTGCAAACTGCTCAGACAGAAAATGGACTCATCCCTGTCACTAGAGTATCTCCAAATCATGTCATTTCTTTTCTTAGGATATATTAATAGTTGTGATTTTATTATACCCTTTTTTGTGTATGTGTGTATTGTCTATCTCCACTCTCTAGAAAATGAGCACCACGAAAGCAGAGCATTTATTAGCCCTATGTTCAGGGTTTACATAGTAATTGACAGATTCATGGATATTTGTTGAATGAACATGTGTTGCTTCTATTGTTTCTATTGTTTTCTCTGCCCAACATCTCTCTGCTTCTACAAACAGATTGTGCTGTCCCAGGATCTTGCTTGTATGCTAAACATGTGGTTCTTAAGAGTGCTGTCAACCAGGCATCTTCCCTGATGCCACACTTGATAGAGACAATGCACTGATACATCTTTGGTAACTTTTCTGGTGTTGAAACTGTGAACAGTGCTCCTAAAAAGATACCCTTAGTTGTGTTGCCCACTATGTAGAAGAAAGTGGTCTGAGACAGCGAAGCCGACAAAGAGAAGCAGAGAGGAGTGAAGGGTTAAAATTGTGCCTTGGCAGCGCTTGAGTGTCAGATCCCAATGCCTCTCAGACGAGCAGAACCCCTGCCCTTCACCTAGTGACCTGGGTTGTCCATAAATTCCTTCTCCCGAAGCTAATACAATGTGGACTCACGGTACTTGAGCCCAAAAGGGCTGGGTACAAGCACAACTGTTTTACATTTTTATTCCTGTGTATGATGCTACCACCGAAATTAGTGACTTAAAATAACACCCATCTATTGTCTCACAGCCCTGTCCATTAGAAGTCTGGGCACAGGACCACTGGGGTCTCTGCTCAGGGCTGTTCCCCAAGTTCGTTCTGGAGGTACGCTGGGGCTGTGATCTCATCATATTACTAATCATATTTTAACTGTACTTTTTTCTTATGTATCAGCAATTGACTATTCACACTAGAATGTGATGCATATAATATCTTCTTGGATGTATTAGTCATTGCAAACTTATTACATCTTAAATTAGTTCAAAATTTTACAGCCACCCATGGTGCCCATAATTGTATCCATCTCAACTACTTCTAATTGCATGCTACTATGTTAGCAGACCAAAAATTTTGGTGTCCTTATTGATTACATTCTTTTTTCTCATTTAAATCCACAATTTAAAAATTCATTTGTAGCACTTTCAAATGAATAACCCGAATATGATTATATCTCAATATCTCCACAGTTACACTAAATTACACCATCTCTTTTACCTGGATTATAGTACCAGCCTCCTAACTAATCTAATTCAACCTGTCACTTCAATCCCCTCTCTATCCTCAGTACAACTGCCGAATGACCCTTTACGTGTCAAATTACATCGTTCTTCTGCTCAAAACCCTCTAATGGTTCCCTGGATCAATGAACGTTGTGGCAGGAAACAGATGACATCCTCAATTTCGGTCATTTGAAGAGCAGCTGATAGCGGGACTACTTTCAGTGGTGTAGATAAGGGGTAGTCCAGGGAAATGACAGAAGCAGTACTAGGGGCAACTAACTGCAGGGCTGCATTACCACTGCTGGACAGATGGTACAAGAACAGTTATAGGGTCCAATTCACCTGATGAAAACTAAAATAGAGAGAAGTCATGATAGATAAAATGGGAAGTGTGGAACATTGACTGTTTTTCTTTAACTCATAAGTTACATTTCCAAATAACGATATAAACCAACATAACAAAAAATATTCCTTTTCTCCCTTTTTCTCGATATATAGGCATGGATATATATATTAGACATATAGATAAGTAGATGGATATAACACGCGTGTATGTGTATCTTTATACTGATTCCATTTCCATATTCAGTGTTTTATACTTTACAATATATAGTCAAAAATACTTCACAACACTCAAACTTCTCATCTATCTCTACACTCGGGACCCATTTACATTCCCCTTTGGAGAGAGAATAAGATTGTGAACTACTATATCTCTATTGAGCAAATATAGGAAATTACACATGTATTGTTTTCCCATCCTGATGGTGGTTTTTTATTAACTTAATATTTCTATCACTTACTTACTTAATACTTGTTAAATTTTTAATAAAACAAACTTAGAATGAATCTTGAGAGCACAGAAAAAGGATATACGTTTTCTATATTTTCTTCCCAGGGTTGAACCAGCATGATTATGGAAATGAGTGAGAATGGTAATATTCACTTTCTCATGCTTCAGCTACAACAACTGGTGAGCAGACGAGATACTGCATTTCTGCTTCACAAATAACCTAATATATTACAAAACTTGTTTAATAAGCAATTGAAAAATACTAGCACATTACTAAGAAATAGGTTTTAGTAATTACCTAAAAATATTAGCACATTACTAATAAGTAAGTTTTGGCAATCAGCAAAAACATGATTTTATATATTTGTATAGCTTTTTTCAGAAAAACACAAAAGTAGTTGTGAGACTTATCATCATGCAGTACAGGCTGCTGGGATTGGACTGGTAATAGCTCTGACTAAAGGAATTGGCCTAGAAACCATCTGTCACTTTCATGAAAGTGGGTTAATATTCAAGCTTATATATTTTGATATATTGGCCCTTCAATCCACAGGCTTCAATTCTAGCTCTGTCACTTTTTAAAACATATGATATATATTTTTAAAGTATATATATATATATATATATATATATATATATATATATATATATATATAATCTATTGAGATAATTACAGAGAAATATAAAGCTGGCTCCTCACCACATCCACAGAATGTTTGCATTGACCATGGGCTTGAAAATTCTAACCACTGTCTGCCATACCAAAATTAGTGAACTATATTTGAATAAAATTAAATAATAAATGGAATTAAAAACTTCACTCTTTTATTTAGCTTCATATGTGGGCCTGATGGCATTTACTATATGGTACCATGCAGAGATAAAATGACTATCCTATTTGCCAACTGAAACACCATTAACCTTGACTTTTTTCTCTTAAATCATATCAATATCTTTTTGATCTAACAAAACATTGATAGAGTTTCTGATAGTTTCTTTGTAAACAAAAATTCAGTTTACACTTTTATTCCAAATGCAATAATTCTTCAGGGCTAGAGTGCATCATGTGAGTTATCTGATTTAGTGTTTAGCTCAAACTCCATTGACAAAAATCTCACACACACACACACACATAAATACATATACGTGTATGTGCATATATATAGAAGATCAACGTGTGTGTGTATATATACGTATGCATATATTTTTTTTAAAGATGTCATTTCTATATTGTCGCCTATTCTTTATCTTTTGTCACTGGATCCTGATCAAGTATACAATTCAATTTTAAAATCAAATTTAATATTTCGTTTATATTAAATCTCCATAACTTTTGCCATGATCATTTGTTGGATTTGTGATCTTTACAGAGTACAGTCTATTCCTAGTAGGTCGCAAACGTTGGTATGGTAAGTATCACTTCATCAGTCTTCATATTTCAAAGTGATATGTCAGTATGTTGGGGGATAGTCTACCAGAAAAATTAGGTATGGGATGTTTTATATTTTTCGGAATTACCCAAATCTGATAATATAGACATATTTTGATAGAGTCTTGCATTCATCCCAGAGTTTGTCTATTCATTAAATGTTTTGCATATTAAGTAAAGATATTGGATTTATAGTTGTGTTTTTCCAAATAGATAATGACGGAAAATGTGTACCAAATAACTTTTCAAGATGTCTTTTAAAATGTTAGTGTATTATACTTGCTAACAATTTAAAACCAAAATGTCCTGACTACCCATGAGGTATGAAGCATTGGGTGAAGCTGTCTAGGAGATACACATTAAATAAGAAATAGCCCCTTAAGGGCTTACACACTAAAAGGAGAGTTTGAAAATGTTCCATGACAAAAATCCTTAAGGGAAACCCCAAACACAATGCTGTGAAAGTTTAAAAGAAGACAGTCACTTCTGCACGTGGCTGAGTTTTCACGGATCAGGGACGAAAGCCTAGTAGAGGTAGATTTTGACCTGCTGCTTAACACTTTGATAAGCTTTTGAAGGAAAAGTCAGAGGAGTCGAGGGGGACTGACTGTGTCCCAGAGGGAACAGCAGAGAAGAAGGGCATGAGTTTGAAACATTGAGAGAGCCAGGGACCCTAATGGCAATCAATCCATGCAGGGTAATTAAAAATACTTGTATGAATTCACAGTAAAGAACACAGCAAGACTTGATCCTGAGATATTAGCATCTGAGCAAAGAGTCATAACTCCTTATGAATTAACACAATTTCCCACATAAAATTAAATACCTTTTTAATCATTGCCACAAAAGTTATTTGACAATATTTCTTTTGCAGAAAAGTAAACCAGTGCCCCGATCATGGATTTTAAATAACAGATTCAAATAAATGACAGGGAATATTTAGAAAAGTCTAAGTTACAAAATAGGTCTGTTTCATACCACAAAAATATTTGATGCTATTTCAGAAAATTTTATTTTCTTCTATTTTTTCATTAAAAATCAGAATACTTTATAATAGTTTAATATCGCTTTTCTTTATAATTAGATTTATTTGGACTTTAAAACTACTGTAAAGTTAAATGCACAATTTAAATTATATAATGCAGATAAAATACTATTATAGACAGATGAAGAATTTTGAAGGCAGAGTTATATTCTTTTATTGTTTTTAGCAGAGGAAATAGTGGAGATAAGGAGATGCAAAATGAAGGCTAAATTTAGGTAAGAAAGGGATAATATATTGTCTTCTAGAACACAAAATTTTTAAATAACCAATTATATTATTTAAGATCGTATAGAAAATTTTAAGAGAAATTAATTTTTTAAAAGACAAAACTAAGCTGCCTGTGAAACTTATCAAACATACCAACACCTCAAATCAATACAATTCAATAAAAAAATAAGCAAGCAGGTACATGTCTAGACTAAGCTATTAAAAATAACAGGGTTAATTATTCAGATCTAATAATACCAGAGTCTTAGAAGTCAGAAGGACAAAAAAGAAGTATTGCACTATTTTGTAGGCATTTGGTCCTTCATGGCTCCTTGCTACCATAACTCTCAAACAAACAGGAAGCTTATGCTCTCTCCCTTTTGCCTAAACACCACTTCAAATATTGAGATGATGGGGGAGGGAAGGGAGATAAGATAGTACATGAGATGTGGAAATTTAAAAAGTAAACAAAAAGGGACCAGAAAATGTTCTCAATGATCTGAAGCATAGACTCTCGAAAGCCAAGGTAGATTTTGTGCCAGCTATGTGTCTGTCTCGCCACCACATTTACATAACCCCATTTAATTCTTAAAGTAATATTTGCAAGTAGACAAGATTAGACAAATTTCTAAATATGAAGAAATGGAGGAACCAAGAAGTGGACTCTGATCTGTTTGATTCAAAAACAGATATATCCATTCCATTATACTATATTTCTATTAATTAAACAAACAAACAAAAATATATCCAAAATGTCAGAAACATTTTTTTTTCACTTTTCATTTAGATACATTGCATTTGAGAGCAGACATGACGAAAGATCAATTTTAATATAAATTTACCTATTTTCCTCCTCTAACTTTGGACACTAGCATTTTAGTCTTTGAAACTAGGAATATGTTAGTTCTGTTTTGTTTCCCTTATTGTTTTTATTTTTTTCCTGAAGCTGTAATTCTCTGATTGTAAATATATACTGGGGATGCCAAAAAATGTATACACATAACTTGTATTCATCTTTGGTTATTGGTATATAATATTATAGTTTTAATACAGTCTTTTCCTTTCTTAAAATGTGTATGCATTTTTTGGCACCCTCTGTATATGTATGTGTATATATATGTATATATATATATACATATACACACACACACACACACACACATATATATATATATATATATATATATATATAGAGAGAGAGAGAGAGAGAGAGAGAGAGAGAGAGAGAGAGAGCAAGAACTGTAGATAGCTTAGAAGTGTCCAAATAATATTTTCTGAGTATGCTAAGTGTGCTTTTGAACAGAGAATGATGACATCTTTTCTCCAGATCAAGTGTGGAGAGACTAGAGAAATTCAATCTGAGGTAATTCAGTTATGTACAAGGAGCCGCATGAAGGCTATTCATGGCTGAAGTGGGAGAAATCCTTGACTGAAGAAAATTTAGAAAGTAAAAGATATTTTTTCAGCTTTTTATAAACAACTTTTTAAGTAAGGACTTTTTGAAAAAATGTCTTACAAAAATAAACCTCTTAAATGTCCTCTGAATTCTGAAGTTTACATATATGTAAACTTCATGATCATATATATATACATGTATATATATATGATCCTGAGAGAGAGAGAGAGAGAGAGAGAGAGAGAGAGAGAGACAGAGAGAAATTCATTATCTAGAAGAAAAAAGGGACTAACATACTTTCCAGGAGTCATATTATCTCCTCATTAGAGCTTCAAGAAGTCCATGCACAGTCTACCCATTTTTTTTTTCCAGATGAGAAAATCAAAGATTAAGAACTACGCAAAATTCCAAACTTATACTGAGATGTTACTTGAACCAAGGTGTGGTTCAAATCCATTTTATTTCAATTCTGCCATACTCTTTGTGGCTCTTTTGCTGGTAGTATGTTTAGCAGATGTGTTGATTAGAAATTGAGGGCAGGAATATTTATTTGTGTTCATGACTATGTACTCCAGACAATTTAGATTGATTTCATAATGGAATTTTTAGTTTTGTTTTTGTTTTTAATATAGAGCTTAGTATCTATCAATAACTTATTCTGCTTATAGTTAACTGTCTTAAAACCAAAACTTCATTCTGCTCTATAGAAACAATACTAAAATATGGTATTTAATATGCTTAAAATGGAAAATAAAATATCATCATAAGTTAAGAATGGATGCATTTATAGGCTTTATTTTCATATCTTATTCCTTTCTCATCACTTTTTGGAAGTAAAGGAAGAAAATCAGGGGCTCCGAGGAAGTAATGGCTATGATTCCTCGTGGCATAGGCATATTTATAAGGAAAAAAGACAAAAGAAAAATTTCAATAAAATACCACAATTCTACTAGCAAACTACATCTTCATGATGAGAGTATTCAGTTCAACTATCTTAATCTAATTTTAAGCCAAAACATCTTATTTCTGCAATGGAGGTAAATTACTCTAAGTAAATATATACATATATTTATATATATATACATATATTCACATATATGTATACATATGAATTATTTAAAGTTATACAAATTTAGCACAAATATCAGTTTTACAAATATTCTCCGATGCTAAAATATAAATTAGTCTTATAATCGAAATTTTCCCTCCAGAAAATCTGTTACTTTTATTTTATATATATTAGCTCATGAGGTTTTGTGACTTTTTTTGCAAAATATTTTACAAAATATCCTAAGAATTTCAACTTTAGCAAATGAAATTTACACAATTTCCTGGCTAAAACTTTGCTTTAAGGAAGCATATACGATGCTCCTCACAGTTAAACTAACTTATTTTTAGCTCTTTACATTATTTAAAAAAATTGTACACTCTATCTGAGCATGTGTTTGTAAGCCAAATCTATTACATCGTGGCTTAGAATCAATTGAATACTGAAACCACGTAAAAGGCAAATCTAATATTTGAGGTAACATTTGAGTTGTCCTTTGTATATTTTGAAATTGTTTCAATATTAAATAACTACCAATTTCTACCAATTGCACGCTTAAATGACATTTCAAATGTATTTGGAATTTTTCCTTATATTGACAATTATTTTTAAATGTTGACTTAGAGTCTGATGCCCATAGAATTGAAAACAAATGCCAACATTGTTTGCTCGGTTATAATCATAGAACATGTCTCTAAAGTAAATCTATATTAGCACACCTCAATGTGGTAATTAAGATAGAAAAAAGCAGTACTAGGCTGCACATCATATCAGGTTCCTTGGGGAGCAAAATTAACTGATGTGACAAGAAATGTGTCCGAGGGGTTTAGTTAGCCTCCAATTAGCTGCAAACGCCTGCTATTAAAATGCATAACAAATACCACCCACCATGTCCCTAAACCCTTCATTATTTAAGTCCTAATTTCAGATGGCTCCTTCATTAGAGTATATACCCAAAAAGCTAGCTTTGCCTTTTAATTATACTATACAATCAGTGCTGTCATGTGATAAGTTTTAAGGACAACTGACTCTAGGGCATATCTTGGTGAAACTCCAGGGCCCAGCTCTTAACCAAAAGCTAACAACAGAACAAAGGCAAACATTCTAAGAACAATCTATCATGAAATGCAGGCCAAATTCTCACCCCTCTTTGACCTTGCCGTTTATACCTGTCATGAAATCCATACAGTAAATTCAAGAGGCCGGGCAGAGATAGGAACACAGGGGATGTTTTAAGAATGGGAAATTGGAATCTATCTTTTCTCGGGTTCAGAAAGCACACACCATGTTTTTATATCCCTTTTTATCTTCTGCACAGCAACTTCCCTTCAAAAACACTTGGACTTAGCAAGAAATGCCTGTCTGCACCTTAAATAACACTTTGACGAAGGATAAAACGTAGGCTTGTGAAATACTGAATGAACACCTTGGAGATCACAACTACTTTATTCTTTGGACGTATTTATTTCCATGCAAAAAAAATGTCTACTTGTAAATCAGCTCTTTGGAAATTATGACGTATTTCCCTTTGTAGAAGATATCTTCAAATGTCGTTCAATTCTCAGGACAGGTCAGAAGTTGACTACTTCACCCATGGTGTAAATTGAACTGCCGTTGTAATTCAATTGTACTCATTTGTAACAAATTTAATATATATACATTTTATCTTGTCTTATGTCTCAAGTCGTAATAATACTCTCTGCCCCAGAGTAAGACAAAATATTTTAGAAAAGAGCTGATGCGGTGACGACTTCCGGCCATAACAACTCCTCTGACAATGTCAGTGGAAGCACGAGAGTGGGTGATGGGATGGATTTCCTATATAGAAGCAACTTGCAAAATCAATAGGATTTCAAAAGTAAAGAAAGGGATCTTTAAAAATTGTGTTAAGGGAAAAACAAGTAAGAATCAATCCTTCAGCTGCTCTAAACTAGGAAAACATTGTGTGTGTGTGTGTGTGTATGTGTGGAATGCGTATGGGTGTGAGAGTACTGGAGCGTCTAGTGAGCATGTGAGTTGGTGATCAAGGGTGTGTGTATAATGTGTGTGTGTGTTGGTGAGCATGTGTGAAGGAATGTGTGTACGTGTGTGACGCGAGGAAGAGGAAGGCAGCGTTTGTAGGCTGACGGTGGCAAGCGAATCACCTGGACGCAAGTGGAACAGTTACAGCCCAAGAGCAGTTCACAGAAATTCAACAACATAGGAAGGAATTGCTAGAAAAGCTGGTGAAGGAATATGCTGAACTTGATTATTAAGATAACATTCATTCACGGCCTATAATTCCCATATCATCTCTATGCATTAAAGATAAATCAAACCGGCTCACTAACCATATGGAAAGAAAGTAATGCATCAAATTGCACTAAAATGACACCATTAAGAGAGTAAGAAGGAAAGCCACAGTGGAAGAAGGTATTTGTAATGACGAACAAAGGGATTATATCCAGTATGTAAAAATAAATACACACATGTACAAAAACATAACATACACGTTATGTATCTATATAAACATGTATAGATATAGATAGATATACACTCTCATATAATTAAATTAGGAAAAATTCAGGCATTCTCTTAAAAAAAAAGTGAAAAAACTTGAATAGTCAATTCTCATAAAAGAATATCAAAAGGACCAATAAATCTGAATAATCTCTCAACCTCCTCAGGCGACCAGGGAAACACCATACAAAACGATTTTGTAATATTATTACACGCTAGAAGAATGGCTAAAATACCCTGACCAGGTTGTGCTCGCCGTGGGCACCAAGCATTACAGTGCCCCACTCTGGTCCTCATCTGGTCCCGCATCTCCTACAGGGCAAGGAGTTTGTGGGCCAAGGACAGATACACCCCAGAGTCTGCAACCCACTCCCTTCACGACCGCGAACCACCTACCTGGGCCCCCAAGCCTGTGCCCAAAGAGCCTGGGGCCTGCTTCCAGAACATGCTTGGTGCTTTCCCATGGGGTTTTCATCCAAATGACAGATGATACCACCTACCTGGGTAGCGCTGGGTCCAAGGATGGTCGACACTCTGGGAGTGACAGGCAGTGACAGGCAGAGCTTCACTGCACAGACTGGGTTTCCACAAGCCTGGCTCCCCCTTTGTACAGACACCTTTTTTTTGCTCACTCATTAAGTCTTATCAATTTTATATTGGAACATTTCTGTCATGTTTCTACTCTTCTCGAGTTATATCTAAAATAGCCTTTCTGTTTCCATTCTTAAGAGTCCTCTTTTTCCCTGCCTAAAACAATCCAATGGCTAAGTATTGCTCATGAGATAAAGAAAGAAGAAATCCTTAAATTTACAGAAGCCTACATTTCTTCTGTCTGAAAAATCACCAGTCTCCTTTCATACAACTCTCAGCTTCAGTCTCTGCTTCCCACTTCCTTTATCTTTCCTGAAATTCCTCAGTCCTGCTATTCTTTTCACCTCAAGACATCGGTCCATTTTGTACCCCTGCCGAGAACTCCCACCTCTCTAAACACTCACATTTTACCTGGTTAATATCTACAAATTATTCATAGCACAATTCACATATATTTTCCCGAGAGAAGATCATCCCGCCTCAATTTATGTCAGTTCCTCCTTAGGAACTTCGCATACCATCCTGTGGAGCTCTCTTAGCATTTACTATCGTTTTAATAAAATCATTTCATTCTTTGTTGCTTGATATCTACCTCCCAAGCAAAAATGAATGTTACATGGGAATTCCAAGCACATAACTATTCAAATATAAATGCTCAATAAATAATTGTTTAATAAATAAATATCAACATTTATCTACACAGCTTAGTTGCCATATTTGTACTTTATGAAGGAGGGTTAAATAATGAATGCTTTAAATAATACATTAAAATCTTCAATCATCTGTTCATGAGTTATTTTAAAATAATGTTCTATATAATATATTAATAAAATAATCCCTAAGATTGTAATTCTAGGAAGCGTCAGAGTGTAAGCAAAACACATGGAGATACAAACTCATAAACCTAAGTAAGGCTTATCATTTAAATAAAATAATATAGGCATAAGTTCACAAATCATAAGTTTTCATATCCAAATTGCAAGAGTAATGTTTAAATATACCTTGTAGCATAATATGTTATTTATTATTCATATTAATAACTATCATTTATTAACAATCTACTAAGTGTCAGGCGCTCCATAAAGCAAATATTATTATCCTTACCTCATTGTTGAGGAAATGAAGGTGGGAGTTGTTACAAAACTTACCAAGTTTACGTATGTTCTTAGACTCCAGAGAGCTTGACATTGAAACTTTTTCTGCCTCAACAGCCTGCATTCTTCCCATTTTCTAAAAAAACAGAAAGGGGAAAAAAAAAAAAAAAACTTACATTATTTTGCCAGAATTGTATTTTTTAATCTCTAGATTGAGTATTTTGATTCAGAATTTAATGCTTCCAAGGAAAAATCGCTCTAATAAATTTGTGAAATAGGTTAGCATTTAACAAACATTGTGAATACTGAACATAACAGAAGAAAACCAGGCAACAGCAAACCAACTAACTAGCAAACAAACAAATTAACTTGGTAACCATTGAGAGGACTTTCAGGTAAATCTTTTCTGCCCAAAGTGGAACTTCTAATAGATCATTCTGCATTTATTACAGAAGAGCAGATACAAAATCGAAGTTATAAACCAGGAAGATATCACCAGTGCAATGCCAATATATCAGAAAGGAACCAATCACGCCACAAAAGGACTGCGATCTGCTATTGGGCTCCTTACGGTGATCTGCACATACATATATTCTGTCCATAGTAACTAAACTAGAAACTACTGAGGATCAAATCCAACATAAAGCCAGTCATTAAACACGGCAGCTCATTTTATGAGAGACTCTCAGTGTGAAATCTATTTCAGTCCCTGTCCTACATCGATGGAGGAAGGATACACATGTGCATCATAATTTGCCAGATTGTTTCTTACATATTCATAAGAACGTATCCATATTGAAGAGACAATTAACCACATGATGTTAATTACTAAAGAAATTAGCATTACTACAATGAGAATTATTATACATAGCTACATAGGATTTTAAAATTGCATGCAATGTGCTGTATATGATGAATTTTATATAAGCGAAAGCAAGAAGAAATGTAACTAAAGTAATGTTTTTAATAGAGGACTTCATTCTAGAAAGGAGTACATTTTCATTTAATGCAGTAGATTTTCCCTATGAATCTCAACAATAGAGGTTTGCTGAGGAATGGGGGCATTTCTACTTTTCTCCACGATTGAGTTGTGAGAACCAGGTTACTGAACATCTTAGAATGGGTGCCCTCTTCCATTTTCTGATATCCTTCCCAATATTATGGGGTCAGATCTGTGTATAATCATCTGATAATAAAACATAAATTCCTTTTACATATAAACAGACTTCACTATAGAGTTGTAATATATTTTCTAAGAAAAAAAACTCAAAGACCATGCATTGCTTTGATAGAAATACCTTCAAAAGATGTTTATCATTTCGGATAATCACATCAATAATGTAACATATATAGCTTGTCCCATTTGAGTTATCAGTACATACCAGTTGGATTTGTTGCTGTCACCTTCAAAGGAATTCTACATACATTTTATAGACATGAGCTCAATCTTGGCTGTACATCAGTATCTTCTGGAAAGTTCTTAACATATCCTAGCTCCCAGGCTACACCACAGATTGCTAAAAGCAGAATCTCTGGATGGTTGGAGCTACGTTTGAGTGCCTTCGTCATCCACCTTTGCTCTGGTCACAATTATTTGCATATTAATACATTTTATCTTATTAGATATTGCATTACTTTCTTCATCATTCCATGAAAATGAAGACATGAGTTTTTGACATTCTGTGTAAAAGTACATTACAGAACAATAATATCAACCATCTTTGACCTATGGCTCCTCCCCATTCCAGCATGTGGACGGTCAAATGCAACTGAATAACCAAGGTGAACTTTAGCATCTGTGGCAGAGTTTTCAGCATGAGACGACCTGCATCAGCATTTTTCACTTACTTCCTTCCCACTCTGTCACAGTATCAAAAGCTCTTCTCAATCTCTTTGTCTGAGGAAAGATACATATCAAGAACTCCCATTCTCTTTTATGAACGCCTCACTCCCCCACTTTAAAGCTAGTAAGATATTATTGTCTTAGAAATCTTAAAATGGCATAAAAATCTCCTGCTGAACATGGACACATGCTTCAAATGCATTTAGCCATCTGGGAATGCGGAGTTCTTTGTGGGAACTCTGTTTCCCAAACTCTGCCAGTATCTTAGCTGCTTTCCTCACTTAGCAGAAGTGCATCAAGTTCCAAAAACGTATTAACTATTTCAGGTCCTGCAGAGGACAAATGGCCTGGATCATATTAAACTAGTATATAAAGGGGGACAGAAGAATACAGATAACGTAAGACAACCAATATGCATTCATGAAGACTGGCACAAAGAATAGATAATTTAATAGTATGGTTCACATGTTTTCCTCAGCTTTTGGCACCAAACAGAAACCTAGGTACAGAAGTGGCATTTATTTTCAAAGGATCACCTTTGTTCTCTTATTACCATTGTGGGAAAGAAGATATTTGGCATTTTTATCACGTTGCAAAATTCATAACATCTACCTAGAGGTATGAAAGTATGAATTTGTTTTTCATGCATTTAAATGACAAACTAAAAAACATTTTGTTGAAATCACCTAATAAATTATATGACATAAAAAAATTTCACTGCCCCAAATAATACATATATATATTTTGATCCTGTAAGAGGACAATTGGGGCTACTGCTTTTCTGAAAATCAGTAAAGCTCAGTATTATTTTTTTTTGTTTTGAATAGAATGCCAAAAAGCACCTTTAATGGGTGATCCCCATGTAGACTCTTTTCCTGTGCACTTATCTTTGGTGGGGCTGCCCTGGGTTGGTAACTTGTCCCCCACCCTGGTAGGAACTATCTTGATATCGTATCCTTAAATATATGCATATGCCTACCCATACACATATCCAAACACGTACACATATACATACCATATCTTCTCTCTCTCCTTATCCTGAATGGTGTTACATGGTACCACAGGGTTTTTATATTTTGAAAAATCCCATAATTGTTTATACAAAGAAAGTTAAAAGCATGTTTATATTATGTGACTATTTTTTAATGAATTTTAGTACTTTGGGTGATAGTCCAATAAAGAAGTGGAAGATAATTACTTAGTCTTTGTTCTGAGATTAAAAGCATCACAATAAAGAATAAAACAAAGCTTATTTGCTGGTGAGAGAGAGAGAGTTTTGAAGAGAGAGGGGGAGAAAAAAGTGTGCTGTACTGTAAGTGAATAAAAAACAGAAATGGTGGGGTGAACAGAGCTGGTATAGTGTTATCTCTCTGTAGGAGCTTGAGGGCCTTCTCTTTCCTTCCTTTCAATCTGCCTTCAAAAGCCAGGGTCAAAACTTTCTTCCTCATTAAAATGTCCTTGATAAAATCCAGGTAATGCTAATTAATTATCTTTTTTTTCTACGGATGCCAAGAATTTGCTTACCCAATACACGTTAATTGATGGGGTTCAAGACATACTACCCCAAAATATAACATCTTAGCTTATTGACTATCTTAAGCTGAAGAAGTCTGAGAAAATGGCAGAAGCAGAAAGGTCACTCTGACCTTCCCCTGGCCCTTCTCTCCTGAAGTAGGTCATTAAACCTTGGTGTGGCGGTTGCCTGCCTACACCCTGAGAAAAGGAACATCTTTATTTCTGAAGACAAAGGAACGCTAAGAAGAATCCAAAAGGCCTTGCTCTTTCTGGGTTTGCTACACCCACCTCAGTCTTAGACCTATCATACTCACATTTCTCTACAACTGTCCACTCTTCATCAAACGTAGCATAGAAATACTAAGATTCAACCATTTCTTTGAGTCTTCATTTCCTTCTGACAGCTCCTGTATCACGTAAAACTTAAATAAATATATGCTTTTCTCCTGTTAATCTGCCTTTGTCAGTTTAATTTTCAGATCTAATGTCGGACCCTAAGACAATTGAGGGAAATCTTGCTTCCCTACATAGTATACAAATATATACACATGCTTTATAGTTTTTGTTTCTTATACTGAACTTTCTCAGATTTCCTCAATGATGTCAACCTTATGATATGCAATAGGATGATGACATGGGAAATTTCACCGATGCGTCAAAACGTGCAAAATGACAGATACTGAACAAAACTGTGAGACAGACAACCAAGAACTCGCACATTACAAATGAGATGTCAGGACTACAACTGCAAACAAGGCTGTAAAAGAATCAGGAGAAAGTTTGTGAGGAGGATTTTCTTTAAGAGAGCCGCTACTATATTATGAGTTACAGGTATTCTCCTCTGCCCATTTCTTTTAAGTCTTCGACTTAAAAGAATTGATTTTTTTTTGTTTGGCGGGGGATCATAAAAAAGCATTGGATCCAGGAAATGCAAAAGAATGCTTTATAACTGCATCTTATTTACTACTTACTCAGAATAACCATTATATGTGTATGTCTGTCAAGTTACAGATGCTTGGACATAAGTAAATTACATCAAGAAATCAGCATGCAAAGTTCCCACAAAGACTGGAAAACTAATGGCAGTGACTATGATTTAAAAATCTCTAACCCATCCCAGGAGGGTTTTCCTATTTCTTACCAGTCTTAGGTTAATTAGGTTAAACATTAATAGGTTTTCCTATTTCTTACCAGTCTTAATGCTAGATATTTATAAATAATAATTATCTGATATGAAGTACAAATGATATGAAGTACAAATTGAAAGTAAGTAAAGATGATAAAAACTTGCAATCATTACATTCCCATTACCCAGATTTTCAACCCCTTGCTTATGTCAGCTATATTGACAGAAAAAGGAAATTCTATGGCCATATATCTTTGTTCCTCTGCCCTGTGCCAGGTAACTGTTACCTTTCCTTGGAGAGAAAGTCAGTTTCAGGAATTATTTTTTCATTCAATCATTTGAGTATTTCAGACTCAAGTGAATACTTTTTTCTAATATATTAATTTAACATGAGAGGTTTCTATTGTCCTTTGAAGTGGTGACATAATCTTGCCGTACTTATATTGATCTTTAATTATGGAATTTAGTTTCGTTTCTTTAAAGATCTGTAGTTTATGATTTAATTACAAAAAAGCAGCATAGACATTTTCATGATTTCTCAGTTAGGGTTAAAAGAGAAACAAATGTATATCCTAAAATATTTTATATTCTACGTTTATTTATAATGTAGAATTTATTTATAAACAAAAATGCCACTAAGATAATCTATAATATTGCTCAACATATAGTAATATTTTCTTAAATAGGTGTCACTGTAAAGGTTGAAATCTTCTGGGGAAGAGAAAGTAGGGAAAGCTGAGTATATTCACAGAGAAATGAGAAAACTTCAGCTATGTTGTTGCCATAGAATAAGTCGGCATTAATTAAAAAACTATTCATTGATAATAAGTGCCAAATAACAAAGCAGTTAGTAGAATGTTAATCACACACTTAAGGACTAGTTATACCGTATTAACAATGAATGGCACCATAAGAAACTAGATACGGTACAATACACAATGGGTATTAATTGAAAGCTCTTCTAGAAGTGTAATTCTCTATTTTCTAATGGGACAGTAGCACAATACACACACAGTTACTGACTTTTTCTTTCCTGAACATCATGGTATATAAATTTAGGTACGACTAATATATCCAAATATACCTCTAGTACCATTAAAAAGTGATTGTTACAAATTGTGCTCTTTCCATTTTCATTTCCCTCTGGCAAAAGGAAACCTCATTTCATAAGTAAAATTGCTTTCTATTTAAAATAACAGGATTACTGACTTCATATGAAATCTGAAAGAAGTAAAGCTGAACTACATACAAGACATCCATTTTGAAGAAGGCTTTCTTTTTCCACGTGTGCCTCTCAATTGTCTCTCCTGACAGAGCTAGCGTATGTGTTCAATATACAACAGGACAGGACCCAATACAGTCTCTTCTCCCTCAGTGGGACGTGGCCCACACACTTCCCCATTCTACACATGTCTATTCTTACGCCTATATCCCCATTCTCTACGCCTATTACAGCTGCTGCCTTAATA
Organism: Rhinolophus ferrumequinum; assembly: GCF_004115265.2. NCBI lineage: Eukaryota > Metazoa > Chordata > Mammalia > Chiroptera > Rhinolophidae > Rhinolophus > Rhinolophus ferrumequinum. Next base: position 51,506,081 of record NC_046302.1, on the reverse strand, counting down.
CATATGGAAGGACACTGTGACGTGTGTTTAATGTGATGGGAGAGCATGGGAAGCAGGCTAGTAGACACTGAGTTATCGCCTACACGTAGGCACTTTCCCTGCCCTTGACCATGTAAGTCTGCAGGTTATTGCACCAGCGTAAAGTGCTCTTTCTGTCCCTTACTTTGAACTGGGCCAAGGGGATGTCAGCAGAAGTGATGCAATGCAACTGAGCCCCACAATGTGTTCCACAGTGGGGCTCTCCCTCTCGTGTCTGTATCATTGCCATGTAATGGCGGAGGGCGGGGGATAACCACCACTTCTTTGACACTCGCCTAAGGAGAAAGAGGTCTATCTCCTCCCTCCCAAATCCTGGCTTGTAGATAGAAGGTGAAAGAGATCTGAGAGACTGGTTTTGAAAGCTGGACATGCCCTGAGAAGACTCAGTGAAAGCTGGAAGAGCCTGAAGGAGCTTAATGGTAAGAAATATAAGGACAGTGAGGAAAATGTTACTAGTGGCTGGAAAGACAAGAAGCATGCAATCAGGAAAATAGAAATAGCAACTAATGATCCCTGAGAACTGGCCAAGGATAATAGCAGGCAGAGTGCTGCAAATTCCAAATGTCTTCTTATTGCCTATGATGAATTATGAGAGAGTGGTGAACTGAAGAAGGAACTGTTCAATTTTAGAGGTAACGTGAAAGACTCAGGACCTGTTGGGTGCTACGGTTAGAATGTGTGTGCCCCTCACCCAGCTCATAATGTAATGTGATGGTGTAATGTGATGATATGCGGAGGTGGGAAGTTAGGAAAGTATTTAGGCTGTGAGAGTGGAGTCCCATGATAGGGTTAGTATATTTATAAAAAGAGGGAGAGAGCTAGCTAGCCCTCTCTCAGGTATGTGAAGACAGGGCAAATAGACGACCATCTGTACACCTGGAAGAAGGCCTTCACCAAACACCTGACCGTGCTGGCATCCTGACCTTGGACTTCCAGCCTCCAGAACTGAGAGCCATAGTACTTGTGGTTTAAGCCACTTAGTTCATGGTGTTCTGTTAAGCAGCCCAAACTAAGTAAGATGCTGACTATGCTAAAAATGAGAAGAATGAGATTTAAGTGCACTGAGTATATTCCCACGCCTTTGATAAACTTTTAAAAAAAATTAAAATTGTTATAATATTTTGTAGACCTGCAAAAATATCTTGCTTGTTTTTTGTTTGTTTGTTTGTTTTCCCATTTAAGGTAAGAAATAATATCTGAATAAACTTTGATCCCAAGTTTTTAAGAGAATGAATGGCACTTAAAAGACTCTTCCTTCCCTCAAATCATTGAGAAACACTTTAAGGCAAAGCATTTATGAGCTAAAGTCAGGATGCTTTCACATCTGTTGATAGATACTTTGGTTACTTCCATATTTTAGCTATTGTAAATAATGTTGCTACAAAGATTAGTGTACATATATCTTTTTCAAGATCCTGATTCAATTATTTAGGAAATATACCCAGAAGTGGAAATGCAGGATCATGTGGTAGTTCTATTTTTATTTTTTCAAGGAATTTTCATATTGTTTTTCACAGTGGCTGTATTTTTATACATCCACCAACAGTGTACAAGGATCCCAATTTCTCCACATTGTTAGGCAACTACTTGTCATTTTATTTCTTTCTTTCTTTCTTTCTTTCTTTCTTTCTTTCTTTCTTTCTTTCTTTCTTTCTTTCTTTCTTCCTTTCTTTCTTTTTCTTTCCTTTCTTCTTTCTTTTTTTTAATAGTAGACATCCTGATAGGTGTCAGATACTATCTAATTGTGGTTTTTGTTTGCACATTCCTAATAATTAGTGACATTGAACATCTTTTCATATGCATATTGACCATTGGCATATCATCTTTAGAAAAATATCTATTCAAGTCCTTTGCTCATTTTTGAATCAGGTGGTTTGGGATTTATTTTGTTGTTGAGTTTTAGGAGATCTTTACATATTCTGGATATTAAGACTCTAACAGATACATGATTTGAAAATATTTTCTTGATTTTGTAGGTTTTCTTTTCATTCTGTTGGTAGTGTCCTTTGATGCAAAAAAGTTTTCAGTTTTCATGAAGTCCAACTTATTTATATTTTCCTTTGTTGCCTATGCTTTCAGTGTCATATCCAAGAAATCACTGCCAAATCCATTTTCAAGCAGCTTTTCCCCTTTGTTTTCTTCTAAGAGTTTTATAGTTTAGCTCTTATTTGTAGGTCTTTGATGCATTTTTAGTTAATTTTTCTATGCCATATTAGGTAAGGGTCTAACTTCATTCTTTTGCATGTATTAATACATAGCCAGTTTTTCCAGCATCATATTTTAGAAAGACTGTCCTTTCCCCATTGTATGTATGGTTTTGGCATTCTTTTCAGAAATCATTTGAACATCTCGGTTTTTTATTCCTTTCCATTCGTCTGTATGCCCGTCTTTATGCTAGTCCTATACCATTTTGATTACATTGTAATAACTTTATAATAAGTTTTGAACTTAGGAAGTATGTGACTTCCAACTTGGTTCCTCTTTTTCAAGATTGTTGTGGCTATTTAGAGTCACTTGAGATTCCATACGAATTTTAGGATGGCTTTTTCTATTTCTGCATAAAACATCGTTAGGATTTTTATAGACATTGCATTTAATCTGTAGATATCATTGGGTAATACTGACATCTTAATAGTATTAAGTCTACCAATCCCTGAAGATGAATTTCTTTCAGGACAGCTATAGTGATTATGAATGCCCCAGTTTTTGTTTCTGAATGTCTTAATTTCTCCCTCGCTTTTGAAGGAGAGTATGCCAGGTATTACAGGATTCTAGTTCGATAGTTTTTGCTGTTGTTATCGTTGTTATTGTTGTGTTGTTTGCTTTTAGAAGTATGAGCACATTGGCCCATAGCCTTCTGGCCTCTGAATATTCTGACGAGAGATGCCACAGAAATGACGCAGGCACTGTGCTGAGTATACAGTCCTCCAGGCAAGACAGCATTTATTTATGTCAGAAATACAATGGACTATGTATGCATCTTAGAAAACTTGAAGTTACATTTGTATCTTAGGATTTTTTAAACTGCTTAATTTATGTCAAATTATACCCACTCATAACTGAGATACTTGGTAGAGACTCTTTCATTTTAAAACCTGACTCAAAGTCTGAGATAGAAAATATCTCTTGGCAACTTTCTTACCAGACAATGGACCCTTTCCTCACCTACACTACACTGAGTGTAGCCCTGCAGTGATCCTAGTTCCATGTGGAGGAGGTCTCTGTGCAGATTCTCCATGTTACCATTGGTCTCTCATTCACCTAAATAACAACTCAAACTCAGTGTGTGATATTGACTTATGTTTCTGGGGCCCCCTGTGGCTTTTTGTGGCTTAAGTTTTCTTTACTTTTCATCTGTAGATTTCCCCCTTACCTTTAAAACAATGATTCCAGCTGTCTGTGTTCATTATAACATCTCATCAGCCAAATTAAAAACAAAATGCTGATTTTTGTGTGTTTGTTTGTTTTTAACACAAAACATATCATGTCTGTTTTCTGATTATTCTTTAGTTATCTTGAAGTGACTAATTATTTCCCAATGTATTAGTCTGTATTCCTTAACAACATGGCTTATGAAATCCCATAATCCCTTTTTAACTTTATAGATTCTTTTCTTTCAACTTTATATGTACATATGTTACTCTAGAAATCTAAAGTTCTTTAATTTCCCTCAATACCACATGTACACTTTCTCCTGGGACCTTTGCATATGACCTTCATTTTCATAGTATTATTCTTTTTTAATATTATGTAATGACAATATCCCATCCTAGTAGGAGCCTCGTCTGATCTATAGACTGGGTTAAGCTTAGCTATATTTGTGAAGAAGAACTGGGCATAATGGACAAAGATTTCACTTTTCTATTTTTCCCTTTCTATTCTGATAAAAATGTTAAATATGCAAATATTACTCTCTCTTTCTCTCTCTCTATCTCTCTCTCCATATATTTTATATATATGTATATATATATAATTTATACACACACACACACACACACACACACACACACACACACACTGTCTGCTTGTCTGCTTATTGGGACTTATAAGAAGCCAAGCACATTTTAGCATATATTTTCTCATATAAACAAAACAATAAATATTATTGAAATATATATGTGGACTCTTAACTATTTTTTTAATAAATTTTATTGGGGAATATTGGGGAACAGTGTGTTTCTCCAGGGCCCATCAGCTCCAAATCGTCGTCCTTCAATCTAGTTGTGGAGGGCGCAGCTCAGCTCCAAGTCCAGTCGCCGTTTTCAATCTTTAGTTGCAGGGGGCGCAGCCCACCAGCCCATGTGGGAATTGAACCGGCAACCTTTTTGTTGAGAGCTCATGCTCTAACCAACTGAGCCATCCGGTCGCCCCTCTGGAAGCTCAGCAGCAGCTCATTGTCCTCAATCTAGTTGTGGAGGGCGCAGCTCACTGGCCCATGTGGGAATCGAACCGGCAACCCTGTTGCTCAGAGCTCACACTCTAATCAACTGACCCATCCGGCCGCCCTCTTAACTCAGTTTTTACTGTAAATTCCTAGAAGGAAAATTCTTAAAATAGCCTCCACTTTTGAAGCCTTGTGAAATATTTTTTTTTTATTTCCAAGGAGAAAGAGTACATGAAATTAATCTTTACTAGTAATGTACAACAATTGACGTTAAGTCTGTACAGCAGGTGTGATTGAGATAGTCATCCCCTACTAATATTCATTCTTCGTTTCTTCTAAAGTAACAGAAATCTATATTTTCAGCTAAACGTATGTATTCTCTGAAAATGACTACAATTCCAGCTCCCTTGAAGATGAATACCTGTGGCCAGATGGTAAGTACTAGAGGCATAGTATATGAAAGGATGAGTTATGGGCAAATTCCCAGGAGAGTCCTTTTAGGGAAGAGTCGGCCTTTCTGATTCCATTTTCTCTTTCATAATGTTTTGTGTGTGATCATCAAAGCTGGTGGATGAGGAATCCATCTTGAACCATGAGCTGATTTGGGCAATGGAAATACACAAAAGGAGTCTGACGTGAGACATCACAGAAGGAGCCCCCGACAGTTCTCGAATGCCTGGCCCTGAACAGCAGGCCTTGCAAAACACATGCAAACCAACCACCATATCCACAAACACTCTCTTCTTTAAACAACTGCTGGGAAACTAATCCTCAAGCTAATTCTAACCAATACACTGAATATCTAAATGGAAATATCTAAGCAAATACTTTTTGTTCTATTGCTAGCCAAGATTATAGTTGTAAAATTTATTTTCAGTTTACTACATAACATGTATAGGACCAGGCACTATATAGTCATTATCTTATTTAATCCTCACAATAATCTCTAATGAACATAACATTATCACCTAGTTTTACACTTGATAAACTGAAGCCTCAAAGAACATAAGTAGCTTGCCCTAAATCCTACTGTGAAACCCAGGTCATTTCATAGCAAACCCCATTCTTCCATTTGTTGTGTCACAGAGCTCACTTAATTCTTACCATATGCTGAGCTTTGTTCTAAATGCTGGAGATCCTGGGATTAATTAAAACAAAAATAAAAACAACAGAGCAAACAGGCCCATTCCTTGCCCTTCAGAATGACATATCCTTCCATAGATTTAAGAAATATTTTAGATAGAAAATGGTTTACCGATTTCTTCCTTAGAGATAATAGTTATAAAATTCTACGTGGGTACTTAATTCAAAGTTAAATTGACTCATCCCTCTGACTATCGACCTCTCATCATACTGGAGATCCTGCTTTCCAAACCCACTGGTACACGTTTTATTACATACAACGCTGCATTACATGCAGTGTTGCTTTTTAGCAGTTAGGAAAGCTGGGATTCTATATCACCAATTTTAACCAGTAACAATTAATTTCTTCTAAAACCTGATCAGTGATTTTGATGACATTTTGCCAGGCACGTACTTTCCTGTGATAGTGGCATACCCAGAAGCCTTTGAAATGTGTTGATGATCTAAGTCAACATTCCTGCCATGTTTGACATTTTTTTTTATCATCTTGATGGATTTTCTCACGTGAATGAAAGAAAGTGACGAGATAAAAAAAAAAAATGGCTTTGAGAGCTGAAGAAACAACTGTCAGAGAAACAAAAGAAAAAAATAGAAAAAAGAGTTAAAATAATTTCTTTTAAAAATGAGTACCTCAGAACAAGAATTGACATCATTGAGATTGTAGAAAATGAGAAAGTCACAGACTTTTTTCTTGTCATTTTTATGTATACAAGAAGCAATAAAATAAAAATACTGAGTAACGTTTTACAGAGGGTCATGATTTTTAAAATAGCCTCTTGGACGTCAACAATAATTATAAGGGATGCTTTCCTTTTGAATTTAGGTAAATTGAGGTCTCAAGAGAAGGTAAGTGACAAGTAGTGTTCAATGGCAAATAAAAAGTAACAATAGAACTTAGCTATAAGTGCAGGTGCTTGACTTCCAGGTCAATCCAACACGACAGTGTTTGTGCCACTGTCACAGAGTGGTGTCCAAGGACAGTTTAAGGTCAAGACTGTCCAGCTTATTCCGCTGACCCTTCTCCCAAATAATTAATAATGCACAAGTGTCAATTAGGGTTATGGTGACTCTTTCAAAATAATTTCTATTGAAAAAATGTGTTTTCAATCTCAAAGACTAGATATATCAAAATGTAAAAGAATGGAATTCATACACGTTGACTAATAGTGACAAAATGTCTGTCTTCCTAAACTTTAGATCAATTAGATTGTTTATTTTGGTTTGGGAATTACGAGGTTTAACAAATTTCTCAATCTTAAGGATCGTCAAGCATCCTTATACATTAAAAAATTATAGAATTAATTCCTTATCATTTAAAATAGTATATTAAGATATTGATAAGCAACATTCACTGAGTTTACTATGCACAAGTTATTCTACATGCATTATTTGTCAGACTCTAAGAAGCTGATGTCTTGAGTGTATAGACGTACTCATTTTCTATTGTTTAATAAATTATGGCACATCTAGCAGCTTAATACTACATGGACTATCGCACATAGTTTCTGCGGGTCAGGAGTTGAGTCACGGCTTGGCTGAGGGTCTCCGATGGCCGCAATCACCATGCCAGCCATCTGGGCTCCTTCTTAGGGACGGGTCCTCTTCCTGGCTCATGTGATTATTGGCAGAATTCATTCCCTTGCATGTCTATGACTGAGGCCTGTTCTCTTGCTCGCTGGCATGCACAGAGCCCTCTGTTTTCCAAGAGCTGCTGTTTCCCCTCAGTTCTTTGCCATGTGTCCCCCACACTGGGCCTCCCACAAGATGGCACCTAATATCTTCAAGGCCAGCAAGAGAAGCTGTCCGGTTGGCTAAGATGAAGTCTCGTATAATGGAAGACAATCATGGAGTGACATCCCCTCACCTTTGTCACATTCTGTAGACCAGACGCAATCACAGATTCTACCCACCCTCACGGGAGGGTTTTAGGAGTCATGAGTGTGACACACCAGGATTCACCAGAGTGGTGCATCGGTCACAGTACATCAGGAACGAAAGAAGAAACAGGGGATACTTGGCTTCACTCCCATTTTTTCATCTTCCTAGTGCTATGTTCTACCTATTCAAACTTACTTCTGATTTAATCTCCTCTTTCCCAGGGCTGTTTTTAAATGGGTCTGCAAAATAAAATGAGCAGACAAGTTCACACTTGCATTCTTTTAAATAGCTTGACCTTTATTCCAATTCAAGGTCTTTCTCCTTGGAGATTCTCAGTCTTGGTTAGCATTCAGTTTCTACCACCAGGTAGGAGTGTCCCGTAAATAGATAGAGATGGTGTTGGGGGAGTAGGTGTGAAAGCAAGAGCTTGGGGCATCTCACTGACTTTTGTTTATCTTCTCCTCCAGGCCCAGGAAGGATTGCTCATGGTAGTGTGGCCTGCAGACATTCACTGTTAGGTCCCCACATTATAACACCGGAAACGTCCATGTGCAAACCTAGCACAGCATATGACCTTACGTAATAGTTGTATTTTAAATAAATGTTACTGATGTAGAGAGAATAGCAGAAAAAAAAAAAAAAAACAATGAAAACTGTAAATTGGCACTAAATGCCATTGGGAGCAGTCTCTCATTGAGGAAGTCAGTTATTGACATGTGTCCTGGATGAGCCACATTCCACGTCACGAGGACTTGACAAAGTTCTGCTGATGTCTATCCCTCCCCCATCCAGGGCACAGGCTAGAGGACCTATTATATATTTTCTATATCTAATGAATTTAACAACAGGAAAACAAGGTGACGATACAAAGATACTCAGCTTTTCTTCCCAAATTAAAAGGTAATTTTTTTCCTCCCGAGTTAGAAGGTAAGGACATTGCTTCATGTCAATATTTTTTTCTGATCAGATGACACTATTCTTTGTCCTAATGAATTATCTATTGCTATTTTAGGGGTTTCTATTGCTGCTATAACAAATAACCATAAATTCAGTGGCTTAAAACAACCGACATTTATACTCTTATATTCCTGGAGGTCACATGAATGAAATGAGTCTTTTGATCACATGAATAAAATCAAGGTGTTTACGGGGCTGGTTCCTTCTGCAGGGTCCAGGGGCATATCCCTTCCTTGCCTTTGCCAGATTTTGGTGGCTGCCACATCCCTCGGCTCATGACCACATCCCTTTACTCTCTGTGGTCACATGGCTTTCTCCTCTTCCATCGTCAGTTCTCCCTCTTCCTGTGTCTTATAAGGACTCTTATGGTTATTTATTGGACCCTCATGGATAATCAGGATAATCCCTCCATCTCAACTTCCTTTACTTAAACACATCTCCAAATTTCCTTTCTTAAATAAGATGGTATTCACAGATTCCAGGGATGGGGATGTGGATGGCTTCACTACTTTTTGAGGGAAAGGGGAGACGTTCTTCAGCATACTGCCGCTATGTATCTAGACACAGAGCTGTAGGATTCAAGATCTGCTTCTCTCAGAATGAAACTTAATGAAACCCGGTATTTTTCTACTGCATAATTTTTTAGTCAAGTGAAGAGAATCTGACAGCTTGGTGTAAACCAAACATTTGTAATTATACAAACACTTATTTTTCATCCACTTTCTTATTCTTTTTTAGTCTTTTGAGATGCTTATCCTTAGAAATAGGAATCCAAACAAACAACCTTCTCAATTACAACAATGCACACAAATACTTGTAAGTGTGTTGGGTTTTTGTCTCCATCTCTGAAAAAAAAATCTATTACTATTGTAGGTTAAACATTTTTAATTAAATTATTGAGCTTGTTCAGTAAGTGCTCATTTGGATCCATGATTTTGTCTAATATTATTTTGCACTTTCAATCATTACATGATTTTTATAACTTCATCTTATGTACATTTTTCTTCTTTAAAAGTTTATATCAACTTATTAATAAAATGATATCACCACTGCATATACAGAAAACGGCTCAGTCACTTACTGGCATGTTTGTTCAGAGTGTTTCTGTCATACTGTCTCTGTAACTCAGAAGCAGATGTTTATTTACAGCAGCTACTTTTGAAAGGTATCAAATGAATTTTTCACTGCCTGTTCTGGACCTATCAATATAGGCAAAATACAAAAATGTATTACCACAATAGTTTTATTTCTGCAGCCTAATGAGCGTAACATATATAGAGTGGTAAGTTCCTGTTTGGAAGCTTCAGCACAGAACTATTTCTGGGGAAAAGAGGGAGAAAGAGAATGCAAATCAGGAATGTCACTGACAGAGGAGTCAGAAAATCTGGGTTTCCATCCTGATTTCAAAATTTTATCAGTTTTGTGACCTTGTAAGTCATTTAGTTGTTCCCGATCTTATTTCTCTGATCTACAAATTAAAAGGACATAAATAAATGATCGATATCTGTGTCATTGAAATAATGCAACTTTAGCCAGGGTGTATTCTTGTCAAAATTGCCTTTTCTCATAGCTTTGTTATACTCGTAAAGAGCAAAATTATGACTTGTTTAGCGACACTGGGTGATTGATTAAAGATGAAACAAATCACTGAGAATCGGAAAGTATAAAACCATCCAAAATCAAACAATAACTTCTTTCCTCATTTTTGCTTAGAATCAATTAAAAGCAAACAGAAGAAAGAAAACTTGGCTTGATTCTGTTATGTGCTAAGATAGGTCAAGAGGTTCTTATTTTCCCCAAGCTAAATCCTTGTTCCCAATATATTCGTTGGTGAAGAAACATTGGAGCAACTGGATTCACTTTTGATTTTCATTCACTTTGAGCCCCATATTTCAGGTGCACCACAGAATTTAAAGTCAGGCTTCACTAACAATACCATGACTTTGGTTGGTGAACACACAATGTGATATATAGATGATGTATTACAGAATTGTACACCTGAAACCTATATAACTTCACTAACCATTGTCACCCCAATAAACTGTAATTTATAAAAAGAAAAAAGCAATAAGTGTGTATAAAAAAAGTAAATATTTTCAAAACGCCCACCAAGCATCCAAATACATTGCATATCTGTAATTAAGCAGTTAGATGCTAAGCTCATTTTATCTTCTCTTTTTGCATATGTGCGCTCTAACCATACTGTCACTATCCACTGGATGGGTCACACACATACACACTCACCTACGAATCTAGATGTATAACTTTATCTACAAGGCCCTAGCCACCCCAAGGATCTCTTATAGGCAGAATGCAGCGGGATTAATTGCCACAAAAAGCAGAGGCAGATTTTTGACCTTTCTCTTCAGAGGCTGATGTGACAGCCCTCCTTCTGCCTTTGCCTTAAGTCAGCGGTGGTTAACCACCTCTCATGGAGCCAGGCTCAGATATTATTATAGCAAAACTTCCATTCTGGAAGTCTTTTTTTGCCTTTTCTTCTTGTTCCTTTTTTTTTTTTTCTCCCCAGAGAAAGTGATCAAGAGGCAGCTTTTCCTTGAACTACACTCTCTGTAGTTCCCTGATCTTTAGTCCTGTTTCAGACCTGTACTTGAGCAGTTTCTTATGCTCTGATTTGACCTTGCAGACTCCAGGGATTAGCTGCTTCAGTTACCACTGAATACAAAGGTGAAACTCACCCTAGAATCTCTCTTAAAAGACAAAAGACACAGTTTCATTAAAGAAGTCCTGCTCTACACGGTAGAGTGCTTTATGGTGATGATAATAACAAAAATGATGATTTAAAGATAACTAGAAATTTCACAGAGCTGTTTCACAGATATTATCAAGCCTCAGGGATGTGACAAGGTAGTTTTTACCCTTATTTTACAAGTGTGAAAACCAAACCCAAGATATTAAGTGAATTCCCCAGGGTATCACTGCTAGGAAGTAGGAGAAATGAGAAGGAAATCCAGAAGATCTTGTTCTCAATCCAATTATTTATCCATTTCACTCATTGCTTTATCCTCTATATGCTGCCTCAAGTAGCATGGGTTTCCAGACCATCTGCTAATTTTTATTTTATCTATACAGAAAGAGTATTTTCAGCAGTGTGTGTCCTCTCTTCTACTTCAAAGGCACACTTATCTTGTATTCTTTGCTGCCAATCTGTAAAATTTCACCTAAGAGTTAGTTGGGCATTTGGTCACTAAATGTTCCACCATTTATTGACCTGATATAACAGGTAAATGAAGAACCGGTCCTTATGGGACGCCACGAACATGTGGTTCTATTAGGTAAAGACACAGAAGGGTATGACCTAGTTGGAAGACGTCTCAGGTCTTTCTCTACCACCAATCAGTTAATGGGATTCAGCTATGTTCCCTATTTGTTTGGTTTTTTGGTTTGTTTGTTTGTTTCCCATTGATCTGACTTCCTGTTTTTTCTAGTGTATGTTTTCACATCACTTCAGTTATACCGTCACTGGAAATTAACAGCCTCCCTTGATCCATCTATAGAATGACTTTTCACTTTAAATGCCTACTGTTGACTTCTTTCTACAATTTTTGGCAAAGATTCTCAAAAGAAAATCTGGCAGCACAGATTCTAGATTCATTCCTTCACTGGAGACTCTTAACACAGGAGAAGTTACTGTATTGCAGACACTGTTTCTGGGCTAGAGTAGTAAACACAATAGACACATTCTCTGTGTTCATTGTCTTGTATTTTTTGTATTTTAGTAATAGAAATTGCTTTCCAACTGAAGCCTAATGAGAGGTGCAGACCAAAACAAAGTAATACAAAAGAAAACACAAGAATGTCATGTTGCAGAATGTGATAGAAGAGTCTGGCTTGCTTTAACTCCCAACAGTTTTCAAGCTGCTACGTTTAGAACTGGCCAGAATATATGGAAGAGGGCCGGCCCGGTGGCTCAGGTGGTTGGAGCTCCGTGCTCTTAACTCCAAAGGCTGCCAGTTCGATTCCCACATGGGCCAGTGGGCTCTCAACCACAAGGTTGCAGGTTCAACTCTCCGAGTCCCACAAGGGATGGTGTGCTCTGCCCCCTGCAACTAAGATTGAACAGGGCACCTTGAGCTGAGCTGCCTCCCAGATGGCTCAGTGGGTTGGAGTGCGTCCTCTCAACCACAAAGGTTGCCGGTTAGACCCCCGCAAGGGATGGTGGGCTGTGCCCCCTGCAACTAGCAAAGGCAACTGGACCTGGAGCTAAGCTGCGCCCTCCACAACTAAGACTGAAAGGACAACAACTTGAAGCTGAACGGCACCCTCCACAACTAAGATTGAAATGGACAAAAACTTGACTTGGAAAAAAAAAGTCCTGGAAGCACACACTGTTCCCCAATAAAGCCCTGTTAAAAAAAAAAAAAAAAAAAGAAGAAGAAGAATATGTGGAAGAAAATATGCAGAAATCATGGGTGGTATTCTATTAGAAAGAAGTACGTATAAGGACAGGTTCTGAAAATGAATGATCCATTGCTGATAGCATATTATATTCATTTTTTGATAATTTTAAGTTTAGCAGAACTTCAGTCTTTTAGTTAATGTACATACACGTGACATGATTTGAAAACATGGTACATATCTAAGCACCCTAATACAATTCATCTAGTAAAATGAAAACAGTTATTCACACAAACTTGAAAAAACATACTATGGTAGGTTTATTAAGAGAGTGACAAGATCAGAATTCATAATTACAGTTTAAAAACTGTTATTTGGCTTTTTATTTTTTGCAGGTTAGACTGATGGAGGCAACATTTAGTTAGGATTGCACTATGAACACTAGCACAGAAATGCAAGAGATTAATTGTTTTCTGGACAGCTTGCTGGCAAGAAAATTGAACGGACATGGGAAAATTAGGAGCTTTTTTAGGAAGTAGATTCCCCAAAGGTTAGCAATTTATAGTATGGGGATATGTGCAGTGGAAGAATTCAGCATAACTCCCAAATTCATGGCTTGGGCAACGAGATATAAATAAAGTTATTCACAGAAAGAGGGAAGGTCAGGAGGGGAAGATATTCTGTTTGGACGATATTCAGGTTGGCGGCATGTGAATTAAAGATGTCTGCGGGCATTCCCAAGGAGTTATGAATTATGAAGTTGGGCACGGGAGCCTGGAGCTCAAGAAAGTGGGCTGAACTTGAAGTTCAGATGGTTCGTGGGTAGTACGGAGGCCTGTTAAAGCAAGCGATTGCCAAGGGGAAATGTGAAGACAAAGCATAACTGAGAATCCTAATTAATATCAAAATTTGAGGGGTGGTAAACCCTACAAAGGGATACTGAGAGAGGCAGTCACACAAAAAAAAAAAGAAAAGAAAAATGCAAGAGAGTTATGTCACAAAAGCTGGAGGAAAGGGTGGTTTTATTTAGCTTTCTTGATTAATGCTGTCATTATTTTTTTTTTTTTACTGAGATATAATACACATAGGGGAATGCTCATAAAACACAAATGTTCCACTTAATCAAGTATTTTAAAGTGAACTCATATAATGGCAATCTAAGATGAAAAAAATTTTTCTAGCATCCTGGAAAATACCTCATTTTCCCCTTTGCAAATTTAACCTCCCTCGTAGTCATAAAATAATGATTTTCCTGAGTTCCTAATCATAGTGTAGTTTAGTCTGCACTTTGAACTTTAAAATACTGGAGATATACTTGTGTATGTTGTTTTTTTACTTAACATTAATATTTGTGAGATTCATCAGTTGGTGCATATAACTAAAGATTATTCCTTTTTATTATTGCATAATAATCCATTAAACTACCACTATTCATTTATATGTTATAATTCTGATGAATATTTGAAGTGCTTCCAGTTTGAGGTTGTTATGAAAATACTGCCATAAACATTGTCTCTTTGTGCAGATGTGCAGGCGTTATGAGTACTCATAGATTCTTACGAGAAGGTAATGAACAACATAATCAAAGGGTACCAAAAATGTAATACTAATGTGTATTATCCATTGGATTTATTCAAAGGGGATCATTCATTACTGTGGTTACAACATGATCAGTGGTGCAGACACAGTTAATAGAAAATTTTCATGGGGTGAGGATGAGATGTATTAGTGGAAAACAATTCGGGGAGTGGAGGTAACTCTTTGATGGAGTTGGCTGTAAGGAGAGGAGAAATATAAGGGAAAGTTTTGCTCTAGTTGAAAGGAAACACAAGGTATGTGCCAATGCCACTTCGAAAAGAGACTGTCAATTTCAGTCATCTCTTCTCTTTCTTTATTCCTCAACTTCTTTGTCAGCTTCTTCCTATCCATGTTTAAACATAGTTACTCTCTGCCATCTTGAATGACTCCTTTCTCAAACTGTAACTCCTTGCTCAGGTTTTTAAATCCCTTTCTGATAGCTGCTGACTGATTGTTGGCCTTTGCAGTTACTTACTCATACTTCACGGTCAAGAGACTGACCACATCTCAGTTCTTCAAATATGCTACATTTTCTATCTCACCTCCAGGTCTGTGCAGATGTTAATTCTCCAAGACCAACCACTCTCCTCTATACACATTCTTCTCTTCTCCTGGATAGTTTCTATTTATTCATCAGGTTTCTGCCTAGATATTATTTCCTTTTAAAAGTTGTTGCAAGTGAAATTATGTTTTCCATAAATTGTGTGTGTGTGTGTGTGTGTGTGTGTGTGTGTGTGTTACATTTTGCTCTGCATCTCCTTTGTGGCCTGGTCACAATGTTCTCAGAGCTGCACCTTCTGAGATGTGCCTACTCATGCCTTTTCCTTCCTTTTCTCCCTGCACAGGTGTAGTCACTCCACCATTAGCATGAGCGTCGCGATCCCCATGCAAGTGGCTCATGGAGCACACCTGGGAAAGGTGAACTGTACGATAATATAGGGCTATGCATGGCTTGCGAGTCTCTGATGCCTCATTGTTTCCTCCTACCTCTCTCATCCTGCCTTGCCACTCACCATGTACACAGCAGATTGGCCTGAGTGAATTCTTTCTGTTATGTGTATCTGCAAGATAAAAGGCCCCCAAGGGAACACTTCCTCACTCCCCTCCTAACACCAACTACTAAGCAATTCTGGACTCCATCAGGTTTATTTTCCAGATATAGACTTGTAAATTTAGGGTGGATTCTAATAGCATAAATATGTTTAATCTCAAATGTGATTTTTTAAAATATTGTAGAAATATTGGAAGAATGTTATACTTGACAACTAAGATATATGTTTCTCATACATAATGGCTAGAAAAATGCATATGTCAGTGTATAAATAAATATGAATATATATGTAGAACTGTATAGCTTCATACACACGTACGCACACATGGACACACTACTTGCTACATTGCTAAGGAATAAATGATTTCACATAGAGAAGTTTATAACTAAAGATGACCACTCAACAAGTAAAATTTTATTAGTTTTACATCTTTATTGATAACTTTGGGTAAATGATGAAACTAATATTGCTTCCATGTTTCATTTGCAAAACGAGGACTTATAGTCTCAGATAATCTTTCGCATCCTTCCCTGGTTTAATTTTCCATGGTTTTCATGACATCTCTTAAAGATGGATAACAAACTTTATGTAATCAGGGGACAACAAAGATGCTTTAATTTTTTGGTTGGTTGTTTTATTGTCAATTCAGGGTCAACAGTAGGAAAACTCATCATACTGCTTCAATTTTTTTGTAGCTTTCCTGTCTTATTTTTGATACCTGACTGTCAAATTGAAATTTCTGCTAGCCTTGAGCTGAGCTATATCAGCTTTCATCATTCACAAACCCTTTGTACTTACTGTGGATTGTGAAAAAAAAGTAGCCAAAACCGCAAACAATAGCATGCTAAATTATCTATAGTCGATAAGATTCTGAGTGAAGAAAGAAAACAATACGGTAATTCTACAGGTGGCCTGGACATAGCTATTTTGAGTGGTTGGCATCTTTTCTCGTGTTTGACTCTGTTGTAGAGAAATAAAGGTTGCTAAAAAGCAAGCCACTAGATAAGCTGCATAGCACTGGACATTGACATTTCTGAGAATGGACATAGTATAAATCAGCGCCTGGACATTTTATGCGTATTGTAGCATCCAATAGAAAAAAGATGGACAGGACCTAAATCAGCTCAGTTTCACCCTTCACATGAGGAATGCACTGGACTCATTTCATTCAGTAGTGTGTTTAGTATATTTATATTAATGGTATAATTTCTTCCACTTAGGCTGTATTTCTGCCCTCAAAGTGCCTCCACTAAAATCAAGAACTCTATAAAATAAGTATTTTACCATTTTACAAAGTGTAAAGTAGAGACAAAATGAAGGAAGTAACTTGCCCAAGGTCACAGAAGAGATGACAGATCTAAAATTAAAACCTGAAGATGTTTTTTATTTTTTATTTCTAAATTAAATTTATTGAGGTGACACTGGTTAATAAAGTTATATAGTTTTCAAGTGTACAATTCTATAAAACATCATCTATATATCACATTGCATGTTCACCACCCAGTGTCAGTTCTCCTTCCATCACCATAATTTGATCCCTTTTTCCCTCTTCTCCCAACTCCCTTCCACTCTGGGTAACCACTAAACTATTGTCTGTGTCTATGAGTTTTTGTTTGTTTGTTTCTGTTGTTTCTTTGTTGCTTTTAGTTTTATATCTTACATATCAGTGAAGTCATATGGTTCTTGACTTTTACTGTCTGACTTATTTCTCTTAGCATGGTAATTTCAAGATCCATCCATGTTGTCGCAATGGCAGTATTTCACCTATTCTTATGGCAGAATAGTATTCCATTGTGTATATATATCACAACTTCTTTATCCAATCATCTATCGAAGGACACTTTGGTTGTTTCCATGTCTTGGCCACTGTGAATAATGCTGCAGTGAACATAAGGGTACATACTCGTATATCTTTACAAAAAAATGTTTTCAGAATTTGGGGAGTAGATACCCAAAAGAGGGATTGCTGGGTCATACGGTAATTCTATTCTTAATTTTTTGAGGAACTTCCATACTGTTTTCCACTGTTGCTATACCAATTTACATTCCCACCAGCAGTGTATGAGGGTCCCTTTCTCTTGACAGCCTCTCCAACACTTGTCATTACCTGTATTGTTGATAAAAGCCATTCTAACAGGTGGGAGTGGTATCTCATTGTGGTTTGATGTGCATTTCCCTAATAACGAGTGAAGCTGAGCATCTTTTTACGTATCTGTTTGTTTGTAAGTCTTCCTGGGAGAAGTTTCTGTTCATGTCTTCTGCCCATTTTTTAATTGGACTGTTTGTCTTTTTGTTGTTGAGTTGTATGAATTTTTTTTTAATATTTTGGGTATCCGCCCATAAGTGGAGATATTGTTTACAATTAACTTCTCCCATTCAGTTGGTTGTCTCTTTGTTTCGTTGATGATTTCTTTTGCTGTGCAGAAGCTTTTTAGTTTGATAGAGTCCCATTCATTTGTTTTTGCTTTTGCTTCCCTGCCTTTGAGGTCAAATTCGTAAAATCCTATTTGAACCCAAGGTCCATAAATTTAGTACCAATGTTTTCTTCTATTCAGTTTATTGTTTCAGGTCTTATACTTAAGTTTTTTTTGGTTTGTTTGTTTGTTTGTTTTTTTATCAATTTGAGTTAATTTTGGTGTATGGTGACAGATAGCCATCTAGTTACATTTTTTTGCACGTGGCTTTCCAATTTTCCCAGGAGCATTTATTAAAAAGTCTTTCTTTTCTCTAATGTATGTTTTTGGCTTTGTCAGAAATTATCTGCCCATATATTTTTCAATTCTATTCCATTGGTCTGTGTCTTGTTTTTCTGCCAATACCATGCTGTTTTGTTTACTGTCATTTTGTAGTATTATTTGAAGTCAGGACGTGTGATACCTCCAGTCTTAATCTTTTTTCTCAGGATTGCTTTTGGCTCTTTGGGGTCTTTTATGATTCCATAAAAACCTGATGATTTTTTTGTTCTATTTCTTTAAAAATACTTGAAGAGCTGGTTCTCAGCTACTGCTTCTTGCATTGATCAACTTTAGCTTCCGACTGTCAATCTGAGTTTATGAACCTTAGAACAAATGAATTTCCACTGTTTAACCTCATTTATATAGATTCCATGTAGCATTTAAGTGCTGTACAGTCAGGAAAGTCTAGTTTGTGTGATTTGGGAATATGAAACAGATTTTACTTTTATAATGGTTGTTTAAAGATATTAATCATATTGGACACAGCTAGTTAACAAGACAAGCTGTGAAAACTGACTTTTATGTAGTATTTCAGCCCTAGTCTTATCAACCTCTAATCAATACTTAAAGTTGTTCATTCTACTGTGCACCCATTATGCACAGTAATTAAATGAATTTTCAAATGGGAATCCATTTTCATGGAGCCAAGTTATATATTCATCTAAATCAATTTGTAAACCAAAAGCTGTCATTAACACATTTAGATTGCTGATTATTACTTCAACTGCCAATATAACAAAAGGTAGACTGTTGCTCTCAATATCTACTTATGTTATGGAAAATTAAACCATCAGAAAATCACTGTCACCTCATGAAACCAGTGGTTACCTACCTTGATTTGAGAATGGTGGATTGAGTATAATAATAAATATGAGATAGATGTGGAAGCTTGTCAGTAATTAAAGGCATATACATGTTAGCATGCTCAAAATTCCTTTCCCCTTACGCCATAGCTGATACATCTAAAGCATATTAAATGACTGTTGTCTTATTAACATACTGCTACAGAACTTTTTAACTCACTTTTAAACTCTTATGGGAGATTCGTAATCAGTGAACAGTTAGTTACAGCCTTTCGTTTTCTTGGGTTCTTATACACACATATATATATATATCACTAAGTACACTAAGTGCTGCATATGAAAAAATCAATAAATGCAATGCTTAGATGATGAATGTTTACAGTTTACTCTTTCATTGCGACTGTGTGCTAATAAAAGCAACACCTAAAAAAGAAAAGTGAGGTTACAAACATAGAACAGATACTTGCCCCCAACTAAATATCTTCCCTGTAGTTATATCAAGACACTTCAATGGCTAGCATTTTACCTCATTGCACATAAATTGCAGATTTTATATAACTCCTCCATCCCATTCAAAAAGAAAATGCATCGAGTTTAAGGGAAACTCGGAATAAACTTCATTACACAGTTGGGCAAATCATTTATGCATTCAGAAAAAGCAAACAGTAAATATGAATGAAGGCAGTTGGGTTATGTGTAACTCTCAAAAAACTTTTTTTATGGATGAAATATCTCAAAAGTTAAATTACCCAGTGTCACAATACTTTATGTGAAACAGCTGCAGAAAGTTTCACATCTTTTTGAAAGGTAGAAGAATATCATGTGCATTTGCAATGTGACAAGGAGTTTTCATTACATAGGAGTGCTTTTTTAAACCTCCAAAGTCATTTTTTTTTCCTGCATTGGGAAAACTGTCATACAATTACAGTAATGAAAGGAATCCTATTTCTCTCCTGTTGAAAATATAGCGTCCTATAGTAAGAAGACAGTCCAAAATCATTTCCCTTGTTAATACTTAAAAAAAAGGGAACATCTTTTTTTTTTTTTGTACAAGCTTAACGGATGTCCCAATAGACACAATTTTTCTATTTTGAAAACAATACCCTGCATAATGATTCTCTTCTCTATACATTATTAGTGCAAAACAAAACAAAAGTCCAGTGAGTACTTACCAATGTGAAGCCTGATTTATTTCCTTTGACGTTGTGTTTACTACTTGCTAAACCAGACATGAAGGGAAGTGCCTTATAGAGTAACCAAGCCAAGATGGGCTCATAAATCCCTACTGGTTAAGGTAATAAAATGTGAGAGCTTTACAGAAAGGCCATAGCCCCTAGGCCCAGGACACTTATTTTGATATAATGACATTACTCCCATCTCCCTATTAAAGTTACGGTTTATTTTTTAATGTTATTTAAAATAGATCTCTACCCACTATCAAGAGAAGACCGAATAAAATGTTTGGAGAATATTCTAAAGGTTCCTTTAGAAAACAGAGCTTAGAATGGATATATGTAATAGTGCACCATGCAATCCAGAGTTAAGTCAGATAAAGTCACATAAGTAAATAATCTATAATTTATTTTTATGACTTGCATTTGACCATGGTTTTGTGAAGAGTGTCTATAATATTTATATTATTTTGTAGTTAAAGAATAAATTATACCAAATCACTCATTGAATGGTAGGTCATATGTTAGAAAAGATGTAAGTATGCTACTAGTCTCAATACAGGTGTTATATTGTCAGAAAAATATATTGTTCTTAAATATTCCGGAAAATTCCATCAGCCATCCTTAATGTTTGATTCATATATGACTTATTAAACTACATGTATTATATACGCATGTGTACTTATATGTAGCATCATTATGGTTATTGAAATAATTTTCATGAATCTCTTGCACTTTTATTACCATTCCTCTTTTATCCTTAGGTTTTCGATAGAGTAAAAATGTTTATCTATCTATTTATCTATCCATGTATGCTTAAATCTATGAACCTGAAACTTTTGTCTTCACTTATGTCTGGTCGATTATTTATTTCTAATTCTTTTCATAAATAAACATATCAGTTCAATTAAAACATTTACTTGTGTATTGTACTAAGCATTGAAAATGGTCATGACCGTTCACTGTGGTTTGACTAATGAGCATTTGGAAGCAGGTGGACATCTTAATCTAGATGTAGGTGGAGCACCCAAACTCAGTTTTCCACATGCATATAAGAAGTGGCAATATTCCACAGTTGCCATAGTCTCTTCAGGTAACTTCTGTGAATGTCTGGTGCCACCAATCAGGCCTTTATAGTTACTGGATGTCAGCAGCTACAGAAAGGGTGTGACATTGGGTGAGAAGGATCTCTACAAGGTATTCATTCCTGGTAGCAGCTGAGGGCTGAAAGCTGACAGCACTCCCTGAAATTAGGGAAAGGAATCCTTCCCTGAAGGCTGCTCTCCATATGGCTCACCCTGCCCATTACAGGAGAACTGCAGCTTCTCATTTCTTCTCACTAACCCTGGCCTTGTAAGTTTTCCTTTACCCCAGAAATGCCTATCGTTTCATACATTTCATGTGATATTATGGAATTTGTCTGGGATCAAGGCACAAGGTCAGGATTAAACTCAAAGCATCCCACCTGACTTAACATCTTAATGAGACAGTTTTTCTAAAGAGGCTAGTCTACTTTTCAAATGGCTAAGTTAGATATGTTAGGATACAAAGTCTGTTTGAGTTCCTAAGGGACCATAGGAACCTGTGATAACTGTATGAATGCTGACATGCAAAGAAAACCCTTTGTAACATGAAAATTAGTGCTTGTACGCACAGCTAGTTTTACCTTGATTATAAAACCTGCAACTAATGTACTAAGAATAGCTAGGTTATGCCATGCTGTGTATGCAGCAATTATCACGAAAGTGTTGATTATATTCATTCATATTAATGGTGCAATCTTCATTTAAAGGTTTGTAAACATTTCAGACTCTATTACCTTGAAGCATTATGTCATTCTTTTGACAGAATACATTATCTTTTGTTTTATGACTGAAGCAGCATGCAGCAAATAAAGAAGAAGCAACATGTACATAGTCAAAACATTTGCAATGCAGTCTGTAAAATTATACCTAACACTGGTTGCATGATAGCAGGGTTTATTCACTTCTTTGTATGTTACTTGTATTATTTTGTGAAGATAGGTCAATGTAAGACTCTCTAAATAAACTTAATCCCTTTACTCAGAATTCCAGCAACTATTCAGGATAATAACAATATAAGTGATTGTGTACACAGCTAAAGTTTATTTTCTTTTTAGCTAATTTAAGTATCAATGATAGTTTCCAGATGTTTTTTTGATATTCATTAATATATAAAATACACGGAAAGTTATTTGTAGATTTATAGCTGTCTTACTGCTTTTAGTAAATCAATTTTTACTTTTTCTTAATTAAAATATTTAAAAAATAAAAAAATGTACTCCCTCAATAAAATTCAGTGCCTTGCAGAATAAGGCAAAATGTGAAGAAAGTAAAAGCTGTTAAAAATTTGGATTACAAACTTTTCAAAGGCATCTCTGCAATTATTTTGTTTGCCAAAATAATGTGAAGTTGTGGATTCCTTTCTTGGAACACAGCTGAAAGCACATTGCACATGCTAGCTTCAACAGTGTACACACATGTGGTCTATCCATGACCACGTCGAAACCTAAACGCAATACCAGAGCTCAGTGTTTTGCATTGAGCTCCTCGCCCTCAGCCTTGAATATCTGACCATCAAATGCCCAACTTACAACATTTTTAAAATTCCCACGCAGAAACAAAGTTACCATACAGCAGTTACAATCAGGACAAAGTTAATATGGAATCAAAAATGCATTTTAAGTGTTAATCATTGTAGAAGCTATCAAAGCCAAAGCAGAGAATGCCAAGTATTTAGACTAAGATTGATTTATTAGAGATGTTCATCTGACCCCTTCTAAAACTCCCCTGAAAATAATCAGGGAAATGCAAATCAAAACCATAATGAGATACCACCTCATATATGTTGGGATAGCTATTAAAAAATAAAAAGTCAGAAGGGTTGGTGAGGATGTGGAGAAACTGGAATGCTAGTGCACTGTTGGTGGGAACATAGAATGGTGCAGCCACTATGGAAAACAGTATGGAGAGGAGATTCTTCAAAATATTACAAATAGGATTATACCACATGATCCAACAATCCCATCTCTGAGTATAAATCCAAAAGATTTGAAATCAGGATCTCAAAAGATCTGCACCCCCATGTTTGTTATAGCGTAATTCATAATAGCCAAGATATGGAAACAACCCAAATATCCATAGACAGAGGAACAGATAAAGAAAATGTGGTACATACATTCTCTTTATCTATATTCGTCCATGTGGCTAAAAATGGAGCTTTCTTAATTTCAAGGCTAAATAATATCAATTAAGAAAGTTCCATTTTTAGCCACATGGATGACTATAGAGGACATTAGACTAAGTAAATAAATCAGTTACAAAAAGTAAAATACTTCATGATTCCACTTGTATGAGCTACCTAAATTCGTGTAGCTCACAGAGGCTGAGTATAATGGTGGTTTCTAGAGGCTAGAAAAGATAAAGAGGAGTTGTTGCTCAGTGATGTAAAGTTTCAGTGATGCGAGATAAAGACGTTTTAGAGATCTGCTCTACCACGTCATACCTGTAGTGAACAATGCGGTATGACGCACTTTAAAATTTGCTGAGTTGATCTCATGTTAAGGGCTCTTACCACAACACAACAAACACACACGTACACACACATAAAAGAACACAAATCAAAATATGGCTTTCACATGTACCTCCTCTGAAGTTACACAGGAGTCTCTCAGACATCAAGGTTGCAGCTCTCTGTGCAGGGTCTTCCTCTCTAAAAGGAATATTTTTACTCCTTCATATTTGACTATTATTAAATTGCTGATGGTCTTAGGACAAATTATAATTTGAAACTTTATTAGCTAGTTTCTATAAAAGAAATAAAACACAAGCTTGTGAAAGAAAAGCATATGACCAGAATTTTTTAAATGAAGTTGATAAGTCTGAACTTAACGATGATTTAAAAAATATCTCCCTTGAACACAAAGGAGCCATCCTTTGTCGCCAACTGAATTATAAATTATTAGTTGCTGCCTTTCATGAATAGTTTAGCTTATGGTCTAATTTATCTCAATTAGTGCATTGGTTACTTTAATAGATGAATGCATTAATTTTAATTGGGTAATGACTAAATTGGATCAGTATCAGCCTACAAAATTGTCTTACTTGTTAAAAAAAAAAAAGAGCTCAGAATTAATACTAGACCTAAATGACACCAGTACAAACTAATCTATTTTAAAATATAAGTCCACATGAGATCATAGTTTTTACTTAAGATGTTGAAATTCAAATGCCAAAAATTAACAATTATCTGAAATAATCCAGAAAGAATTAAAAGGTGAACTGTTTCTATCATTTAAAAAAAAAATTCTTTCAATAATAATGAGTTGCTCTAGACTCACTTAGGCCTGAGTTAGAAGCATGGCTCTGTTCAATACTGACTAGGAGGCATTCTGTAGGGCAATACAAATTTTCACAAGTTAGATCTTTAAAATGGGAAACTGTACCCATCTTCTGAGGCTTTGGCAAAAATTAACTGAGATGGCATAGATAAAGAACTTAACACTTGCCTGATAGGAAAGTGTATCAAAGTTAACTGTAATTATTATTATTATTATTATTATTATTATTATTAGCTATAATTATTACCATTATTATTTTTTGAAGTTCAACCTGATAAAAGAAAAAAGCATGAATGCTAAATCCATCTTTTGTAGTTCAAACATATAATACCAGTGGTCTTTTAATTTCATGCCTGTTTTATGTTTAGTACTAACACTAGGTGAGTACTCACAATCGTTATGATCATCTTGAGTAAGAAGGAACTGAGTCCTCAGGACCCTGGATGTTTTATACAATCTTTCCTTAGAAGTACTTTGAGGATATACGATGCCCACATTCTGGATATAGTCTCATGGCCTTCATAAGAACCAGGGACACAGAAAACTAATAGTAAGAATCATTATTTTGTGTTCAACCCAGAAGGAATCATACATGTTTCTAATTTTTATAATTTACTAATTAAAATAAACTGTGATATTATGAAGTAAAACAACTCAATGATCCAAAAAATTTCCCCTGATATTCAATCTGAACTTGATTCAAATTAGTAATAAATGTAAAACAAGCTGTAAAAAATGAAAGTGTAACATAATTTCTATAGTATAAACTGTATAATGATATCAAATTTGAAGTTATTTTGTATCTTTCTTTTTTGTGTGTTCATATTTTTATATTAATTTTAAATGATGATAAATATAACTAGGTATTCATATATTTTTTCATTTACTGAAATTAATTTCTTACTATTCTCATATATCTCAAAAACATATGATAACTTATACTTACATATTTCAATTTTTAATTAATCATTTCCCCTAATTGTCCTGCTAGAGTAAAGCCTACCACCTAAATTTGAGGAACCCCCATTTTTTCCATGAGTCCCAAGGGCTTTATTGTTTTATTAATTCAAAATATAGTGCAATCCAAATGCTATGGAAACAAGAAGTGTAGAATATAATCACTCTTGTTCTCTCTCACACAGCAAGATTGAGCTACAAGGACAAATAACCACTTTCCCACCATATGTGGATGATTTTGTCAGCAGGACCCTTGCCAGTTTCATGATTCCCAAGACCACGTGTGGTGGCAAAGGCCATGGGAAATTCTACAATGCATGGGTTTTCCTGACTGGGGATCCCCCATGTACTCCCATGCACCAAGACTGAGTCACCAGCCTAGCCTAGCAGGTCTGCAAGACACCAGTATTTCTGAGGAATTCTTTTCTTGCTATTCCCTCAGTTTTGCCTTAGACCAACACATCAGGTCATCTTTCTCTGAGTCTTAAAAACTAGTCATTGGCTTCCGTTGTTTCCTTTACAAAAGGCCCCTGAATACTTATGTAAATTAGCCCAGTTCTCTCTAGTGACCAGGTTTGCATAAAGAGCTCAAAAAATTTCATAGACTTCTTGTTTCATCGTCAGCATCTGAAGTGCTGGTAAGTCATTACTTCCATTCGTGCAACAAGAAAAATTTGGTGAAGCTGAAAATCAGTGACTTTTCTTGGACAAATCAGAGAACTGAAGTCATACGGTAAACCACCATTGTGAAATGTGGAGAGACAGGCCAATCCATGGAGTAGTGACAAAGATCTGTTTCCCTGAGAAGATGCCGTTGGAACCAAGAAATGGTAGGAACAGTTAAATGGAAAATTGACAAATGACTGGAATCTGAGTGGGGACTAGCCTAAAACTGAAAGAACTCAGGCGCTTCTAGCTCAAAGTGCCTCCACACTTTCAAGAGGTTTACCACCTGTAGCCATACCAGCTTCCCTCAGTGAAGAGTTGAGAAAGATCCACTCATGACTCTGGGAAGGAGAAAGGAAGGGCGATCATGAAGAAATATGCCCACAGAATTTTCCATAAGGAAGCCCTATCCTGCAAGGAAAATACTATGCCAGAGCATTACTCTCCCACTGTTACCCCTTCTAGCCTTCTTATATCACATAAGGGTTAAAAACGCAAAAAAAAACAAAAGGAAACAATGCTAATAGAGAAGGTCATGTGTGAAGTTCACAGCCTAGGAACACAGACTCACTGAAAGTCTGATAGTCATTCATAAGACTATAGAGTATTCCTCCTCTACCACACCTTACCACCAAACCAACCAGGCCCCAGAATAATAACCATAGAATACAGCTGAAAGTCCTGCATGACACAGAATCTATCTGAGAAAGAGTCCTTAGGGAAGCCCAAAGTGAAGAAGGGAGGAATAAAAGATGATACTCAAGGAGTCGAATGCCTTCCGCATGTACAATACAAAAAGAAACATTACATAGAGACAAATCCTAACAAGATTAATGTAAATTCTCACATTAAAATATTAAAAAGTTATATTTATCTCAGTTTCTATTATCTAATTCAACATCTAGATGTCACACACAAACACACAAAAATGGCATTCCAAAAGTGGGGGGAAAAAAAAAAAGTGTTGCAGCCCAGTCTGAAGGGACAAAGTAAGAACCAGACTCATTTAAGATACAGTTGTTGAAATTATCAAGCAGGGAATTTAAAATAACTATTATTAATATATTAGGGGCTGTAATGGCAAAGGTACATGGCATGCAAGATCAGATCTAACTCCCTTCCAAAGAGTTTGGGAAGGAGGGGAAAAAAAATAACTTCAAAGGGGAGTGACCTGGCAAAGAGTACCTCAGCCAGGCAGCCAATACCAACACTTTTAAGTCATATTGATAGTGAGCACATATAATCTGATGAGAATGGCACTTGACCTCTACGGTCTTCTGAGAAAATCCCATAATGCCAGTCTAACGATGTGAGAAAACATCAGACAAATTCTAAAGGCGGGACTCCTAAAACTGATCAAAAACAAAGACAGTCTGAGAAACTGTCACAGCCAAATAGAGCCTGAGGAAACAAGATGACTAGATGCAATGTGGTATCCTGGATGGGATTCTGGAACAGAAAAAGGAAATTAGGTGAAAACTACAGCATGTGAATATGCGTAGACTATGAATTTAGATGAATGATAATACATCAATATTCGTTTAACTGCAGCAAAAATAGCATGCTAATTTAAGATGTTGACAATAACATGTATTGGGTATGGGGCATAGAAGAACGCTTTGTATTCTCTTTACATTTTTTCAGTAAATCTAAAACGGCTCTAAAAATTTGAAAGAATCATGTAATAAAAAATGTATAAAGACAAACAAGTAGAAGCATGCAGGAAATTCCTTTTCTAGAAATGTTTTCCAGAACTAGCAAAGTTCTTCACAAAACAGGCAGTCGTAGTCTCTCAATCAACAAGCAAACAAATAGCTCTACCTGGCTGTAGGCGCACCTGGGGAATCATATAAAACATCTATAAGCAATATAGGAAACCAGTCTGGGCTCACACTCACATACACACATTAGATGAAAACTGGAAATGTTCTGTGGGTTATAAATTTTGTTTCTTGGATGCAATTAACTGAGTTTGCAGCGTAGTCACATGTTGAGAAGCATTTGTTCGAAAGTCCTAATCTGCTCTTACTTAACTGTTTTGCTTCAATTTTATCCTGTACATTCCCATTGACAAAATTTGGTCAGTCCTAAACTGAAAGCTTCATAGACTAAAGTCTTTGTCTTCCTAACACATACATTGCTTAGACATTACCAGTCAAAATTAGATACTTCATAAATGACTTCGTAAGACGGTGTAAGCAAATGCCAGAATACTGCTAGTAAGATGTTTTAACATAGAAATCTCAGTATTTGTGATTTCTTAATATCTGGTGTCCATAGGGAAAGCATATTGTGTATGTCTGCATGTCTTTTTGTTACTCATAGTACATTTAGTTCAATATAACTAAAAGTGCCATTTTTGTCATATTATATGTGTACATTATCAACATGACTTATCACAACTATAGTGTTGGAGAAAAAAATACTCCATAATCATAAATATTTGGCCCCAATTAGCTGATTACTGGGTTAGTGAATTAAGCACATGCAATTTGCTTGTATAAAAAGTGTGGTTTTAATAGCTACATTGTATTCCCTCTAGATCGGTTGTATTAAATGAATAATGCACTTGCACGTTGTTGTCAATGTGATATAAAATAGCCAGTACTCAACAGTATTAGTTGGATAGTTGGCACATTATTGACTAAGACTATCCATGACTCCAAATGAATAACATTTAGCAAACATGCATGCTAATGGATCTCTGAACCAAAAGGTCTTTCCTCATAAGTGTCACCTTTAAAAATGTGTTCTCGACACTAATGCCTCTTTTGGATTTCTCATTCATTTGATTAAACTATAAAGTATGAAAATAATAAATGTTATATTTTTTCTGCCAATATGAATCCATGCCAGTCCTACAGGAAACGCATTCCAAATGACACCTGGTGACAGATTACAATAGAGCCTGAAGAAGCATGAAGTTATGCAAAGTCCAAACTTTCACAGGTCTTTTAGTTTCACTGCCAGTTCCTTGCCAAACTCCTATTTGATAGATGAGGACAATTTGTCTTTTTGGACATTCCTGAATGAGACACTGCAGACATTGAATTATACATATTGAGAGTGAAATTCACTTTTCATATTTGAATCTGGTAGATGAATATGCAAGTAGAATTAAATGTCCCAGATGTCTTGCCAACTTAAACTACAATAAATCTAAATATTCAGGCTAGTTCAACTCAATCACAGCATCTTGCGCACAAAAGCGTTCCATATATATTTGTCATTGATACTGATGATCTTAATGGCTTCTTTAAAGGTACACATATACAATACATTGCACACTTTTACTCTGAGGGATAAAATTTATATTCCCCACCCTAACTAGGCTCCTCTGATGCGCAAAATTTGACGTGTCTCTGGGATAATTAGCATTGACAAACACGGGGTGAAAACTCAGGGAAGATTCTGAGTGACATAAATATTCAGATTGCGTCTAAATGATAATGGAAGGCAATAGTCCTGCTAAGACACTATTCATGAAACGAGGCCATGAAGGGTTAGGAAGATTATCACATCTGCAAGAATAAACGGACATTTAAGGAAATGTTCACAGTACAAAGTATAAGGGCTTCACAGAATTACTTCCAAAAGCCTGTGGAATCCTTCTAAGAAAAACATTTGAGATATTAATAATAATTAATAATAATAATAAATTCAGGTGGAGAAGTGACCGATCATTCTAAGCAGAGGTGAAACATAGTCAAGTCTACTTAATCTTATTGTGGCTTATATATAAAAACTGCCCATGAAATTAAATACGAAACATTATTTTGTAAAAAGAGAGCAAAATGCCTTCGGTATCTGACTTTGGGTTTGAATTGTATTCTGTCTACCATGAAGACTATTCACGGGATTTTAATTAGAATAATGACAAGGCTGGATTTGTGTTTCAGAAACGTAACTCAAGTCATAATATTGTGAACCAACTGGAAGGAGCAGAGCAGAGAGATTTGCAATTCTTGAAGTGAAAATTATAAGATATCGAACTAACCTAATAACAATGAAATGACTCAAGGAAATTATTTGAGACACATTTGAAAAGTAAAACTGGCAGGGATTTTTGAACTGTTAAATGTGGGAGATAAAAGAATATATGAAAAAATACGGAGAGATATTTTCATCATTATAGGCACTTTGAATAGATGTGTATGGAACTATTTTTGATTATTTCAAGGTTTGTACCATTGCAAGAGAGAAAGCATATAGCATAAATGTAAATTTAATGGGAAAAGGAAAAATTTAGTTTCATGCATGTGGTTATTGATGTATCCATGCAACACCTGTTGGTTTTCCATTACATATCGCAAATAAAAAGTCAAAACTCAGGAACTGTAAAAGATACTTGGGACTCAAAAAAAAATGAAATTGAAGATATGAGCATTTATAAAATGTCATCCGAGCAAAAATAAGGACAGAAGTATTTGTATGGCGGGGGGATTCTTACAGAAAGATGTTATACAAGATTATTTGAGTGTATCAATTACTAGATGAAGTTACAAATGATGAAAGAAAAGAAAATAAAAGATGAGTTAATAAATAAAAGATGAGAAAATAAAGAAGTTATCTTTAATAAGGTTAGGTTGCATAGTCTCATAGGGCTTTTCTTAATTTTTTTTTTCATCTTAGATCTGAGTCTGATAATGAGGCTTAGAATATTTGGATGGTTTAAATAATGATTAACTCAGATAAAAGATAACCTTTCCCAAAAAATATGACTTTAGCAAAATACAGCTTAAATGCTATTCTATAGCCTCTTCTTTTGTAAAAGCTTTTATAGAGTGATAATCCCAGGATTTCGACATGAGTGAATTTAAACAACTTTTGAGAATTTTGTGATTTCCAAACTAGTGAAAAATATGTGTTCTTCAAATAACACTTTAACGTAAAATTTGCAATGATTTAAGGCAATTTACTGAGGAAACACATGAATACAAAAAAAAAAAATTGGTATTTTAAACATTTTTTAAGTCTCCAGTTTATGGTAGCAAATGATATATGAAACACAAACATGGCATTTAAAAAGCTCTATGCTTCCTGATATGTAAGTGATTCTTCTAACAATCTAGGACAATAAAAATTTCCTGTTAGTATTTTCATGCCACAAACATATGCACATTATATATATGAGACCTTTGTATATATACAAAATATGTAAAATATGTATAGATATACACATTACATATGTGAATACAAATATAAATATATACACACATTAGTCAGGCTATATTTATGACACATTATGTATTTAGACGACATGAAAAATACAAAAATCCAAATAAATGGCTGGGGCTAATACTTCATACTTTTAAAGAAAAATGCCAAATTTTGACAATGATTTTAGAAACAACATAATGCAATATACATATATAACAATTCTCCTGCAAAATATTTACTCAAGAGACAAAATTTATTCTCATTTTGTTTCAAGGGCTTAAAATCATGATGGTTCATCTTTTGGAAACATTTTCAGACACATTATACTGGTAAATTAAGAAAATCAATCTCAATTACTTAAATTCATACCTAAGTTTAAAATCCAAATGGATTTTGTCAATGCTATTGCTCACCTTATTTATGAGATTTAGAACCAAAATCTATTAAAATAAATTAAATTCATCCCCCAAAATAGGAAATATTGTTTCAACCATGAATATTCAAAAACATGCTCTAAAATATCTGAAGAGAGTTAAAGAAGAGTTCTGGTGTTTTTAAGATTAATATGTATTAGTTTTATACCTTGAGATGACAAACTATAATTTTTAATGTATTTATTATGATTGTAGCTTATTGTTACTAAATTTCAGGCTGCACCATTTTATCATGGTATAAATAGCACTTTTAAACACATCAGGTCATTGCACAGATGTCAAGCTGTCAAATTAATGTTGAAAATATTCTGGCTAGCATTATTAAATTAGACAGGATGTTTTCTTAATATTAAAATATAAGGAAGAAACATATTAAAAATATAAACAAAGACAGCACAATTATTTGTTGTTTTATTTTTGGTTTTTGCTATTGGGTTGCAGGAGCCCTTCTAATTTGGATATTAACCCCTTATTTAAAGATATTTTCTCCCATTTTGTATGTTGCCTTTTTAGTTTTTTATTGTTTCCTTTGCTGCGCAAAAAAAATCTTTTTAGTTTGATGTAGTCTCACTTGTCTATGCTTCTGTTGCCTGTGCTTTTAGGAGCATATCCAAGATAGCATTGCCAAGACAATGTCAAGATTTTCCCCTATGATTTCTTCTAGAAATTTTACCGTTTCAGGTCTTATATTTAAATTTTTAATCTTTTTTTAGTTAATTTTTGTGTATGATGTAAGACAACATTTCAACTACATTCTTTTGCATGTGGATATCCAGTTTTATCAACACCATTTATTGAAGAGATTGTATATGCATAGATTTTTTTCCTGAGCTCTCTGTTTTATCCATTGGTCTATATATCTGTCTTTATGCCAATATACTCATAGTACTGTTTTAATTACTGTAACTTTGCAATATAATATTTTGAAATCAAAAAATGTCATGCTTCCAGCTTCTCAAGATTGCTATGGCTATTTGGGGTCTTTACTGTTTCCATATAAATTTAGAATTGTTTTTCTATTTCTGTAAACGATACCATTGGAGCTTTGACGGGATATAGTTGAACCTGCAGATTGCTTTGAATGGTACAAACATTTTAACAATAAGTCTTCTAATCCAAGAACATAAGGTGTCTCTTTCTATTTATTTATGTCTTTATTTCATTATTGTTTTATAGTTTGCAGTATACAAGTCCTTGGTTAAGTTTATTGCTAAGCATTCATTCTTTTTGATGCTATTATAAATGGGATTGTTTTCTTCATTTTTAATTAAATTTATTGGGATGACTTTGGTTAATAAAATTATATAGGTTTCAAGTGCACAATTCTATAATACATTGTGTATTCACCACCGGAAGTGTTTTTTTAATTCGATTTTTGGATAGTTTGTTGTTAGTGTATTTTTCATGTCTATTTTGTATCCTGCAACTATACTGAATTTGATTAAAAATAGGCAATGTACTTAAATAAACATTTCCCCAAAGGAGACATACAAATGGCCAACAGCTGAATAAGAGGGCGCTCAACACCATTAATCAAAAGGGAAATGCAGATCAAAACGACAATGAGATACCACCTATCGGGGTGGCCATTTTAAAACAAAATAAACAAACAAACAAAGGGAAAAAACAGAAGATAAAAAGTGTTGGGGAGGGTGTGGAAAAGTTGGAACCCGGTACACTATTTGAGGGAATGTGACTCCTGTAGCCACTAGGGAAATCACTATAGAGATATGTCAAAAAATTCAAAATAGAACTACCGTATGATCCAGCAATCCCACTTCTGGAAGAGATATCGACACTCCATGTCCTTGAAGCATTATTCACAGCAGTCAAGATAGAAACAACTAAATGTTCATTGATGGATGGATTGAGAAAGAAAACAGTGTATGTACATACAATTCAATATTATTCAACCTTAAAAGAGAAGGATATGCTGCCATACAGGATAAAATGGGTGGACCTGGAGGATCTCATGTTAAGCGAAGTAAGCATGTCACAGAAATACAAATACTGCACGATTCCACTTATGTAAAGTATCTACAATAGTTAAACTCATTAGAAGCAGAAAGTTGAATCGCAGTTGCCTGGGACTGGGGGAAAGGAGACAAGGGAGTTGGTTAATGGGTGTGATGTTTTCGTTATGCACCATGAATAAGTTCTACAGATCAATTGTATAACATAGTACCTATAGTTAACATTACAGCATCATCATAAACTTAAAACTGTGTTAAGAGGTTAGATATCATGTTAAGTGTTATTACCGCAAGGTTTAAATGTTGAATTAACAATAAATAAATATATAGCACAATGGTATAGAAAAAAATTCCATAAGTCACATTTCAAGTGATTGATTTGAACCATAGGTTTAATGCCAATATTTCCCAAATATAATATATAAATGTACAAGGAAATAGAAATAGAAATATATATATATATATATATATATACACACACACACACACACACATATATATATATATATATATATATATATATATATATATATATATATATATAAGAACATTAGGAAACA
The DNA here is from genome assembly GCF_004115265.2 of Rhinolophus ferrumequinum. Taxonomy (NCBI): domain Eukaryota; kingdom Metazoa; phylum Chordata; class Mammalia; order Chiroptera; family Rhinolophidae; genus Rhinolophus; species Rhinolophus ferrumequinum. Next base: position 51,471,874 of record NC_046302.1, on the reverse strand, counting down.
GAGAAAAGTGCCATCAATAAGTCAGAATAATTTCTGTAAGATGCGAAGTACACAGGGCTAGACAGAGGAAAATGCCAATTGCCCTCAAAAGCTAATGAGACTAAACCCACCAGGGAAACAGATGGATGGCAAACACAACGAGGCAGTAGGTAAGTCGAATTTGATTAGTCGGTTATAGGAGTGAAAATTGGACAATGAAAGGATAAATCCAATGACACAGACAATTGATGTCTGATGCATGTTCATAGTGGGTGGATATGGCATTCACTGTTGACATTGGTTCAATATATCTGAATAAATCAAGAAATCAGATATTTTTAAGGAAAACAAATTACCATAACTGATTCAAAAATACCTTAAAAGTCTAAACAGAATAAAAGGAAGGCATTGAGATAAACAGAATAATAGGTACTTATCTTCAAAGGCACTGAATCATTAATTGGCTATGATGGAGTAACCAAGACTGGTTTTATCCTCCCACTTTAAACAAATGTAAAACTGAACAAAATATTTCAAACCAGGTGTGTCAGACATTGGACGGCAAGCAAAGGTTGGGTGATATGGTCAACAACTTATATAATGAAGCACATTAATTCAGATATATAAGACCAATAGATTCAAAAAGATTGCCTGTATCTCAACTTTCAAAAGAAGAGATAGTTCCAAATGCTCTTTTAGGTATAACTAACTGTGTGAATCCTCATTAGTCAGCCACTATGCACAAGCACACTGATTTAATCCTCATACTAACCTGTGAGATGAATATTTATTCTTTTTAATAGATGAATAACCTGATAATTCAGGAAAATACACTTGTCTATACCATTGGAATTACACATTAATGACTTAACCTCTGAACTTCTGATTTAATATGATCAAATAGAATCATTGATTTAAGTTTTCCTAACCATTACCTACTCGTAAACTTGTAGAACTTTGTAAAAGTTGTCAATGTCAACTAATCTTTTGAATGTCTCTAAATATAATCCATAACAAATTTTAAGAAATCTATCCTCAATAAATAAGAATTTAAAGTTTTTTTGTAAGCCCTGTGTTTTATATAATGTTTGTCTGTGTATGTGTGTGCATATTTGTGGGTTGTATTAAAAAAGAGTGTAACAATTCGATGATTAAGCCTTGTGAGCTTCTTCGTATTACATATAGTATTTAATTGTGCTAATCCATCTCTTCCAACCTTTTATGAGTAACCTATACAATATTGGCTATAGTATCTTAATATAAATACAATTCTTTAGAATCCTGATATTATATTGAAAGTAGAATTCATTTTAAAAATCCATACAATGCACCTTTCTTATATAGGATCTTCTCCTTGATTTTTACTAACTTCCACTGCTAATGTTGATGGCCTCCAATGATACTGACCGAAGTGAGATCCAATAACTTTTGTAGTCAAAAATCTTTTTATTTTGTTCAATAGAAAAAAATGTGAGAAGACTATTCTGGAAGTTGTTCCAGGTACCATATACAGGAACCAATTTTTTTTTTTTCCTGGGCGGTGTAGTATATAATGAAATATTCTCAATAGTAAAAACCCTGGTGAGGAAGAAGAGGATATGCTAATGTGGCCTCTTAAATAGAGCATGTGTCTAAAGATTGGGAAATAACGCTAATATCAATCTATGGCTGAATTACTTTTTGAGGGGCTTAGTACTGAATTTAGCAAATAAAGAGCTGGGGGGGAAATCCTGAATTAAATATTTCAAATCTGCAATGCAGACTTAGGAATTATCTCACCATTTATGAAGCCACACTAGTAATTGGCTGAAAAGACGTCCCGTTATTCCGAAATGTAACAAAAGACAAATAGTCTCTATTTTAATCAATGTGGGTAAACAACTAACAATATTGTTCCAAAAGCATAGTTCTGAGATTGCCTCTAAATTACATTCTCTTCTTATGGTGAATTTGTCTCTACTCTGTTCTTTTGATATTTTCGCGCCATATTGAAAAAATCAAGGAGTGGTATAGGATTCTGCAAGAATCATCCTAGAAAACATAAATGATATCTTGATCTTTGCAGTGGTCTTTACTGCTCAATTTAGATTTGGCAGGCATTCAAGTTCTTTGTGGAAGCTAGAATTACTCTTCACGTTTTCCTCCTTTGTTCATAAAAAAAAGTATATACAAAGTTATGCAGGTTTGTGCATCTTTAAGGAACTTTTCTGTGATCTATCTGGTAGCTGGGAATAGTACAGTCAATATATTCCACTAATACTTAGGGGCTGGTTCAAATTTTCCTTAAACAAGTATCACTTTTTTGAGATGTGACATAAGATGTGGTAAAAACTTTGGGCTCCCGTGTCCCCCAAAATTATTTTAATCTCATATTTGTAATATACTCTTACATTATTGAACCATTCTGAGTCTTGCTTGTACTTTCTTTATCCTCCTAATGGGCACTACTGACCCAGAAAATAGATGATCAATAATGCTAATGATTTATGACATTTTCAAAATATCACCAAAGAAAAATATTTTGTGTTCGTATGTGTGTTCTGTTTTACCAACTAGTCAATAGAGATTATTTTGTATAGCCATTCAACGATTCAGTAAGACTTAAGAAGCATTTGAAAAATGCACTTTAATATTTGGAATGAAGAACATGAGTGTGACATTAACAATATTAAAAATAATTTATTTTCAAATACATTGGGCCATTCTTCTTTGTGGAAATCTCTATTGAAGGTTATAAAGTGAAAAATCAACCCTTTTCGTTCAATAAGTCATTTGAAGAAAGCAAGTCAAGAAGGAAAGAATTCTCACCTTGCAACCAGAGAACCAATATTTTCAATTCTGGTTCTACTGGATAGAAATTTTTGTGTCCTTCAGAAGATTGCTTTACCTTTTAAACCTTAGTTTAAGTTATTTCTGTGGAAATTTGTGGAACGTCAAGCTACTGGTACCTCAGCATTCTTATAGGAATTACCACAAAGTATAAGAAAACATCCTACCTATTTACTTGGTTCTTGGCAGATACTAAACAAATATTATTTTCCATTTTTCAATCTAGGGGAAATGAGACAAATTGGTGTATCTGCTATCTATATATAATTTTCATGCCTGAGGCTTTATGTCCTTATTTTGATTAATATTTATGAACAGATTCTTGAAGAGTAAAATAAATCACATACCCATAACATTTGTCAGCCCAATGAAGCCCGACATTCTTATTTAATGAAAGCACACATCTTATTAGACGATGGTTTTCCGTTTTATTTTTAAAGCTCATTTCAAACACTAGACTACTAAAGAATAGATTTCTAAAGATAAAAAATTCAAAAAAATATGCTACATAAATAAACAATTAATTACAACATAATCACAACTAAAATCTCACCTTGCCTGTGGACGCACTCATGGTTATTATCAATTGCTCACTTTTGCCAGTATTCAAGTGGATCCATTTATCCCTTTAACTACACTCTCATAGACTGACAACACACAACTCTCCCACGACCTGGTTTCTTAGAGGTATCTTAATGTTGTTGTAGAGTCACAGAAGGCGAGTACATCATTGTAGGCTAAACCATTCTACGTTCATGTAAAGATGCTGCCTTAATACCGTTGTTACAGAACTAGGTTGTCTGTATCGATGAAAGTTCAGTGGAACACTTGGGGAAAGAGCATAGCACTCAGCATGCTACAACTGAAAACCACAAATTAAGAAAATAGTGCATTATAATTTTATTATGTATGTTACCTATATAATATTAACAATATGGTAAAACATTTTAAGTTTTGCTTAACAAATATTTAAGGAATAACAGTTATGTGTGATTTCCTTTGTTTGTTTATAGTGAAAAAAAACAATGCACGTGATGATTTCCATTACAGAAAATAGTTGATGGAGGAGACAAATAGTACACAAATAAATATATAAAATATTACAGCAAGTTATAGTAAGTTCTATGAAGAAGAACAGATTGTTTTGAGAGAAGAACATGTTAGTGGGCTTAAGAAGACATCTCTGATGAAGTGACATTGAGTTTTGAACAGCCCTGAGCAACCAGAGTGACTAGTGAATGTGAAGTATGGTGCTGGACGGGGAGGTAGGAGTGCATGTGAGTTTAGAGCATGCAAGTGGTGTTCAGAAATGAAACTGTTATTCTAAGGGTGATGGAAAAATTAAAGTTTTTAAGCAGGTGAGTGACATTTATCAATTTGAATTTTATTCATAACAAGCATATTCCTCACCTTATAATAAGAGAGATGCATTTCATTCACCTCAAGATAAAGAGGATTTCTGAAAGTCAATATACATTTTTCACTCATTTTCTTTATAAAAGCAGACCTTTTCCTAAGAAGGGTTAATATGATGACTAGGTCTCTATGGGATCAGTCATTGTAATAAGGCTTGACTCGAATGCAGTTCATTTTTATTCGCCATCATATGCAGAACTTTGAAATAATCTGATTCTTCACTTTTGGTCTTTCTAACATCAACTGAATATTTCATTCATATTCCATAACTACAAATTTGCACTACTTGAAGCATTATTTTGTTTTTAATCTTACAATATCTAACATCATCTGCTTGCAAATACTTCTGCAAAGTGCCCTCTTCCACAAAAAATCCTCCCACCACAAAATAAAATGAGTAATGTTTAATTTGAAATTATACTAAAAAAATTAAAAATTATAACAAATTTATAGGTACTAAATATACTCAAAATGAAGAATTACTATTTGAATATGCCGTGTCAGCAGCTGATTATATCAGAAAAATACAAATGGGGCAAGTATTTATTGCACTATAAATGATATATATTTTGTTTATTTTAGAATTTCATTAGTCAACTGAATTCAGTTAGAGCAGTACATAAAATTTCTATACCACTTTATCAGGACCCCCAAATAAATAAATGAATACATAGACTTCAATGTATAATGGGGAAATAAATTATGTTCACCTTTTGGGGAATAATCTAGAAGTAGGGGGAAATTTTAAACAATGCAAACATTTTGGGAATCTGGTATATCTGTGTTCAACTCAATTGCCTTCCTGAGAAGAGATCAGCCCTTACTATCACAATTTCCTTACACAGGATGAGTTACTCTGAACCAAAAATTAATTTGCACCTTAAGAAATGTAGGTGAAGAGTTACCCATATGCCAGGTAAGAAGTTGCTTTAAAATAGAACAAAAGTGTTAGCTTTTCTTAAAATTGAATTTACACCTTGCTTCAGTGAGGTGAAGGAGGGGTAGTAAGTTCACTCTGTTATGTGATTTGTGGTGCCTAGACAATTTTTCTGTACTTTCCCAAATAATTCCATCTACTGTCTTTTATGGAAATAACGGACACCTGTAGGCAGAGTCAAAGGCAGCACAAAAATCACTGTTCAGAGGCCACAGGGTAATCCAATCACAGTATCTGCTCTGTTTTGGGCGTTTCTCAACTGATTGCCAATAAGTGAAACAATTAGAGAACAATTTCTAAATACCACTTTGCAGGTGTTACCAAAAGGTCACAATTTATTGCTGTTAAAATCTGCTGCTGAGTTTGAACAGGTATGTTGGATCCAAAAGAATCTATTGCCCCTTTTTTATAATTCTTGCATTTCTTGGGGTTTTGAGGCGCTGCTTAATTAGGTGCTGAATTAAAGTAAAAATGTTCATCTAACTCAGTGGTTCGTATGTAGATCACCAGCTGTGCAGCACAGAATATACCGGACTGTTCTAAAACCAGTGAATATTATTTATGGGGCATTGTGTTCATTAGAGTTCTGAGCAGAGTAAGTAATGGAATCACCAGAGAAGACATTGAGGGTATCAGAATATTAGTCACATGAACCTCTTAGCCTGCAAACCATGCAGTATCCCTAGTACCTGGGTGCTAGCAGCATCTGTATCCAATATTCCCTTGTCTGGAAATGTCTTAGATTATATTCATCTTGACGTATCTATAGGTATAATCACTCATTTATTCAAGACATAGTGGCAACTACAATGTGCTCTAGATACCTATCAAGGTGCCGAGGATATGACAGCAATTTTTAATATTTCAATTCAAAGTTTACAGCAACTGAAGAGTTAAAACTGGTGATCTAAATAGTGTTAACTTTTTCATTGTGTTACATTTTGTCTTAGGAAGAGAGGGACGGAGGGAGGGAAAAATTGCACCTGTTATGATCATCATTATTTTATAAAGTAAGGATATTTTAACAACCAAACAATATTGAGGAGAACTTAAGATGGAAATGGATGATGGCGCATTATATCTCCTAGTGTGGCTTTATGGAAAACTCCTTAGGTTGCCTTTATTATTCAGTTATATATAAAGAATTGTAAGTTCAACATATTAATAGATTCTTACCAGGCTATAGACCAATATTTGCAACACACTTATCAAGACAAAAAAGAACAATGACAAATGATATCTGAGAGGGACATTTTGGATCACACTGGCCAAACAATGACATGATACAGAAAGTGAGAGAAGGTTTTCAACAGCATGACAGAGCTTTGGCTTGAAGTTTGTGTTAATTAAATGTAAGATGGTAGCTTGTAGCTTCCAAGCAGGATATAAAAGTGATGCGTACACAGAGGCACAGCAGCCAGCATGTATTTGGGGAAAGATCAATAGTTCTACAAGTAGGGTACAGATTGCCCGTCTGAGACAGTTGAGGAAAGTAAGTAAATTTAAGGTGGATGAGGCTGGAAACCCCTACCGCTAAAGGCCTAGGATAATACGGAGATCTTACACTAAATTTTATGAGGAGTCAGTGAAGGATTTTAAATTATTCAAAATTATATCATGGAATGGTCAACATCCAAGATGGACTGTGATGGATGCTGTAACATGCTGCCATGATTCCATCATGAGAGGCAGACAGATCTCCGCTTGTAGTCCCTTCAGCCACTGAGTGGGCTGGGGAGATTCACACAGACTGATGTGGGTGTAAAAAGGCTGGACCTGTCATTACGGAGAAGATCTCTGAAGTATCATGTCATCTTTTAACCTCCCCACTGGATGGGCTGGGACTTCCTGTAAGACAGCATCACAGCTTAACCTCTCTCTCTATCCAGTCCTGCTTCCTTCCCTTCCCTTTCAAGCTATTTTCATCTAAAAGTTTTCTTTCTGGGGAACCTAACCTGCCAAGGTACAAGGAAGTGAAAGAACCACATGGGGAAGGGACAGTGCTGTACAGGGTGTTTGGGGAAGAATATAACTTGATTTGTGTGAATGCAGATTTTAAACATATTTAATTTAGAAATAGTTCTGCTAATTTAATATAACAGAATAGAGATGACTGATTTGAGAAATCCATGGGAGTTTGTTTTGGTAATCTTTGTGGGAGAGAGAGAAAATGAGAAAGTTAAGAATGAGTCCATGACTCTGGACCTAATTAAAGACTAAGGAAGAACAGAATTTCATTGTTTGCTTTGTTTGTTTGTTTGTAAGAAGAAGGGTGAATATATTGACGTGTTCCTTTTGATAGACAATGGACAATAGATTTTCGAGTAAGCAACTGAAATTGCATGTTTGGAAAGAAGCATGACCTTGAGGGGAAGGTCAGTATGATGGCAAAGATTATGGATTCAGTACCTGAACCGATCTGACACCAACAATCCACAGTGCAAGTTACTTAACTTCTCCATGGCTCAGAGACCTCATGGTTGGTGTGGAAATAACAATAATGGCTATCTCATATTGTTAGAACAATTAAATGACTTAGTAGATGTAAAGCCCCTGAAACAAACCTGGCATGTAGTAAGTTTGGTATACTCATTAACTGTTACTAGTCGTAGTGATACAGATATTTGCATTATCAGGCTACAGGGTCATTCGATCATGGAAGGTCCTGGGAAGAATAAGGTAGAATGAAAAGGGAATAGTTCTGAGCATGGAGACTTTAAGAAATCTATGTAATACTTGGCGCTCTCAAGAGAGACAAAAGGACCACTTGGTGAGAGAAACGAATGTGGTACATAGAATGCAAAGCACATGTTTAAAGCAGGAGCAAATACATGTTCAGGTATTAAGAGCCTCAGGTCCTCAAGACAGGTAAGCACTAAAATGCACTTAAAGGATTTAGCAGTTAGACTTATCTTCAATATTACAACCATGCATAATTGCCATTGGGAATTTGGGTGGCTTTTAATAACACAGAGGAGTGGATGTGAAGGACAGCTCGGTCCCTGAATTTCGCTTGTTTCCAAATCGTACTCAGATATTCACACTGCTGATCTCCAAAATAGTGTATAATGATGAGTAGAAAATGGCTAATTTAAGTAAAAAAGGAATATCTCCTAATGACATTATAAAAGAATTATGTTATCCAATTTTCAATTTTGAAAGAAAATAATTCACTTTCAAAGATAAGTGGACTTTTTCCTTTAATCTAATTGCAAGACGTTAAAAATCATTTACTGGCTGTCTTTCTAAAAGCTCTGTACTTAAGATTCCAGAAACAGTGCCTACACTCATTTCAGATAATGAAGTATAGTGACTGCTATATTGCATCAGTGTAATGCACACACATATCACTGTTTTATTCTCTCCAAAAGTCCACTTAAAAGTAACAATGCTTATATCAAAATTATAAGTTGAATTACATGACAATTTCCAGTAAAAGCAATTCTCACCAGTGACTAAGCTGTGCGAAATCTCTTTAAAGATATCTTAATTAATTTGGAATTTCTAATTTAAGATAAAAAGAACATTTTTATAAGAAATATAATTCTTCATTCAGTATTTCCTGGATGACTATATATATATATATATATATATATATATATATATATATATATATCAATAAAATAAATATTAGTTATTGGTCTTCCACTTTGGTGACGCATACCCTGCAGCAACTTCTTGGGAAAAGTTATATGGAACAATCTTACATACTTGAAAATGCCTTTATTCTACCATCACACTTGACTGAAGATTTGGTCATGTATGGAATTCTAAGCTGGAAATAATTTTTTTCTGTATCAGGATTTTAAAGGAATTTGTCTACTTACTTTTAGCTTATATATAACCTGATTCTTCTCTCCTCCCACCAACCTAGAATCTCCCAAAATGTGCCTTTTATCCATGGTTCTCTGAAATTTCATGATGATTTACCTGTCTCCTTTGATGGTTATTTTTGTATATAAATTGGTCTGAGCTCTCAATGGGAACTTTAAATACAGAATCTTTCACATTTCTGTTCTGGAAAACTTTACAGTTTTATTCATTTTACAATTTATTCTGTTCACTTTCTCTCTTCATGAATGGTCCTCTGATTTTTTAATCTATATTTTATCTTCTACTCTTTTTTTGTCTACCTTTTTACTATTTTCTGATTTCCTACTTGTGGGATAAAATCTTCAATTTTATCTACTTAGATTCTAAAGGTTTCTTTTTTTTTTTTAATATTTCTACAGCTCTAAGCACATGGCATGATTTACCTCCCATAACATATATTCAGTTAACTACTATTAAAACTTGAAAACTGATATCACTTTGTGGAAGACTCCATTTTTAGCATGATGATCTTTTCACTCAATATTACACTAAATAAATACAAGTAGTTAATTTTGACAGTGCAATATCTGACAAGACACACTCTTCAGTCTGATACGTGCCTGGTATTTCCTGTTTCACACTGCTCTTTACTTAACTCTTTATTTCGTATTTACTCACATTTGTAGACTACCTTCAGTCTTTTCTTAGTCCACCTTGCTGCCCACCTCTCTCGTCACGTCCTTCTGGCCACTCAGAGAGCACATTTACTCCATTCTCTATGGAGCCAGTCCCAAATGTCCCATTCAGTTGTTGCATCCAGTTCACGGTCCAGAATTGCTGGGTAGTGAACATCTCTCTCTGTGTTATCTGCATATTGAAATTATACCTTGTCAATCTATAAACTAAGAGTAAGGCTTTAGTGTATCAAAGGGTGGGAAATAAACCCAACTAAAATTCAGCGGCCTTCTAACTCAGTAAGATTTCTCGGGAACCAGAAGGGTGAGACATGTTGAGATGTCCCTTCTAAGGTAAAGGATATGTTGTTGCATTTGGATTTTGGATTTTGGAGGCAACATATTCCTTATTTCAGTTTGTTACTTTGGCACATTGACCAAGTGACGCAAAAATTGCTAACTTTGACTGGGGCTCAGGAGAATAGGAGACTCAGCAACAAGTCCAGGCTACTCTGCAAGCAGCTCTGCCACTTGGACCACGTAATCCAGCAGGTCCAATGGTGTAGGTGGGGATCCATTTAGAGTCTTCGGCAGGCCCCGGTAGGTGTATCACAGTGCTGGCATTTAGAATTTTGAAACAAGGCCCTCTCATCATCCACAGATAATGGAATCCACAGATCATAATTTCCTTTTGAGAATGAGCTCTTGACCTGCTTCTGAGCCTTAGGAAAGACTGAATGCTGAACCACAGGCCACCAAGTTACCATGAAACCTGAGCTGCCCATCATAAACTTGGTGTTATCTGATTCACCAAGCCATAAAGTTGGGTGTGCCCAGCAACACTCCAAAATCAAATGGAAGTGGTGTGTACAAGATTGGACCCAACCAGGCCCTGAAGGCATAAATAAGTTACATAAAGAAGTGATGTGAATGCCCACGGACCCCACACTGGTTATACTTCCTTCTCAATCCCAGCACCTACAGCCTCACAGGGAGTTCCCTATGATCAGCTGACAGAGAAGAGAAGACTCAAGCCTGGTTCACAGATGATTCTGCACAATATGCAGGCAGCACCTAAAAGTAGACAGATGCAGCCATCCAGCCCATCTCTGGGACATCCCTGAAGGACAGTGGTGAAGGGAAACCCTCCCACTGAGAACTCTGAGCAGTGCTCCTGGTTGCTTACTTCTCCAGGAAGAAATGGCTAGGCATGCAATTCACGGGCAATGGCCAATAGTTTGACTGGATGATCCGGGACTTGGAAGGAACATACTTGAAAAAGAAATGTGGGGAAGAGGTATGTGGACAGGTCTCTCTGAATGAACAAAAATGTGAAGATATTTGTGTCTCACGTGAAAACTACCTCAGGGTGACCCAAGCAGGAGAGGATTTGAATAATCAAGTGAACAGGACCACCTGCTCTGTGGCTAGCAGCCAGCCTCTCTTCCTAGACACCTGGCCATTACCCAAGAGGCTCACGAACAGAGGCCATTGTGGTGAGAATGGGGGTTACCCATGGCTCAGCAACATGGGCTTCTACTCACTAAGGACAATCTGGCGACCACCAACATTGAGTGCCCAATCTGCCAACAGAAAAGATTGATGGTGAGGGCCCCAATATGGTGCTGTTCCCCAAAGTGTTCAGCCAGTGACATGGTAGCAGGTTGAGTATATCAGACTGTTGATATCATGCAGAGGACTGACTTTTAGTCTTACTGGAATAAACATTTATTCTAAATATGGATTGTCTTTCCTACATGTAAAACTACTGACAAAACTTCCATTCATGACTTTCAGGATGACTTATCCACATCGTGATATTATATACAGCTTTGCTTCTGATTAGAAACTTATTTCTTTGAAATAAGTGTGGCAATGGGCCTATGCTTATAGAATTCACTAGTCTTACCATGTTCCTCAATGCTATGAAGTAGCTGGTTTGATAGAATAACATAATAGCCTTTTGAAGACTCAGTTACAGTTCCAACCAGGTGGAAATACCTGGCAGGGCTGTGACATCATTCTCCAGAAGGCTATATATGCTCTGAATCAGCATGCAATATATAGTACTATTCCTCCAAGAGCCAAGATTCACAGGTCCAGGAATCAGAAGTGTAACTGGGAGTAGTGCCACTCAATATTATCCCTAGTGACCCACCAGCAAAAATTTTGTTCCCATGACTTTCTTCTCTGCTGGCCTAGATGCCTTAGTTCTAGAGGGAATAATGCTTCTATCAGGACACACAACGATTCCATTGAACTGAAATGTGAGACTGTCACTTTGGGCTCCTCATGCCTCCGGACCAAGGGCAAAGAGGGGTGTTATGATGTTTGCTGGAGCAATTGATTTTTGCCACCTTGCAGAAATGGGACTACTACTGTACAGTGGAGTAAGGAAGAGTATGTCCAGAATACAGGAGATTCTTTAGGGTGACTCTTAGTATCATCATACCCCATGATTGAGGTCAATGGAAAACTATAATAGCCCAATGCAGTCAGGGCCATTAGTCAATGACCCAGACCCTTCAGAAATGAAGGTTTGGGTCACCCTACCAGGTAAAGAGCTGTGACCAGCTGAAGTGATTTTTGAAGGCAAAGGGAAGTGGAATGGTAGTGGAAGGAGGTAATTATAAATACCAGCTATGAGCACATGACCAGCTACAGAAACAGAAACTGTAATTGCCACGAGTATTTCTTCCTTACTTTGCTATGAATACATTTGTGTGTGTTCATCTAACTATATGTTTGTTCTCTCTCCTCTTTTATTTCCTTTCCATGCAACATAAGATGTATTGCTTTTATACCATAGTATTTAAGTATTGTTAATTTTACATCAGAGCATTTAAGTTATAGGGTATCATGGAGAAGAGTAAACATCACTAAATAACTGAACCTCCTCTTCTAGAGAAGGGATTAATGCATTTTTGGTAGTACTCGGGATAGTTCTGTCATGTTCGGTGTAATTATGACCTTGTTATTGTTTTTAATTGGAGATTAAGAATGGTGTAAGGAGATGCACATGCCATGGTGACAAGGGGTGGACATGAGATAGTTAATTTTACCATAAAGTTCACTGACCCTGGCTGCCCAGATTAAACATTATTTTTGGGTGTGTCTGTGAAGGTGTTTCCGCATGAGATTAGCATTTGAATCAGTGCACTTGGTAAAACAGATTGCCCTTCCTAAGTGAGCAGGCATTATGCAATCTGTTGAGGGCCCAGTCAAACAAAAGGCAGAGGTGGGGACCTCCCATTTCCTGTCATCTTGTCTCCTGCAAACTCATCGCATCTCATCTCATGCCATCTCATCTTCTCTGGCCCTTGGACTGGGATTTACACCATCGTCTCCCCTGGTCCTAAGGCCTTTGGACTTAGATTGAATTACACTATTGGCTTTCTCCAGTTTTTGGATGACAGATTATGAGGTGTCTCAGCCTCCATAATTGTGTGAGCCAATTCTTTGTCACAGGATGTTTCTGGGGAATACAAATTATGACAGAATACAATGAAGGAAACGATCACCTCTATCTTGGGGGAGTTAAGACAACCTTAAAGTGCAGGAATCCCATGACTGAGAGTAAAGATGAGTCGCAGCTACCACTGAGCAGCTGGTGAGCATCTCACTGTTCATAATTCCATAGTCACAGAAAAATGTCACTGGAGGGGATCTGAGTCACTGGTGAATAAGATTTGAATGGCATACTGGTGTCATCAGATGGAATTATAGGATGGAAAAGAAAAGGGGTAGTAGCTAGATGAATAGTCATAATCCTTTAACTAAAATGCAGGTAATAGTACAGCAATATGAGAAAATATAAATAAAACAAAGTTCAGTCAACTAACAAATAGAAAATCTGATCTAATTTCTCTGACAACCACTATAGAAATAAGAGATTTAAGTCAAGGGATGAATTATGCACCATAAAACCCTCACATGAATCAAATTGACTGTTTTGTTTGCCTGTTCTTATTTTGGCACACTTAAGCACTGACTAAATTCTGCTAGCCAGCCATTACCAGGGGAGTTAAAAAATACATAAGCAATTGAATGCCATTCTTAATAAAGACCAAATACTTAATACTTTATATATATATATATATATATATATATATACATATATATATACATATATATATATATATACATATATACACACACACACACACACACATATATATATATATGTGTGTGTGTGTATATATATGTATATATATATATTAGGGTCACTCTGGTTTGAACAAAACTACTTAAATCATATCCATTTTGAAAGATCTGTGATACACTTGTTATAAATTCCATTATGATATTAATACTTTATACTGATCTAGAATTGAGTACTAAAATTGAACGGAGATGTAAGCTTGGTACAGAAGAGGAAAAATGAACATTTGTAATGAAATACATGAAGTCAAACAAGTTAGATGTGAAATAGGCTTTAGGGACCATTGCTTCTATATTCTCTCAAGGTCACAGAACCAAGATGAAGGAAAACTATGAAATTTCAAAAGCCTAATGAAGTTTATGTCACATAAATAATTATGAAAAACAACTTTCGGGTAGAGTTTAAGAGATAAGGAGGCTCAGAGCATGATTTAAGTAAAGTGTGGCAATATTTGCTCTTAGAGCTTTTATTGGAAAAGCATTCTCAAACACTAGTTTAAAGCATAATGAGGTTATCTGAGGCAAACTGTGTGCAGTTTATTAGCATACACAGGAAACTGTTCTGCATAGATAATTTCAGTGAGGTGTTTTATTCTTCAAATGTTATTTTTCATATGGAGAACATTTTTATCTCCAAGAAGCTTAAGGGACTTCATTGTTGCTAGAAAGAAGGAGGAGTAAGAATATTGTTGTAGGATTAATACTTCTTCCATCTTGCATTTCACTGTTGGAACCATATTAAAATAGTAGTATTAATCAACTAGTAGGCATTTAGGGAGCATTAGTTTAAGTATAATTATATTTTAAAAACAAGATATAGAAAAATGGAAACTAAATAAATTTCTCAGTGGACATAATTAAAGTTTAAGAATTTACCATACAATTTCAAAAAGCTAAATAAGATACAAATGGCAATTAACTATAATAACACTAGAACAAAATATTTTTGCAAATGGAAGATATCAAGTATTTCATTCTAGGGGTATAATGTATAATATTCTCAGAAATGGAAGTAGAATTTAAACATTATATGCTCACTCTCTTTGGCGTAATCTAAACATCAGCAAAACAAACTTTCCTTGAAACGAAACCTGTTTCCATTAGGATCACAAAGGCACTGCCTTTGTGTTAAAAGAAAAAGGAAAAAAAGGAAAAGGAGAGGAAAGGAAAAGAAAAATACTTATACACGAAAGTACATAAAGAGAATGCAAAGCTAGAGACTTAGCATCAAAGAATAATGATAAATAGCATTACCTTAAGTTAAAAGGACATGCTGAACAGAGCAATGGGTTTGGATCTGGGGGTGGGATATCTCAAATAAAAACTTAATTAACTAATTAATTAATTAAAGTGAGGGAATGATCCAGAACCAGATAGCTTTACTGATGAATTCTATCAAACTTTTAAATACGATATCGCATAAATCCTTCACAAACTCTTTCAAACAGTAGAAGAGGAGGAAATTTTTCCAGCTTACTCTATGAAGCTCGTATTTCCCTGATACCAAAGTCAGATACATCACAAGAAAAAAACCTGCAGACCAAAATCTCTTACAAAATCCTCAACAAAATACTGACTGACAGAATCCCACAACACATGAAAAAGATTACACACTATGACCAAGTAGTATTTATCCCAGAAATGCAAGGCTGGTTCAATGTACAAAAATCAGGCAATATCATACATCCATGTGTTTAAAGAAAAAAAACACATGAACCTCTCACTATATACATAAGAAACATTTGACAAAATCCAAGCTTTTCATGATAAAACCACTCAGTAAACTAGGAATAGAAGGGCACTTTCCCAATCTTTGAAAAACCCATAACCCA
The DNA here is from genome assembly GCF_004115265.2 of Rhinolophus ferrumequinum. Lineage (NCBI taxonomy): Eukaryota > Metazoa > Chordata > Mammalia > Chiroptera > Rhinolophidae > Rhinolophus > Rhinolophus ferrumequinum. Next base: position 51,456,233 of record NC_046302.1, on the reverse strand, counting down.
CCAAACTTAACGGTAAAAGACTGAACCCCTCCAAACCCCAAGATCAGGGTGAAGACAAGGATATCTCTTCTCACCACTTGTGGTCTACGTTGTATTGGAGGTTCTAGTCATTCCAAGTAGGCAAGAAAAAGAAAAACAAAAAAAAGTAACCATACTGGAAAGAAAGATGTAAAACTACATCAATTGTACTTTTATACACTAATAACAAATAATCTAAAAATAAAATTAGAAAAACACTTATATTTACAATATCTTCAACAAATAAAATACTTAGGAATAAATGTCACAAAAGAAATGCAAGACATGTACACTGAAAAATATAAAACACTGTTAAATTTTAAAAGACCTCAGTAAATACAAAGCCATTCCATATTCATGGATTGGAAAATTTTATATTTCTAAAAGAGTAATACTTCCTAAACTACAATTTTAACACTTCTTAAACTACAATCCCTATAAAAATGCAAGCTTGTCCTTTTGCAGAAATTGACAAAATCATCCAAAATACATATGGAAATGAAAGAGACCAAAACACTACTCTACTCAGCTATGGAGAAAAATGGAGAAGGACGACAGGAACCTGGAGAATAATGCAGGACTAGGGCACAACTGAGGAACTTCCCCACTCCTAAGGCAGGGTATCACTGCAATGTCTGTCCATAGGATTTCAGATATCATATAAGACCCAGTCTTATATAATAAATGTAATATAGTATAATATAGTATAATATAATATAATACAATACAATACTGGGTCTTATATTAATTTTTGCTCCAAAAGACGTATTAGAGCTGATTGTTCGGCTAGGTTTTATTTTTGGGCAAACATGGTAGCTGTGGACCCGTGACTACTGTTCTGTAATTTTTGCCATCTTTCATCCTTCGTTTATTCTAAATGAGAATTGGGTTCTTATTATACTGTCCTTGGTACAGTGTATATATTTGCACCATGGTTCAAACACAATAGCGCTAGCTATGTCTAGATATGATGGGAAAAAGTGTGCATAGCTTTGAAACACTGGATATAAAGCTAGATAAAGCAAGTACCTACATTAGACTTTGGGATCTGTCCCTCTGCAACACGTGAGCATATTGTGCATGTGATAAAGAATGAAGTCAATATTCAACAACTAGAAGAGCAGATGCTTGCAGGATAAATCTGTGTTTTACCAACCCACTATTTTAATTTGTTCTGGGCATACACTGCCTTGCAGTTAAGACCATGTAACTGCATTCTGGCCAATGAAATGTGGGAGAAATATGAATGACATCTGCATACCTAGAACATAAAAGTTGAAATATCCTCCACATATCTCCCCCTTTCCTGATCTCCTAGCTGGATTCAAAGGATACTAGGGAGGAATTTGAGTCTATAGATTTTGGAGAATCCACATAATGGAAGGAGCCTAAATCAGAGCATGTTGCAGAGTCCCCCTACTGCTCTATATTGCACTGTGACATATGAGAGAAATAACCTGCAATGGGTAAAGTAACTGAGATATTGGGATTGCCTGTATTATTACCATAGTTAATCAGATGGTATGGGATGGTCTAGTTTTGTCTTTCTATTTCCTTCCTCCATCATGTTATTTTTCTCAGCCTCTTCCTATTAATCCACCGTCTTTACTTTTCACTGATGCTTAGGAGGGAAATGTAAATTTCTTGGAGAAACATTTCCACGTGAGATGACAGAAAACTCATGTCTGTGTTGCTGCTGGGCTCTGGATCCTGTCATAGAAGCAAGTTTGGTGGAGACTACATAGTTGTGGGAATTGCAAATGTAAGAACTGAGGAAGAAAGGACTTGCAGTGTTCTGGACAAGTTACTGGTAGTGGTAAAGGGAACACCACGGCGGCCAGGGTAAGATGACAGAATTTAGATCATTTTGCTTCCCAGTTGATGATAACAGGGAGAGGCTTTGAACCAGGCGAGGGAGCATAAACTTATCTTTCACTCCACACTGCCACAGAGGAGAATAAAAATGTCTGTCTTGATTCTACCTGTGCCACGCTGGGGATTCTGGCTGCCCCCTGTTCTCTCAGGCATCTGAGAACACTCCTGTTTCCCTCCCTTTGATTAAAACAGTAGGTGATCTGTGGACAGAAATGTTCCACCCCTCCCAGCATCTCTGCTCAGTTCCTTGAGAGGCAGAGTGGTCGAGCCCACGGAACCCCCTTCCCTGTGGGATGTTGAGTCCATTTCTCAGATACCACAGTCCTCGTCACAGGATCCTTAACTCTGATTTACCCCAGGGTGTCATTCTAGGTGTGATCAAAAAATACAGTGGATGTTTAAATTAAATATATATATATATATATATATATATATATATATATATATATATATATTACAGTAAAAGATACATTGCCATCAATCCCCTCAAAACACTCCCCCTTGCTTTGAACACACTTATCGCGTCGTTCTTACCACTTTATGAAGCAGTTCTAGAAGTCCTCTTTCATGAATGTCTTTAGTTGCACTGTTGTGACTTCCTCAATGTCCTGAACAGATTCAACACATTTACCTTTTAGGGTCATTCTGACTTTGCGGAAGAGCTAGAATTTTCATGGTGCCAGGTCCAGTGAATAAGGTTAATGAGGACATACCGTAATGTTTTTGTTTGACAGAAATTGCCATACCAGAAGTGATGTGTGACATGGAGCATTGTCATGATGGAGGATGAAACCATTTGCCCATTTCATGTTAATGCATTGTTCATGGTCCATGATTTATGGCACACTTTAAAACACAACTTCTCTCAACCATAGCTCACACCCAACTGGCTGCACCAAACCAGTTGATACTTGTCACACACTGTTACTAAGTTTGGATGGGCCGTTTTCTCTATTGAAGATCCCTGCCTTTCCATTGGATGGTAGTCGGCAGCAGCATTCACTGTATTTTTACATCACACCTCATATGTGTGTGCACGATTACAAGCCTCTGATCCACAAATTTGTTTTAAAAAAATATTACTGATTATCATCTGTGCATCAGGAAATTTCCTAAGAGCTGAGGAATACATACATACATATATATATATATATATATATATATATATATATATATTTATTTATTTACACACATATATATGTGTCTATATGTGTGTGTGTGTGTGTGTGTGTGTATGGCATCAATTTTTACCTGTGAGGCTGAATTCTAGGTATAGTTATTTTCTACCTGCTTTTCATGGCTTACGGGCCTCAATATATAGAATTCACACTCCTCACAGGTGAAAAGTGTCAACAAACAATTTAAACCTATTCTAGAGTAATATGAAGAAAATTATTACATTTGAGAAGGAATAAACAGAGGAGAAATAATGCATACTTTTTTCTAAGTGAAAGCAGATTTCAAAAATAGTCATAGCTGCTCAACTTGACATTTTAATGTAATCTGTCTATGGAAGCTGCTGTGTTTTGTCATATCCAAGGAGATTTTCAGCTAAAGGAGCTGGATAGTGCTTAGGAATATAGATGGATAAGGCAACAGAGTCTCCCAATTTCTTATCCTCTTCTCGTTACAGACCCAGTCTGACGCAAGTCCTGTCTAAGTGACATGGAAGTGCCAGGGCACTTCAAACCTTGTCTCTGCTTCCTCCTAAGGTAACCTATTTCTCTGATTACCTGATTCACTGTCACTTGAGTAAACGTACTTCTCTGAGCACATGTTCAATTAACCTTTACATTTAATTTAACTTATCCATGAAGTAGAAGAGCAACTAGAAAGATTCAAAACACTTTTCCAATAACTGCAGACATTATTTAGAAGTTACATTTCATATTGGATTATTAACTGTAAGAGCCATTGATTGAAATCACTTATAAAAAATGTCAATTTTACTTCTTTTGAAATTTTATGTTAATATACATTTTAATTTAGAGAGTAAGAGAACCCAGGAAGGACAAAACCCATAGAGAAAGAATTGTATAAGTGAAAGCAGGTGGAATAGTATAATTGTTTCCAGTTTGATGCAATTGTGAATAAAACTGCTAGGAACACAATTTATATATATATTTTAAGTGAATATAGGCACCCGTTTTAGTTGGAATACAAAAGATATGGCATAGGGTACGTGCATGTTAAATTTTAGTAATCCTACCAAACATTTTGGCAAAGCGTGTGTATATCATTATCATTACGAATACGTAGTGTCTTGTATCGATTGAAGTTTCATCTCCTCCTGATGACAGCACTTTCCAGCATGTAGCTCTCAATTACAAATTGAAATCACAATGTTCTGCCGTACAGATGAGACAAGGGGAGGGGTCAGCATAATCCTTTCTCTCCATAAAAGAATGCTTCAAGATCAGGAAACACACTTTACCTCTTTCAGCCTAGCATTATGCTGAGCATACAGGGGGTAATCAGGAAATAATTTTAAATTGTTGACTTTTGATTTCTAGTTTTTCTTCCAGATTTGACAACTTCTTTTGCTTCTACCCCTAGCCAGTCTTGAGACTGTAAAAGCATTCCTAAGATTTAAGTACTGAGCTCATAGATTGCCTGTCTACTCCGATTTTGATTATCGTACGTGGTATAATCACTACCCTATTACAATAAAAATGTAATTAATTGATACACATTATTTTCATATGTAGTCCATCTGTGTCACATATGCCTTGGGCCTTGTCATCATTCAAATTGTTGCCATATATAAGATTTTTAAAAAAGGAAGTCTTCCTCTCTTGTTACTATCTTCCTGCCCTTCCACGTCCGTAAACTGCCTTAATCTGTTCTTTACATTCATCTTGACCTCTGGGGGGTCTACCTGTTTCGGTCTCTTAGCCCCTCGCCTCTCTGAACCTTTGCGTACTTACTCTTCTTGTGTCTCTGATCACCAAGTCATGAAGCCTTAACTTCTCACCTCAGTGATCTCTTGCTTTTCACTGTCTATATTCTGTTTCCACTCCCTGACAGCTGAGCACTGTCAGAAAAAGACAAAATAATCACATGGTCTGTTAATAAAACCTGTATCAACCTCAACTTGACCATCGCTCATAATTTGTAATCACCTTGTTCCTTTCTTGCTATCTCCTGTGGCATTCACTGCAGGTGATTCTGTCTACATTCCTGAAGCTCCAACTACAAAATACTGACTGCCTCCTTGAATCTCTGAGCAGGCACTTTTCACCAAGATTTCCTCCCAATGTGACATGTGTATATATCAGTGCATGGAAACTATAAGCACATGGGTCTCTAGGGCTCCAAATCCAAACCTTTCCATTTTTTCTTCAGGCATTTATGAAATATTTATTGACCACCTATGACACGTAAGGAATCATGAAAGGAATTCCTGCAGATGATATGTAAATGGCCCAGTTGGAAATTCTCCCTTAATGAGTTTAGATTTCTCCTTTGGAGCCTCTAGCACTTGATTGTCATCTTTCTTGAAAGTCTCTCGCTTCAAATTCAGTTGTACTCTGCTAGCCTGAACTTCTCTGTGTCTTCATGAATTTTTTTATGCATTTCTTTCATTAACATATTCTGTTGGTCTGACTGATTGATAAGCATATATCAGATGCTTATTATGCCAGTCTAAGACTTTCTTCTCCTTGAACGTAGATAAAAGTAACAGCAATAAAGAACACATTTATTGTGTTATTTTATTATATGTTAGTCACTATTTTAAGCTTATTGTTTACATCAATCCATTTATTTACCTTCTCAAGTACTTTTTAAGGTAGAAAATGTTTCTCCACTTTACAGGAATGAAACCAAGATGTAGAGTATATGAATTATCCAACATCTGAGAGCTAAGTTGGCAGGGCTGCAGTTTGAAAACAGGACGTCTAGCTTGGAAACCCCACCTGTCATACTCAAACTTTCGTGGCTTTCTTTATATTCTTTGGGGTTCTTATCCACGGGAATATTTAAATAATACCCACTATTAGTTTTCTCTTGCCACGATTATAATAGATTCCCAAAAATTCAGCAGCTTAACGACACAAATTCATATTCTCAGTGTCTGTATGTCTGGATTCCAGGTGGGCTTGGCTGATCCCTCTCATCCCTGTATTGGATGGCAGAACGCGAGGTATCAATGGGCCCAGGTGAGCACCTGGATGCTCTGGGGAGAACCTGCTCCCAAGGTGACGGGCATGTCGGCACATTTGGCTCCTTGTGATCACAGTGCTAACACCACGGTCCTTCACCAGCTGCCATCGGGGAGCTTCTCAGCCGTTACAGGCTACCTGTAGCTGCACCTCTATCTTCCAACCAGCGACAGCGCAGGAAGTCCCTCCCATGCTTCAAATCTCTTTTTCTGCTGCATCTTTTGTGTTGCCAGTTGGAGAAAGTTTTCTGCTTCTTAAGGCCTGTTTGATTAGATTGAGCCAACTGGATCAGAAGCCAGGGGCCTCTCTCTATTGGAAGGCCCGAAACCTTCATTCGTTTACGAAAAGCCCTTCCTGTCCTTTTGCCATGTAACAACATAGTCACAGGTCACAGGGATTAGGATGTGAATATCTTTGAGAAGCCATACTAATCATTCAAAAGCCTTATCCCACAGCTCAGTTTTTGTTCTCTTGTCCATTCTAAAAACTGTTACTGCCTACTCACTTCCAGCACCGTGCTGTTGGCTCAGAATTCAAAGGTGACAGGGCTACACCCTTACTGATCCACAGTACAAGGGGGAAAAAAAAAGGAAGATAGTTGTAGTTTGATAAGTAAGTTCTATGCCATAAAAAACGTACCATTGCCATTGGAACGCAAAAGAGATCTTCCTAAAAAATGCCAACTGAATGTTTTCAACTCTTGCATCCCGCTGGAAAAAAAAAATAAAATAAACATTAAGGTTTCTAAAAGTGAATAGAGGCCACACCATGAATTAGCCTCGCTGCCTCTGCTAACTTGATTACTTCATTTGAAATCTGCTACTTACGCTTTAACTTAGTTTTGAAATTTTGGCACCTTCTTAAACTCCTCCCGTGTTCATTTCCTAGGGCTGCCATAATCATGATCACAAACTACACGACTTACAACAGAAATTTACTCTCTCACCGTTCTGGAGGCCAGGAGCCCAAAATCAAGGTGTTGGCAGGTTTTTGGCTATCCAGGGGGGCAATCTGTTTTATGCCTCTCTCCTCGCTTCTGATGGTTATCGTCATTCTCAGTGATCCTCGGCTTGCAGCTGCATAACTCTAAATGCAGGCTCCAGTCAGACACACACTCCATCTTTGCGTGTGTTTCTGTATCTCTTCTCCTCTTCCGACAAGCATACCAGTCATGTTGGATTAAAGGACCACCTAACTCTAGAAGGATCTCATTTTAACCTGATGGTATCTGCAAAAATGCTCTCTCAAAATAAGATGGCATTCACAGGAGGAAGTACGGGTTAAGACTTGAACATGTCTTTTTAGGGGATGCAATTCAACCCCAAACAACTGTCTTGCTCCCTTTCTTTATAAACATCAAATATTTTGAAATTTCTAACGCACATTTTTCATTCTATTCCTACTACCCGTGATTCAACTTGAGGTATCCATTTCCCACTGCAATATGATTACTTGGATTTCTCGCACTAAATGTGCTTCAAGCTGTGTTTTAAAAGGGGACAGTGAATCATGTGTATATATTCATTTAATAATCAAAGTCACTTTCCTAGAATCGTATTCCCCATATCTATGAAGAACAAATATGTTACATCACTGCATATGAGTTAAAGTGCATTTAAAATTAAGACAACCTTTCTGATTTTTATATATCAATTATTAGCTATATACAATAATTTCATTGGAAAATATATAACATTTTCCACATAATCCTGGTATAGAAGTAGTCTAAGAACAGAGAGTGTATCACTTAAGGTTTTTATATGCTAGATTTAATAATAATGGATTAATAAGCCTTTTGCTTCACTGCATGAAAGAGGTGAACAGATTCTAGATTTTTCCTTAAAATTCTTTTAAAAATATTTTCTTATCTATGCTCATAGATCATAATTCTGATCCTTGAATTTCCAGAAAAAAATCTGGACAAAAATCTTTATTATTTATCAAGAATCACTATTCTAAGATAGAAACTGGGAATTAGAACTAATGGCACACTTGGTTTTTTCTTCTATGCTCTATCCCTAATAATTCTGAACTGCTTATCCACTTCCCAAATAAATGATATTTTCTATATTCACACACTATATTAATGTTCATGTTTTTTTTTTAACTACTGACATATAATGCCGACCCACAACCTGGGGATTAATCTGTGTCAACTTTACATTTTGCATCAGGTCAATGCATTGAAGTTCCGACGGGCATTTTAACGATGGGCCAGATTCACACTATTAGTGACCTATAGGAACTTACAATATCTATGGAAACACAAGATTGTTTCTATGAGTAACTTAAATCACAGGAGGGCCAAATATGCAAAAGAGTTGTCTGAGTCCGTGTTACCATAATTCTGTCTATGAAACCTCCAACAAAGTTCTTAGAGGTTTCCAAATGTGATACAGAGTGTACATAAATGTTATGTAGCACAGAAGCTAAATTTCAATTTTTGAAATAAGATCAATAACAAAAGCTCAGTTTCAATTTAGGGTGTAAGTAATACTTTGGTGATTAAATACTTTAAACAGTTGTATTTCAATTTTGTAGAAGGAATTATTTCAAGATAAGAAAAAGAGCACAATTATATTCAATTTTCTCTTTGTACTCCTAGCTCAAGGACTAGGATTGCATAGTGTATGACATATCTTAGTGTTTTTAGCACACTGTGACTTTGAAACATTTGTGTATTGATGTATTTCATTTTGTATAAGACTGAATTAAGATTTCAGTGGCATATCAAGCGTTATTATCAATGAAGCTAAGGACGGCCATGCTTCCTTGTACTTTTGCCCTTTCTGCATTCTACGCTGCATGCGACTGTGATCCATTGAAAATACACACTCATCTGTTTACCTGCAGACAAATACCCTTTTCAATTCCGACGCAATACCTAGATTTTTCATTCAAGTTCCACAGTAAAATTTTAGAAATAATTTACTCATCATGGGAGGCTAATACCGAATTCTTTGTTCAATAAGACAGGAGTATCACATTGTTTTCAAGTGCTGGCAACTTTCCGGTATCAACCATAAGGGCCACAGATGGGTTTCTGATTCTGTCCTCTAAAATTTAGTAGGCTGTGCCGAAATACATCTGATTTTTATTGAATCTGGTCATATTTTTCCACCATCAGTAATCCATTCATCATCAGCCCGTGCTGTGTCCGCGCCACCTGTTGGCACCATCTGTGCTCTCTCTCTATCGGTTGCTCACATCCTTTCTTTGCGTAGTTTTACATCTACTCTCTCATTAGCTGCAAAAGAAGCTTGTTGTTTCCAGTTGCCAAAAGTGTACTGGGAATCTCCTCTTTATTTTTTCTTTTCGTAATCTTGCTTTACATAAAAATGAATGAAACCTTTAGTCTTTTCATACAGCTGTAATGCCTACTGACAGCTTTGCAAATTAAATATTTAAAGGAATACAGTTGGTTCAAAGTGAGTGCAGATCAGGACATACTACTGTGCCTTAAGCGAGAGATGCATATTTTGAATCTCCTGCAGTGGCTTATTAAGAGACCTCCAGTGACATAAACACCTTCATAAATTACTGCAAGCACTGTTGAGGTAAAGTACACAGGCACACACTTTTTTATATTAATTAGCCATCTCTCAAAAAACCCACAACATATCTTTGAAGTCTAATCGATGCTTTTTTTTTCTCCCTGGAAGAAAAGTTGTTAAAAATGAAGAGAGAGAAGAGATTCTATAGTAAATGGTTTTTCAATATAGTGGTAAATAACTTCATAAATATATTTTACTGAATCATCTGAAAAAAAGCTACAATTGCTTCATTATACCATTTATGTATACATCTGATTTGCCTACTTAATTATTTAATAATTATTTATGAAGTTTCTACAGTGTGGAATGCATTGCATTGGATGCCCGCTGTTAAAGCACTCACAGTTTTATGGAAGACAGGGCGGCACATGACTTAACAGGGAACACACTGCCAACCTATCACCAGGGTGCAGAGCTCTCACAACCGTGGGTTCACACTTGACCCTGAAGGAGGGCTGTCTGCAAAGTGGCAGGTGAGGGAACTTTTGTGTAAGAGATTCTAGGAATAAGAGTGTAATTGGTTTGGTGAGGCATTGCACGTATTTGAAATACATGGGGGAAAAAATCCTGCTATTCCTGTAACTTACTCTAGAATTTCCTTTTCTCTTCCATGCGAGTTTCATCTATTGATAACTTGGCTCTGTTTCATAAATTTTCAGTTACCTACATTTACTAGTATAATCGCTTTTCAGTATTTAATTGTTTGTTTTATTTTCCTTTTATTTCATTGTACCTAATACTCTTTTATTAAAAACTATTTGAATAGTTAATAAATATACATGAAAATATACCTAAAATTGTGAAAATAATGTAAATACTCCTGTAAGCACCATGTCACTTAAACACATATAACTATGCCAATCTCCGAGGTTCACCCTGACCTCGAGTCCTCTCTGATCCCCTTCCCCACCACTTGACTTCTCAGAAACAGGTGATATTTAGAATGTCAGGTTGGTGCAACAGTAATTGTCATTTAAAAGGTTTAAAAAAACTGCAAAAAACCCAATTACTGTTGCACCTACCTAATACATGTAATTGCCCTTCATCCCTTTCACTCAATTTACCACATATGTGTGCATCCCAAAACAATACATCATTTATTATTGCATGGTCAAGGATTTCATCTAAGTGGTACTACAGCATACCTTTTGTAATTTTCTTTTTTTTCTTCACTCAGTGTTTTATTTGTGGGGTTAATCCACTGTTGTGTGCAACTGTAGCTGATTCATTTCCATACTTGTGTTGTATTTCATCTGTTCTTCTGGGCTGTGGAGTTCAAACTTTCTGGCCACTTCACCAGGTTAAGCAACACAGTTTACATTTGACTTTGTAATAGTAAGTGACCTGTAAGGTGATGTTTTGAGATCATGTGACCATTTTGTTATACTCATTAATCCTGGTAATGTTTTATTTTACCGTTAGTATTTTTGTGGCATTTTTTAGTTAACTATCATTGAATGAAGCTTGCTAAATTATGTTTAAAGCCATCAAAACATTTTCTTTTAATAGGATATTTATTTGAGAATTTATGATATATTTAAATTTATTTCCACCAACATATTTGAGCTTTATCTGTGCAGTTTTTCACTGAAGTAAAATCTTCTTTTATAACAATTCATATTTTTTCTTTCAGTTTTTCCAATTTTTCCCTTTACATTTTTAAAGTTATATTCTTTTTATGTCCTCAGAGGGTTTTCTAGATATTTTAATATTCAAACTTAACAAATTCTAATGTTAATCAGTATCTTTTATCCTTCTCCTTAACATATTATTACAAAGACCTTAGAATGCTTACCTATGATTAATTTTCCTATCCTTCTTGATTTATGGGAAAATAAAGCTTATCTTTATGTGAATACAGGAATCCTCATACCAATGATACCAGTCTCCTGGCCCAGAGGTAGAACAGCCTTCTAGTGGCACTGGTGGTTTCCGGTTCTGCCCTGGAAACGCAACAAACCCTCTGTGTGTTCCGAGGTACCAGATTACAAAGGCCAGAGGACATCTTTAGTTTGTGGACTTGAGATCTTTGTTTTCAGACAACACTGAAAACAGAAAGAACTCAAAAAAACTGATCAACTTACTGTTCCAATTTAAAAGAAAATATACAACGTGCCTCACTTGCAAGGGATATTCATTTTCCTAATTTTTTAATAAAAGTAACATTTGAATTTCTTCAGGCCAAATATCCAAGTAAACAGTCAACATTTCTCATATTTAAATGTCATTTAATTTGCAGTGCCATAGTGTATGTGTGTGTGTGTGTGTGTGTATATATATACATAATGCATAATAAATATATTCATATATATTTATATGTAAGTATAAATATATTGTATAAATATAAATATATATATATATATATATATATACATATGTATATTCTGGGGGTGTCAAAAAATGTTTACAAGTGGACACTTTGGTCAACGTTGCTCAAGCAGTAGTTCACGATAACCAGAAGTGTCTGGACGCTGATGGGAACCACTTTGAGCACCTCTTGTAATTTTAGAAGTCAAACGTGACTTGTATTCGTCTTTTGTTATTGGTATATATTGAGCATTACAATTTTAATAGTTTTCCTTTCTTAAAATGTGTATATACCTATATATATCCTAGTAATTACTATAAAGGCACACATGCTATATTTATCACTTCTCTTCTTTTTTTGTCACGTCAAATAAGGTTTGGTGAAAAATAAAGAAAGAGCAAACATAACTTTATCTCCAAGAGTGCTTCCAATAAATCTCAGAATCCATGATATAATAAGATTTTTGAGAAAAGGATTCATTGTACAGTTTCAATATATCATGGGAAATGTAACCCTTATAAACACAGATTATCACGTAATGACTTATTGTTTGTCCAGACTCAGGCAGGAGTAATCCTGAGACAGAGCTCTTGACAAATCTCAGGGATTCCTCCTCAAACATGTGTATTTTGCAGGTATGTTTGTATCATAACTTGTAGAAACAATCAATCTTGTGGACAGGAGCATCTATCAGGAGGGTAAGAGACATACAGAAGTACTGAGTACCATTTTAAATCATCTTAAAGCTCCTGAAAAGTCAACACAGTTTTACAGAAGTATCTGTCCACCAATAAGAAATGATTTTTTAAAATAATACTAGGAACACACAATAGATAAGCATGCAGACTTTAAATAAAGTGAAGATGACTTTTTATGGTAATACAGAAAGTCTTCAAAAAACTATTATTAAGTTATAAAATCAAGGTACAGAACACTGTGAAGTGTAATCCTTTTGTGCAGAAAATTATTTTTGGCAGGAAAATAAAAGACATAAATACACACTCACAGAGTTAATACACACCACTATATATGTAAAGAAATGTAAAAAATCTGTAAAACTATTTAACTTTGCGAACGACTAGGGTGGGAAAGGAGGCTATAGAACTTTTCAGATTATAGTTTTCTTTTCTGTCTGGATTTTAAACATTCCTACATATACACAATTTTAATGTGATAAGTGGTAGTAACATTGGCCATTTCCTTTTTCATTTTTAGGCCACAGATAAGCACATTTATGCATATAAAACTTGAAGGAATGTGACACCTATGAATCTTCCTGAAAAAAAAAAAATTACTTAACAACAAAATCTATCCAAACAAGACTAAACTAAACTAAAACAAACAGACAAAATCAGTGAGTAGAAACAGATGGATAATGAATTATCTATTTAAACACAAAACTGCCACTAAATAACCATTAGAAATATGCTTAAGTATATTTGTTTTAGAAGTGTGTGTAAATATTATCAACCTTGATTATGTAAAAATAGTAATTGCAAAGCAAATTTGAAAAGTAAGAGTGGGCGAATAGGAGAAAGTGTTGGAACGACTTTTTCTCCTTGTTCGTATGTGGCAGTCAGTTCACAAGGTCTAAATCAAAACGTTAACTTAAAAAAATGACAACAAGCCCCGAATTTGTTTAGTGAACTTTTAGAGAAATTAGTATCTTTACTTTGTGAAGAAATATTTATTACAATTTTAACAATTTATTTTGTTCCATTTTCTTTCTTTCTGCTCAATTAATAGAAAATTGAATGATTGTTAAATTTTAGCAAACTTTCATCCACACATAATGTATGCATTTATCCATGTATTATCTATTTATCTCTTATCTCTCGTTTTTTCTGTATATATATACATAGAGATATACCTGTAATGATGTAATGTTAATATTAACACAGATTATTTCAAAATGACTGGGTTTTAGATATTTAAGGGCTCAACTAATTATTTTTATGCATTCTGATTTATTTTAATGAGTAGGTATAATTTACATAAAATATTCATTTTGCTGTTTTAAAAAATATCCATCTTCTAGAACAAAACATTATATTATGACATTCAAATTTATGCTGTGAGAGTTGTTTAGAAGGCCGGGCATTCCTTCCACTGAGACTGAGAATGGACTTCACATAAGAGGGAGGAATAGTCCAGATTTAGAGTATTTAAAATGCAGTGATCGAAATAAAGTCCTGTAGGCAAAGGGTCAGGCAAAAGAGAAATCTATATAAAATATATGTGTTAGAGAATGTATAGCGAATGAAAAATTGAACTTCACCAGCAGTTTCATATTAAGAAGTACTGGATGAATAGGGAGAAAAACGTGGACTGAGACAGGTTTGCCAATGAGCGTTTTTAATAGAAAAACAAACAAACAAAAATAATCAAATTGAGACATGAAGAATTCAAGTCCTTTCCCTAAGATTGCACCTTCAGCAACTGATGGAGAAGCTGGCAGTCAATTCACTATGTGTCAATCAAGCGAACCATACGGCATCCTTCAGGAGATGGGGACAGACTGAGTATTTTTTAATGGGAAAACTAATTAGTCATGGAGGCACTTTGGTGGGCACCTTTGTGACAGAGCAGAGCACAGATGAGAAGAAAGAGCAGGGTGACACATGGGGGTGCGGTCAAGGCTAACGGGAGCGATGAGGAAGGAGAGAACTAAAGCTGAGGCTGTTTCTGAATCTGACCCATTCATAGATTTCAATTGATATATCCCCTCTCACAAATTTAAGTCAATTTCAATTTCTGACACCTCATTAAATCCTTAAATGGACTAAGACCTGAGTTTCTAACAGCCACCTTATATTCTACTTAGAGGTAGCATGCAGTTTTTGATATATCCCAGGATTTGATATGCAAAGTGGTTGAAGAACATAAGAAAAGTTCAAGTGTGAGCTAAAGAAAGCCTGCTGATTCTCCCAAAATAGCAGTATTTCCTAATATGTACCACATATGTACAGTTGTATTAATAATCAGTTATCCAGCTCCATTTTGCTATTGGAGAAAACATAGACGTGAAGAAATCATAGATGGTCTTTACCAATTATACCTTATACCCTAGTGCTTTGTTACCTGCCTTGGAATATCATTTTGCTCCTTCTTTGGGAACTAGACAAGGATAAAAAGAGGAAAGATAGAAATGGATAGGGTTAGGGAGATAAATAAAGATATAGTGTTTGTGTGTGTGTGTGTGTGTGTGTGTGTGTGTGTGTGTGAGAGAGAGAGAGAGAGAGAGAGAGAGAGAGAGAGAGAGAGAGAGAAGGAGACAGATAAATTAATTCTAATTACCTATGATTTCAGTGGATTCAAATCACTTCCACGCTTCTTTTCTGACTCACTTGCATTCTAATAAAAAGACCACTTGGGGAATGTGATGAATCAAAAGATTTAAACATGTGCTTTAAAAGGACGCACATCACCTGCAGGAGATGGTAATGAATCAAACCTTAATGCTTTACTCGAATCTCATATACTCCAAATGCAAATGGCATGAAATGAAGACAGACATTGTGCCATTTTGGGTAGTTTGTTAGCTGGAAGAGAAATGCAGCAAGTCTGAAGTCAGTATCTCCATCTTTTATCTCATGATTTTAAAGTAAAATAATTAGTGGCATGGCTGTCTGAGATAGTCTGAAAGTCAGGTAACCTTGTAAATCACAATTATTTAATGACTCGAAGTAGATGTTTCTTAAATTAATGTAATCAAATGAGCCTTTCCTACACCTGGAATATTTTGTTCCCACTTCTATGGGTTTGTACTCACTTTTAATTTGTTTAGTTGAAAGGAATTTGACATGGCTGTCGAGGGATTTTAGTTTAGTGATCTCAGGCCTTGAGGATTTCTCTTCTTCAGTTTACATAAACCTTAGAATGATTGTTTTAGACATAGATGGCCACAAGAAATCAGAGGGCACCATGGATAGAGTAGGACACACTGTTAGAACAATGCCTCAGAAAAGAAGACAGACTACTTATATCAGAGACCAAAGCCCCTCAGAACCCTGCCAGAGACCCCCACACACCCTCGTGCCCTATTAGACCTGCACCGATCACACGCACACAAAAAACTATAAACAGAGCAGCTGCTTAATCCACAGCCATTTAATGGATGTGTGGCAAGCATTATAGATTTGGTTTTCAAAACTCTCAATGTCAAATATTGATATATGGCAAGTGCTTCTAACTATAGTTTCCACTACCATCAGACAATCCCAAACGGAAGCAAGTCTACTTAAAATATCAGCATGTGTTAAAGGAGATAACTTAAAGGCTTATTAGTACCCGAGTGAGATTTGTATTCTCTTTGGGGAAACAGTGCAGAGAAGAGCTCCTAGTAGAAGTAAGGAGCAGTGAGTGACCTAAGACATTGCAAATGTCGTCCTGACGAGGTATGTTCAGCAAATGATCCAAGGGTTCCAGGTGACTGACAAGTCCCCCTTCTCCACATGGCTTTGACTCTGTTCTCCCCTCTGTGTCCACTGCCCCTTGCTTTGGCATACACTAGGCATTCTTTCATGGACCCCTGGCAGTGCTATCTACATTGTCTCCTTTCCCAGCATCGTTCTCTTGCATATAGTGCCTGTATCCTTGGTACTGAAAGTGTGTCTGCGAGACCAGCAGCACTGGGATTTCCTGGTGGCTTGCGAGAAATGCCAATTCTCAGGTTCCTTCCTCGACCTAATGAATGGAAGTCTTCATTTTAAAAAGATTCCAAGTCGGGTCTAAGGAACATCAACGTTTTTAGAAACACTTCTCCTCATTACCACTGAGATGACCTTTTCAAAATATAAAAGTCATAATTGATTAACATTTGAAAATGCCCAACAGCCCCATTCCTGCCCACACTCAGCAGTAACCGCTAACCAAGAGTCTACCCTGAAGAGGAGGGATCGCATCTCAGCCTTTATGGTCAGTCTCGTCTTCTAATCACCCCAACATGAGATCTGAACCTGCAACTAAATTAACTTCATTTTACTCCCTCAACACATTAAGCTTGTAGCTACGTCCAAGGTGGTTTTACTAGTTTAAGAGCTCACCTCCAGGCCAATAATATACAGCCAAATTACGCATCAGGGATATGTCAAAAAACAGAAATTAATATTCAAAAACCATTGTCCCAGCCCAAGTCCAAGTCAACACAGCCCATAATGTGCTACTTCTTTATCTGCTCCCTGATCTCTGGCTTCTTCTCTCCACTCTCTTCCCTATACCCCCAGGCCAACACACCCTTGGCTTGACTTTTCTGAACCATGACCTCCAATCCTTGATGCTGAATTACCTGCTATTCCCTAACATGGACCTAACTATCTGCTTGGTAATTTATTTTCTTGCCTTGGGATCTGGAATTCCTCCCTCTGGTCCATTGGAAGAGCTGACAGGCCAAGGCGCTCAAGTTGCGCTCTCCAAGGCTACATCTCAGACACGATATAATACTCCTGTTCAGGAAAAAGCAAGCCTTGCATGGGTTACCACCTACTAGGAGGCATGAGTGATCAAATAGGAATAGAGCCTGCCCTCATTACCAAAAATAAAATACATACACACACACCCACGCATGCACGCATGCACACGCACACGCACACGCGTGTATACTGTTCCTGCTTCTATAATCATATTCTGCCATTCCATGCGAGGTTTCAAATAGTCATGTAGAGTTTTCTACACGTAGAAAATGTTATGGATGCTCAGACATCTCAATTATGAAGCGAAGTAGGCTGTATACACACAAAGACAAGGAGTGATTTTTGGCCAAGCACCACTGGCTATATTAAAGTTTAAATTGAAAAAGGATGCAGACCAAGTTATTTGCAAATGAGAAAGATTTATTTTGTTAACCAATTGCCCTGATGAATCGATGCTCCAGTTCAGGATTTAGCTAGAAAGGACAGTTTTCTACATTCAGCAGAGCTGCTGGACAGCACCATAGTAGGAAATAGAAAAAAAGGAAAAGAATAAAATGCACTTAATTACTCAAGATACCATATTTCCATCAGTTGGAAAACTATATTAGTCTCCTATTACTGCTGTAACAAAGTACCACACACTAAGCAGCTTAAAACAACGTACATCTAAGATTTCACAATTCTGTTTTTCACAAATCCACATGAGGAGTGGTTTGACAGCTTCATGTTTCCTGCTCCATGTTTCCTGGAGCTAATAAGAGGTCAGCCAGCCCAGCTCTAGTCTGGAAGCCTGGGAAAGAACTCATTCAAGTTTCTCGGGTTGTAGGCCTGAGGTCCACATTTTAGTGATGGCTATTTAGTGATGGCTACCAGAGCCTTTATCTCCTACAGGGCTCTGGTCCTCTCATGTGGACTGGGTCATTTCAAAGCCAGCAATGACATGGCCAGTCTTCTTCACGCTTATAGTCTGATGTACTTTTCTCCTACATCTCTCTTGCCTGTCTCTTGCGATAATTTCTTGGACTATAATCAAAGCTTTCTGCCTTTAAGTGTTCATGTGATTAGCCTGGAGCCACTTTAGTAATCCAAGCAACCCCCCTGCCTTACAGTCTGTAATTTGTGTTTCATCGGCAAAGGCCCTCTGCCATGAAACATAACACTTTTGCAGTTTAGAGGAACGAGGGCATTCGCATCTCCAGGGGACTATTCTACCTATCACATATTTTTTTGTCTTGTTAAAGCAAGAAACCCTGAGGGCATCTACCAGGAAATTTTGGAATAGATAAACAATTATATAATATCTGTCAGTAAAAGATGCCTCCTTACCTATGGAACCTCAAACACCGTTGAAACATATACAGCAGCTGTAACTCATAGCAAGTTCAGCAAAGTCTTGGATGTACCCCTGAAATGAGGGGTTTTGGGGGCCTGATCAAAGCTGGGCTTATGCAATAATCTTCCACACTGGTACCAGTTCCCAACACCTTTTGCCAAATTACATAGCTAATAAATGGCACTACCAATATTTGCATACAAATATCTCACTTTTTAATTCATCAGATCACCTTACCCTTTCCTAGGATATTGATAATGTTTCTCCTGTTCTTTTAAATAAAGTAATGGTGAATAAAGTAATGGTGAAGCAATAATAAGGTTAATTTTCTAAGTGCTCTTTGTACAAATGTGTTGAGTTTATATTAATAGGCTAAAGTTATGTTCTATGAAATATCCATTAGGAAACTAATAATGAAGGCAGAAAGATAATTTGCCCAGAATTTACCAGTTGATGATTTTAGTCTTCATAGAATGACAAGTTTTGGTTCCGTAATGAAACATTTAATGCAGAACATTAAGCCATTAGGTAAGAACGACAACAAAGTGAGATAATGATAATAAAGGAATGCGTGAATACATGCAGGATTGCACAAATTTATTAACACAGATACTTTCAAACCGACCCCAACTGTATTTATTTCACACTTTTACAATGCACAAATTCTAGACCATTTATACTTCACTACCATCAGTTTGTTCCTACAACATATGCAAGTTCTGTTTGCTGTAGAGGAATTCTAATTTCCTTTCATGCATATTCAGAACTGTACTTCCAAAGAAATCATAAATTTTTCCTTTTTTTGTAAGTAAGTCTTTTTTAGAGTAAGTCTGAACAAATGAGAGAATATAAGAATGGATGTTGTCTATTTTTCCCTCTAAATCTGCAATATATTCTTTCCCAAAGGTGGGAAGAAGAGAAATAAATAACATGGTAAATTATAATCACCAGTGTGCAAATAAAGTTTGCATTTTTCCCTTTTCCATGTAGCCACAATGATCTTTACATTTTTGCCAGGCAGTAACTCACAACTCTGAACTTATATTAACGTGAAAAATGGGGGAAATGATTTTACAATCTACTGAGCCATTATTGCTTCTTTAAGTGGTTCTTTTGGGAATACCTATGGCACAATTACATTTTGGGGGACCTAGACTAATAAAGCAGATGTTTGTTTACTTCTTAAAATCCAGATAAAATGGCACATTCTCCATGGAACCTTTGACAATCTACCTTCTTTCCACTCCTATGTTGCCTCAGATATAAGGGAACTGTTTCCCTCTCAACGCCATAAATGTATATATACTGTTCCAATGTCATATTAGATAAAATAGATGGAGGTAGAATAAATGAAATATAGGAATAAGAGAGATGAGAGGAGAAGAGGAGAGAAAAGACACAATTTCCTATTAGGTTTTCAGATCTTTGTGTTCTGAGACTATTTTGCATGTTGACGCCATAGCACAAAGGCTAACACACAGCAGCATGTAAAGAAGCTGAATAAATACATGGATGAATATTTGTGTGCTTTTGGTTATCTGTTAGAGTAAGAAGCAAAATACCTTGACTACAGCAATTTATAAAAAAATATCTGGAGGGGATGAACACCAGTTATCATCACTGACTCATAGACTCATGGATGACTATAGTAGAAAAGGAGCCATCTATTCTAAATCATAGAAGAAGACATAGAGACAACAGTCAGTGTCTCTATCACTACTCCAAATTCACCCAAATAGAGGTAGTGCTAGGACCAGACTTTAGGTCTTTGGACATTAATTCATTTTTCAACATCAACACCCTGCTTTTTAAGTAAAAGTAGAGAATGTATTTTCAAACAGAAAGCTACTGTGGACAGAAGATGAGCCAAGACTTTTGAGTTATTTTAACTTATCTATGATCTTTTTTATTTCTAGTTTTTCTTTTTTCTTAAAATTAACATCCATTCAGACCCTGGAGACAAGAAAGACTCTAGTGTGATACTTCCAGGAAATTTCATCCTGAAACATCTCAGGTGTGCCTTCATCTGTTAGTGCATATGTTTCTAAAACTCGATGTAGAGTTTCATCTACTCTACAATGCTCCAAGGGTCTGAGAAGACGAGAAACAAGAGCCACAGAGGTGCTTTACATTGTAATATGTTGGTTGTCAACTTGTTCAAATCGCAAACACCTTTTAAAACTTTGGAGGAGAAATATGGGCACCACGCATGTCATAAAAATCAAGTTGATTTGTATTCTTCCCACTTACTGCAAAGCATCTTTAAGGACCCTTGGGTACTGAAAATCACAGCATAAAAGTGTGTCCCTATTGCTCAGTTAAGAATAAATTCTACTATTGATTAATTCAATCTTCACAAGATAGTTTTAAATCAGATTTGCTGTTCAAAGAGAACTCTTAGAAATAGTTTCTTCCAAAAATTTCTCTTTCTGGTTCATTATTTTAAAAAGTGATTGTTAAAATAATATATCATAAAAATTTAACATTTTGATACATTAATTAACCATACTATGGAACATTATTCATTAAAGTGAATGTCTGGGGAAATACTACGTTAAGTAAATATTTCCCTAGTACCTTGATTATTCGGTAAGAGTAGTCAAGTCAAGAATTTACGGAAAATTAGTTGAGAATTCAAAAATCTCATAAAATATAGGATTTTGAGATATATTTCTGCAGTTTAAAAGTTTAGTACTTTACAATTAAAAGTATTTTACTATTTCATACATTCAACGAATATTTAATGAATTCCTCATCTATGCCTGTCACTGAAGTATTCGAAATATCGTAATAAAACTGAAAGACACAGTCCCTTAGGAAGCATATGATCTATGTGGTGGAAAAAGACAATAAATGAACAAATGAATAAACATAAAAACTAATTAAGTGACAGAAAGGAAACACATAGTGTGAAATTATATATAATGTCTGGGAGGAAAGGTGTTTTGTCAGATCAGATGATGTCTCTGAGAAGGTGACATTTGATATAGGAAATGAAGAATAAGAAGTAACTTGTAATAAAGGAAACTTGAGAAAAATGTATATTAATCAGATAAAATAAGGAACAGAGGATAAACTATAAAGGTGAATTATATTTCTGAGTATTTATCTCCATTTTCCCAAGAAGATTCTAAGAAATTCTCTAAAGACTACACACACACACACACACACACACACACACACACACACAGCATTTCCATCTCCACCACCACCACCACCACCACCACCACCATCACTACCACCACAATTATTCTATACTATCAGAGAAACTTGGAAAATATGGAGAGAAACATGTGCTTTACCGTATTTCCCCGAAAATAAGACCTAGCCAGATCATCAGCTCTAATGCGTCTTTTGGAGCAAAAATTAATCTAAGACCCGGTCTCATATTACATTATAAAAGACCTGGTCTTATGTTATATTACATTATATAAGACCCAGTTTTATATTATAGTAAAATAAGACCGGGTGTTATATTAATTTTTGCTCCAAAAGACGCATTAGAGTTGATGGTCCAGCTAGGTCTTATTTTCGGGGAAACGCAGTAGCGTATTAAAGAATCTAAAAAATATCATTGCAAGACAAAAGCCTCATTAATTTTGCTAATGTTTTCAATTTCTTTAACCATTGACGTCCTCAATGTTTTCAACCATTATTACATGTTAATATCCATGAGACCAGGAAAAAAAAATCTCGTGGACAAATCATCATCATCATCACCTCCTCCTCCTTCCTCTCCTCTTCCTCCTCCTCCTTCTTCTCCTCCTCTTTCTTCTTCTTCTCCCTCTTCTTCTTCTCCTTCTCCTTCTTCTCCTCCTTCTCCTTCTCCTTCTCCTTCTCTGTCTCCGTCTCCTTCTCCTTCTCCTTCTTCTTCTCCATTCCACTTAAGGTAGATTTCAGATAGAGGTGGATTTCAACAAAACAGTGTATAAAGCCCATCTCTATAGAATCATTCAATTGGTATTCCTCCTCCAAGCCACGCAGATTTTTAACATATATTTCCCCACGAGCTAAGTCTTAGCTTATCTATTTTTCTCTTCCCTAAGTTCTATAACAGCTCCCTAAAAGGAGTTCTTAATTCACATATTTTCCCCCTCAACTGTATCATCTACCAGTTTCCAGACAACTCTTTAAAAATGCTAATCTGACTGTATAATACCCTTTCTATAAAACATCTTCTCACTCACAAGGAATCCCACCTCCTTTACATTTTACATAAGAGCCCGTATGAACCTGTAGGATATACCTCTGGCCCACCAGTATGTCATACTCCAACAACTCCAGACACATCTAACTCCTCGTTAAATGCCTGTGCTCTGATCCTCCCATCTGCTAGAAAAGCACTTCACTATCATTTTCTCTGCTCCGTCTCTTTGATCTCGCTAATCCCTGCTCATCTACCATCATCATTTACCATCATCTCCATCATCATCTCCATCATCATCATCATGAGTATGTACCTTAGGTGACAGGTTCTGGAGAGGCAATGCAGTGAATGGTTAAAAAGCAGGGTCTAGATTCAGATTCTTTTTTGTTCAAATCATAAATTTACCTTACATAAACCCTCATTATCTCTATTTCTTTTTTCCCCCATAGTATTTATTCTTAAATATAATGCCAGACAATCTCTTATGGGGAAACACAGATAGATAATGTCATTGTGCTTTAAAAAAAAAAATTAAAGAAAATCTTTTAGAGCAGCTTTAGGTTCACAGCAAAATTGAAAGTAAGGTCACAGAGATTTTCCATATACTCCCTGCCCTCACGCAGGAACTATATAGAAAATACTCCCTTTGTCATCATCCCCCACCAGAGTGGGACATTCGTTACAACTGATAAACTTACACTGGCACATTATAATCACCAAAAGCCCATAGTTTACCTTAGGTTTCACTATTTATGTTGTACATTTTATGGGTTGACAAACATGTAATACCATGTTTCCATGGTTATAACATCATACAGAGTATTTTCAGTGCTCTTGGAATCCTGTGTGTTCCACACACTCATTCTCCCTCCCACACCCCAACCACTGACAAGCATTGACCTTTTCCTATCCCTATAGTTTGGCCTGTTCCAGAATGTCATATATTTGGAATCATACATTAGGCAGCCTTTTCAAACTGGCTTCTTTCACTTATGCATTTAAGTTTCCTCCATGCAATTTCATGGCTTAGTATCTCATTTCTTTTTAGTATTCAATAATATTCCACTGTCTGGATATACCACAGCTTATTTATCCATTCATCTATTAAAGACATATCCATTACTTCCAAATTTTGGCAATTATAAATGTGTTGCTATCAACATCTGTGTGCAGGCCTTTGTGTGGATCTAAGTTTTCAGTACCTTTGGCTAAATACCAAGGAGCACGACTGCTGAATCATATGGTAAGGGTATATTTAGTTTTATAAGAAAGTGCCAAACTGTCTTCCTAAGTGGCTCTACCATTCTGCGTTCTCACCAGCAGTGAATGAGAGTTCCTGTTACATCACACCCTTTCATCTTTGGTTGTTGCTAGTGTTCTGGATTTGGGCATTCTAATAGGTGTGTACTGGTATCTCATGGTTGCTTTCATTTGCATTTCCCTGATGACATATGTTATTGAACATCTTTTTTATATATTTATTTGTCATCTGCATATCATCCTTGGTACTTTTATTTTTTGATTTGCAACATGGGACTAGTCATACTTCCAATTTTTAGATGTGTTGAATGCATTATATAAATTAACCACGTAAAAAGCTTAGAGGAGTGCTTGAATAGCTACTTTTTTGTGTTTTTTGCTAATTCCTTCATATAGTTTATTCCATTTAATTATCATTACCGACATGTGATTTATCAACCTCTGCAGATGAGGAAACAGAGGTTTCGTAGTTTGCATTACATATTATAGGGAATTAATTAGTCTGTCTAATATCAAAACCTGTTCCTTTATCCTCTCTACTATCCCTCCAGCTAACACTCAATTTTGGGAAATACTGCTTCTGTGAAACACTTTCTAATGTGTCTGTCTCCTTGACTTCTGAAACCTTTGGCCAAAACCCTATTATTGAACTGCATCATTAGAAACAAAAGTACAATTATCTAATTATGTCTCTTTTAATGATATTTTGGAGCCTTGAGAATAAGAGAAACATGCTTTTCTCTCTTTGTACTCCTAGCACATAACAGAGTAACTTTCATCTATAACAGTAAGCAGTTAATCTATTTTTTTTAAGTTAATACATGAGTGACTGGCTGGATAAAGTTATCAGAAATAAGCCTTCAGGATAAGTGATGAGTCTACGTGTGAGTGTGTGAGTGTGTGTGTGTGTGTGTGTGTGTATTATTTGAAGTTTTTAACAGAGATATTTTTCTGTAACAAAACATTTTTTTCAAGTTGATTATGAAATTGCTATTGTATAAAATATTTCTTTTTCACTTGTTTTAATTTAGCTTCATTACAACTATTAAAAATTGCCCTTCACAGTTCCCTCAAGATGCATACTGGATAACTATTTTCCATTATACAAATGATAATTTTCCTAAACAAGTACACATTTAAAAAAAAAAAGACTAATTAAGCTTCTTTTTTACCTACTTTAGCTAATCCAAATAATAATATTTGCATAACCTTGACAAAATTGTGAATGTTAATAAACTTAAGAGGGGAAAATGGAAAAGGAAATCTTTATTCAATAATGGAAAACCTAATGGTTTTATAAATAAGAAACACACTTCTTAGCATAGCTCTTCTAATTAGCTCAATCCCTCCTATGAATTGATGCTCCCAAATGTCACCACTTGTGTACTATTAGCTGGTTACACTGTCCTTTTGCCTGTGGACACTATTAACATCATGGTTGCCATCTCTTTACTATGCTGTGTGTATCTGTACACACTTAACTTCTTGAATTCCACTTGGAGTAAAACTAAAGTGCAGTAATTCAGTAACGTTCGCTTGCTTCCTTTATTTCCAACCTTCACAATGTGGAAATGAAGGCCTAACTTTTCACATTGGTCGGTTATAGACAACTGTTTGCTGCTTCGTTAATACAACCATTCAAAAGCACTAACACCATGGAGCAATGGACATCCACAGAAATATCATCTTAATTCACTTACTAAAGATGGGAAACATCATTTCTAATCAATAGTTCATGTAAGACGTGGAGCATTTGGCACAGACAATAACCCTCTAAAGGGGCTGTCATTGTCAGAGGCCTCAGCTAAAGCTGGGGCTTTCCTAATTAGTGTAAACAAATTATGGCACAAGTTCTGATTTCTTTCAACTCTGCCTTCCCATGCTGGTAACATCATGATATTAATCAGAACAATAGTATTGAAGAACTGGTGCCTAATCAATACAAAAAAATGCTTCTGAACTTAACATACACAAATTGTATTATCTATATTATCATGGGTAATACAAAGACACATGAATGAGTCTAAATTTTACTAATAAATAATTTATTTTCTTTTATTGAGGAAACTGATATGGCAGCTATAACCTCAGTTTATCTCTGGATAGCAGGCAAATTGTCACTAAAAATATGTGCTAAAATATTTTAAATGTTTATATAGCCAAAAGCTGGAAATGAGAAAATGTCTCCTAACAGTAGACAATGGCATACTGTAAAGTAATGGGAATTAATGATCTAGCACTAAATACAGAAACACATATGCATCTCAAATAATAAGCAAAAGAATCCAGGTACAATGGTTAAAAATTGTATGAGTCCATACATACATATAATTTAATAACAGGCAACTTAATATTTAGTGTTAGGAATAAACATAGTGTTTACCTTTGAGTGGGTAATGAGTTCAATGGAGTAGAAGGCATTATGGGTTATTGGAGTGTTGTCCTTTATCTGAATAGTAGTTATATGGGTGTGTTCACTTTGCAAAAATTTACACAACTGTGGATTTCTGATGTTTGAACTTCTGTGCATATATGATATATTTCACAAATATAATTCAAAACATATAATTAACACTAAGTGATAGTATGAAATTTCAATAACATTTACAAGATACAGAAAATAACTTATTACAAATTAAGAGACATAATATACACTTATCTAATTATTAAGCTCCTACATTGTTTGCCTTTTAGAAACCCTTAGTTTGTAAAAATAAATAAAGACCATAACATTAATAAAAGTTATGCTAATTCAATACTACTGTTTAGTCCAGAAGAAAAATTATCATTTATTATTAATATAGGATATAATATATCGAATCAAATGGATAGAAATTAAAAACTGTGTTTTAGTATTTTGTTTCATTGATTCTAAGAAAACAAAAATTATTTATGCTTATATAAATGTGTGTTGAACTGAAGAGATACATTTTTCCCATGTTCCACTCAATTAACTTCTAGGAGAATAGATTAACCTAATTTTAATTAGAAAAAAATACATGATGTATTGATTTTAATATTTTGTGAATTTGTAAGTTATTTCTAATTAATTACTCATAACTTCACTGACATCATTTATCTTGATGTGATGTATATTTTACTGTTTTAATGAGTAGTATTTTTATAAACCATAACTTAAAAAACAGTGATATTTTATAGAATTTATTTCTTAAAACTTTTGTAAGTATTCTTGAATTTTGTTGAAATAATGCTTTTTTGGTTATCTTAAAGGTTTTTACTAAACTTATGTTTCATTTACACATCGAGTTCAATAAGAAATACCCAAATACTCTGCTCTGTTAAAATAAAGAAAATATGCATAAAATACATATTATATATACATACACACACATATAACTTATATTTTGTATTATGATTACAAAATACACTTGATAAACCAGGTAAGAAATAAAAGCATCACATCAAATATATGAATTTTGTGGTTTAATTTCCAGAATGGTCTAGGTTTCCAAATATTTATCTTTGCTGGAATATGGAGGGATGGTAGAAACATTCTCAAAATATCACCCTCCACTTTAAATAGGTACTCAGTTGAGTTAATATTGGTGACAGCTTTTTACAAATTCTATAGTTTTTATTATTTTAAAAACAATAGCTTTACTTAACACAGTTATAATTGTGCTGTGCTGTCTCAGTCTCTTCTTTTTATCATGTTTCCACCCTCTTTACAATGGTGACCTACTCTTCCAATTTTGAATAGTAATAGATAATTTATTGAAATTCAGTTAAAGCTGAGAATCATGAAAAATATATAGAACTCAAATATTTTATTTTGACTTGAAATATTTATCTGTGTGTTTATTCAACAAAATATGTAACATGGGGGCTTTTTCCTTTGTAATATTATTGCTGATTGGGGTTATGACTCATCTTTCTAGCATAAATCTCCTATAATTCATCGTCTCCAATTTCCAATTCAGAATTCTTTAAATTGAGTATTGGCATTTTTATGCTTTAATAGTTGTATGGCCAAACTAGTTTAACAATTTTATATTCAGTGTCATGACAGCAAGAATTCCAAAGAACTCAGTATTTTTATAGAAACATTTATTCTCTTTCTTGTTATATGGTTCATATAAGATTTAATTAAGTTATGTAATTGAAATAATAAGAACAGCAGGCATTAACCAGTTTGGGAACAAATGTGACTAACTCTCAATAAACAAACAGCTCAACTGATGAGAGCAGAGGCACCAACACATTAGCGAGTGGCCCACGAGCAGTGAGAACACAGCCTGCCAAGAGCATCATTCCATATGCTGCACAGAAGAAAAGAAGTGGTCAGGTTGACCCAGTGAATCAGTTACATTAAGGTTGGTTAGGACAAGTTTCAACCGTACATTTTCATTAAAATCTGAACATACATTTTCTATTCTTTTGAGTCCGAAAATGTGACT
Source organism: Rhinolophus ferrumequinum (assembly GCF_004115265.2). Lineage (NCBI taxonomy): Eukaryota > Metazoa > Chordata > Mammalia > Chiroptera > Rhinolophidae > Rhinolophus > Rhinolophus ferrumequinum. Next base: position 51,427,746 of record NC_046302.1, on the reverse strand, counting down.
GTTTTCCCTAAAATAGATCTCAAAGTCCTAAAAGCATAGCTAAGTCTCTGTCAAGTCTTTATTTCAACCCCTGTAGCTAACAAGCCTAGGGGTGGTAAGTGACCGTGGAAAATTTAGAATCATTGCGAAACCAAGTTCATTACCACCCAAAGGGCAAATCATCTGAGCGTTTGGTTAAATCTATCTTCATACTTAGCAGCACAAATACCATGGCAACACCAGCACAGCTCCAAGCACAGAAGACAGAGGTCAACATGACCCGGAACATGAACTTCTTATGAAGGGATATCTCTGCTACCCTGCTTCCTTTTCCCTTTATCCTTCTGCAGATATTAATTTAGAAGAAAAACATCTAGAAATGCAATGAATTTATATTAAGAGGAAAAATACTATCATCAGGCACTACCGCCTGGTCATTTAAAACATACCAAAACAACAAAGCTATTTAAAATATTTGAATCCTGGAGATATTCTAATTTGCCTGAGACCAGAAAGATTGAAGTAAGTGACGCTGTAGCTGCACATTGATAGGCTATATGTATACCTTTATTGTACCTTAGATACTATATCCAGCTAAAGATGAGAAGCAAAATCCTGATTTTGTGTAGAATCAGGGCTCCCACAGGATCCTGTGTATATCTATACCATCGTTTGTTTCATTCTTAGTAATACTGTGGCTATTCTCTCTCACCAACAAGAAAGCAACTAATTGAGAAAGGAAATTCTCTCCTTTTCTTTGTGGCTCCAATGTCTAGGTTTATGCATAATAGATGCTGGTTTATGAATAAATAAACAAATTCATGGATATTTTTCAAGTAATTTCTGTAGGCAGAAACTAGAAAATACCACTTATGAGCCAGAAGACAACAGCTTCACCTTGTTACCTAAGATGAACCAAAAACATCACTACAGATAAAGGATTGCCAATATGATTGCCAGTAGTATTATAATATTCCAGAACTCCCTTAAAGCAAGAAAATTGATGGGAAACTTCATTGTAAACTAGAAAAAAATTTTAAATTAAAATTTTATTTAAAATATTCATATATCAAAGTTGGCCTAAGGTGCCCATGCTTTCAGCTCTTACACAGTTACAAAACCAAACTATTTTAAAAAATAAATATGTGACACTCAAAATCAATTAAATATACCAATTTATCTCATATAATTACTAAAATCATAATATTAATAACATTGTTAAATGTATTTAATAAAATTAATTAGTTTAATAAATCAATGTTGCAAACTAATTTGTTTACTAAAATATGCAAGTCATTAATTTAGTTAAACACTAATTTAATGTAGTCAATTATGCTTTAGTACAACTAAATCACAAATAACTCGTTGCATATTACATATATGCATTTGTTTTTTTTGAATTTCACTTGTTTTTACCCTGTCAGCATGGTGACAGCCATTTATATGAACATAGCCACGGCATTGTTTTTATAATGTCAGTTTAACCACTAAGCCATTTATCAATGTAATAGTGGCTCCCAAAACATGACACTGAAAAATATGTTCTGATTAACACTGTTATTTCATATTTATTAAAAAATTTAGGGAAATAAAGTTGTGTACATAAATGAATTATAGAATTATTGAACATAAATATATCATTTTGTAATCATGCATTTCTTGAAAAAGTAGGTATTGTACTTCCCATTTTAGAGGTGAGAAAACAGAGACCCAGGAAAGCAACTTAACTAAGCTAACAAGTGCCAGAGCTGAGAATCAAAACCAAATTATTTGACTCAAAGATAAAACACGTGAACTGTGTAAATATCTGAATACTAAATGAGCATCGCAATATCACACTGCCGATTAAAAAGAAAGTTAGAATAAGAACCCTTGTCTCTAGACTTGAAAATCAAAAGACTTTTTCATGTACCATCTTCTGATCTAACTTATTTTATTGTGCTTTTATGGCAATTGAGTTATGAATATGCCCTTTTTACTTGGTTTGTTTGTTCTAATGGAACATGAGTTATTTGCTAACTCTATCTGAAATGACATCTTCAAACAGAATACTTGAGATACCGGTAGTAGTACAAGAATAAAAAGTTTGTTTTTGGCAGTAATGGGAAATGTACTCAAATTAAAGAATATGTTACATTATGAAGTGTTAAAGTAAAATATCACAGCACATCAAAAAAAAAACTATGTATATTTGATTTAGTACTACTGTCTTTAGTGCTGGGCATGATTTACTGAAGTAGCAAAATAAATATGTAAAATGATATGAGAAAGTATGTAGCATTTATTATGCTAAGTCTGTTTCTATGATAGAAACCATTATAGACACATGGTCAAATAGTAGTAGAGATTATAAACACTGGGTAGTTATCACTATTTCAGTAACAGAAATTAAAAGTTGCAAAAAGAAACACTTTTGAGAATAAAATCTATTTCTAAATAAGGTCAAATACACTCTAAAGTTATAGAGATAGATGGGTGAATTAGGTAAACTTATGGTGAAAGTTTAAGAATAAAGAAATTATGAGTATCAATTCTATTCAATATTCCAAAGAAGACAAAAATCAGAATTATTTCTAGCTCCTATTGCAAAAGAATCCTCAAGAAGAAGATGAGAAAGTAGGATAAGCATGAAGTAGAAAGGGGAATGAAAAGGAATTACCAGGTATCCGAAACACTACATAAGATGCTTCATTTACATTATTTTACTGGACATAATTGATAATAGAGATTTAGAGTTTTGCTATGCAGATTTATCTCACTAAGACATTTGTTGTAGCTGTTTGTAGAAAATGAAAAATCATGCTATTAATAAATAATAAATATAAATAATATCTTTTGGGGCTTTTTTAGTTTATAAAGTACTTCCGTGTGCCTTGTTTCATTTAATTATTAAAATAGTCTTGAGTGGTAATATTGCATCCTATTTGCAGAATAGAAACCAGTGTTTCATGAGTCCAGTGGGGTCCGGGTTTCAGAAGCCAGATTTTGTCTAAGAGAACCTTGTGAGCAAGGGAAATCCTTCTGGCTGGAGCACCTCAGATGCCGGCAGGATAGGAAGGAGACTGAGATGGGAAATAAATCAGATCTGATCAAAGCAAGAAAGGGAAAACCGAGGCAGTAAAGCAGGGGGAGAAGGCAATCATGGATCTAACAACAAAGCTAACTTCATTAGCTGCCACTTATTACGTTAGTAATAATGTTTCTTTTATTATTTACATCATTTTTTTTTCTTTTATTTAATAAATCATGTAGCATATAGCCATTGAGAACTCACTGAACATGTGCCAGATGCTCTCCTAGGTCCTGGACATGCAGCAGAAAATAAAACAGAAACAACTGCTCCGCTGATGGAGTCGACAGGATTGTAAGAAGAAATCACCACAACAACAAGCGAATAAGAAACATAAGTGAGATAATAGTAGTGGAATGAAGACAAAATCAGTAGAATCAGGGGATACAGAGTTACAGACGTGCTGTTATAGATAGGGAGGGGAAGGAAGGCCCGTCGAAATTTATAACTACAATCCAACCCAAAAAAAGGAGCCTAAGAGGAAGCCATGACAGTAATATTGGAAAGAGTATAATCCACGGGTAGACAGAGGCGGCACTGAATGCGGGGGCCAGGACGAGAATTGACTGTGTTCAAATCAGAGCAGTGAGGGTGCAGTGGCTGGAGCTAGGGAATGAGACGCAGAAATGTACTTGGCGAGGCAGCCAGCAGTCAGACCTCATAAGGCCGTGAAGACCATGGTGAGAACTTGCATTTTACTATGAGTTAAAAGAAAATTTGGAGAACTTGGATAGCAACAGAGAAAAGAAAACTATAACTTTACAGGATCACGCCGGCTACCTTATGGGGAAGAGACCAATGTGGCATAATTGTGAAAATAGAGACATAAGTTAGGAGGTTGTGTGGTGAAAGGTATTTGTCTAGTAAGGTGTATTTGTGAACTCAACCGCAGCAGTAGCAGCGGAAGAAGTGAAAGGTAGTCATACGCAGAAAATATTTTCAAAGTTGAGCCAATAGGATTTGTGACGCATTGGATATTGGGTACTGGAGTAGAAAAGAGTCAAGGATGCCACTCGGTGTGATAATCTGAGCACGCAAGTGAATCATGGCATTCACTGGGATTGGGGCCCCCGATAAAGAGCAAAACTGGAGAGGAAATTCAAAGTTTGGGTTTTGATATATGTTATTTTTGTGATTTGGACCTGAATGGAAACATGAATTTTTAGATTGAAGACTCAAGATTATTTACTAATGAACTCTAATTTTTAGAGCTTGGAGGAAGAACAGTGGCCTGTGAAGAATATTTTTAAAGAGCAAGCAGTGTGATACGTGGAAAAGATGGAGTATTAAAGTGAGGACCGTGCAAACCACATGAAAAGGAAACATGAATTGTTTAAATTGAAAGCAATAAACTATAAAATGTTCCTAGTGGTGGGTACAATGATGAGGCTTGATCTGTGGCTTTGGGAATAGGAAATACAGGACAAGAGACAATTTGGTGACACGTGGAGATAGAAGTTGGAGTTAAGTACATACAAGACCAGATGTTCAGGGAGTAAAGAACGAGAGTAGGAACAGTCTTAGAAGCAGGTTTGTCATACAGCAAAATGGGACAGAAAACAGAGGCCATGGTGCAGTCCACGTTTTGTTTTAAAACTGTCAAGGCCATGGAGATGATGATATATCTATTTTTTCTTTTTTTTTTTTTTGCTTTTGTTTTGTTAAAGGTAGACAGCAGGGCTTTAAAATTTTTCAATGATTAGGATCAAGATTCATAACAAATCTGAGGACATTGAATTTATTCAGTATAGGCTAGACATTGAGCCAGAAAATGGTAAGGGCATATAGTCAGGTGTGAGCAAAATATATTGTAGGTAGAAATAATTGTTAGAAAAGAGAAGGTTCATAAACTTTAGGAATATCAAAAAATCCTGCATAAACTGGAGAGATTAAAAAGAGACACAATGTCTATTGGGAATATTAAGTTATACAATACAGGCCAAGTGTTGAGTAGCACACTTAGAACATAACTGCTGAAGATAAGAGGTATTAATTACAGTACTGGTTTTAACATATATCCACAGTATTTTTATACGCCTTTCTTATCCCCACCTGGAGGGGAGTCTGAACTCTCTTGTCACAAAAAGAGTATGATAAGGGAAAAACAGTAACTGCACACCCAGGTGCCACCTAACCAAGTGACCACGGTTAACGGTCCTAGTACGAAGTCTGGTTGGTGTCATGCATGACCTGCCCAACAAGGGCACTTCACGTCCGTGGCACTTTTCCCAATTGTTCATAATCAGAATTTGATCATGATATAACAGCAGAAAACCAAATTAAAGGACAGTCTACAAAATATCTGATCATACTCTTCAAAGTGTAAAGGTCATGAAAGAAGAAATACTAAGAAGCTGCCACCTATTGGATGAGCCATAGTAGGCAGAGTGATTAAATACTTAGAACGAATCTTAAAATGGAAAACGACATTAGTGGAATAACTGGTAAAACCTGAATGAAGCCTGTAGTTTCCTTAATGGAATTGTGACAAACTTGATTCTTTATGTAAATCAGTGAGTCACGAGTACAGAAGATGTTAACTTCACAGAAATCTCAGTGAAGAGAATACGATAACTCCCTGTACTATCTTTGAAACTTTCTGCAAAATCTCAAAGTTACAGAAAAAGTTTCTGAAAAACTAACTCTTACGTGATTCTAACAGGCAGCCAGAGCTGAGATTCACTGAACTAAGATTAGCTTTAAACAATTAGATTTAAACAAGGCAAGCACACCTAAAAAATATTTTCCGTATTTCAAAAAATAAGTGTTCTTATTATAATTATCATCAGCATCATTTTCACCATTAATGGCATTATTATAATATTGCCTGAACTATCTAATATAGACTGACTTAATAAATTATCAGATATACTCCCTGTTTGATATTTGTAAACAGCTTAGAAGACTGCCCAGCACATATTAACTACTTTAACTATTTACAACGCCTGAAAGAAGTTTCCTTAGAAGTCATGACAGCAGTTGTGCCATTTATTTTTATATGCACACTACTGTTACTACAATATTAGAATAAAGCCTGCCATGAATATTGACTTTTTAAAAATATCCTGCTACCCCTAGAGTGAAAACAAAAAAATATTCTTGAGAGGACGTACTGCTGGGACTCTTATTCTCCATTCTGCCTATCACAGTTCACCCTCTTGAGCTCCGTAAGTTATTCACAAAAGATACAGAGGTTCCAAGCTACAGAAGAGGTTTCCTATACCATCCAATCAAGCCAACGAAGAATCTATCTTCTTGGTTTGTAGAACTACTAATGTTTTTCAGCTTCCAGTCTCCTTGGAAAGGTTGAAAACTCACGTTTTTGTTTTGTTTTGTGTGTGTGTGTGTGTGCACGCACGCACTCACGCTATACAGGTAATCCATTAATACCATTAATATGACAGACTCTATTCTTTTTCTAAATATTTTATCTGAGCCATCTCTATTCAGAAACTAGACCGTCAGAGAGACTTTATGTAATACTACACTACTCAAGTCCACTCACTAACTTTGCTTTGGATGATATGATAAAAGCACCGTTAAGTGGGTTTACCTGAGCATGCCACCTGATAGGATGGATTAGATATCATCATCCAATACGAGAGCTGAAAAGCATGAGTAATGTTTTCCTTTTAAGGGAAGAAAAATAGGATTATAGTAAGGGTGCTAATGTTGAAGTCAAGAGAGCCCAGACACAAACTCTGACTCAACATCTTACTTGCCAACATAGTGAACATTTTAAATGAAGAATGGTATTTACAAACATAAAAAAAAACAATCACAGCGCTGACAGAAGTGTATTTTAGTAGACTAAAAATATAGGAGTCATAGCATAAGCAGCGAAAGAAAATGGATTGATATTTTACAGAGAGATGCGTTTATTGGTGCATGAGAAACGTTAAGTGCAAGGTTCATTTATATGTGAGAATAATAGCTTCCCCCTCTGCGTCCCCTTAAGGGAAAGTCCATTGTACTCCCTTCACTAAGCTCAACCAAGAAGTCAGAGATCAGAAAGAGGAGCTTCTTTGCTAGGAAAGAGCCCCAATATGTACCTAAATAACAGGCTGGGTTCTTTCTAGTCCCATCATGCAAATATTTGTTTTCTATTTTACTTAATTCAAATTCACAGTCATAGGATCATATAGTTATATATAATAGTGCATGTAATGAATTGTTTTATATTCCATCTGATGTTTAAAATGATGTCTTCCCAAGTAGACATCATTAATACAGCATTTTCAAGATGATGTCATATTCAATTAATGCTGTTATATAATGGCGGATCTCACTTAATGTAAAAGAAATGTGCTTCATTCATGAAATAACGTGGAAAAGGCTGAATTTTGTGTCCTGTGTAAATATTATCAATGGTTCTGTTAACGTAGCTGTTTATGAGTGAGATTTCATTTAACCACTCAACAGATATTTATTGGGAATCAACTAATTTCTGCACTCTCCTATAAAAGATGCAAATACAGTTAGGATATAATGCTTTAAAAGAGATCTGCCGAACTTGTTGAAAATGTGTTTCCAAAAATCAAAATGGGAATTCTACAACTTCTATCTCTAATATCTTAACATCTCCATATCCTGGTAATTCAGTTCATCAATGACGACAGATTTACACATATAGATTTTAGAGTTATTGGCTTGGGGGACTGAGGAAACAGCAGGAGATTACAGCTAGGCTTTGAGTTTATGGCTCAGAAGTAAATAGAGAAGATGTTAATCATCTTACAGCTTTTTCTTGCTCAAATCTTATACGTACGTAGTATAGAAAGATTTGCATTATAGCCATACAGTTTCCCTATCAATAGAAGCCAAGCAGAAGACAATATTTTTCAATGCAAATTTTGGCAAACTGCTACCATAAGGAAACCAGGAAGCAGAATATTTAATGCATTTCATGTCAACTCAAGCTTGTTCTTCTTTTGCAGAGAAGTTAATTTTACCCTATTGTTATGTAAATCTGTCTTTGAAAGACTTTCTGGGAATGATGTATGGCTCATTTATAGCTCAAATTACAAATGAATCTAAGCTAATTATTGATAATTTAGGAAAAGAAATAATGTGTTTTGAAATTAGTGAGCTCTATGCTACAACAATAAATCAGAAACACTGTGCTGTTGTTATTGTTGCTGTTTTATTACTCAACCCACGTAAGATGTACTCCAAAGGACAATGAAGAAAATCGTTCTTATAAAGAAAACATACTATGAGACAAATTTGATGCCAGTGCTTGCAAGTCTTATATGTGGATAGTAAATATGTGGGTGGGCAGACAGGTAAGTAGGTAGGTAAGGTCAGTGTTATTTAAATTAAATGCCATAGGCAAGAGAATACTATCATCTAGGTCTCTCTGCACTGATATTAAGCTTTGTGCTCAAGTATCACATACATACTAATTATAATCCCTCTTTCTCTTTCCCAAATAACGTGATCCTTTTCTTGATTCGGGCCTTGAATATATATTGTCACTTCGTGAAGGAAGAGTCACATTGATTTATAAAAGTTATTTTTAAATAGCACAAAGTTTCACTATAAGGACTTAATAGATGAAAAAGTGCAAAAATACAGACAGTACAACAATTGAAAAAGAAATAGAAACATTAACTAAAAGGCCAATGTTTTCACTACAATATACAACTCAACAAATTAGAGTTTAACTGATTAGAGATGAAAACAGTCAAAAGATACAAAGTCTACATAGAAATTATTCCTAATTTATCTTCTTTTATAATCTTATAATTAAGATCTACTCGTTAAAAATACCGTGACAAACATGACTTTTTATTGTGGAATACAATTGTAAATCACATAGTGTTTTGTTGATTAGTGAAATTCAAAAGGAAGTGTTTTATCGTTGGTTCTCCAATTATGTAATTTTCTTCCTATTCTAATCTTCAATCCATTGCAGCATTCATCAAATCAGCAAATAGCATAATTAATAAGCCAAATAAACCATGGTAGGCTATTGCTATAAAATGCAAAACAAAAATGACAAGAAGCACGTTAATCTGAGGCTACACCAAGGTTAATAGTGATATGTAACATAATGTTGTTATTTAATCAGTTAGCAGCATTCAATATTCCCATTATACACAGGCCATGATGACTTATCTGGCTGTTGGATGGTGGCCAAATGCATCAAATAGGAAAAACCCAGGAAGACCATGTATCAGGGTTAAACTGGAGATCAGGACATTTCACAGGAAGTCATCCTTCTCAGCAATGCAGACGAGCATCAGCCACTAAACCCGAATGTATATCGATAACCTCCTAAATGCAAATTTAGAGACTAGTAGAGAATAACCACTGGTTGATATCATCCTTGCACTTAGAAAACAAGGCTATCACTTCTCAAACAAGGTGACCATATCCTGTGCAATTGATGTAGAGCCTGTAGCTCTACAATTCATATCATAAAGTATGGATTAGTAAATGTTTGTGAAATCAATCTAGACACTAATAAGGAGAAGAAAGTGATTCAAAACTAGGAAATTGGTGTGGGGGGAAGAATAGCAGATAAATGATAGGAAGTAATTATCTGATTCCTAAAGGGCATGGTCACTGGCACTTAGGAAGTCGAGATTCAAAGGGAAGGGACCTAGGGACCTGAAACAGACTAGAGGCCCTGCGTATAAACATCTAGCCCCTAGCAGGCTGGATTCTAAATGGCCAACTGGAGGGAATTAAGTTATTATTATTAAGACCTATGCATCCAATATAATTTAAGTGATCAGAAGAGGTACTTCAAGACAGAACACAGAAACAAAACAGCTGCCATTTGTCATCAAGGTACGTCATAATGATAATGCAAAGGGTAGCATTCAGCCACCATTAGAGTTGTGTGTGCTTTAAAAGCATCCTTTTCTCCGTGAATGATACAGAATGTTATTTTCCCCCCTTTGGACTTTTACTAGATGACCTATATTTACCAGATGGCTTACACATGCTTGTTGGAACGACCTGGTGACATGCGGTGAAACAGAGCTAACTGAGGTAGGCTCTGTTAGTGGACTTCACCGCTGAAGACAAACAGGTAAGATTGCTCTGTGATCAGAGTCTTCTGTAAGGCTAAGACCTAAGAAGATCCCGTTTTATTTTGCAAAAAGACCTCCCTGGATAACACTAAGGAACTTACATGGGACACTTGGCTTATGCTGCTGAGAAACACCAGAAAACCAATTCAGGGCTGCAGAAATCCCTGACTCTCAGACCTGTGAACAGAGCGTCCTGTGTCTCCAATAACGGAATTCAGAAAATCCACCATTTATAAAGGAATGTCTGTCTCTATCACAGCAGGAAAGCTGAAAGCATCCGTAAGCCACTTAGTTTCCCTATCTTGTAGATTTGCTCTGCATTGCTGTTTCAACAGCTCATTACTGCGTAAATGAATACGGCTTCAGAGGCAGGCATTTGTATAATTGGTGATGCTTTGACCTCTCCAAAAGTGAGCACCTAATTACTTCTTCATGTGAAGCACTAATTTAAAGGTTACTGGTCTTTCTTTCAGCCAAATGTAAAACTTCTTACTTGTTCACCCGGATTTAGAATTAACAATGGGGGGCTGTAGTGCTTAATGACTAGATTCTTTTGTTGTCAAAATGTCTATAACATTAAATTCTGACTGAACTCTCACTGGCAATATTTTATAAGCACAAAATCTAATATTTGGTTACTTGGCCTCAGAAGCTAAAATGTAATTTTTCAGAGTGTCTGACTCATACCAAGCATAAAATAAATATTTTTTAAGGAAATTATGAAAGCTAAGTTAAATTCAGAAAAAGTCAGGCAACAGAAGACATACAGTTATTGTGTGTGCTATAAATTGTGATTTAAAATGTTACAGGTGTCTATAAAAACAATGAAAAATTGAGTGGATGATTCAAGTAATCAATAGTGTTGATATTTCAGTTATTTAGATTTTTCAAATTCAAAATGTTACTTTCAGAGATTTTGTTGTTGTTGTTGCTTTTTCTTTTGTTCATTTCACGTTGAATTTTATTTGTTCTTTAGTCTTGGCTTAATTCAGCTCTACACCCAAACCTATGACAATGTAAATAGTACTTTCTTTCTGCCATTGTTCATAGGAATTACAAAGAATTCAGTGAGGGAAACTACTTATCAGGATCAAATAAAATATCCTTCTTAGAAATGCTTTGCAATAAACTCTTCAATAATGAGAACTATCTCGAAGAGATAAGCATCCCCATGTTCATTGCAGCATTATTCATGGTGGCCAAGACATGGAAATGACCAGAGTGTTCTTCGATAGATGATTGGATAAAGAAGATGTGGTATTTATACACAATGCAATATTATTCAGTCATGAGAAAAAAAGGAAACCCTGCCATTTGTGATAACACGGATGAACCCAGAGGGCATTATGCTAAGTGAAATAAGCCAGACAGAAAAAGATAAACACTATATAATCTCACTTATATGTGGAATCTAAAAATAAAAATAAAAATAAAAAAGTCAAACATATAGAAGCACAGTACAATGGTGGTAAGATGGGCCAGGCAGGGAGAAATGGGGAGATGTTGCTTGAAGGGTGCAAACTGCAGTTATGTAGGATGAATAAATCTAGAGATCTAATGTACAGTATGGGACTACAGTTAGCAACACTTATTGTGAATATTTGAAATATGCTAAAAGAGAAGATTTTAGACACATTCATCACAAAAAGAAATGGTAACTATGTAAGATATGTTAATTAGCTTGAGTGTAATAATCATTTTACTATGTATATGTATATCATCTCATCATGTTATACAACTTACATATATATTTTTATTAAAACTGTATATTTAAAAGGCTACAAAAGTATCCAACAGTTGGTTTTTTAAAGGCATTTGTTGATTTTATGTACGTTGACAAATTTTTCATTAAAAAGATATTTGTAAAAAATGTGAATCAAATTCAAATGCTTTCATTAAGTGAAATTTCATTTTTTCATTATTGCAATCATTGAAACCATTAATAACTTGAAAATGCTTTCTAAATCAATATTCAATCTTCTAACTTGATTTTTTGGCGTTTCAAATGATCCGTATAGAAGAGGACACGTTTGCTGACCCTTGGTTTACCCCAGAGCCATAGGCTTTAAAGGAATGGAGTCAGATTGCAGACTCTAAGTCTGTGGCCTTGAAACAGCTATAGCTACGCTTATCGCCTGACACATCCATCAGGCACAACGTGTGATTGATGGCACTGTTTCTGAGGCTTAGGAACTGATCACCAGGATGAAGGATATTTCTGTCTGCATTAAAGCACAAAGTCATTTTAAAGACCAATTTTAGGAAGGTGAGCAATAACTGTCATCAACAACGAAAATTTCACAACCACTTGAAAAGTGGCACAGTGGAGCCTAAAGTATGAAAAGAAGAACAGCCTTCAGCTGATTGCCTGATACCTTTCCTTTATTGGGAGGTCATGGTGCATTTATTAATACACTTTAAATTAAAGCCTCTTGCTAATGACAGCTTTTGTTTTCTGTGATTTCTGCCTGATATCTTGTTTCCCTGTGGAAGTATTGTATAGTATCTTGAGTAAGGAAGCTTTTAGAAAGCCTTGAGCTTTACACTAGTGTACAGGATTTAATATGAGCTTTCTTCTTTCATTGTCAGATCTCTACATTTGTCCAGCTCAAACAATGCAAGGAGGCTTACACACTTGATGCAAAGTGACACAAAGCATTCAGTTTGCAAATCCCTCTCAGAAAAAGCAACTGTATGGACGAAATCCAGTGGAACGCAGCCCCAAGCTCCTGGAACTTTCTGCAGGAGGGTCCTGTAAGTAAACACTGCTGCTTTTACTTTTCTCTTAGCCTTGACACTTTGCTTTTAATCATTCTCATTGCCTGATTCTTGTTTGTCTCTATTTCCATCCATATCTATTCATTTTGGAATTCACTTATATCTGTAATTGTTTTGCCCAACAAACCAAAAGAGTATTCCTGATCTTGTTAATGTTTCAGGTTTTTAAAAGGTTTTATGGTGCTTACAGAAATGATGAAGCAATTATTTCATCACAGAAGTAAGAAAAACAAAGAGTAGAAGGAAATAGCCTTCCCACACTGACTCATTGTCAGCAGATAAAGTAAGTTAAATACAGTATGTTAAAGTGGAATGACAACGCATCCATTTGTCAGACGTGGGCTTGAATCCTGGGTTTCATTACTCATTTTGGCATCTCAAAGCAAGTTGCTTACTTGTCTAATTCTCAGTTCCTCCTCCTCAAAATGTGGAAATAAAGCCAATTTAATAAAGTTGTGAAAATTCAATGAGATAATACATGTGAAATACCTGGTAAGGGGATTGTAACACAGTAGGTGCTCATTGATGGCTTCAATTTTAATCCCTCCTGTGTTTGAACACAGGAAATGTTATTCCTATTGGTTCTTTAACAACAAGTCAATCTTTTCCACAGGCCCAATTTCTACTATACCATCATAAAAATATTTTAAATCGGTAAAATTTGCCATACATTACTATAAATAGTGTTGTATCAGACTCATTTTTATGTCTCAATAGTCTGTTTTATGCAGGCTGTGGTAGATACCTATGAAAATATCTGAAAATATCTCTCTCTCTCTCTCTCTCTCTCTCTCTCTCTCTCTCTCTCTCTCTCTCTCTCACACACACACACACACACACACACACACACACACACACACACTCCTTCAATTAAATGAGATACATACATAAAAAATACATGTACTCTTATTCAGAGGCTATCATAATGTGATATTTAAACGTGTGGCCCTATTTGGTGCAAACTCTACAAAGAAAGAGTCAATGGGGATAATATACATTGACACAATGAAAACTGATAACAAAAAATAACTATGTGAACTCTAAAATTGGGCTTCGTAATACCCCACTCTTAATAGTTTAAATACAGCTTTGGACAGCATTCTAGTTATCAATATCAGTTTGTATGTCGAAATGGTCCTGATATATTCAAAACTGGTAAAGTGATTCAATAATGTTTCTGATGAAAAAAATGGTGGCATTGTTTTAATTCTGTAGTGAAATATTTCCTAAATTATTTGATAGTCTGCATATACCACAGTCAACATATCAAGCGAAAATTCTTCTTTAGTCCTATATCTATATGATAACAGGACATAAAATGAAATTATTGCAGAGTAATTCCATTTTATATTGTTGAATAATTATGCAATCAAGTAGATACAGAATTATCCATTCTAAAAGATGTCTGACTTTAAATGAACTATTCTCATTTACATAAGTTTAACTGCAAATATGCCCCAATATACAGCTAAAATATTGCTATACATCTTTCAAAGTCGATTTTTAAAATATAATGTGAGGAATGCTTGTACAGTTGTATCTGGATCAGACCCTTCTATTATTAACAATCAAGTCGCATCTCCTGTGGCTTTTTCCATTTGAGTTGAAAGCTGCAGAGGGGGATAATCTAATTCTAAGAGCTCATAGGATACCAAAGTATTAAATTGAGGGTGTTCATTTATTTTTGACAGGATTCAAAGGCAGTTCCAGAATTTTGAAAAGATACTCTAATCATGTATGAAAACTAATGAAGAAAAAAAAAATCACCATGCTTTGCACATTATTATGCATTCTGAAAAAAAAATCTATTTCAGACATGGGAATGTCAAAGTCAGAACCAATAAACAAATAAGGTCACAAAAACAGAAATAATGACTCCCCTTCATATATAATTTATGCCCACCCTCCAAAAATTATAGGAAAATAATAATTTAATATAATATACTAAAGAAAAACAATTATACCATTAAATACCTGAAGCTCACTTCAGTAAAACACAGTGGCACAGATTCCAATTCTAAATTTGCAACAAATTTTCTCAAACTGAATTTAGTAAAACACAGTGGCACACATTCCAATTCTAAATTCGCCACAAATTCTTTCAAACTAGAGGAAACCAGCCACTATTTTAAGACTTCATTTTTTTGTTCCAGAGCAGAGAGTTGAACCAAATGCTTGCTCAGAGTCCATTTCAATCTTGTAGTGAATGAAATTACTAAGTTATAAAGTCTAGTAATTCAATAATGAGATGAAGGAAAGTTTTTCTATACTTTGGTCTACATGTATCATAGCATGCAAAATTCAAAAATTTGCTTCGAAGTTGTTGAACATAAATGTAATATTTTCTTACAAGTTTTAATCATTATTACCATTATTTATTTATTGAACCTTTTAAAATATAGGCATTCTTCTCCATTATTCTCATAGCTACTAGAAAAGTAAAAATTAGAATATTCTCCCATCAGTGGATGAAATTTATATCATGTTCTCTTATGTTGGTCCTGGGAACCCAACTGTTCACTATGAAATTCCCTCTCTGTTATACAAACCTACCAAAATAGTATTCAAACAAATCTTATTTTGAAGCCCATGTTATTTCCACTTACTGCAATGCTTCCAATTATAAATGCTTCTTTCTAAATTCAACTGGACTTTCATTCCATCGGGAAATTCTTATAATACAATGTCAACTTGGTTTCATCCCTTCTTGCTTCTTTAGAAAATGGTTTCATCAGTAATTTTCATACATGGTTATTCATTTAACATTTCTATTTAATAAACAGCACAGTGCCAAGTGCACACTAGAAGCTCAATAATTAATAGTGGAATTTATTAGCAAAATTCACATTTCCCACTGACTATTTTGCATCTCTCAAAAGACAATAACGATTTTTAAAAATTCCCCAATTAAACCCAAAAAACTTCCTCAAGGAGTTGGCTCTGCTTGATAGAGATTCCTTCTTCTCCACAGTCCTAATTGCTTAATCTCTGACCATTTAAATACGCTGTTGCCAACTTCTAATAAGTTTGTTATTACACCATTGACTTTCAAATACTCAAAGGACTAATATTTCCTTCAGATTTCATTTTTTTGAGTGTTCTACAAAAATCGTTTTAGTGAGCATGCCTTCCTTACTAAAGTGCTCTCCTCTCTTCCTTTCACGACCTAGCACTGTTAGAACCTGTATGAATCTCTGCCACAATTTATGGAACAGATACGGATATGATTCTCTCATTTCTCCAAGTTATTTCTTAATTCTCATTTGTGTGTAGTTGAGTGTTTCTTTCCAAAGCCCTAATGTCATCCCCAAGGATTTATCATGTACCCAAGAGGCTTTGGATATAGTCTTGCTTTCAAACATCAACCAGAAAGAAGTAGAATGTCTCCTCATCACACCGCAGGCTTGATGCTTTGTCCTAATCTAGTAATCCTTTTATGGCCAGTTTGAACCTCTTTTAAATTGCCCACACTATTCGCCCACTGTTCTCAAAGTACAAGCTGAGAAAGCTGAGTCTGGGGGAACACCACGAACCTCTACGTCCTTAGATATAATTAGGTATTTCCTTTGAAAACACAAGATCACTTCCCCCCCACCGCCCTCAGCTGCCCTCCATCAAGGACATACCAATCTCCCGGAGAGATTTCACTACTACTGAGTCACAAAAGGGACCATCTCAACCCTACATCTTTCCAGAGGCTCCTTGGCTTTTGTGCTGATTTTTGCCCCTTGCTTCCTTAAACCAATTTGCCCCAAAGGACGTTGGTGTGAGGAGGGGAATCCTCTGTTAGATCAACAAAGATCCAGTGAAATGACTGACTAGTGAACGTGCATTTGCAAACATAAAAGGAGCCAGTACCCTGCAAGTACACTTGAGTTTTCTGGATTTAGTCCTACTTCCAATCACCAAGCAGAAAGAAGGGACTCCTCATCCCACTACACTAGTGATGTTCTTTCTAGTCCAAACCGATGCTTTAAGGTGACATTCTGTATTAGCTAGAACCTAAAAGAAGTTGGAGAGAAAAAGACATGGGAGAGAGATAAAGATATATAAGTACATACGTAGATTATATATAGAGAGAGACATATAGATACAAATATTTGATATAGTTATATATCCTTAAGCATTATGCCACGTGATTATGTCTCTCCATCTTCCTTTTCCTCTTACTTCTGGATACTTCATGGTCTTCTTTCCTATCCCATTTACTAAATGAAAGTATTTTCCAATATCCTATTCTTTGCACAATTTTTAATATATATTTTGTATAAACAGTCCCATCCATTTTTAAGATCTTCAAACTGTATTATGTAGAAGACACAAAAATAAATGTTTCTATCTTCTTTCTAGCTGTTGAGTTTCATATCTCCATTTCCTCCTAGAAAATTATAATCAGACTTTCCAGTACCTCTAACTCAATGTATCCCAAGACAAACTTATTATATCTTCCGCTATTGGAACAATGATACATATAAAATCATCTCAAAAGGACAAAGCAAATGAATAAGTTCACAGATCATTATCTAATCAAATATTTTAACATAGCTAAACAAAAAGTGCTCCACTGAAAGGAAGGAGAGTTGTCACAGTAAGAGAGAAAAGTTAATGAGTGACCGAAGTTTGGCAATGCTATTACAACAGTGTCCAGAAGGAAGTATGCCACTGACCAAGGATGTAACGTGTATGGTGTTAATGACGGCGTATCCTTTTAGAGGAGAGGGCAACATAAGGTTATTTCAGTACAAGGGCATTACGCATTGCAAACCTAGATCTTGTCATATTTGATGTCCATCTTCACCAACTACTGTCGTAATTATAACTTATTTTCCTATCCTACCTGCTTATGGAAGAGAAAATACTACTCGGAGGATTGCATTTGGAATACCTCGTTGTTAATTAAATTGTTGGCATTCTGATTTCATAGATAAGTCTTGTGAGATTGGCTGATGCAAATCTACGACTAAGACATGGTTCCAGTTTCTGCTGAATGACAAAATTCAATCCAGAAGCATCAAAATAAAGTGCCAGCATGAATCATGGGAAATTCACAAAGACAGCAATTCAAAAAATATATTCTGTGGAATGCCAAGTGGGAAAACCAAA
This sequence comes from Rhinolophus ferrumequinum, assembly GCF_004115265.2. Classification (NCBI taxonomy): domain Eukaryota; kingdom Metazoa; phylum Chordata; class Mammalia; order Chiroptera; family Rhinolophidae; genus Rhinolophus; species Rhinolophus ferrumequinum. Next base: position 51,409,773 of record NC_046302.1, on the reverse strand, counting down.
AAAGAGGTTTTAAAAATATTATGTCTACTCCTGCAGACTATCTACTTTTTTAATATCCCAATGTACATTAGCCTATTTTTTAAAAGAAATGCCTTGCTAAAGACGCCTAACATTATTTAAGTCACTGTTTCCCAAACTTATTCTTACTGAAGATGCTGTTTTCTCTTGTAGTCTCTGGTTTCTAAGGTAATTACACCCTGTGAGGCAGTCGAGCTAGCCAGACGTCAGACCCAAGGGCCCATGCTTTGTCCCTTTAATGCACATACAAGAGCAATAACAGCATGATCTCATGCCACTCTGATGTCATTTAAGTGGTTTGTCACATAATTTAACAGTTCCAACTGTTTGTCTGTTTCACACTTGTCTCATTCCCTCAAGTAGAGAATAAAATCATGCTGAGCAAGGAGCAGATTCAATATATATCTTATAGAATCTATAGCTTCTGGAAACAGACTAGGCATATATGTTCCCCATACAAAATTCTACTTTTTAAGGGTAAATTGTAGTCATTATACTTAGAGGAAGCATCACACACATCATGCTAAAGGCACAGGTCAGAAAGAAATATGCAAAACTATCAATGACAAATTATGGATCCAAGACTGGTAGCAGGTATTAATATTAGGCATTAACGCATAATACTACCATCCTAAATTTTCTTTCTCTCAATGGCAAAGAGAGTTTTGTTGAACATTGTTTCACTCTCTAGTAAGTAAAAGAAAAAGCAATTTCCCTTACCACATATTTTAACCTATAGTTGATACTTTAATCCCAACCCAGTTTCCAAAGCCCAGTTCCTCCATAGTCAAGGGCCTAACCACATCATGATATGGTTGCAAATAAAAACACAGAAAGCCATAGTAGACCAATAAATCCATCTTGTTCCTACATAGTTTAAAATTTTAGGGAAAAGATAAATCATTAATTCTTGAATTAGTTGCTTAGTGATAGTCAGTGCTGTGATACTCAATGAATTGCACTTGTAGTATTACTTGTGGTTTTCTTTCAATTAGAGGAAGGGGGTTATAGACTTTTTCATTTCTAGCTCATGCCACAGGAGAGGTGTCAAGAAATTGAGAGAAATGTGTTCCTAGTTTAAACATAATTATATAAAAAAGGAAACTGCAAACCCAAAAAACACAATATCTATCTTTTAAGTCTTTAAAATGTACATATAGCACAGGCTAACGGTGGGAAAGTCATTACAAAAATATACATTAAGACTTAACAACTTCGGTTTCATAGACAATGCCTAATAGTTATTTTAAAACCTAATTATGTAAAATTTTATTTTGAGAAAGATTGCAAAGACTGGGACTCCATTTAGATTTGAGATGGTATTAATCTTTAAGACATACTTCTCAGGTGGATTTAAATTTCACTTAACCTTCAGTGCTTCCATCTGTTAGGAACTTTTATTAAATGCCTGCTGCAGGCAGGGGTTACTTAGAACTTGGCTAAAATAAAATAGAAGATATGCATAATCCTATTGTGTAGCTTGTGGATTACGCAGGCCATCTACCTCCCATTCAGCTGTTAATAAAGTGAACAGAAGCCCAGAGGAGTAAAGGAGGTACTCAAGTCATGGATTTGGCAAGATCTTAGAGAACGTTTCCAAGTTTTCTTAGTTTATCAATTAAAATTGGCATCTACATTCATTTTCCTCCCCCTGACACCTGTTTAAATGATGGCAACAGAACAGATAAACAGATATATAATATATAGGTAGGGATCTCAGGTAATGATAAGTGGCATCAGAGAAAAAGTTTCATAATGAAACAAAAACCCTACCTTCTGGAATTTGCAATCTGTCTAGGAAAACTGACGCAGTGACAAGGAAACAGAGAGCAGTTATGGAGATGACACAGCATGGGGGTGGTTCCGCCTCGGCAAACACCACATCACTGCATTCATTATCCAAGTGAACAAAAATAAAGCGGAAAAGAACGACGTGCTCAAGGCCACAACAAAAAACATCAGCAGGAAGCTGAACGCGGTTCATAATGAAAAGACGTTGCCACTCTTCAGAAGGGTGCCTTGCGTTTTAAAAACAATGCTGACGAACTATTTAGGGTAAATTTGGCTAAATTAATTTGTAGCATATAGTGCATATTGCTAAATCTGATTCTACTTTTAAAGCAGGAACTCAAAGAGACAAGGAAAAACAATTTGAAATAGTTGCTAAATGTATGTGTGTGAGTGTGTAAATTTTTGTTTGTTAAAGGAATCGGTTCTGAAATCTAAGATTTCACTCTTAGTGTGCTTAAAATATTCATGTGGTTATTCTATTTAAATCATCGTTAATGCTACCAATATTTTTTTATCACCATGGTATAACAGACGTATTGTTACAAGTTTGTCATTTGGAAACTTTTGCCCCAATATATCAATGAACCAGTATATTGTTTGTTTGGTTTGTTTGTAGTATATCTTATTCCAAATACTTATTTATCCTCTGAAGAAGCAGAAATAGTTTTCTTTCAGTAATCATGGAATAGGTATTGAACCAGTGTTATATTTCCTGATATTCTATTATTGCTCACTGATCAATCATTTTTTTTAAAATAACTGAAATAGACATTGTAAATTACTTTAAATAAATCAACCATCTATGTATTTATATTTATATTTGTTGGGCATTCAATAGAAATTTATGAAATCAATGAGGCTATTTACAATAATTTTAAATATAACAAAGTGGATATTTTTTTCTGGACTTAGTTTGCTGTCCACATTTTTAAAAAATTAAACCTATTTCCCTTAGTGGGATTATTTTGCTGAATGAGACTGTATAGAGAATTAATATGACTCAGACATAGCCAGCTAACATTAATATTAGCAAACTACTGTGTTTCTCCGAAAATAAGACCTAGCTGGACTATCAGTTCTAATGCGTCTTTTGGAGCAAAAATTAATGTAAGACCCAGTATTGCAGTATATTATATTATATTATACCTGGTATTATATTATATTAAGACCAAGTCTTATATTAATTTTTGCTCCAAAAGACACATAGAGCTAATGGTCTGGCTAGGTCTTATTTTTGGGGTAACATGGTAGTAACTATATTTTCAAGGGTAAAGCTTTTGTATGTAATGTCCCATTTGTGTTAAGAGGTGGAATATTTAAGATGTTGAAACAAAAGTTCCAAGTTTTGATTGCTGTCCTTTACGTATTTTTTAATCTGAGGTATAATTGAATATAACATTATATTTGTTTCAGGTATACAATATAATGATTTGACATTCTTCATACTGTGAAATGATCACAATAATGCTACTTGGCATCCATCACCATACAGAGTTATACATTCTTTTCTTGTGGTAAGAACTTTTACGATCTACTCTCTTAGCAGCTTTCAAATATGCAATAAGTATTATTTACTATAGTCACCATGATGTACATTACACATTTTAATTATTAGCATTGAGCAGTTTAAGGAGTCTAGAATTCTGTGGTGATTTCTGTTTGTTTTATTGACAGTTCAAATCCTAGGAGGAACGTTAAAATTCCAGTATCTATACCACAGAAGCATTTTAGCATTACATTAGATAAGAATAAGCTAGAAATAGAGTAACAATATCAAATGCAATTCATGAGTAGCGTTTTCCATCTGTCTTTCTTTGGGATACATATGTTCATTGTTAGTAGCATAATCTATAAAGTTAGTAGAATTACTAAGCTCATTAAAAATACGTTGAATATTTTTAATATTGAATATTGCTAAATATTGATTTGTACTAATTTCAGTAATCTAGACTTAAATGTTTGAGATTTCCTGAATTTAAACACACACACACACACACACACACACTAGAATTTTGTCAATTGTGAATACACTATATATTTTTGTAATTAACATCGAGTTGTTTTTCTTAAGATTACATACTTTAAATGGAAGATTTCCAAGTCATTTGTTTCTCTTCAAATCTGCATTAATTGGTTTATATTGGCCCTTTCAAAAAGACAGTTGCTTAACTGTCTTTTCATTCAATTACTAGCTCACTTCTGAATTAACCCCATGAACTGTATTACTTTCTCTAATACCTTTTATTAAAAGGAAAAATGGGGGGAATTTCATGTGTATTTTTGAGTAATTTGCCATTTGTGTATTCAAGTTATTTTTGTCTTCTTTTGGCTTTCTAGATTTTCATGGTAGAGGAATTCAGTGGAACACTGATTAAATCCTGTGGCTTTCTATCTCCCACTATTGTTGATAAGTATGTAGTATTTGCCAGGAACGTAGTTTTGAAACAATGATAAGTTCAAGGCCAGACTCAACTGGAAACACTGTGATGTCCTTTATGAGTATATGATGGTGGCACAAATGCACCTGATGTAAGATATAATTCATTATTTCAGATATTTCTTAGTGTTTAACATACTCAACACATTAGGAAAAGCTCTAAAAAACTCGAAGCGTACATTGAACAACTCTTGCTCACAGAGCTAAAGAGTTTGAGATTTTTAGGTTTCAATAAGTACATTTTAAAATATAAAATTTAGTAGATTTTTCTAAATGTGATAAATGTAAAATAGGCAAGAAAAGTGTTAGTATTGTTTTCACTTTTTGATAAAATAAAAAAGTTGTGTGTTGGAATATTTTTTACTATAGCATCAAAAACTGCAGGCACGTTTTTCTACTTGTGAAACTGAAAATTAGGGGAAGAAAAATAAATATTTGACAATAGTTACATAAGGTACATTGGTGATATCAATTTCCCAAGAAAACTCACAATGTGTGAATTGTTTATGCACTGAGTGAATTTACTTCATTGTACGCATTTCCTGCTCCTGAAAAAATAAACAGATTTTGCCAAACCAAATCCTAAAAATTGTGCAGAGCTCTCTGCTTCAGTCCATATCATATTTCACTGAAAACTATTGGTCTTTTTTTATAAGCAGATTAAAAGAGGGACAGATTAAGGGTAGCTTTATGGGATTTATGGGATTGGTTCATTCATTTTTGTATGTGTAGAATAGTAAGAGAGAATGGGAATGAAGGAAGGATAAGAACGCTGAGAAGATTTACTGGCTCCTATTCTATCTTAATTCTCCAAACTCCAACTTCAATAGCTCTGGTTCCACTACTTACTAAAAAAATAAAATAAAATAAATAAAATCTAGCTTAGTTTAGACCATGTAGTTTAAAAAACAGTTTTTCCCGAATAGCCTGTGGCAGCGATCTGCATGAACAGCCATCTTGGCTTTATTGCATTTCCTTGAGATTGGGAACTCGGCATTTTAATTCTGAGACTGGGTTCCAGTCCAAGTTCTACCAACAGAACCAAATTATATAGCCCCAGGCAAGTTGTATAACTCCTCTGAGCCTCATTTTATCTATTTAGATAATAATAATTCCTACTCCATAGGTATGTTGTGACTAGAAACAATGGTCCATATCAAATCTATAATACAATCTGCCACTCATGAATTCTCCATACATTTTGCTATTCTCTTATTATGAAAAAGCATATCTAGCTCCTGTTTTTAAATACCCATAATGGATTTTCTTCTTTGCTATGAATTGTCATTATGAAGCCCTGCATGAAGGGCGGTTGCTTCAGTTCCATTGCCACAGGGAGGCTGGGTGAGAGTTGATCAATGAGAGTATTTACTTGAAAGTCCAAGCAGCATAGTGTTTGACTCTTAGCTCAATTATGTGGTATAGGTGGGGCTCTTCAATAAAGCTCCACACCTTCCAGGGCAGATTTCATCAAACCGCAGTGGAAGTAACAGCCTAGCGTCCTGACAACTGTCGTCTTGTGATTGTGCAACTGCTAAAGCTCCATTTATGTATTTATATTTCTTCCAGTAGATCCTGGGACACTGAATTTAGCCCCTAGGCATTGTCAAACTACAAATGACTTTTTAAAGCATATAGTTTAAAAAATATCTTGCAGGCTTTAATTTCTTATATTCTAATTTATCAGCATGCATTGCATTATCTATCTAACAACACCTCTCTTAATGTCATTTCTGCTACACAAGAAATAATTGTTCAAATATTACAATGCTGTCAGTAGTCTGGACAAGCTCAGCCTTATCAAAAAAGGCATCTACTGACTGAAAGTAGTATGCTTCACAAAGTTATAGAAGCATAACTGAGAAAACATTCATCTCTCCATATGCATGTGTCACTTTTTATTATTTAGTTCCAATGTAATCCTATTGGTTTATAGATCACTTACAGAAAACAGCATATGACCATAAGTACAGACAGACGCTTACACTCATGTATGTTCTTATGATAATGGCACTCAGGCAACAAGTAATCAGAAACAGATTATTAAAAATTATGGAAGGCTCATTGCCAGGACAATGGTTTACGCAATGAAGTGCTCTCTGTCGGTATTTATTGCTTCCATATTTCACTTAACATACAATTAGGCACATGCATATAAATCTTTAAAATGTGCAGAAAGGAGTACAGTCTCATTATACTCTGTGCACATCAATTCACATTGGCTACAGACTATGAAAAATCAAATGATCAAGCTCTCTACTTATTTCACGTGCACAAACACCTTAGGGAGATATGGAAAATGTATGAAATTTCTAACCTCAAACACGATTATTAGTGTTCATCTTTTTGGAAATACTTTTTAAAATAACTGACCTAGAAATTAGATCTTTTAGTATTTTTACACATAGGAAATCAAAAAAGAATATATGATCAGGGTAAGTGTCTTCAGGAAAACAGCATGTTTTTTGCTATGAAACTATCTTGTCATTCAGTGAACAATTATTAAATTATGATTTACTATGTACTAAAATTCTGCGGAGGATGCTGTAGGGTATATGAATGTAACTATACCTTCAAATTAGGAGCTCCAAGGCATTAAATCTAAGCATGCATTCATTCAACAAATCTGTATTGCACATGTACTGACTGCCGAGGGGCCACAAATAATACAATGAGAATTAACCATCAACAGTCCTGCCCTCCTGACCTTACAAGAGGTGAACTAGATATTAATAAAATCATGACTCAGATTTATAAGTTGCGTTCCATGTCGTGACATAACAGTAGAGGGCCATTATGAACACGTGAAAGAGTAGAGCCTGATTCCGGCTGAACAGTGAGAAAAGACTTAACTAAGAAAGCAGTGTTTGAGTTGAGATGTGAGTGGGTTAGAAGGCAACTGGAAGAAACGGGTGGCAGAAGCAGGTTGAAGAATGATAATGGGGACAGTTCCTCCCCCAAAAAATAATATGCAAGATCATGAGATGAGAAGAAGCACAGCTTGTTAACAAAATTAAAATGAAGTCATATGTTTTCAAGCCATAGCTCTGGAGGGAAAGTAACGTAAGCCTAGTCTAAATATTTCAAAATGTACTTAACATTCAAGTACTATAGCTCCCAATGTGTAGATCTGGTCTTCATTCTAAGAGCCAAAGGGAACACAACAGGCTATAAAACAGAGGACGGCATGATTAGATTTATGTTTTAAAAGATTTCTAACATCCTATTCACATTGATAAACCTCAGGGACAGCAGCTTTTTCAGATCCCCTGTGTCTTTGAGGACCTATTAAAATATTTACACAAACATCCAGAAATAAGCACATTTGCACAGGCATCCAGAAACGTGTGCAATTTCAGAGTTCACAGGGCTGCTACAGCCATGGACCCTCATGTTAAAAATTCCTACACTGCAGTGAAGTGGTATTTGGTGTTTTAGGGTTATTGGCGAGATCCCTGGACATGGAAAGTAAGACTACAGAAACCACTTAAAACCAAGTAATTTATGTTGAGATAAGTCTAAGGACATTAACTCCACTCTAGGATCTAAGGACAGAGCTTTAAGGGCTGGATGGCTTAAACTGGGCTCATTAGTTCGCCGATAATAAATCCCAGTTTAGATCCCAGGAAAGGTAATCCTAATCTAGTACATTAACTAAAAACACAAAGAATATGAAAACCCAGGTCCAATTTTTATCTTTCTTGTCCTGTTCACCTCTCAGCCAACTTAACCTCCTTGCCCCACATGTCTAGACAAGTAATTTTTCTCAGTGACTCCTAAATATTTTCACTAAATGCAGATAGCCATTTATGTTTTTCAAGCTGGTTCAAACCCCTTCGATTTCTGTCCTCTGCCTTTGTGTATGGATTTGCACTTTCTTTTTCAATCTGACAACCCCAACTGTTCTTCCAGCACTGACTTTGGCTCCTTGTCCCCACAATGCCACATCCTCATCCCTGAGACCATGTTTATACACCACGGCACTGAAGTGACCGTGTCTATTCAAGCTCTTCCACACACAGGCTGGCCTGAGCCAACATAGTAACTTGGGAATGTGGATGGGGTTTGCAGCACATTTCTTCTGGCTGTGTTGGTGGTAAATTAAAAAGTGTTTCTGAAGGGGCAGAAAAATGAGCACAGAACCTGAAGTAATTTAGAGATAGGACTGAAGCTGAGTGAAACATTTAAAATCATCACACTGAGATATTCCGTTCTTCTTGTATGTTCCTTTTACTTTAAACCAAAGGCAATAACATAAATTTCTATGACGTGTGTCTCAATAAAAGCATTGAAACTCTGATGGCAAATGCAAACCGCCATCAGATTAAGAGCAGCAAGTGCTACAAGGTAGGGTTGGGCCTAAATACTTCTAAGTATTAGACAAGCTTACAAAGAGATCAATCTACCCAAGAGAATACCCTATATTGGGATGACCACCAGAGGCTAGAAGAGGTAATGAGTACTTGGAAAGGGATGGCAGAAGTGGAAATGTAAAGGGCAACAAAAATATAGGTAAGTTTGAAAGACTTTGAATATACAACTGTTTAAGATAACCTAAAGAGAAGGACTGAAATGCTGAAAAGAAGTATGTTTGTGTCATTGACATTGAAAAATACACGGGAGAGGATAAGTTCATGAAATAAAGAGAATGAGTTTAACTCTCGGTAACATGAGCTTGAAATACGTATGGGAGATTCAGGTAAAACTGTACAGCAGCTATGTTCAGTAAGGTAAGATTGCTGTTCAGGAACATTGCCAAGGGTGGAGACAGATTTCAGAGTCATTATGTGTAGGTGATTCGTAAGCCAATCTACAGCGTGATATACACAAGAACATGGGCACAGAGAAGGAGTAATAAGAAGGTCAAAGTCAGAACCCATGAAAAGTTCGATGAAAGAGTAGAACCAGAGGAGATAAAGAGTGCAGTGGAGGAGGTCAGAACAGTTCCAGGGCATGAGAATGTTCTGGAAGTGAGTGAAGAAGAATTTCTAGGAAGCTGGGGTTCCACAGTGTCCAATTACTCAGAGACATCCATTAACATGAGCACTAAGGAATTTGGTTACTACTACTAAGTCTTTGGGGCTTTTAAAAGAAGACCTTTGGAGGATAATGGTGATAGAAATGCTAGACTATTAAAAAATTGGAAGTGGCAAAATCAGTAGTATGCAAGATGGTCAATCTACACTGCTTTTGACATTTTTTTTTTTTTAATTTGATGTGGAAAACACAGATAGGACAATGTGTGTTTTCCAGAATCAGTGACAACTAAGTAATTTCAGTGGCTGAATGAAAAGATTGAAATGGATAAAATTTGTTTTTAAGGATGAGAACAAGAAAAAATAATTAAAGGATTAAGAAAGCCAGGAAGGCACTGAAGTGAATGGATCACAACACAGAGGAAGGTTTAGACTGAGATTGCCAAAGGACTGAAACTTCAGTAACATCAAAACATGTGTACATATAAGTGTGCAAACCAAACATACAAAGTAGCACTCACCTAGATAATGAAGATTTCAGGAAAACCCTCGGAAAATCCAGGGAGCATTTCAAAAGGAATTTTTAAGATCAAGTATCAGGCCCAATGGCCCTTGTATTTTCTCCAGTCAGCGACCCAATTTACACTACTTTGATCTATATTGATATATACTACCTTAAATAATGATTACCTTTTATATAAGCACTTTTTATCAAAGACCAGATAGTAAAATAAAAACCATTTAGGGACAGATAGCTGGCAAAGTTCAAAGCATCCATTAGGACAGCTGAAGGGGAAGAAGGGAGACTGCAGTATGGACTTTTTTAAAATCATCAGGGGTATCTTTCATGAAGGGAATCAAAAAGCACACAATGTGGCAGGTCAGGAGCAATTCAAACTTAAGTGAGTCAAACGGAAATTTTAGGAACACTTTTCAAGGCCATACAAATCCCAATAATAAAGGGTTCTTTAAATACATCGAAAGGACTGCTTCATTCAGCAGGCATCTCTCTCCAGTGCCTATTTCATCATCAGCAATAGGATTTGGGGGTAATCATTGATGCAAAGGGCCTTAAAGAGGGGGAGAAAATGGAGTGAAGGACGGCTGTAAAAATTTGCTCCTATCTTTTCTGAAGGAAATTATCAGAAGATCCCCCAACTAAATTTTCTTTAGTGTCACATGATGAATTTTTAAGCCTTTCTATTTTTAAATAATTTTAGATTTTCCAAAGAATCTAAAAGAAATCCACATATCCTTGAGAATGACAGCAGGTTGTATAACAATGAATGGAAACCCTAAGAAATTACCATTTTTACCACATTCCAGAGTAAGAAAGATATCATCACTTCCAAATATTGTGAGATGATCAAATCTAGAATAAAGATTTTCATCTTTAAACAAAGAGGGAAGAGACAACAAAAATTCTATATACAAATTACATCTTCTTAATTTCCTCTAAAACACTCTATTAATGTCTTCAGTGAATGGTTTCCAGAATTTCACAAAGGCTCAAAAGCACTTCCTAGGAAAGACAATATTCAATCGGCTTCTGAATTTGAGCCTCCGTATCGAGGCATATTGTACCTGTGTCCAGATAATGAGCACTGTATGAAATGACCAAGATGATAAACCCTCAGGGTACAGGAAGTGACAATAGGCTGTGTTTTCCCACCTATTTGCTTATACCCACCTCAGGCCCACATCTACTTCCTTCTGATGGCTGATGAGAAGAATATGGCGTTTGCAGGCCTTTTCCACTCTTATATGGCCACCCAGTCCATCCTCAGAGCCTTGTTTAGCTTTTCATCTGTGCCACACCCCAGATTCTCCTTGCTGTCCTATTTCCTTTGAATACTTTTATGTAGACCTATATTATACGGTTTTTGTTTTTAATCGTTACTTTTTTTTTGGCAAGTGTTAAAATATTGTTGTTTGTGCTGTTCATCTTGACATTTGGGCAAACGTGGTCCTTTTCAGTTGTAACTATGGAGAACAACATATAAGGTGAAACAAGAGGTATAGTTTTCATGATATACTGAAATTTGACATTCTATCTTTGAACTGCTTTTAGAGCCATTATTTTAACTCAACCTGAGCCAAATGTTGTCAATTCCTACTTATAAGTTGGCTGATGTCCTGTTGTTTCCAAACATTTTATGAATGAATCTATGACATGATAAATTTTTAGAATGTCCTTGTTAAAAGAAGTCATTTGAAAATTAATTACAATTTTGTGGGTAAACTGGACAATAATCTATTTTCAAACCAGTTGTCTTCAAATTTTGTACATGAGGATCAGCTTAAGAACTTACAGATTTAAATGCCCAGACTCTCAGTATATTTGCATTTTAACCAGCTCTCACATTAGACTACATTTTGAGAACTACTAAACTATTGGCTGTTAATATTGGACTGTGAAAGTGTAGTTGTAAAAGATAAAGTGACATTTTTCCAAACTCTGCTAACAAAACTTAACATGAAAACTGATTTTGAAATCGAACATAAGCATCTATTTTGAATAAAATTTTCTCCTTTTAAGGATATGACTAGAATCTTCAATTATATTTTTCACTATAATCATTACACTTTCAATTCACTTTCAAAATGAATTCTCCCAACAGTTTATTTGCAATAGCCCTAAATGTTCGTATAACTACCTCATGACTTTTTTTGTAAGACATGCTTAAGCCATTATGTGAAAATGAGATTGTGATTGGATCAGGAGAAAATCATCATCTTGTGTTTTCCATATACAGCATTCCAAAATTTAGAAAAGCCACGATTAAAATAAAATTATCACACTTCTAAAATAATCTATCAATGAATCAAATATGAAAACTTTGCTCAACGAGATAATAAACTGAGAGTAACTTAACAAGGACCGTACAAAGCTTAGACATAGATCATGTACCTTCTTCCTTGAAGCTTGTATATTATAGTCCTGCTTCTGGTTATGATTGAGTAGTCTGTACCAGATTATTCTATGTATAAACAAACAAACAAACAAACAAACATCAACTGTCTGTAGAAACTGAAGGTCCACAAAGATGGAATTCACAGGGCTTAAGACTCAATTTTTACCTAATTTTCTCCTGGAGATACTCGCTGGTCTGCATGGTACTGAAGTAATACAGTTCATGAAGAAAGTGAGCATATTATTAGATTGAGAAATAGAGATAAACATTCAAGACAAGTGGAGTGGTTGCAAATTTAAGCAAGAAATCTCCAAACAGAGGACGCTACAGTGGGGAAGCCCAAAGTCCCTACATACAAAATTCACTCAAAATCTTGGCTGACTCTTCAACTGCACATATGAAGGGCGTGAATCCAAGAAGTCCAGAGTAAAGTAAATAACTGAGGGGCTGGATATCACCTTGGGGTTTCCATTAACCATCAAATAGCCATGCTTTAGCATTACCAATCACGTGACAGTACTAATAACTTGTAAAAAACTGAAATATGCCAACTCAATAAAGGCTAAAACTAAGCTTCTACATTATTAAGGTGATCTGTCAGTAAGGTACTCCTAGCTAAAACAGAATTAAACACTCGTCAGAGTAAGATAAAAGTATCAGGTTCTTTGCAAGGTAACATCTACTACTTCCATTGTGCAATAAAAAATAATCCGAATACGAAACAAATTATAGGGATGCAGAACCATAAATGATTCTGATGTTAGAAGACAAAGATTTTTAAATAACCATCAAAATATATGTTATAGAAACTATAGGAAATGATGGATATAATGAAAGAAGAGATAGGAAATTTCAGGTAAGCTATGGAAAATAGAAGCAGTTGCAAATATTAGGTATAAAAATATCTGTTATCAAAACTACATTATGTGGAACAAATAGACAATTTATTAGTCAATGCAGAATAAAGGTTCAATGAAATACAGAGCAATTACTCAAACTAAAGCCCAAAGGTGGGGGGTGAACTAAGAACAAATAAGCACAACCTCAATAATCTATAAAAGAGTATAAAGCAGTCGAACATATGTGTCAGTTAGAGAAGGTAAGCAGAAGTGGGGAATGGGCATGACATGTGTTTTGAGAAATATTGGCTGAAATTATTTCAAATTTGTTTAAAAACCACATATAATTCCAGAAGTTTAACAAACCCATGACAGGATAACGAGAAACTACACTTAAAGATATCATATTCAAAAACGCTAAAAATGAAAGTAAATATCTGGAAAGCATGTGGGTGGTAGGGTATTATATAATAGAAAAAGTACAAATATTAACTCTGTCAGCTAACTCATCAGAAATAATGTATAACAGAAAAAAAAAGTGGAACATCTTTCTAATACTTAAATGAAGATCAAATAAGTACACATTCAGGAAAGCAATAGCTGAACAGGTTCATTGCCAACAGGTCCGCTAAAAGAAATGCAGATATAGGTCATTCACGCTCAAGTAAAACTAAAATTTCAGGTCTCAGGAAGAAATAAAGAACACTGTAAAGTGAAATATGTTGGTAAATTTAAAGGATTCCTTTTATTTGATTATTACATTTTATAAAGATAATTGACTAGGACAAAAATAAGTATTCAGGGATTGCTATATATGTGGAACTAAAATATATGAAAATTATAAAAGACAGCCAGAGATTAAATAGAATTAATACTAGGGTAAGTTTTTATTATTAGTCATTATTAATTAAGCACCTCAAAATTAATCTAGATAGAGATGAGTTCACAATGAATATTTTCATCTTTAGAACAATCTCTAAAAATACCAATAGGCATAGCCTATAACTCAATAGAAAATGGAAAATGGAATACTAAAGGAATAAAAAAAAAGTATTGATTAATCCAGAAGAAGGAGGGAACAGAAAAATAACGGGACTGTTGGGGGGCAGGCAGGCAAGAGAACAAATAGCTAAATGGTACATGGAGACCCAAAATATTAATTAATACATTAAATGTAAATTGACTAAATATCTAATTAAAGATACAGTTTTTCAGCCTACATAAAGAAGCGAGAACCAACTATGTGCTGTTTATAAAACACTCATTTTAAATATAATGACACAGACAGTTTGAAAGTAAAAGAGTGGGAAAATATATACCATCAAAATATAACATACAAGCTTAAAGAAAGAAGGGACATGATTTATGTCTAAGCTTGTCCTCATTAAATTACTATGTTTATTATCTGGTTGAGGAAAGATTTTATATGTGATTTCCTGACAGATTATTTTAGAAGTATGATAATTGGGCAAGGGATTTTATTTTAATCATGACTTTCCTAAATTTTGGAATGCTGTATATGGAAAAGACAAGATGATGATTTTCTCCTGATCCAATCACAATCTCATTTTCACATAATAGCTTGAGCATGTCTTATATCAAAATACTAAGCATAAGAAAATGGGTGAGCTTTATTAATATAAGACAGACGAGGATTCAAGGCAAGGAGGATGAAAAGAGAAACAATATTTTTAATGGCAAAAGTGTCGATTTATCAAGAAAATATAAAAATCTTAAATGTGTATGCTCACAATAACAGAACTTCAAAATACACAAATAAAAATTGACAGACCCATAGGCAGAAATAGACCAATCTATAATCACACTTGCAGATTTAACAGCCACATATTAGTAATAGAGAAAACACGTGGATAAAAATGTCAGTAAGGAAGTAGAAGAAAAACATTTTCATCCGTGTTGACCAAACTGATATTCTTAAAACACTACACTCCAAAAGCAGAGAATGCAAAACCATTCAATAGCCCACAGAGCATTCAATAAGATAGGCCATATGCTGACCTATAAAACAAGTCTCAACACATGTAAAACGACTGAATTCATTTAGAATATGATGTCTTTCCACAACAAAATTTAAAAAGAAATTAAAATATGTTTGAGATGCAACTGAAACAGTCCTTACAAAGGAAATCCATTCCTTTAAAACCTCATATCAAGTAAATGAAGACCTATTTACAACCTATGACCTAAGAATCTACCTTAAGAAGCCAGAAAAAGAAAAGCAGTTAAACATAAATAAATTCGATAAAAGGAATTATACGAATGAAATATACGAATGAAATAAAGACAAGCAGTGGAGAAAATGGATAAATTCCAAACCTGGACTTTTAAAAGATTAATCAAATTGATAATGTAACAATATAATTCAAGGAGCAAAGAGAAATACAAATATCAGCATTGAAGAGAAATCATTACCATGGAAGTCACAAATCTTAAAAAGAAAACAACAGTATAGGATATTTAACTTCATGTTTCTACCATGTTTCCCCAAAAATAAGACCTAACCGGAAAATAAGACATAGTATGACTTTTCAGGATGACATCCCCTGAACATAAGCCCTAATGCGTCTTCTGGAGCAAAAATTAATATAAGACCCAGTCTTATTTTCGGGGAAACACGGTAGGTATCAGAGGTGAGCCTGGCTTTTAGGAACAAAGAAATTCTTACTCCTTTTATACATCTTCCTACTTCTGTATGGCCATTCATTTTGCTACAGGGAGAAAGCTATTGATTTCCGCTGGCCATTTCTGTTGCTTAGTAAGAAACTACTTGTCATAAAGGTACTTAGAGTCTTTTTTTTTTCCTTTTCTTTTGCTTCACTTCAAAAATGTGAAAGTGCTTGCATATCTGTTATAATAATACAGTACGCCCTCACTCTCCAAAAAATAAGAGTGATTTGAAGAGTGATTTACTGGGTTTAGTCTAAGTTCATTTACAACTTTATCTTTTATAGCTGAAAATATATTGTAAATAAATATGTTTTTATCTGGTGATTGCAGAGTAAAGATAATACAATTTTAAATTGAGAATTGCATAGTGTTTTAAAATCATTTTTTGAATATCAAATCTAATGAAGTAATAGATGCAGATAAACATATACAAATTTCAGTAGATTTTGTGCGACACTGAGATTTGATTTTTTGCAAAAAGTCAGGATACTGAAGTTTTGTAGCTGAAAGTGACACTAGTGGTCTAGTTTTACTAAAGCTCAGAGTGGTTTTTCTAATTCATTTTTCTAATGCCCAGAGAAGTTAAATATTGTGCCAAGGATCCACCGACTACCTCATGAAAAAGTAGAGGCTAATACCCGGGCCACAAGAGTTAAAGTTTCAGTCTCTTTTTGTACATTTGGAAATGTAATTATTTGATATGTTGCCATTAGCCTTACTACTTTTCACAACATGTGTTATGTCACAAAACATGAAAAATGGGTTCCATTTTGAGTTATTCAGTACCTATTTTTCCAAATTTTTGTTAATTGTAATTGTTTCTTTCTAAAAAGTATGTATTATTTTCTTTATTAGAGCCAAATGCTCTTTTGTATAGTGGTTTGTTTGTGGTGATAAAGAAGTTCTACAATGCAGAATCAATTAAAAAGTACATTTAAAAGATGCAAAGTTTCTAAGAATTCAAAAAAATTTCCAATTAATTGGGATTTACTAAGAAGACATTACATAGTTTATCATGCATAGAGAGTAAGGGATGGTGGCTATTGGGGAGTTCTAGGTAACCAAGAGTTCACCTTCTCTAATCACTTTCTCTTAGTTTCCCTCATACATCAGTCTGAAGTCCAAGTTATGAGAAGTTACATTTTTTTAATTAAATAAAAAGTGTTTAAAGAAAACTCATTTGAACATCAGAAAGAAATTTTTGTACTTTTTAAGGTTATGGAGCATTAGCATATAATGATGGAAACGTTAAAGTTACTTTGTGCTATAAAATATTTAACAGAGCAAGAAATGAAAAGTAAAGGCTAAACAGATTTTATTAGAACTTGCCATTAATATAGACTTTTTTTTTTCATTCTTTTATACACCTATCAGTCAGCTTGGTAGAGCAACACACTCAAAAGAAGTATATGATAAGGTTTATATTTGAATTTTACTTCATTCATTCATTTATTTAAAAATGTTAATTAAATTTTCATAATGTGTCAGGAGCGACATTAGTAGATAATGTGACCAAAGATGAATTGGGTATATAATGTCTACCATTCATTCATTTGGTCTAAAACTTATTTAAATGAGTGTTTTGCAGATTATACTTTCAAAAATGAGGTATGTCATGGACATCGTATACTGTGTTTACTCATCCAACACCTACAGCCATCACACCATGAACACTTGATGTGTTTTATATAGAAAGAGTGCGAATCCTTCTCTATCTTCAGATGTTCTCCGGAGAAGTTCTTAAGAATAGAGAAAAGTAATGATTTCCAGCATAAATGCATCAGAATTAGACTTTGCTTTCCCAGAGCTGAAATACTGTCACTCCCAGCAATTGTTTAACATGTTGAGTGTGAGACTGCTTTGACATCTGTTATGGTTAAGTTTGGTATTGCTTCTGGCTGGAAAAAAATTAAATATTTTATAGGATGACATCCAAATCCTCTCTTCTTAAATTTTCATTATCACTGGTATGTTATTTCATAAAAATTCAATAAATGTGTCCTGTCTTTAAAGATCTGACAGCTAATTCCTCATCAAAGACTTGATTTATCCAGTCAGCAGCCATCAAGGCCTGTTCCAAAATCATGGCTTTTGAATTGGCTCTTTCCTGTACGCATTTATGCATATCTTGTAGCTCATTCCCTCACTTATTTCAAGTCTTCTTGTTTTTTTCCTAAATGAAAGGTTACCTCCTAAGGTAAGGCGGTCTGAGCACCCAATTCTAACATGTGTGTGAGGGGAAGGAGCCCCCCCACACACACATCCAACAATTCAGCTGTGTGTCCTATAATTCAACTCAATTCTGACACTATTTACCATGAAATAGGTTCAATCTCACAGGCTTGCCTCCTCCATTTCTGACTCTAGTTGCAAGCCCAGGTGGTCAGCTGAGCTTCTGAACAACTGGCTATAGATTGGAAGTTCCAATGACACCCCTCCTTGGGTTTATTTGATTTACTAGAGCAGCTAACAGAACTCAGAGAAACATAATAGATCATCAGTGTATTATAAAAGGATATAACTCAGAAACAGTTAAATAGAAGAAATGCATAGGGCAAGGTCTGAGGAAAGGGTTCAGAGCTTCTGTGCCCTTTCCAGGCAGATGTTTACCAACCCAGAAGTTCCCCAAACCCTGTTCTTTTGGAGTTTTATGAAGGCTTCATCACATACAAATGATTGATTAAATCATTGACCGTTGGTGATTGAACTCAATCTCCAGCCACTCTGCCCTCCCAGGAGGTAGAACCTGGGACTGAGATGTAAAGTTCCAATTATAATCACTTGGTTGGTTCCACAGGCAACCAACCTCCATCCTTAAGTGAGTTCCAAAACTCATGCCACTAGCATAACGAGAGATACCATTATGCTCTCATCACCTAGGAAATTCCAAAGGTTTAAAGAGCTCTGTGCCAAACACTGGAAAAGACCAAATATATATTTACTATAAATCACAGTATCACCCCTTCTCAGTGACACTTTTCCTAACAACCCTATTTAAAATTACAACTATCTACCTTGAACTCCCTAATACTTACCCCAGCGTTTTTACATTTTTTTTATACTTAGGACCATTTGACATAATGCGTAATCATTACTTTATTAATATGTAATACATCTCCACACACTAAAAAGAGCTTTGGTCTTTTCTGTTCACTACCACATCTCAGCCGAGAACAATGCCTGGCACACAGCTCACATTACATAAACACTTGATAAGTCAATGAACACACTGGATAACTTCAGTCAGTATTCAAAGATAAACTGAGGTCAAGACTTCGACTTCATTAACTTTAAAACACAGATTAATGTAAATTCCCTCATCAGGCATAATTGTATTTTTGAAATAATCAAGCATATGACAATTGGAGGAAATGAAATTTTCACTTATTGTAAAAACTGATTTCATTTGAGGGTAAAAAGCAATTTACCACATGACTATTTCTTTTGAACTGTTGTTATAGGCAGATGACTTCTAGACATCTGAAGCATAGACAGTTATATTATAAATGAGTATGAACAGAATATACACTGCATTCCATTGTTGTGGGAAAATGTAGCCAACATATTTATTGGATGGGAAAATTAGCTAATTTTATATATTTAGGCAATTAGAAAGCAAATGAAATATACATAATGGATTTATATGAGACAATAAAGCATAACAAATAATTTTTCCATCTAACTATAAATAAATAAGGTATTACTTACATAGCTCCTTTCAATATACATTATACCTTAGATCCCTCCATGAGAGCTATGAAAAACAATTTTATTCTATGCCTTAAAAGCAAACATGTTTCTGGAGAAATAAGCTACACAAAATATTAGGAAAATACAATAACATTCTGTTGAGAATTATGTTGTCTGTTCAAAATTATTTTTGTTTACAGTAAATTTTTCTAATTATGAATTGAAGCATTTTATAATATAAACATTAAACAAAGAAATTTATCTGTAGAAAAGTTATCAGAAACTTGGAAATAGACAAAAGAGATCATTGGATCTCCTTTAGGTGCTGTTTTGGGTTGAGCCTCTGAGACTTACTATTGACAAGCCTATTTTATAACTCTATAAAGGCTGATGTGAATTAAGATTTTTGCTTAATAGAAATGCAAAGATTTTAACCTCCAAATAATCCCAGAGTTTACTGTTATGACTTTGTAGGACACTGACCTGTTTCAAATCTAACTCCGCAAACATAACATTTCTTTATTAATTTCCCATCATTTTGTTATTGTGGATAGCGTTCCTATGAACAGGTGGCTGTGAGTATTTTCTTGGGTAACTGTTTTCAATATATACCTATGAGTGGAATTACTGGATCATATGGTGATTCCATAGCAGACTTTTTGAGGACCCACAGAACTGTTATGAAATATTCAGAATTGGTAAATCCATACAGGCAGAAGACAGACTGGTAGTTGCCAGAGGCTATGTAGGGAGAGAGGAAACAAATGATTCATAGGTAGAGGATTTCCTTTTGAGATGATGAGACCGTTTGATGTTAGATAGAGGAGATGGTTGCACAATATTGTGAATGCACTAAATGCCATTGAATTGTCCACATTAGAATGTTAAAATTTTTGTTATATCTATGTCATCTTAATAAAAAAAGTTAAAGGCTAAGTAACTGCTAATAGGGTTAGAAATAAAATTTAATCTCTTTTTAGCATGCTTGAATTCATGGAAACATTTTTCTTTTATTTTTAATAACAATGGAAAAATTTTCTATCAACATGTATAATTAAAAATGCTTATTTGCTGATTTCTCTTTTTGTACATTATTTAAATCTTGCATATAATTTATTTCATTAAAATATATTATTGTTATTCAAGAAATGGTAAAATGACCAGATAGATTAATGTATTAATAAGTAAAAGAAACATACATTTAAAAGTTTGCAAATTGTAATAAGCATGCTGAAGTAGATTTTTTTCCTTAATGGTAATTTAATTATTTATATATTTCTAAAGGGATATTCACATATTTAAAAGAGGCGATCCTGATTTCTTGGTGAAAAATCAATACAAGGATTAAATAAATACATTTTAAAGGAGACTTTATATGCACAAAAAGAAACTACTATAAAATGTTTTTACATGTTAGGCCAGGGACCAACAATTCTTTATATATCTTTGATCGTGTATACCCAATCTGTAAACATAAAATTAAAAATGAGGATATTATGATTTTTATACTATTAGATTTATTACCAGTAATCATTTAAAGAAGACAAGCTAAAAGAGCATTTAAAACCAAACTTCCCTATGTCAAATTATATAAAACTGATAATAATTTTTCATACTGAACAGGGAAATTATTAATAAATACAATATCTCCTCTAAGTATTATGTTTTTATGTCTTATTTTTTTCTCTCACTATATCCATGGAAACATGTTCATTATCACCTTTTAAATTAACATGTTAACATAGAGTTCTTTTTTTAAAATGTGTACTGAGTTTCTATGCCCGTAGTCACATCACAATAACATTACCTGATAACTACACACCCCATTTCAATATCTTCTTAATATCTTACCTCTTTCCAATCATGAGTTCCATCACTAAATTGTAAAAACATGCTGATAAGGTATCAACTGAAGAAGAGCTAGCAGAGCTATTAAAATATTACATTTGATGCTAATTTAGTTAATCACCCTTAAAGTCTTCCAAAGAGAGGAAAGAAATCTATTTTATACTTTTTGGTTCCTTGAGAGGAATAGCTCAGTTCAAAGTTCTGTCTAATGAAAGGTGACAACCCATAGTATGTTGACATGCAATGGTCAGTGTCCTGCTAGTTCTCATTTGCATCTCCCTTTGATCAAGCTATAATAATCCCAGCCTGCATACAGAAGAAAGAAAAAATGTAGAACATCAACATGCATTCAGCGATGACAGTGCAGAGTAAGCTACTAATACAATCAAGTGTGCATGTAATAAACACAAAGGAATAAATGATAACAAGTTAATTCATGGTCACGTGGCAGGAGTCAGACATTATTTTTGGAAGGAGATATGGAAGGACGTTTAAGTCTGTGCAGTATTTAAAACAAATCAGAAAACTTATAATGGCTTTTTAATGAAACCTTATGACATTGAATTTAATTCTAAATAATCCTAATAGTTTCCTTTAAATACTGGTCTTCTTCCATTACGAATAATAATTTGGTATTAAAACCAGAAAGCGGTTACTTAAAATAGCACTGAATTCTGGAAAAGGCCAATCACTCAATTATCAATTTTTCAAAAACTAGAAAATCAGTTACTACATACTAAGTCTAATTAGTCAAAGGACTCTGGGGACAATAGAAAATTTACCATCTGTGCTTCACAACCAACAAGGACACTAATTTCACATATGAAGTCAAACACAAGAATTATGACAAAGTTACAGGATGATGCTGAGAGATTACATGAATAATGGATCTCTAAAATTAACCTTAGAGTCATCAGCAAGCAGATGCTCCTCCATCCTGTCAGTCAACCTTAAATCAATTAAGATATTCTGAATAAACTGCCTCCATGGAGAGAATCCATTCATTTTCACATATCAATCTCACTGGACACTTTTCAATGTGTCCTAAAAATGCCTTTATACTGACACACATTTAATTAGGGCCAAGTAAAGATTGTTTTTCTAACCTATATTTAAAAATTGAGACCAGAGAAAAATTATAAAATAAAATTGAAGTTTATTCCTTAAATATGTGAAGTTTTGGGCAAAGCAGAAAGAGACAGTACTGAAAAGAGAGAAGAGAATTTGTGATTAAAAATGGGGAGGGTTTGGATTTAATGGGTACCTAACCCTTAATGTAAAATTTGGTACTACACAAGTCAGTTAAAAGCAAGACAGAGAGCATCAGTCAAGATTTTCAGAAATAAATAAAGGATTATAATTTTAGATTAAGATTTTAGATTAGTATAATTTTAATTACTGACTATAATCCAAATGTTCATCTTGTACTGCAAGTTATCAAAAGAAGTCGTAAGAATTTTGATCAACTTACATAATTGGCTTAACTGACTGACCTGTACATGAAACATCTTCTAAGGATGATTGACGCACACAAGGACAAATCAGCTATGCCAGATCAGCCCAATTTCTTGTACTTGTCATGCAAATACAACAAAGATGTCTTCTGATGTTTCTTTACCTTTTAGACCCAGATAAGCTCAGGTCCAATCTGTTGGCCTCAACCATCTTGAACCATTGGAATTTCACACCAAAATGTTCAATGCCTACCTTTGGACTTCTGTCGATGGGCTCACATTCTCATGACTTTTGGAGCTTTTTTGGTACTGCTGCAGAATCAGGATAGCTCATGGATTATCTGCTCTCTTGCATGCAAAGTCCTTCATCATAGAACCAGATATGAAACCTAGGCATATCCCTCCATCTCCAGACACATGTGCCGTCCTTTAGCTTTCTCTCAAGACAGTTCTGTGCAAAAGTATTTACTGAGGATCACCGAGATGGCTGAGAATGAGCGTGGCATAAGTAATCGGAGGAAGTTCAGGGACTAAGAAGGAAGAGTTAATACTTATGGTAAGAAGGGAAGTCCTGCAGAATCATAACCAACTTTTTATTAGATACCTCTGTTCTTAAATGTCTTTTAGGCATACACCAAAGGTGTGTGAAACAAAATTAGGCAAAAAAAAAAAAGAAAAAGTTACTCTAAACTTAAAGGGCTGTTCCCAATGAGTTTGACACTGGTGATTTTTATACTTTCCAAAAGCAAGCCCAACAAATTCCAGCATCCTGAAACTTCTAATTCAACAACTACAAGGTGTGCTTGAAAAGTATGGTTACCTTGTTCTGCCATTATGGCACATCTCAGACTCAAATGGTTTAAACTAAATTGACAAAAACATAATATAACCATTTGGAAGCAATACAGGAAACAGATTAGTATTTGGAGAAACTGAAAACAGGGTTTGAGGTAGTAAAGTGTTCTAATAAACCAATGTGAAAACTAATGAGGAACTGAAGTTAGATGATGGTCATGGAAATATGAATGATAAAAGAGGTATTTGAAAAAGCCTCTGTAAATAGCCCTGCCATCTTCAGTAACTTAGTTCTAAATACATACTTCTTTTGTTATGAGTTGAGATGCAACTTACATTAAAACTTCTTGAAGATGGTTGGGCTCTATTTCCCATAAATGTAGGAAAAAAGTAATTTGGAAATTGAGAAATAGAAGGAAAGGAAGCAGAGATCGTTTCACTTTCCCAGGGACTCGGCATGATGAAAAACTGATGGGTTGTTGTCCTCAACAAACACAAACTAGAAGCATAAAACCCTGCAATGGAACAAATACGTCACTGGGAAATGGATGAACTCCTCCAATCATTTCTCAGTGCTGAAACTTTCAAATAATTTGAGATTTCATTTAAATGAATTCCGAAAGAAAAGGTTCTGTGTCTATTTCTTTCATCCGCCTGCACACACTAAAACATCATGGGATTTAGAAGGAAAAGTAACAGGTTACCCACTTCATGGAAACAAGTAGGCCTGCTGCCTTTTTAACTGCCAAGTGGTAGTCAGTCCTTAATTGCCACTCAACTGCAAAAAAACAAACAAACAAAAAACATATTATACTTTTATTGTCAATG
Organism: Rhinolophus ferrumequinum; assembly: GCF_004115265.2. NCBI lineage: Eukaryota > Metazoa > Chordata > Mammalia > Chiroptera > Rhinolophidae > Rhinolophus > Rhinolophus ferrumequinum. The sequence continues at coordinate 51,385,494 of NC_046302.1, read as the reverse complement.
AATAGAGAGTTGATAGTCTTTTATAATTTTGATTCTTTTCGTACATCCATTGAAATGCATTTGGTCAATCGTGTGGTCAAACTGTTGGTCTACCCAAGAGAAAAGTACTACACATGATAAAGAATGAGTCAAGTACTGCTTGACATCGAAGCCCTCAGTTAGTCTTTATTTATTGAAAGAAACTTCTGTTTTAATCTGCAATCCTTTATTTCTTAAGTTACCCAAACTATTTCCATATAACTTTCCATGAGTTTTCAGACACTAGGGGAGCCCTCATCGAACCATCCAGCCCTAGAATATCTGTCCACTCACTGAACATGACCTGGACCCACCAGTTGTGACCTGTAGGATCTGTGGACCCTCCTTTACATCATAATCAATGTGCTCATGTTACCAAAAGTGCTAAAACGGCACAAAAAATTCCTTCGGCAGAAAATGTTTTATCTAATTGTCTGTAAAGACTAAACTTTGCCAAAATCTTTGGTATAGATATAATCAACATGAACAGGTTAGGATTTTAATAGCTTTGAAGTTAGTTAGGATGCTTCAAAAATCCTTTGGAAATAAGTTTTCCAAAACCAAGCAACCAGGAGAAGCACTCTAAGTTGATGTGGCAGATCGATTTATTCAAAATTCAGGGGGCACTAATATAAAAATGTGCTCAGCTTCGTTTGTCATAAGGGAAATGCAAATTAAAACCACAATGCCATACCACTCCAAACACCAGAATGACCAAAATGAAATACAGACCGAAAACACCAAGGGCTGGCATACATCTGGAGTACCAAGGATTTCCACATAATGCTCACCATCTTTTTGTAGTACTGTAAAGTTATTTCTAAAACAACAACTAAATATATGAATATCATATGGCACAATTCCACTACTGGGTATGTACCCAAGAGAAATATATGTGCTCATAAAAATGTACAATTCATGATATCTGAACAGTGGGTATAACCCAGATGTTGTCAGCAATACAGTGGATATGTAAATTGTGGTTTATTCACATAATGACATGCTATTTAATAAAGAGCATGAAAGATTATAACTACATGTAAAAATTTAGAGCGCCGCATAGAGTGTGGAGTAAAAGAAGTCGCTAATAAAGTATCAATGATACAATGGACATAAAGAAGAAAACGGGTATAAATATCTATGCTGTTGAAAGTCAGGACAGTGGCTATCGTTAAGGCAGTAGCAAGTGGAAGGGGTCTCTGGGATGTAGAGAATGTTTCTTTTCTTAATTTCCATCTGATCAACTGGTGCATTCAATCTGCAAAAATTTCATTTGTACACTTAGAGCATGTGCACTTTTCCGTACATATATATAATCTTTCATTTAAAATTTAAAATTCTAAAAAAAAATGTTTTTAGGGCTGTTACAATAGTGAAATAACCCTAAGTGACTGTTCACTTAATATTAGAGCTGAAATTAGATTTTCAAATCTTTGGGATTTTTGTCTCTAGAACTAACAAGGATAGTTAAACACATCTTGACAGCTATTCCAAACATTCACCTCTTTGTTGAAAATCAATATGCATGGAATTATAAACCAATGATATGGTAAACTATATTTAAAGAGAAGGATGAGTGATAAATGGTAGCCGAGGGTCAGGCATACTGGAGACCTGGGTAGACATCACCTCTTCTTAGTGAGGCGGACTTGAGACATTTTGCTGGAAGGAAGACAGGCATAAAAGTTGGGCTGACCCTCCACATAGATTTGAATGTAATATACTCTTATGAGTATCGGAAAGAGAGGAAGGTCACCAACGTTTAGCAAAGTTGTGGACTACAAAAAGACTGGTGATGGAGGCCAACACACACACACACACACACACACACACACACACACACACACACAAATGATCTTCAGGACTACGCTTGTGCTACCAATTTGTGCTGCTCTCATTCAATAATTTAGGAGTAGGATGTTTTCCTTATTACTTCCTACTGCACTGTAATTAGTCAATCTGGGGTACGATACTCATATATTAATCTGCTTCAATTTATTTGTCGAACTATTATCGTTCGTTACTCAAATGAAAGCTTACAAAATTTTAACTTTTGCATAATTTTGAGTGGAAAGAAAATTATTTGTCACAGTGGCTTAAAAAAAAAAAGGAGTATACCAATTATTGCATTTCCAGTCAACTTTCTTTATGGATATGGATGCCCCTTTCCAGAATATTGAGACACGAGATGAGCACAAATACTCCACCTGAAACCAAGAAGTTTTCATTATCCTCAATATCTCCTTGAGCAGGGAGGGAATTTAGCACTAGTCACTCCTATGAATGAAGAGGCAACACATACCCCTGCTTATATTTTACTTATTTCAGCCCATGAATAGAAACATAACTATGTTTATGAATAGACACATAGCTAAAGCAACAAGCAACTGCCCCATCATTCCTAAATAATGAGGAAAGAGAATATTTTGACTACAATGAGAAAAAGGTGACTGTTATTGGGTTCAATCCCACAAAGTCATTTAATAGGAAATTGTTATAAAACACAGAGAATTAAAACATCCCTCAGTCAGGAGCAAAGGAGAATAAGTATTTACTAGTAGATTTATAACCTCATCTCACATTTTCCTTCTTACTTGCACCAGTTGCTTGAACTATAAGTTCATTTTGTCATAAAGAAATGGGAATATAATCACCTCCTAATTACATAGCTTTGAGTTATGTGTACAATTAAATTATCAGTTACAAAGTTAGTGAATGTTAATAATGCAATTCTCTTTGGTAACCTGATTGATCCACTAACATTTATTGTCAACTGTAGTTCATTAACTGAAGCATACTTATTGAGTGAATACTGAAGTTTCAGATATATGCATATGTTTTTTTCCCAAATTACAGTCATTTATGACAATTTTGTTTTTAAGCAGTCTCTCAATTTTTACAGTTCTAAATAAAAAAAGAACAGTAATGCTAACCCATTTATCTTATTTTTATATGAGAACACGTGGACATCAATGTAAACTAGTCTCTCAAAATTTGGGAGAGCATGTGTCCTTTTTCCCATATAGGGCCAACCATGGAAAAGGGGATTAGCAAAAACATGCCTCAAATATTAATGCCCTTGAAACATGAATCACAAAAATTTGGAAATAATGGAGGAAAACCTTCTTTATGATTCAAGGTAAAAAAGAACAAAAAGAAACATGCACACAAAATTAACACTAAGCATTCCAACGACTGGGGAAACCTTGTTGCCTTTATTTCTTCTGCTTAAACCCTGTCAGCAGTCACAAATCAAGTTAAGGCTTAGATCACTGTGTGTTAAATTGTATTTACGCCCTTGTAAAGCTGTGCAACATTGCTGCCTTGTGTAAGAAATCTTTAAACCACATGTTCTGCCAAGTAACTGCTGATGTTTACTTCCAAAATTCGATCTAGGTGCATTATGTACTTTAAACAATGACCTTTAAAAGAGTCCATTTTTAAAAGACTATCTTTACGATGCTTATATGTCTCCCCAGGTTTATACCTTCTTGTGATAACTTTGAATCCGTTCTTATTTCTTCCAATGCCTTTGATACCTAAGATTTCCAGACTTAATTTTAGAACATACATCTCCATAAAGTACAACACATCATGTTCAGGGGGAAAAAAAAGTCTCTAGCAGTGGAACTGACATATTAAAGTTGTATCAACACATAAAGATGAAGGATGTAGTAATTATAACATACTCAGTTATTTTCATCTGAGATATCCACATGATTGAAGCAAATATGAATTCTGCCTATGGGATTTATCTCAATTTTCCACTTCAGTTCACTAGTGTAAAACTAAATAATGACATTTTGTATCTCTAAGCAATTAGTACTTAACCATGAGTAATGTACTAGTGTTGATTTTTCATGACCTTCTGTTTAGCATTGAAAATTCAATGGTTAAATTGAATTAACCATTCAATCCACCACTACATAAAGGTGGAGCTATCTTTTTCATTTCTCAAAGTTCAAAATGCATCTTAAACTAATGCATTATGGATGTTCAGCATGTAACAGCCCACACTGACTATTTATTCTATTACACATTTAGCATGAGGAAAGTAGGTAAAAATATATCTACTTCCCTAGGTATTATCTTTCTGGGATGAATAAGAAATGGTTTTAAAGCAATCCACATGTCCTCACAATAGTGGAATTACAGCGTTGTTGGTGTTACCTTACAACCAAGAACAATATTTCATAAGTTCAATCCTCTCTATAACAATTCTCTTATTTTTCATATTTACATATTTATTTTATATGCAATTATAGCTCAGCCAAAAAAAAAATGAGTAGCTTGCAAACTTTACTCACAAAATGCTAATTCCAAAGTGAAGTTTTTGCAAATGTTAAAACATACTGTTCACTTTTTTGAAGAAATAAATCTAAAAAAAAGTGTTATTTAATTGGTCATATTCATATCATTAGATTAAGCAAATGAAATAAAGGGATCAGAATCCATGCCAATGGGACACAATGCCTTTCACTGGACTAATAGCATCACTGCAGTTTTCTGGCCAGTGCCTGCCTGCCAACTATTGTCCAAAATATTCTCTGTAGATATGTCAACATGCCTTTGCTATAACTTGACAGGCCTAGTTTTGAGTGGAACTTTTTTAGAATGAGTAAAAAATGTCTGTGTCGGTTCCAGTTTTAATTATTTTCCCAATCTGGCTTGAGATATTTATTTGGATTACATAGGAAAATATTACTTACATTACTTACATAAACATTCTCTTTTGGCTTATGAGAAGTTTAAATATCTAACTAATAACTTTAACTTGCTGACATGAGTAGAAAAGTATTTGGGTACAAGAAAATTACAGAAAATTTGTGACAGGATGTCTTGGATTGAGCAATCTATGCAACTTAATTGTACAAGAAAAAATAAATCACTTTAACATATAGATAGATATATCTGTTCATATATATATATACGTATATATATATACATATATATATTATATATATGTGTGTGTGTATATATATATATATATCAGGAAAGAAATTGCTATTGCTTTAATTGACCTTGATACCAGATAGTCACTTTTAATATAGCTAAAGCAATGAGAAGGGTATCATAATTATGAACACTTGGAAAGTTATTTTGTGCAAGAAACATTAGAATTTAATGCTTGCTCATGGAGCCTCTAGCTCATCTGGTCTGAGTTTAGTTCCACAGCCTTCCAATGCTACTGCCCCCTGAGCTACAGGTGGTTAAGTAATAATCTAATAGCAAATTCTTTAAAGAAAAGGTGGAAAGTTAGCGATGTATTAAGGCAAATTTAAACCACCAAGGCAAAGTAATAAATTCAGTCCTAGAGATTTTATAGGTATAAAGAACAGTGAAATATTAAGAAAACCATTTTTAAGAATTGCTAGTGGCCATTGCTCCTTCGTAATAACATAAACAAGATGGTGTAGAAACTTAAACTTGGGTTATCATGGTATGCTATTGATTTCTCTTCAGACTGTGCTCATTAAATAGTTCTCCACTCCCAAGCGTGAAACAAATAAAAACATCAAAATAATAGTTTAAAATCATAAGGGTCAGTTCAGTGATTTTACGTGTATGTATGTATGTATGTATGTATTATATGTATCTGACTGTCTATCAACGTATGTCTATTTTAATATGACACCTTCACTTCCTTCATTCACTAGTGAAGTTTAGCTTTGAAAACACATCCTCCCCCTACACTCCCCGTCTCATTTTCAGTTCTTTAATACACTGATTATGTATCATATTTGATATTTAAACCAATGACTAGCATTACTGACTATGTTCAAACAATAAACTGGCTTTGGTGCATATAGATGCATCACAGCCAATGTTTAGATCCATCAAACTGCCCTGACATAGTAAAGATGATCGAAATTCACGAAATTCATGATGATTTTAGCACTAAGTCAGCTTTACACATGGAAACCATAGAACTTAGACTTTTACAACTCATCAGACATATGGATCTATGTTCCTCTACTATACGTTAAGGTAAGAAATTGTAAGTTGCCAAGCCATAGAATCATTCACCAATTGCATTGAGAAATGGCAATTTCAATGATAATTTACTTAGAAATCTGAAGAGATGTGAGAGTTGTTCATAATATTTTACACTTCAATTGTTTAGTATTGAATTTTTACTAACACTTTTATTTTATTAAAAAGAAATATACATTAGAGAAGAGAAAGACAATACTATAGTTTTTGCCTAAAAATGCTCACACATTTCTTCCAAATTCATTTGGATACACTGCCATAGGATGGCTCTCCTTTCTTGTGTTGGAAAATAGTACCACTTAGAGTTGCAAATTTGTTTCTTTTTTTTATTATTAAAGGTATTACTTAAAATGATCTTGGCTTGCTTTGAGACCTTGTTTACTGATCAAAGTAATGAAAAAAAAATTGGACTAAGTACAGCTTTTTCTTATGGACAGTGCAAAATAATTTCACAAACATTTCTACTTTCATAAAAAAAGTTACTATGGCTTTTAAAATTAATTTTCATAATTAAGGAACTTGAGTAAGAAACCAAGGCAACATTCCTCTTTGGATCTAATTAAAACAGTATTTTATACAGTTGTGCCTGAATTTCTTTTCTCAACCAGCTAAACAGAAAAAAATAAATTGCCCCCTATGTGGCTTTGCAAAGGGCCCCAGCTAAATTAATTACTCTATCTTGAGTCTCCTTAAATTCAGTATCAAGCAACACAGATCAGCAGGAGAGAGGACAAAACCATGAAGTGGTCTCTGAGAGGCCGGGGTCCATTTTGATGGAGGAAGTTGATAAATGAAAAATAACAACTTTGGAGATATAAATTAAATCTTGTAAACTGTGCATCAATCCAACTTCCTGGTTCAAAAGTTACAGAAGTCCCTAGAAATGTAAGGTCACCTAAATGATTTGTAAAGTTGCATGTGTCCTAAAATTATGCAATTTTGTACTTAACTGCATCAATGAAATACGTCGTTTTCCTTTCCTACAACTTATGATTTCCTATCTTTTCTTAAATACCCACCTGAAATGGTACCTCCTTTGTAAAATTTTCAAATAACACTGGCAATTTTAGATTTTTCTACTTCTCTGCACCCAAAATAATTATTTCTGCTATGTAAAGTATGGGATTGAAATTTTTTATTTACATGCATCTAATTTTAAAAGGTATTGAGGGAAAAAATTTTTTTCCACTTGTGCACCTTACTTTAATTATGTTATTTATTTGTTGGTTTATTTGTTTATTAATTTTGACCAAAGAAGAGAAACTCACTAGAGTTATCAAAATTAAAGGGGACTTATTTTAAAGTATCATTTGGGTCCTCAACAATATTATGGTTCTATATCTGTCTGGTACTATTGTTTTTTAGACTTCTGTCTATAATGAGACTCAGATCATCTATTTCTATCTCTGGGAAGAGGACATCGTACTGTTGATGAATGGGTGTGGGTCCATGCAGACCTGGTTTTTAACTTAGTTCCAGAATTTACTAGCTGTATAACCACAAGCAAGTTACTTAAGTATTATGAGCCCTGGAGTTTTTATCTATAAAATGAAGACGAATAATGTCTACCCGCACAAGGTATTTTGGAGGTTTAGATGTACATGGAGTTGTGTGTGTGTATCTGTATTTTTTTTCAATAAATTATAGCCACTCGTTTCTTATCTTTCTCCTTAGTGATTCCCCATTGTGAGACTGTGGGAATTTCCAAACGGTCAACAGATTTTATAGAAAAAATATATTATTGTATGCAGGAAAAGAAAGATGGGATACTTTAACTACTTCAGAAGTGAATAATTTTAACATAGTGATTTTCTATAGTTAGGGACAGAATGCTCTATATGTTTGACCAAGAATTTTGATATTCTCCTTTTCCTTTCTAGAGGCAACCAATTGTTCTTTTGTCTCCCAACAATCCTTCTTACTCTAAACCTCTTTCTCTCTCAGATAGAGGGATAGAGAGATATATACAGATATAATGCAAAAGGCTTTTAAATACAAATGATCAAATCAACACATTCATAAAAGAAGAACACCAAGGTCTATCATAATTCATTTCAAAAACACTGAATATTAATTAATTATTACGTTGTATCATTGTATCTGTCATTCATATAGAGTCATTCTGAATGATTTTACTCATTGTACATAGGGTTTTCGGGTTGGAATTCCTTCTCGCCCATTCTCAGGAATTTTTTTTTTTTTGCTTTCCCATTCCAGAATCTCAAGAAAAGTTGGTCGGCAAATCAGGCCAATCGGCTCCTTGTACCCAGTAATACCCACAATGTGAAATAAACGTACTACGCACAATGTATTTCTCAGATATTTTTTCCTATTTATAGCTATTTAAAATTACATTGTTACAAGGTTACACGCCACCAGACATGCATGCATGACACCAGAATCAGATATTACATGACGAGCTAATTTTAGCTCTTGTAAATCAAACACATTTGATCATGGAGAACAGAAAACAGTTTGTATTTACCCAGAGAAATACTTATTTTCACAACCCAGGATTTGACTACAAAGTCATCTTCAGGTGAATTAAGGAAACCTAAGGTAGTTTACCTTAATATGACATTGTAGTCATATCCTGGGTTGTGAAAATAAATATTTCTCTGTGCAAATACAAACTGTTTTCTGTTCTCCATGACGAATTTTTTCCACAAAGTGAAGGCCGATACTACCAACCACATTCGATCAGTTTGTTTGCAGCTGACGACTGTGACGTATGTGAGTGTTCTTGGCTCTCTCAGCTGCTGTGGGTAAGTCAGTCTATTTGAAAACAACTTGCACTGCTAATATTTTATTCCAATATTATAATAATTTCCAATCTCATATCATACTGTTTTGTGGCACTTTTTAGCAATAAATTTTCGCTGCACAGTATAGGCCTTTCTTAATTTTTTCTTAATGCTTCTAAAGGAAATAAAATTTGAATTGGTTAAACATAGAAATAGAGATCTTGTATCTCTCACAAAGTACTTGAGCAACATTAGTTGTCTATGTGAGATGGAAGAGGACGGATTTTTTTGTCTTGTCAAGAAAGAATGAAATTGCACGATTGGCGAAGTCATTAATGGAAAGACTTTTAAGGAACATTTACAGCAGAAGAAGTTCCAAGAGAAGAAATAAAGGATGTCCTTACAGAGAGTTCTGACATTAAATCAGAATCTGATCTGAAGTGTAAATTGACTAAAGCAATATCAATTTCGACATCAAAGCCCAGCCCTACGCATGCAGACAAAATATTTGCTTCTCTAAGGAAGGAAATGAGCTTATATGAAGCAATGCATTCTCTCACTCCCAACTTGAAGATGCTTTTAGACGCACTCATAACAATTCGACCAACGTCTACAGAAAATGAAAGAAATTTTTCCACGCCAACTATATTTGTTACAAAGCAAAGATCACGATTGTCTGATCAGGCAACTAATGTTCTATGTTTCTTAAAGTTTCAGTCTAAAAATGACAAACAAAAACTATTTGAAGTATTTTTTTTTTAATTTTCAAATGAATAATATTTGCTTTTGCTTTCTATTCATGTTTTATTTAATAAATAAAATATTTAAATGAGATTGGGAATCTTAATGCATTGTGTGATATATGTAAAAACTCACTGTATACTATAAAGTTCGGTTAAATAAAGTTGGTACTAATTGCATTGTTTATATTTTGAGAATACCTGAAATATAACAGAAACTTAGCCAAAATGATACCACAGCAACCCCTGTCTAGTGCTCAGGGCAAGAGATGCACTAGTCATGAAATTCCGGTCGACTTCCGTTTAGGGAATTTTATTTGCTCAAGTTTTGCATCGACATTTTTCATATAGAATGTCTTGAAACATCTGAAAGACTACGCCGGGGCCACGAACCTCGGTTGCTCCACCTTCTCTACGGCTTTTCTGTTTATTAACATTTACTGTTACAGATTTTCAATGAAAACTAAATTAAAAAGATTAATTCAGGAATTCTTGAGAATTCTCGGGAAATACGATTTCCTATTCTCGATTCCCGAAGGTTCCAAAATGTCGGGAATTTGGAAACCCTAATTGTACGTATACAATTTAGGAAAATGATTCCTTCTAAATTTTAAATAAAATTTGAATTGAACATAGCTAGTTTATAATTTTAGTTATGATGCTAGATTCTAGAATGGGCCAGCCACTGTTACTTATTTCTAGGGAGGAGATCTCTATTTATACTCACTGTAGCAGTCTGCTCTGTACTGTCAGGGTCTCTGCCCAGTTGTCTTATGTTATGCTGAGAACTGGACTTGCTGCTTTTTTTTGAGAGCAAACATTAACATATTATTAGGATCCCTTTCCAATCCATTTTACAGAGCAATATGGCCCTTAATATTTCCCAGGATACAGGATGCTTAGCTGTTTCTTTCTAAAGTCATGTAGATTTTTAGAACATGCAATTATCTGAACAATAATGATTTTATCTTTACATACCACTGTTGTTATCAGCCACCTTTCCCCTCAACAGTCAAAAATTGAAAGAAGAGTAATGAATCCACATATATATAAAAGCCATTTTATGTCACATTAAGAAATCTTGATATATTTCTTAAGAAACAGCAATGCACATGGAGATCACCTCGTGTTCTTTCCCCCTCACAATCCTTAAGGGATTCCACATCAAAAGAATACACTATAAAAAACAAAAATAAGAACAAAACTTCATACATTTTGAGGTTCTTCGTCAGAACCACAGGAAGAGCTTGTCTGAAAAGCACTTCGCATCCTCACCCATAATTCACGGAAGAAGCATATGTAGGATGGGACCATGTAACTGAGGATACACTTCTGCTGCCTCTGAGGACCGTTACGTTGTGACAGCCACTAACTAGTTTTTCCAATAGCACTAATGACTAAACACATTTGAATAAGGTTCAAGATACATTCCTGTTTTTCAGTTAACTACAAATCAGAGTGGAGTTCCAGAGCATGGACAAACATGTATGTGATTTATGTGTATGTTTTGAGGAAGGGGGTGAGTGGTGCTTACCCAACACGGGGTCGTAGCATAAACGGAACACTCACTAAGGTAAGGACATATCAGGTTATTGTAATACATAGGGAAAAAAATCCCAGCCTTCCTGAAACACCAATTTTGCTTTATTAGTAGCATGGGCTGGACTCAGATTGACAATCACATTGATAAGACACAATAGTTTGCCCTCAGCACCAAATATATTTACTTATGAGATATGATGGAGGACAGAAAATACCAAGGCACATGCTGCAACATCACAACAGGAGTTTTCTGAATCCTGGGCCCATCGGATGCTCAAGTCATTTGGAATTTGGGGCATGCTTTTTCATGAGAAAGAGGATGGAGTGTGTGTGTCGAAATTCAATTGTTAAAATAGAACATTTGTTTGTTTTCAATCTGATTATTATTATATCATTACATTTCTTTAAGCCCAGACATGTAATATCAATTTGCTTTTCTCTATATTGGGAGACAAGAGACTTACCCCGGCCAATTCTAGTAGTTCAGATTAATTTCTCACAACAGGGAGGGCAAAGATCTAATGAGAATTGCATAACTTTAAGTTGCAGCTGGACCTAAATTACTTGAGGAAGAAGGTGCCATAGTAGACTTAGATGAGGTCTTCAGCTCAAAAGTCTAAATGTGAGTTCTGACTTGACTACCATTAGCTGTGGTTTTGTGGAAGTCATTTAACCTCTGAGATCCTCAATTTTTCAAAACCATTATTACTAAATAATCTAATGATCCCAACTTGAAAAATGTCATATTCTATTCAAACAGTAGCATACTTCATGCATTTCTGAATTATGTGATCTGTGTGTGCTGCTGTATGATTCGTTACAAATAGGAAAATAACATTGATTTATCTACATGCCGAGTGTTAAGTGTTCCAGCAAACATTCAATGCCAAATCTGGATATAATGGGATACCACTTGAAAAATTATAATTTCTTGAATAGAATGATTACTCAGAAATAAAACCTCAAAGCATAAAAAGTATCATTTTGTCCGGAAATTATAGTGTGATTTTATTTTATGAATTATTATCTATACTCTCTTATGGGAAAAACAAACAGCCACTTTAAATAATTAGCCTTTAAAGTTAATCAGTATCAATCTGTACATTTTTAAATTGATGACCATAAGGTATAGTTTTCTAAATAATATGATGATAAGTTAGAAGCTATGACATAAAATACTTATATGTTCCAATTGGTAGAGATTAAATTCATGTCACTGTTAAAACATTAAATATTCCCTCAGAAGCTGGGAGGCATTTTGCGTTTTGTGGTATTGTTTCCCCATTTCCTATCAAATACTTTCATAAAGTCAATCTTGCCTACACACACACACACACACACACACACACACACACACTAGGTAGTTTCACATTTACAGGTTGTTTTTTGTTGTTGTTGTGTTTTTGTAATTGCAGATTATCCTGCTAACATCTCCACTGTGGGGGTGGCTTCTCAAGCTCCCACTAGTTCATCCGTATACACATTTTGCTCTTGGTGGTGTTCATACTGAAACATCACTGCACATTCTCTGTACTGCTGTCACTTAATTGTTGCTAACCCTACTATATACTTACTTATGTGCTGTGTCACCAAATGCCTTTAAGTTGCTTAAATTCTTTTGCATTGATACTGCACCTTTTGCCAGCACTAGATATAAAAAGGCAATAAAGAAACTTTTCTGTAACTTCATTAAAAAGAAGAAGTCTTATTCTCTGCACTCATCAATCTTCTACCACATAGCTCTGGGGAAGTTATCTTACCAAACTCGAGTCAAAAGACTCTGAGATGAAGCAGGGGAGACAGGTAACGGTGCTCCATCTTTGGATGTCAAAAATCATTCTAGAAAGACAATAAACATAAACCAGTAATCTAATTCAACTAACCTGAATATAAAATACTACTTTATATTAAGAATGAGTGAGATTTTGATGTGGGCAGATGTTAAAGTTCTTTCTGCTAACAAGAAGGGAAATGTATATATTATAGTAATTTAAAAATGTAGGTTAAAGACTGTTTTAAAGAATCTCTTCTCATGGTTTTGTAGCACATAGCAGACTCCACATAGGAGATACTAAATACATACATGTTCAACTCATATTAAAAATGACTAATAGTATTAAAACTCTATTCTCGGTCTCCATACTGAGAGACCACTGAGCTCTGAATGGTACCCCTCCTTCCCTGTCCCTGTGTCTAGAAATTGTCTCCATACAGCAAGCCATGCAAAAGTAGGGATCACCTTATTAGTTTCCCTTCTCTCAGGAACCATAGCCTTCCACCACCTATTGTCCAATATACAAAATACATAGTTTTAAATATTTAATCCATTTTTCTGGTTGTTTAATGTGGAATGCACACTTTGGCTAGAAGCATAATACAGTTAATTGATGCAACTCACAATTCTAAGAATTTTCTATACTCTTTCTCCAAACTTTCTAAGTTTAAATTCATACCTTTGGGATCAGCAGAGATTAAGTCTAGCCCTTAGAATCAGTTATGCAATAATTTAGAAAGTTGAGAATGTCAATATTAGATATTAATAATTCCAGCAATTAATTGAGAGTAAACCTTGGTGTAAATAAGTCACACTACAGATCTGTGGACATTTAAAGGAGTCCCAAGGTTGTTATACAATTATTTTTGGACAAAAAGAAAGATATTGACTAAAGCCATAATGAATAAATTCATAAACATTAAGAAATCAACGGATCTAGCCTTCAGAAAACAAGATCTTACTAGAGACCACTGGAAGTGAACAATTTCAACATACCAGCTCCTTTTCCTACTATGGCAAATGCAGAGGACAATATGTGTATCTTTTTTTTTTTCTTCAAGAATTCAGCATCCAAAGTCCTAGATACCAACCTACTTTCATGCTTCACTTGCAGTATATGATTTATTTATGATTTATACTATCAACCAGAATAGTTATATCATTTTTCTGGATTTTCTCTGACATTGCTCATCTTTCCTTTAAAGACACTCCTTTCATAGTACCTGAACTTTTTTTCGTTTTCTTTTTTTCGGTTTCTTTGCTTGACATGGCAGTGTTGAACTGCAGCAATCTCAGCAGTGCCTCAGTTAATGATGCCCTTCAGCTCAAAAATACTTCATTTCTCACCTTATCCTTTACTGAAATTGCATGCTTTTAATCCCCAAGCCTATTAAGCAAGGGAGGGAAAATGCTGTTTTCAACAATGCCTTTCAAACATAAGGGTTAGGGAGAATAGAAGAGCCGTACATTTAGAACAAGATGCAATCACGTAACAGAATATGTGCCAACATTTACATTTCCTCTTCCCTCCAAAAAATCATAATACAGGTACGTAAACTAGAAAGCAACACCAAGCTACACAGCACTAACAAATCTCAGCCACAAAAGCAAAGCACTGTCTGTGACATGGATATCTGTACGCAGTGATTTCGCTCCTGGACGTAATGGAATTAGTGTTGTTAGACATCCTCACACACACACGTTGAGTGTCACCTTGCATTTATGTCTGCATACTATACCTCTAGTGCCTCTCATATTTAAATATTTTTTTATATTTGCAGGTAGTTCTGATGTCATTGATTTTGTTATACGTACCGTGTTTCCTAGAAAATAAAACCTAGCCAGACCATCAGCTCTAATGTGTCTTCTGGAGCAAAAATTAATGTAAGACCCAGAATTCTATTCTATTCTATTCTATTCTATTCTATTCTATTCTATTCTATAAGACCCAGTCTTATAGTAAAATAAGATCCGGCATTATATTATATTTCATTACATTATATTTATTTTATTATATTATATCATATCATATCATATTAGACCTGGTCTTATATTATTTTATTACAATAATATAATATTATATAAGACCCAGTCTTATATAAAATATAAGTAAAATAATATAAGTATTATAAGACCAGGTCTTATATTAATTTTTGCTCCAAAAGACGCATTAGAGCTGATGGTCCCATTAGGTCTTATTTTTGGAGAAACACAGTATTCTACCATCAACTGAAACTAATTCAAAATACAAATATCTCTTAGAAACCCTTAATTGAAATTATGAGTTCTATGCTATCTCAAGCTAAAATTACTCAGAATAAAGCAACATATCCAGTCAGTACCTATACAGATATAAAATGCTTTAGGTTAGAAAGATTGTAGGACTAGTCTTCTCGATTTTAAGGTGGAATTCTAACTAAATTTACATTTATTGGTCAATGTAAACTTTAAAATTAATTGTAGAAAATAACCTCTATTAAAAGAAGGAAAAGAAAATAAATATTGTATTTTGCCATGTATAATGCGCATTTTTTCCCCAAATTCGTGGGGAAAAAACAAGAATGCACATTATAAATGGGTAGTCCTAATTCCAGATCTATATACATGTTTTTAATTTTTTTTATTTATGTTTATGAGTTGAAAGTGTAATTCCAGAAATCAATAATGATATCCGTATGTAAAATAATACCCTGGAATTCGATAACTGGTTTTGATGAACTTACGACAAACTTTCAACGATGAAGAGTTCTTGGCCTTCTATGATGTGTAAAAATCGTAAATTCGTTATCGGTACATCAAATTTCTTGTACCTTGTATCTGTTCTTGTGTTTTTTAATTATTTGTAACATAAAATCTCTTTTACCATAATATGTTAAAAATAAATGCTAAAATTCCTTTATGACACAAAAAACAAGTACCTAAATATAAACAAGTCAAAGAAGATCTAAATAAATGGGGATGTATTTCATGTTCATTGATAGGAAGACTGAATATTGTTAAGATATCAGTTCTTCCCACGTTGATCAATACATTTAATCAAAATTCCAGGATTTTTATTTTATTTTATTTTATTTTTAGTGGCTAATGACATACTGATTCTAAAGTTTATATGGGAAGACAAAAAACCTAGAATAGGCAACATAATATTGAGGCAGAAATAAGAGGACTAATACTAGCCAACTTCATAACTTAGTACAAAGTTACAGTAATCAAGATGGTACATAATTCATGAAACAACAGACAAATAGACCAGTGGAACATCACAGAGAACCCAAAATAGGCAAATACACATAATGTCAACTTATTTCTGGAAAAAAAAAAGATTAGTTAATAGAGAAAGGATAGTTTTGAACAAATGGTGCTGGAATAACAACTAGACACCCACATGCAAACAAACAAACAAACAAAACGTGACACAAACTTTACATCTCACAAAATTTAATTCACTGTGGATGATAATTCTAAATGTAAACACAAATCTATACAATCCCTAGAAGATAACACAGGAGAAAATTTAGGTGGCTTTGGGTTTGGTAATGACTTACTAGACACAACATTGAAAGCACGATGCATGAAAAAGAAATTGATAAGTTGAGCTACATTAACAGTCTCCTCTGCAAAAGATACTGCTAAAAGCATAAAAGGACAAAACACAGAGTGGGATAAAATTTTTGCAAAACACATATTTGAAAGAGGAATGATATCCAAAATAGACAAAGAATTTTTAAAACTCACCAATAAGAAAACAATTAAATTTTAAAATGGGCAAGAGCTCTGAACAGATGCCTCAACAAAAAAGATAGAGAGTTGTAAAAATAAGCACAAAAAAAGATTTTCAACTTCATACATCAACAGGAATTGTAAATTAAAAGACATTTCTTGATCTCATAAAGAAACCAAACATGAAACAAACTACAGTCATCAATACTTTGTTATTAACAAATATCAATACTATAAAATAATGTAAGAATGGAAAATCAGAAAGAGTAGGATGGCAGCAACATAATTTCCATTCAATACTGCACTAGACATCCTAGCAATTGAAATAAGACATACAAACTGAATAAGGCATAAAATTTGAAAAGGAAGGAAAATATTGTCACTAATCACACTGATATGACTAATTACATTAAAAGTAATCAATAATATAAATTATTCATTACAAAGAAAGTTTTAGAATTCTTACTAAATGAAAGTTAAGTAGGAAAATTTAATAGCACTTTATATACTACCCATGGTTAGAAAACTGTGATTAAAACTACAAGGTATGATTAAAACAATACAGTGAATGTTTAAATAGAAAAAATTATTATAGTAAAAGAAACATTAACATTAATCCCCCTGAAAATACTTACCCCATCGTTCTTGCCACTTTCTGAAGCAGTTTTGGAAGTTCTCTCTTGTGAGTGCTTGTAGTTGTGTTGTCGTGGCTGTCTCAATATCCTGAATCATTTTGACTTTGGGGAAGAGCCAGAAGTCGTGGGGTGCCAAATCTGGTGAATAAGGTGGATGAGGACACACTGTAATGTTTTCATTTGACAGAAATTGCCGTACTAGAAGTGATGTGTGACATGGAGCATTGTCATGATGGAGGATGAAGTAAAACATTCACGACAGAGGATTTCCAGAACTGCTTCAGAAAGTGGCAAGAATGATGGGATAAGTGTGTTTGAAGTGTTGGGGAGTATTTTAAGGGGGATTGATGGCAATGTATCTTTTATTGAAATATTTCTTTTTAATTTAAACATTCACCATACGTTTCAAACACATCTCATATGTATAGATTCCAAATTTAAATATGCTTCGTTTTATATATTATTTTCCCTATTATTTTACATAAATGTTGCTTTAATAAAACTACACTAATCGTACAAAATTTGGAAATACAGAAAGGTACAGATAAAAATGTTTAAAATCCCCCTACACTACGTTGCTCAGATAGAGAGGCACAGTGAATATTTTCATGGTTATATTGTGAGACATTTTAAATGTTAATACATACATTAAAACAAATCTAATATACAGAATTCCAAATAACTTAATCTCTTTTACCATAATATGTTAAAAACAATAGTTAGCTGAAGGAAATGGAGTTTACCCCCACAGCCTGTAAGTGTAAGCTGACTTAGTGACTTGCCTCATAAGAAAAGGGAATGAGTAAATCGACAGTGGAGACACTGGGCAAACACCTCTGCCAGGTGATCAAGGTGAGCATCAACCATGAGCATTCCTGTGGATTGTCAATAACAAACACATCCCCTAACATGACGTGATGAGAGTGGTACTTCACCTCTATGGTCTTCCTCACAAAACCCAAAACCCCTATCTAAAATTGAGGGGGGAAAAATCAGACAAGCCCCACTAAGTGGCCTACAAAATATCTGAGCAGTTCTGTTCAAAACTGTCAAGGTCAAAAACAAGGAAAGTCTGATTAACTGTCACTGCCTAGAGCAACCTAAGAAAGACCTGAGAACTAAATGCGATGTGGTATCTTGATCCAATCTGGGAAAGAGAAAGCATCAAGGAAATGTTAAAGAAAACCCAAATCAAATATGGGCTTTTGCGAATACTATTGTATCAACACTGGTTTATTAATCGTGAGAAATATGCCATGCTGATGTAAGATCCTAACAATCGAGGAAACTGGTTGTGGAGTATGAGCAATTTCTGCACTATCTCTACAGTTTTCCTGACAATCTAAAACAATTATAATATTAAAAAGTAGTTTTTAAAAGAAAAAAAAATCAGCATCACACAGGACGTGATGTTTTCCTTTTCGTTTTTTTCCCCCATTTTTATTTGACATATTAATTCCTACCTATTCTCATATCACAATTCAAACTGTCCCTTTCTCAGGGAAGCCTTTCCTGGCCTTGGACTATTTCCATTTATTCTATTATGTGCACTCATAATACTGGGCTCTCAGAGGACTCTTTCCCCATTCTATTTAATTCGGTAATCAATAAATTCATATTTGTTTTACTCACTAGATGGTACGCTCCATCAAATCAGACATTGTATGTACTTTTGATCACCATGAAAGCTTCAGGACATGACACAAAACCTGCTTACTAAATATTTCTGAATGAATATAAGGACCCAGAAGGAGGAACAAAGTGATTTTAAGAGCGCAGATTTTTGTCTGAATTCCGACATCTTGCAGCCTGTATTAGTAGTGAAGAAGTTAGAGGACAAAGTGCTGCAGAAAAGTCATGCCTGTTCCAGGTGAAGTGAGGCAAACACTAAAATGATTTTCACAATCCTCTTTACCTATGTACTTCAATGGATTTTTGGTACGGTCACATGTCTTGTCCTCGGACTAAAAGTTAAAAGGAAAAATTGCAGGTTCCTGTTTGCTACATGACACATGGTCCTTGACATGGGGGACAATTACACAAATGAGAAATGGGTTTCCATTATACCCCTGGATAGACATAATTAATGGACAGAAACCTATAACCCTGTAAATATTGTCATCTCAGAGCTAGAGGCCATAACCATAAGCAGTGATGTCACTGCAGTGTCCATTGCCCCATAACATTTAAGGAACCACCCTTAGGAAGCACGGTATCTATTTATAAGACACTTCATTCCAACATCCTAAAATTTCATAGGCTAATATCCGACTCGAATGTTTTTTTCTAAAGTCAGCACTTCAAATACAATAAGATTTTAAGAAAATGCTTTGTAGTAAATCTTAAGATGCAAACAGCTGGAAAAGTAAAAATAGTGTGGTAGTAAAAAAATACTATGTTTGCTAGTAGAAATTTTTCTTCTACAAGCACGTTCACAATTAACTTATATTTGAAGTCATTCTGGTGATGTCTCTGGCCAT
Source organism: Rhinolophus ferrumequinum (assembly GCF_004115265.2). NCBI lineage: Eukaryota > Metazoa > Chordata > Mammalia > Chiroptera > Rhinolophidae > Rhinolophus > Rhinolophus ferrumequinum. Next base: position 51,365,847 of record NC_046302.1, on the reverse strand, counting down.
TTATGGCTTGCAGGGCACTTCCACAACATAAATACTTCACCTCAAGAGTACTTGAACAACCCTAAGAATTATGATGCAGTTTTACTGTCTTACTTATAAAGAATGAAACATAAACAGCTACATTTTTATAATTCATAGTAATTACACAACTGCAGGATGCCTTTAAATCTAATCAGGATTCACTTCCTCCAGTACTCTTTTGTTGGAAGCCAAGGAATTTGCATGTTTAAAAATGATACATTGTGCTGAAAACAGGCAGTTAAGCTGTGCGCCAGAAAATGATTTCAGAAGTAAAATGTTAAAACATTCAAGTCTGTCATACGAACCACTGACTGATGTATCTTTAATTTTTAAAAGCCTGTTTTAAAATTGGGCAGGCAGTCATTGGTGTTTCTTTCTTCTAACATTCTGGGGCTCTTGAATTTGGAACTCCACAATGTCCACTGGCGAGCCCCACTTCCTGAAGTGCCCCCACACACATGCATGCCAGCATAAGTGTGTGTCTCTAATAAAGATTCTCAGAATGTCTACTATTTGTGTTAGCAGAAATCCAGGTCAACTATGCTTTCTAATATGCACATGTCATCTTTTGAATAGGCACCGTATTTGAGCATTGCTGATTCAGAAAACATGAATTGAATGTTGCTGCAAAGCAAATTTATTGCTTTCAATGTCCCATCAACCAGGAATGATTAGTTCCCTAGGATCGCAGAATCTTAGAAATATGATACAAATTCAAGAAATAGGAATCTTCCTTTGAAATACAAGCATGATCAAAAATCCCTCTCTCCAGACAATGTTTAGTTTGTCGGTGGAGCTGTTAAACTTAAATCTAGCTGTGTCTGCAAGGCCGCTGCAGGTGATGTTTCTGCTGCTTCAAAAAGAATTCCGATTCGCATTGATTTCCAATAACCTGAAAATCTATGACACCTCCCTAGAGGCTCAAGTTGAGGGTGGCAAACCTTGGTTGGCTTTTCTGCACCTGGCATCTTAGAAGTCTAGCATGGCACATTTCCATACGTCGGGGGAAAAGCCAAACACACGTTAAGCAAGCCATACAGATAAGACTCACTGTTTCCAGAGGATTGGCAATTGTCTATGACCTGAAAACAAAGTCAAAATAACATCTGAGCTTCCTCACTCGTTTGATACTAACACTGGGGCAATGCCCGTCTTTGATGGAACTGGGTCACTGCCCTTCAGGATTAGGCTTTCTAAACTGGAGACGATATGTATTTAAAGAAGCTGCAGATCTGTTTGTTTTTTGTTTATCGGTTTGTTTGGAGTTTTTTTTTTTTGGGGGGGGTTCTTTCAATAAAATTGAATCTATAATAAATATAATTTTATTTTTTCTCAGTCTTTTTAGATCAAATCCATAACATTATAAACTGAGTTCTTCAAAGCTTTAAAAACTGACAAGATTCTAAGAAAGTGAATGCTGTTGGAAGAAAGCATCTCTCTTAATGCTTGGCCAAGGTAGTAGCAATAAATCGATAACACCTGAATTTAAAAGCTTTCTAGATGATGTGTAGGACCCACATTTTACCTTTCTTGTAAACTTGAGGTGCTATTTAATAATCCTCTTGTAAGCTCAAAGAAGATCCATTCAAATAGGATCAAAAGAAATTCTTGTACACACACACACACACACACACACACACACACACACACTTAACTTACTTTGAACTATTTATTTTCCTTAAGAAAATATCTTGTGTTTTGTTAGTGAATATATTCTTGTCTGTGCTGCTCTAACAGCACATTAACGATGAATTTATGACATATGGATAAACTCTAATGACTTCTTTGTTGTTGAAGACATTGTTAAGTCATTTTATTTCAAAGGCCATAATATTTTGATACCAAACTAGGAAAACAATATTAAAACTTTAAAAGAGAAATATTTATAAAAATACTTTCACCAAATGTCTTCTTAATCCTGATCTAAACTGTAATATTATGTCCTGTCCACTGAAATCCAGACTCATTTTTCCAAGTTCCAACTTGAAATTTCCTGGCTTATCACATCCATGAGAGAACGATCTCCAAACCCAAAACTGTTCTTCCACCGCCATGTCCAGCTCAGCAAATGGGACCAGCATCCTCTCAGTTTTCAAATCTTGGGAGTGTTTTTGATCTGTCTTCCTTTTACTCTTTCTCAAATCCAAACCATCCCCAATTTCCGTCAAGGCTCCTTCCAAATTTCATCATGTACACTTCTCTCCATTTCTACGGCCACCCCCTGTTCCAGGCACCATCAGTCCTCGAAGGAATGCTGCAGTTGTCTCCTCATTAGCATCTAGGCTTCTAGTCTTTACAATCCCATTTTACAATCCCATTTAAAAGCCATTCCATGTGCAGAAGCCACAGTGCCCATACCTCATGTCTAACTGAAACTGTATACAGTCTTCTCATTGTACTTAGCATCAAGTCCACAGCCCTTAATCTGGACGCTTACAATCTCTCAGTTTATATCTTACCCAAATCTCCTGCTCTGCTGTTCCAGCCACATGGGCCAGTCTGCTGCTCCTCAAACAGTACAGCTCTGTTCTCCCTTGAGGGTTTTTGCTGTTGTTGCTCCCTCTGTCTGGTGTTCTCTTATCACAAGATCTTTCCTGAAGGCCACTCTATGAAACTCACTCCACATAAAGAAGCCCCACCTCTTCCCTGGCCCTCTCTATCACATCATGCTGTTATATTTTCCCGAAGGCATTCATCCCTCTCTAGAATTATCTTGTTGGTTTATTACATGTTTATCTGCTGTTTCCCTTGGTCCCTGGAATGCAAACGTCATCAGAATGGAATTTTTTTTTCTGGTCTACTAGGAATACCACGTGCCTAATAATTGTCGGAAACATATATTAAATAATAAAAACATACTTGTTAAGTAAATGAACTAATAAGATACTTTGTCTTTAGTACCAAGAGTTGTGCTACACATAAGTACCCCTAATTCTTTTCAGAATTCACAAAGGCAGTCTGAGTAAATTCAGTATTTAAGACTAAATTTTCAATGAGCTTACGGGTACACATTTTCTCAAACACTCTTTTTCCCGCTTGAAAACATAAAAAAAGTTTGAGTTCTTCAAAATCCACACACAAAAAATATATAAGAATTAAATAACCAAGTGTTATGATGCTTACAGCTTTTACAAAACAAAGCTAACACTACATACTGAGCTCTGTTTATAAACCCAGAACTTCAGGTACTTGATTTAATAGCCACCTGATTTGATGCTCATATTTCTCTACTGTTGGTGTTTTTATCCTGTGGAATATCTCTGTTGCCCTGCGTGTTATTTACACCTGGAAGCATGCAGAAAGCCCCCACTGGTGGCAGGAGGCAGTAAGCTAGTCCACAGCCAGGTGATGAGATATCTAAAATGGCTTCAATAAGCCAGAAATAAAACCTAGCTACACTAACAAGAGTTTTACATTTGCATGGTGCCAAAGAAATCAAAACACATTTTATTGCCTGAACACAAACCTCATGAGGAAACTAGTTCGCGATAGAAAAAATTGGTTTTTTATTTGATTTAAATATCAGACAGGCTCTTTCAAACAGAAGTGACCAATAAATAACACATGCCAGAAGCATCACTCCTCTAGAAGATTATATCTTATTTTTTGTTTCGACCAAAGAGCCTCCTAATCCAGGATACACAAATAAAAGCTCCTAAGTTCTTGAATGCATACCGCAACATAGCCATGCATGCTTCGATGGATGAGATGTTAACAGCAGAGGAGATTGTACAAGTATGGGGTAAAGGGTATAAGAGAACTTTGGGCTCGCCAGTTGATTTGCTGTGATTCCAAAACTGTTCTAAAAAAAATAGTCTTTTTAAAAAACATCTTGCCGATCAGTTACGACTAGAAGAAACACCTTAAAGCATACCAGAAAAGACAACTCTGCATACATGCACACAACAAACACGCGCACACACAGACACAGATGTTTCTCATGATTATCTCTGATTTTCATGTGTTGAAATTGAGTGTCAGCAAGGACAGTAAATTCTTATAAAAACTAACAGGAGTTGGAGTCCAAATTTTAATAGATTCCTACATGCCTACACCTTTCTCTGCACCATTTATTCTTGCAATGTATGTCGCAATGTCATTTATACGTGTGTTGTACATTTGATGATTGTACTTAATTCTGTACACTCTTCCTAGATTGAACTAATAAGATACCATCAGTGCTACTTACTTCAACTATTAAAAAAATAGCATTCCAGAACATAATTTTCTATATCTTTTCTTTAAATAATTGACATACAATACTTAAGTTTTCATTTTCTTAAGAAAACTGTTTTTCTAGTAGGCCTCTTCTAATACTTACTGTTTCCAAATCTCCAAGACCTACCATGCAGTGTAAACTTTTATTTTCCTTTTCTTCTTTAGAAAATGAAATACTGACCCTATAATGATCCTTTTAGCTTGTCCATAGAAAGTACTGGAATTTAAACTGTTGGACCAAAAGTAGTTTTTCAGAGCACATTGATTGTAATATTATTCATGTTTGACGACTAAGGCATTTTCTTAGGATTTTCATATATTTATAAAGATGCTAAGATATAATAAAGTTTCCCTAAAGAAAAAGTTAATGGGTAAAAATATTTCACAAGGATATGCTACGGAGTCTACTTGCACAGGAGAACAAAAGATAAATATTTACAGAAAGAAAATATCTGTAATGTTTTAAACTCATTAAATTCAAATCAAACCTATTATAATCAGGCCAAAAAGGAAACTCACATGTTCCCTTGAGGCAGTCGATTTTCCTATGATATTTAAATGAATGGGTGGTGTATTACAGTCATAAATAACATCAAAGTGAACTATTCATGTCCTGGGATTAAAGTTCTCCTGTTACTGCAAAGTAATCATCTTCACAATTGTACAATCACATGAAGAACTTTGAGTATTTTTTTAGAGGGAGAAGAAAAACCCCTAAGGCTCCTTTTCTTCACACTTGCAAAAAAAAAAAAAAAAAAACTGTAAAGAAAAGAAAGGAGCTTTTTAACTACACATCCTTGGGGAACCCTCTGAACACCATGGGCATTTAAGAACCACAGTGAAAATGAAGAAATTAAAATACCCTGGATTGCAGACATAAGTTTTTGTTGAGGGTAAAATTGCTCAAGGAAGATAAAACCAAAGACAAGTAAAAATTACTTAGAATAAGGAGTCCTTATATTCCAATATTCCACAATATATCAATTAGGACATATTTTTAGAACATATATTTCTATTTTTTTAATAAAAGAAAATTATGACCAAAAAGAAAAAAACAATCCTTTGTCATTTCTTTCTGGATGATAAAGGGAAAAATAAAGCATAAAGTTACTTTAACATTATTTCCCATTTATAGTTAATTCATTCTTCAGAGAAAAAGAAACCACTTTCCTATTCAGTCCATAAAGTAAATATCCCGGTGATACCAAATTAAAAGGAGGTATATTGGATACTATGAATTATTCACAGGATATTCTAGAGAGCTGAAAAACACACTATTAATTAAGCTTTAAAATTTCAATCCAACTGCAGTAAACAAGTATCCTTTTCTTATATATCTACATGACCAATAACTTATCTTTAACAAAAGAATTGTCTCTAATTTAAAACTATTTTAAAACTTGAAAATTTGGCTGAAAACTTCTCTAAACATTGGGGGAAAAAGCATATAAAAAAAAAAAAAAAAACAATCCCAAAACTACGTGAAGCACTCATTAAATTTTTTCTTCAATTTACCGCACATTGTTTACCACAGGATGTAACAAACACGGTCCCTAATGAAACCTATTAAAAGATGGATAATCTGAAGCTCTGAACAATTTAACATGTCACAATAGTATCGAAGGGAAGAAGAACAGGTAAATGAAAGAAGCTTCACCGAGGGACAACTGACTGGAAGACTGGTTAGATATGAAAAACAAAAGAGAAAAATGAGCCAGAGATGGTGCTGAAGTTTCGAGCGTGTATGATATTCTTCTGTGGGAAGATAGTTCTACTGGCATACGGGAAGTCATCCGGAAAGCCATCTTAAAAAGGAACATGATGAATTATGTCTGAGATATGCTTGGCTTGAAAGAACAATGGCAAATCTAAGGGGATCATAGCACAGTGTCATCCCTGATTTGCAGTGGACTTTAAAGACTGTAAGACTCTCTCCTCATCTGAGGTGTCAATCCCTTTAAACATAGTCCCTAACAAATTGTCATTCAACATGCCGTTGACATTCTTTTAATAACAGGAAAATTCCCTATTTTCCTATCAAGTCCATGTTTTTTGTCAATCCAATTTTTATAAATGTCCCTAAACCGATCCAAAAAAATGTGTCTCCTTTAAATGCTAGGCTTTGGTGCTAGCTGTTCCCTGTGGAAACACAAAATAAATTTAATCCTTCTTTCAAAAAACAGTCCCAATAGTTGAAGGCACTTTTCATGTTTCATTGAACTTTCTCTTCTCTAGGTTAAAAATCATTTGATGTGCTTTCAATCCTTTCACTGTGTCTTTCTTTAAAGTGTATTGTGTAGAACTAAACTAAGATTTCTGAGAAAGAGCAGGTTTAGGGAAAAAAAAAAAAAAAAACCTTAGAACTAATCATTATGAAGATTCCTGAAGCTATGACACAGGGAACGACTGCTCAAGGGAAAAAAACAAATGAAGAGATAGCAGCAAGTAGAGCAGAGGATAGGAAATTAAACCTTAGTAAATAACATACAAGAAGTAAAAAGAAGAGAATACATAATCTGAGCAAAGACAGATCAGAGAAGCACAAAGAAAACTAGGTAGGGCAGGGCCAGCAATATTAGAGTTTCCCGATGACTAGAATGTTAAAAAATACAAAATGCTACAGAAGAATTGATATAAGGGGGAAAAAAAGGTAAGAGAAGATCACTGGGTCTTTTCTTAATTAGCCTAGGAGTGGTAGATTTTAGAAGATTTGCGCTCAAGGAAGCCAGATTGCTGAACTTTCAATTGTTAAAGTATGAAAAAGTATAGAACGGAATGAGAAAAATAAAGCAACTATGTACTAGAATAACCCTATTCATACTTGAAAATCCAGATGGAGGAGCACCTTTCAGAGACATTGACCCTAAGACCCTCATTCCCTATAGTAACTAGCAGCCCTTACCGGTGCTTCTAGAACTCCTGTGCAAGGACCTGCAGTAGCCTTGCTTGTCATGCTGTACACTTCTCCTCCCTGAACCCATCAGAAACCCATTCTTAACCATCCCTGCATCCTTAGCATTCAGTCTAATGCCAAACACACAGAAAACAGTCTACAAATATGTGTTGAATCAGAAAACGAATGACCTCTGCTGCAAAACGTTCAGGAGAATTTTGGGTGGATGCTGTCGGTGCTCTGCCCAGTTTTGCTCAGGTCACATGCCCTGAACCTTTGTGAACTGTCCCCTTTCTCTGTGTGCTTTTGCTGCCAACTTCCGGAGCCTGAATCCACTTTTGAAGACTGTCTTAGGGTAGTCAATCCTCTTTGCTCATGCCCGGAGAACAGGGGTGCCTAGGATTTACACACACACCCCCAGCCCACTCCGTTGGTTTTTCCCCAGTGAGAGTCAGGTGCAAAGGCAAGACAGACCTGAGCCATGGCCTCTGGAGGAACCAGGCCACCACTCCCAGCCGTGTGACTTAGGCCTGAGGTCACATCCAAGCCTGGCCTCTGTCCTTCCTTGTCTTGCTTCCCCAAGTTGCATCCCCAGTTTGTTTGTACCATGAATACCTTCTTAATCACTCACCTGCACATCAATCCTTCTCCCAAATCAGCTTCGGATAAACCTGACCTGAGATAGAATCCCTTTTAGAACAGGTGATAACTGCTTATATTGAAAAGCAGAGAAGGTGGTTCCATCCAGAAAAAAAAAATGCTTAAATTAAATACTCTATTGTGTGAACTTTGCATCTCAGAGAGTTGAAGTAATAGCTGATTATAAGGTTAAGTCTTGGGGAAAAAAAGGCTTGCCACTGAATATCCCAAGCTATGATTTGAAAAGGAGAAAAAAAGGAAATTGTTTATTGGTAGGAATATATCCTGTCATTGTTTGGGAATTCTGAAGAATGTGAAGAATTTAGCATTAACACTAAATTCCAGTTACCGAAATACACATGCGTACTGACGGAGAGCTGGCTGTGGCCATGAGCTTGACCACCTGAATGACGTATAGGTAGATCCACGTATAGACTACAAAACACTCGAAAGGACCCTGTTTGTTTCTAATTCAGGCTGGTGGAGGAGTTTCCAAACTCAGTACTAAACAACAAGGAGTAACGGGATACATAGTATGTGTTAAAGATCAAGGACAGAACCAGTATGACTATGTTTCCCCAAAAATAAGACCTAACCAGAAACTAAGCCTAGCATGATTTTTCAGGAGGACGTCCCCTGAACGTAAGCCTTAATGCATCTTTCGGAGCAAAAATTAATATAAGACCTGGTCTTATTTTCAGAGAAACACAGTCCAGACGCTCTAGCACTGACCTTGACAAGCACCTCAATGTCATTATTGGAAATTCTCCATCAGGCTCATGGTATGTGCTATGAATTCCAAAATAAGGAAGATCTAGGTGGGTGCCATGTTGGATTAGCAATTTCGTGGTAAAATGAGAGTGATTTCAAAGTCTGCAGGGTTGATGGTACCCTGTTTGAATACATCACACAGGTAACGGAGGTTTCCATCAGAATGGGAGTAGCCAGCTGTAAAACTACGGAACATGAGATTCAGAAGGTCAATAGGGGCAGGAGCCTGTGAACGGCGCGCAGAGGAGAAAGACTTTTATCCATAGACTTTGACATTCCAGAGTCTTTGGCAAGGTCATTCACCCTCACGTGCAATCTGCTTACTCTGGTGCTGTGAACATTTAACCCTTCTGCCTTCTGCTCTGATCCCTGGCTGACCAGGCATATATTTCTGGAATCATCTCTCCCAAAGTGTGATGTGACTATTCCATTCTATGTGACAGTTACAGGTGTCTTTCCATATCAAAAATCAAAGTTGTCATTCTACCTGCTGCAACTAAATGCAAACTATCACTATTTTTGGTGCTAGGTCTTCTTTCTAGGTGCTAATAAAACTGTCAAATTCCCCACGTAATTCCAGCCTGTGACGTTCTTTGGGTGGCAACCAATCAATGCCCCCGTCCTAGGAACAGCAGTATTCTCTGCTTCTGGAAAGTAGCCCTGTAGCACTCCGTTCTCCCCTCCAGCTATCATCCGTCTCATCAGCCTCAATACTGCACACTGGATCAGTCACAACTCTGGAGAAGAAAACTGGAATCAGAACTGATTACTCACTTTCCCCTCAGACACTGCCAGCATCAGTTAAATAATCCCTTATACTCTGGTTTAACCTCAGTCCACAGAAGTTCAAGTTCCTGGGCCTATCATAATCACCCAAATTGCTACCCTACTTGCATTTATACACCCGGAAAGTTGGTTGCATCTCCAATAACTCTGTGAGCTCCCCAAACCCTTCTAGAGTGCCCTGTGGGACATATCATCGTCATCAAATTCCCTAGGTCCTCAAAACTCTGCTTTGAACATTCTCTCAATTTTCTTGTTCTTCCTAGAAATGTAGATAGCTCTTCAGGTTACTGACACCTCTGCAGCCCACGAAAATGAGGGGTGTTTTTTCTTTCACATTTCTCTGGACAAGTACATGTCCTTTCAGATTCACTTTGCTGCTTCTACAATCATTTGCACTCTCTCTGCTCTCAAAAATGTAAGCTCCTCTGAAGTTCATGGCAACAGACTAGACTCCTGAGATCCCTTCTTCTTGCAGAGTCTATGGAGCTCCTGGGGACTCCTACGTCACTCATAATTTCCTTCAGATTTTACCACCTGGATCATTGTCTTCCTCTCCACCAATACTAAAATTACTTTTGGTTGGTTCAACACCCATGGAGATGACCTTCCTCACAATTTGGATTCTCACTTCTTTCACCTCCTCATTTCTATCGTTTAGTCCACCCAACTCAGCCATATGTTACAATGGACATAATAAACAGAATTTGAAATCAACAATAATTGGCATTTTTCAATCTTGCTTTAAACCATGACATTCAGAGTACTGTCTGTTCTCTTTCGATTTTACTTATTTCAGGAACCATACTACACGTTACATTAGTATTATGATTGATTTTTGTATGTTCAAGAAACCTTGCAATCCTGGGATATCCCGCTTGGTCATTTTGCATAATCCTTTTCATAAATTTCTGCATTTAGTTTGACACAATTCTGTTGTGGATTTTTGCATCTATATATTCAGTGTAATACTGTTTTCATAGAATGACTTGGGACATATCCTTCCTTTTGAGTATTTTGAAAGAATCTGTGAAGTATAGATACTAATTTTTAAGTGTTTGGCAATATTCACTTAGTGAGGCCATCTGGGTCTGGCTTTCTGGTAGTGGGAAGATTTTTTTTTTTTTTTTTTTTTTTTTTTTACCATTAATTCAATCTCTGTATTTACTACAGGTTTAGGCAGATTTTTCTATTCCTTCCTAAGTCAATTTCAGTACTTTCTGTCTTTCTAGGAATGCATCCATCTCATCGAATTTATCTAATTTGTTGGAATAATAATTGTTCATAGTCTTCCCCTACAGTTATTTTTCAGTTCTGTGAGGTTGATAGTAATGTCTTCACTTTCATTTCTGATTCCAGTAATGTCTTTCTTTTCCTCTCTCTTTCTCATTCCCTCTCTCCTTGGTCATTCTAGCTAAAAGTTTATCAAATGTGTTAATTTTTTTCTAAGAACCAGTGTTTCGTTTTATTGATTTTCTCTCTTATTTTTATCCTCTTTAATTCAGTAATTTCCACTCTGATCATTGTTATTTCTTTCATACTGTATTCTTTAGTTTAACTTGTTCTTCTTTTTGCAGTATGTTAAGGTGGAAGTTTAGGTTGTTCATTTAAAATTTTTCTTCATTTTTAATGCTTGTGTTTAGAGTTCTAAATTTCCCTATGAGCATTGCTTCCACTATGTTCCATACATTTTGGTACACTGTGCCTTCACTTTTATTCATTTCAAAGTGTTTTCTAATTTCCTTTATGATTTATTTTCTAACCCATTGGTTAATTAGGGTTTTCTCTAATTTCCACAGTCCTGTGAATTTCCCAATTTTCTTTCTAATTTCACTCCATTGTAATCAGAGAACAGACTTTGTACAATTTGAATCTTTTTAAAATTTATTGAGGATTTATTTAATGGCCTAGCATACAGTATATACTGGAAAATGTTATATGTCTTCTTGGGAATAGTGTGTATTCAGCTGTTGGGTGGAGTGTAGGCTAGATATCTGTTAGGTCTATTGTCTATATAGTGTACTTCTCTTCTAGTTAACTGTTGACCATCCTAGCTCTTCTATCCATTATTGAAAGTATGTTATTTAAGTCCCCAATAATTAATGTTAAATTGTACATTTCTCCCTTTAATTACGTTCTTTTTGATTCATGTGTTTTGGGACTCTTTTTTAGGGGCACATATGTTTTAAAATGGTATAACTTCATAACGCGTAATACATTTTCCGTATCCTTTTACTTTCAAACTACTTGTATCTTTGACCTAAATTGCAATCTCCTATAGAAATCATATAGTTGAGTTTTAATTTTTATCCTGTCTGATGATCTCTGTCTTTTGTTTGAGTGTTTAAACCATTAACTTTTTAAATTAAATTTATTGGGGTGACATTGGTTAGTAAAGTTATATAGATTTCAAGTGTACAATTCTGTATCACATCATCTATTGTATTGCATTGTGTGTTCACCACCCATAGTCAGTTCTCCTACCATCACCATATTCTTAACCCCCTTTACCCTCTTCTACCACCCTCCTCCCCCTTCACCCTCTGGTAACCACTGAACTGTTATCTATGTCTATGAGTTTTTGTTTGTTTGTCTTGTTCATTTGTTGCTTTCAGTTTTATATCCTACATACGAGTAAAATCATATGGCTCTCGACTTTCTCTGTCTGACTTATTTCACTTAGCATGATAATTTCAAGATCCATCCATGTTGTCTCAAATAGAAGTATGTCATCTTTTCTTACGAACATTCACATTTTAATGTTATTATTGATATAGTTTGGAATCAGTGGGCCATTTCATATTCTGTTTTCTATTTGTCTCATGACTTTTTGTGCTTCTATTACCCCATTGCTGTTTTTTTTTAATTGAATGATTTCTAGTGTAACATTTTAATTCTCTTGATGTTTTTTTGTTTCACCCTATTTTATTGAGTTAATTTCTTACTGGATGCTCAAAGGCTTACCATGTTCATCTTCATTTACAGAATCTACATTAATGTATACTAACTAAATACTAGTAATATATAGGAATTTTATACCTATATAGCTTTATTCCCTCTTATGTTTTTTGTGTTTATTTTGTTGCATATATTATATCTATATATTTTATCTTAAAATCACATTGTTTGCTAATAACATAGTGAGAAGAAACATCCATTTCTTGATGTAGTTATACACACATCATTCAAAACCATTGTTTTCAAGTTATTTATCTTATTTCTACATATTTAAATTATCACTACATTTTGCAGCATGCCTCACTCTTTTTTATTTTTCAGTCCTATTTCCAATATAATCTAATCCATTTTAGGCTAGCCAACTGTGTCAGAAATTGGAGGGTGTTTCCTTCTGAGCACATGTTGTATTGTCAGTTTTGTAAATTTTCATCAGGGAATACCATTCCAAAAATACTGAAAACACTAGGGCACTGACAGATATTTATTTTCTCATGCCAAATGTATTTTATTTTTACATGTAGTAAATAATGCCAATGAAAATTAGACATGAGTTGTTATTTCTTATGCAAGCATCAATATTATTCTAATCCTACCAAATTAGTTTCAATTTGTCACTCAGTATAAAAGCATTATAAACATTCATTTAGAGGTTATTATGTCTCCTACTCAAAGCTAGGCTACAATATGCTTAATTTTATGAAGTAAGGGCTGAATTCCTACACAGTCCATTTTTATGAAATATTTATTACTACTACTGCTGTGACTGATGCTGCTGCTATACCACTATTACTACTAATAATACTAATACTAATACTGCCTCTGTTGAGAAATAAATTACATATGGAGGATCACGTCTGCAGTCCTCTTGACTATTTTGCCGAGGCAGTATATTAACACACCCCGAGACAATTCCAAGGAGATATGATCTTAATGCACTAAAATGACCAAAACTGACCAAGAAAATGTAGACATCCTGTAGAATGTTGGTTCCTAGAATGATATAAATTATTTTATGGGAACTAGATATACTCATTTGGAATATTAGAAATAAAATAAAATGATGTCCTAATATTATATAAAGTCACCCTGCAAAATTCATGGAACATAGTAAACTTTATTCTTATTCCAAAGATAAAACAAAGAGCAATATGAATGATCAAAGGAATAAAGAAGATGTCAAATGAGGAAAAAATTACTACATGGCACCCCTCATAGGGGGGAAGATGAAGAGGGTAAATTGTCAAAATCCATAACAATACACTATTATGATAAAGAAAAAAAGCTATTGAACAATAAATAGCTTTTGGATTTGTACCCCTAATGATTTTTGATGCACTCTCTGAACCTTAATTTTCTCATCTGAAAATGCAGGATTAAATTAAGCTAAACCATTAAGAGTTGTTAGTTCAAAGCCTGTCATACAGTAAGTGCTCATGAAACATTTTGTAACATTTCATTATTTTACAATTTATAATTTATCAACATATGTGCTCTATTTTCTCTAAAATAGAATGTCCTGAAACTGGCATATTTTCTTTTTGATAAAAAGGATCGTATGAAAACAAAAGAAATATATACTATATTATATAATATGAAGAAATTTCTGGAAGCTCGAAATTCCAAAAGCAGTTGAAATAGTCTAAAGGGAGTGTTTACACTGTATTCCTGAACAATTTGATTGAGGTCCTGGAAAAATGCTCTTCCACAAAAATCTACTTTATTTCATTACTGATTGAAATATTTAGAGGAATAGGTCATCTCTTGTTTTAACTATTTCAATGTCTCCCCAATAAAGGCAGGGAGAAATTCAAACTTTTTAAAGTAACCAACCCTTTCACCACTTGGCTTCATTCTCCTTCTTTGGTGAACTCACAGCCAGTGTTCCAGTTGTAAGAATGACTTATCTGGCTAAATCCAGTCCTTTTTCATACCACCTTCATGATCTCCAGGTGGAAAACCCTCTCCTGAGCTTTTTTTCTTATCTACTTAATTGACTCAAACGTACTCTTCAAGACCCTTTCAGGTATTTTATTAGTTTATTTTCGAAGGTGTGTTGACTGCCTACACTGTTCCAGGCACTATTGGGAGATACACAATTGAAAGGGTGAGGTCCATGCCCTTATAATCAATGACTTGGTGACAGTGGCATATAAAGGCCAATAATTTCAATATAATTCATGTGTTCTAAGTTTGGGTTGTGCTGAGAGCAAAAGAAGAGCTTTGGTGAGGGGCCCGCTGGCCATCCTAGAAGGTTAGGGAGACTTCCAGGAAAAGATGATGTCTGGTGCATGTCTTAGAGGGAGTGAAGTCCTGAACTAAGGCGGGAAAATAATGGCAGATTTGAAAAATCATTCTCCTGTATATACTGCCTCAGCACAGTAGACTTTTCCGCTTATTTTAGGCATTAATGCATCATAAATGAACCAGATAGCTTTGTTATAGTATGCATAAGGCATACTTTTAAAAGGAATCATCGCAGTGTAAATTAACTATTGATTTATGTGTATCACCTTCCTAGTCAGAGTCAGGTCCTTTCAAAGTTAACTCTTTTCAAAAGCCCAGTATTAATGTAAGCACGATCATATACAATACTAGTCAATATTCAGTTAATGTAAATGAGTGAGGCATACTCATTCCAATACTAAAGTGACAACCAATGCCAAAATATAAAACCTTCATTCTAAAACGTGAGCGGGATAGTCTGTAACAGAACAGCACATCGATGTCTGCACTGTTAGGTTGGTGCAAAAGTAACTTTTTAAAAGGTTTAAAAAGGTTTTAAAAGGTTTAAACCAGTATTTTAAAAGGTTTAAAATAACTGCAAAAACCACAATTACTTTTGCACCAACCTAGTATTTCATTGCTATGATTCCCTTTGCATTAATAGTAAATAAAGGAGGCTCACCCGTAACAAAGCCAGAGAGCGTTCTTGCACAAACAGTGCTACACTTGTTGCTATCCAGTGCTACACTTTCCTGATCACAGGATATGCCACAGGTAACAAGCAAAATCAATAAAAAGGATTGGAAAAAGAAATGCTCTAAGGACACAGAAATGAAGTCATCAAAATTGCTTTCTTTTAGGGAAAACCCACATTGCAACAGGTAAATCAGTTGCTTGTCACCAGTCATAAATAGACTTGTCTATTCTAAGCAAAGGATTTAAAGTGGTAATAGGTTATAGTTAGAAATAGAAATAGATATAGTTACAAAAAACAGAAACTCACCAGATTCCAGTCCATAAGTAATAGCTTGATTCACTCCAGAGTCTAAATAAACAGAAACAGAAATAAAAATGTTTACAGTGTTGCTAGTCCTTTAGTCATAAAAGATAAACAAAAGGTTGATGTATATGAACTGAAGATATTAGAACTGAAAGTTTTGAATGGATATCCATTCTATATCTAAGAATATTTAGCAATCCTTCTTTTCTACAGGGTTCAACTTTTAATTGTAAAGAAAGGCTTCTCATTTTAAAAAGCAGACTATTAAAACATTGATTGACATATTTGATACGTTTTAATCATGTTTAAAATTAGGTAGTTTCTATTACCACAGATTTGCCACGGGGATACAAAAGACACTTTGGGGAATATAATCAATAATGTTGTAAAGATTTTGTAGAGTATCTGACGGACACCTGTCTTATTAGAGACCACTTCAGGGACGGTGTAGATGTCTGACCACTGTGCTATACACCTGAAGCTGAAGCTGAATAATAATGAATGTCAACTGTAATTTAATATATATATGGTCACAGACATAGAGTACAGCATAGGAAATAGTCAATGGAATTGTAACAGATATACACAATGATCAGAGGTATAGTAGAATGGGGGAGGGGTTATCACTTTGTAAGGGGTGTAAATGTCTAACTATTACATTGTTTTATACACCTGAAACTTAAAAAAAAAAAATTAGGTAATTTCTTTGTGATGTGTGATTATGACTTACAAATTGACTTAAAATCTTGAGTACCTGAAGCAAAGTTCATTCACTACACTGAACAGTCAAATCCTCAATAACTATTTTAAGAAATGTACATAATACTCTTACTATGCAAGGAATGCATTGCATAGAAAATTTGAACCATACATCAAAATGATAAAATGTATAAAATATTCACTCCTAATCACAATTACCTATCATTATTTTGGCTATTCGAGGTAGAGTGAAGTTACAACCTAACCCAAAGTACTTGGAGCAAAGCTCACTGTCAGAGATAATGGTATTGTATATGGTGTTTTGTTTCTACAAGAAAATAATTTACACCACGTCCGGAGAACATCAGGCTGGGAACAACGACAGCAAAAAACCTCTAAGTTGGTAAAGACACACAGTTGTTTATTTGCATTGTCCCCTATGCCTTGCCGTCTCCTGATCTTAGAAAATTTTACAGTTGAGCCCTCCTATAATCAATCTGAGGACACATGTTATTTAAACAATTAAGCTTATCCTTAAAAACCTTTCAAGTGTTTTGACTAATGAGTGGTCTCATGGCCCACTTTGCTGGAAGGGGTAAGGAATGGCACAGAGCAATGCGGTATCCCCTGCCCATTCTGCATGCTGGAAGCATTCTGTCCAGATGGGTTAAATGACAGACAATCCACGGTTCCGTACTTCTCACTGTGTTCTTCAAAGTTGTTTCTGTTACAGGATCAGTGAATCCTTGAGCAAAATAGGTGTTAATCCCAGTTAACTACTATTTGTGGTTTCCTGGGGTCTCTGATAGAGGTCCAGTATAATCTGCTTGCAAATTCTGTGCAGGCTCATGTCCTTGGAATTTCCCTTACAGCTATTTCTAAGTGATTTCTTTCCTGTTGCCACTAGATTCTGATTCTTACTGCTTCAGCCATTTCATCAGGTACAACAGAAACCTGCTATGACTACTGCTCATTAGTACATGGCTGAGTCCACAAAAGCCTGCTCATTTCAAGAAGTCAAGTAACTATGTAACTGGTTCTGGGGACCTGACTAAGGCATCTGCCCTGGCATTCCTGTTCCCTGGAGCCCTCAGCTGCACGTATTTTGTAGGCATGTACATGACCCACTTTCTTCTTCCTCTAAGTTCACACAGGAATTTCCATAAATGGGTGCCCCATTCAAAGGTGCTCTTATTGTCTAGTTATTTAGGTCTCGTCTGCCTCCAATACAGCAAGGAGCTCCACGAAGAGTAAGAGTGTCTAGAGGAGGAAATGACCTCCTAGCATCTTGCTCTTGGGCAGAGTCTGCGACATGTAGCGATTTGCTTTTCACCTATTGAGGAATGTCACCGATTACAACAGCCCACATAATTCTCAGAAATTTCAAAAACTGAATTCAGCTTTGGACTTTAGCTGGATGTGTCAGTCAGACTCTCTTTGTCACAGGGTGCCTATGTCCTCACCTCCTCTGCCTCTCTTCCCCTGAGAAGGCAACTCTCATGATATCACCATATGTCTCACTAAGTTGCTCATGAAGGTTAAGTTCAAGTACCACCTCACTAGATTATGATGAATTAAAATACCCTCGTGGCAAAACAATAAATGTATACTGGATGCCATTATATGAGGAGCAAATTGTCCCGGTTCAATTTAGAAATTGGATTGATTGAATATAAGTTTGCCAGCCTGTCTGTAATAACACGCCATACCTCTTTGGGCGATTGCACTTCCTATTAGTTTTTAGCATAACAGGCACAGCTGAAGCAATCAGAGAAGCTGCTTAGTTTAATCCTGGAGCATCTACTGTTAACCTCCAGGAACCATTCGCCTTAAGAACTGGACAGATATGAGATAATGTATCACAGGCCTGCTGCTTAATCAGTTACTTGCTAAGAGTCAAATCATAGCCTCATATTCACAAAGCTGGAGAATATATGCTGACATTCAAATTGCTAATATCAAACCAAGCACTGACAACATCAGGTTGAGGATTTTAAAGATATTGGCCTCCTAAGCAAGATATGGTGTTACAAGTTTTAAAAAAACCTCTCTCCTTCTTTTTTTTTTTTTTGTCTTTTTTTCTTTTATACACTTTCTACACATAATGAGGCAATTATCTCTGAAGCCAGGAATGGGTTGTTAGTTCATTGTCTTAATCAAGAATTCATAACCTATACTCTTTCACCAAAGTATTATCTCTGTCTGGGCTAAATATAAGTATCAGTCCTTTTCATTTCTTTCTGACTTACATCAGAAAATTTATTACTAAAAAGTAAATTATTTCATTTCATAATATTTTTAAAATTCTACTTAAAGGACAGCTTGAAAAATAGAACCCATGTTTTGGTTCTACTAAAGAACAAAGATTAACTTTAAAAGGAAAATGCTTTGCTTTCTAGCAGAAAAAAAGTACCGTGCTTCTCTATCCAAACATACTTATTGCTTAAAACTGGTGGCAGCTTTATGAGACTAATGTGATCTAATATTCTAGGCTCCTTGCAGCTTAATGAATTGACTGAAGACAAAAACCCGACGCCAGATCTTTACTACTCCAGGTGCCCGGGAACTATTTCAGAGCCAGATGTTTGTAAGTAATATGATTTTGTAGTTATTATCTCTGGGGCTGGGAAAGAGGTAAATTCAGTTTGGTTTATTTTGTTTCAATGTTTTTACTTTTCACCCTCCTCCCTGGTGTCAACATAGTTCACATTTCTTAAGGAGTGGTAAAATAATATCTCATTAACTTAGTGTGCTTGGTTTCTGCAGACTGTCTTTTTATAGATCTGCCTTTGTTGTTTTGATTCAGAAGGCATTATATTTAAAAATGTGTACGCTATAGCATCATAAAACAGTCAAGTGGGAGAGCCCATATTTTAAACGTTCATGTTGTCAGGTCGTTTCCTCATAAAGAAATCATCATGGGAGAAAGCTAGACATTTATTTGGCATAACTAATTTTGTCTTCAACTGGGAAGTGAGCAGTGTCCCAACACATTTACACTTTATTCTTCAAAAGCAATGGTCTGTTATGCCCTTTCATTCAATGCTTTGGTTTCTATATAATCAGTCCCTAATTGTTCTCTTATAGAAAAAAAAAAAAAACAGAGTTTTGATCATAGAAGAATGACTTGAGTTGATTTCCATATAACTTTTTTTCATTGTCTTTCAATCTTATAGTTTTGCCTATAATTTAAAACGGAATTCTTTATTAAATTTAGGGTATTCCAATGGAAAAATATATAGAATGAGTGTTTATATATACAAAGAAAGTATTTTACTTTATTCCAAAAATATTCAAAGGACTTTTCCAAAGTACCTAAGAAATCGTGAGAAAAAAGACTTTTTTTTTCCAAAATATTCTTTAAATATTATTAGAGCCATGGCTATATTATTACAGAAGAACAGACGTTACTGATACTGGGTGTGGCTGCTTTACTCTGATGTCTGCATTTGAGAGTGAACATACGAGTATGTGTGAACAAAGACAGAAGCATTTGTTCTATCAAGGGTCCATTTGATCTCCTTGCTATAGCCAACATGGTGAATTCTGCTAGTTTCTATAGTGAGCAGTTTATAAAAGGAAGTGATAGCCATCCTAATTTGGATCTCTGAATAGAGAGAAAATACCACCTGGGAACATAAATTAGACAACATAAAATACCCACATTATCATTATTATGAGGATGATATACATCCTCACATATCCCATATAATTTTTACCATTATTATCTTCTCCTTTTTGCAATTGCTTTCTGGTCTTAAGTAATGAAACAAGCAGGCACCATTTAGATCTATATAGGCAGTTTTATCCTAAGCTTTGTCCTGTATGTCAAGTATCGTTGCTGGACTAGAACTACAGTAAGAAATACGTGTTCATCCCATGTTCTCCAAGAACAATTTTAGGATCTAAGGTCGTAGACTTTTTTTGATGTTACAGCTAAGCTGTTAAGACAAAATGAAAATACACCTATTAAACATCCATGAGACTGAATTGGGGGAATTTTATGAGCATATATTAAACTGTTTCAAATAGTCATGTGAGGAATTTTTAAAAAGTAATGGAAATAATTCTTAATATAAGATAATAAATTAAGATGATTTAATGAATAATGTCTCTGATCATTCTGCCTGCCTGACAGAAAAAAAAAAAAAAACACACACACACACACACACAAAAAACATTATTTGATTCAACCACAAAATGTTAGTTTCTTTTTTTAATTTTACATATGGTTGTGGCTTGGGAAGCAAAATTGATTCTTTATACTCTATGATGTCTCAGCATTCTTTGCCTAAATGGGAAGATGCTTTGTTTTGCTCTGATGTCCAGGAAATAATGTCATTAAAGCATTTTTGGTTTTCATTGAGGGACATAAATGATGATCCTTGTAAGTAAGAATCAAACAAAGGCATTCAAAATGTAGAACTGACCGCTATATGACCTTGGGAAAATGAGTGGGACACTAATAAACACTTCCTAAAATCTCGTTTCTGCTCATTGTCCACCCAAATGTCACCTGGTTTATAAAACCTGTTGAGTGTGAAACTGCAAGGAGGCCTTCCAAATGCTTGAGCTCCTGTTCTTAAATCTTTTCTGGATAATCAGAAATCATAATGCCATAGCAAACGCAGGAAAACCATGCCTATTTGCTTCCCAAACCAAGATTGAAAATTTTCAGATGATGTGGGTAAAGAAATGTCATTCTCTTGAAAGTGACTAGAATGTAGACCTCTGAATCGTAGAATGTTTGCTCCTCTGTCTGATCTTCTGGCACATTGAGAGTTTTTTTTTTTTTTTTTTTTAATCTATACTAGTCTGGGACTTTCATATATATACTTCTAAACAGAGAGAAAAGCTCTTTTCCATTAAAAGTCTGATTTCTCTTTGAAGTACAGTTCCTGTCAAACCATGTATATCTCAAAAATCACATCAAAGCATTAGCCAGAATTGATATAGAATAGCTAGTTTGCTATCAAACAGCTACTATAGATTAAAATTTCCAGATAACAGAAAATGTAGGTTTAATTCCATGTATATTTTAAGTAATGTACATGCACATAAATAACATGGATATAGTATATTTTTAAATACATAACCTTTCCATCCACCAAGAAATGTAAATAAATAGTGATAACTTATGATTAACATCTTCCTATAATTTCCTATTAGTTTCTAAATTTTCACTGTTTTACAAGAATACTGGCCATTTAAACAGCAATCCTTTGTTTGTTTGTTTGTTTGTTTCCCAGTACAGTTTTATACTTCCATCTTTGTATTTCCAACCAATTTATTACCAGTGGGATGAATAGGACTATTATTTTAAAAACTAGAAAATATATTGATCGACCAAGACAGAGAGTTCGAGGCTTTGTTTACACAACTAGACTTATCCTATAAAGTTTTGTGTTATCCAAACATATTAATCAGTCACTCCCTACTACTGGCTTCAGTGATAACACACACTTTTCTGGTTATCTTCGTAATTCTTTCTCTTTCTCATCGTCTCTTTGACCTCTAAGTATTAGGGTTCCTCACGGCTCCGTTCTGAGCTGTCATCATTCTTTCGGAAACTTTCTTCTAGATAATGTTATCCATTCCCATGGCGATAACAGAATCTATATGTCAAGGACTCCAAACCTAATATGTAGTTCAATTGCCTCATTTGAACTTCAGACTCAGATATTCAACTTTCTATTTGAAATATCCACTTTGATACCTAGAAGGAACACACACACACACACACACACACACACACACACACACACACACACGCCTAAAAGAGAAATAGGGAAAAACTAAAACAAACACATTCCCACTGACCAGTTGTTATTCTTGGACAAATCCCTCTCTAGTCTTTGCTGTCTCAATAAGTGGCACCATTATCCAACTGGTTGCTTAACTTGGTTATTTGGGAGTTATTGCTGATAGTTATCTTTCCTTTGCCACGACAATCATCCATCATCAATAATCCATCGTCAAGCCAAGTCTACAACTTGGCTTCTATCACCATCTCTTCCCTGATACAAACCACCGTTGTCTCGCACCTGGACTGCAGCAACAGCTTCCTGTCTTCCTACCTCCACTCTTGCTTCCCTCTCAATCCATCATTCACTGAGTGATCTTTTAAAGCATCATACCATAATACTGTATAACACTGTTATAATTACTCTTATGGTAAGAACCTTCTATATTGAAGACATCTATTTGATCTGACCCTTTCATCCTCCATACCTCTTCTTACATTCTTCTGTTGCTTCTTCCCCAAGCTCCAGTCATAATAGCTGTCTTTCCTCTTCTTGCTTTCACTAAGCGCTCTCTCACCTCAAGGTCTTCACTTCCACATTGTGTGCAGGAGTTCGTGAAATGCATTCCCTGGCACCCTGCAGTAGAAGATCTACAACTGCTACTCCACTCAGCTCTCAGCTTAAATGTCACTTTGCAAAGCACGCTTTCCAGATGAATATTCTAAAGATGGATCTCCTTATTTCTGTGTTCTCACCAAACCAACGCTTTAAAAAAATAATTCTCCCTTATCTAATTCTCTATCATCTGCCTAAAACCTACCTATGCTTCAGCTTATTCCAGTTCCGACACAGGCGATCCTTTTCTACTTTTAGTAGAGCACAGAGGGGAAGGCAATCTTTTCCCTAAATGTTTATACTTCCTCATTCAAGAAAATAACTTCCTGTGAGAAAAAATGAATTCGATTGGAAGTCATTTCAATAACCTATGTTCTTTATAAGGGAACAAAGCAAAAACATCTCTTTTGGAGAATAAACATTGAAGGAGATCTTCTTATTTGGAAGATCGCAATCAAGGAGCTGAGAGCCCTGCTCTAAAGAAATAGTAACTTAGTTAAGCAAATTACAAAACAAGAAGGGCCTCATGCAAGTCCCATCACCAAATATATTGTTCTCAATTCCAGGAGCCAAAATACTTCATATCCCTCTATTATAAATTCATTTTCTTGTTAAATGATGTATAAAGTAAACCATAACTAAATATATGCCGTCAGAGTTAAGAAAAGAAACAAACTAACCCAGAAAAATAAATAAAAAATGGAATTTTAAAATAGTAGAAAACACAGTCTATTTAAGTAATAAAAGAATTAGTACACTGAAAAACATTAATAAAATATAGACTATAGACAAAGGTGTCAAAAGTAAACTTACAAAAGAGAAAGAGGGCATGGCAACACACACAAAAGTATTTTTAAAATACTACTGAAGAGAGTTCATCTTAATGCAGGGTCCGTCATCCTCTGCACGGCAGATACTTTGAGTTGGATGGTTCTTCATAGTTGGGGATCGAGAGGGATGCGGTCTGTGTAGCGGACGGCATCTAGCGGCCGGTCTGTGTAGTGGACGGCATCTAGCGGCCTTCACGACCTTGACCCATTAAATGCCACTATCAGCTTTTCCCCCAGCTCTGGCAACAGACATTATCTCCAAACATCGCCAACTGTCTCAAAGAGACAGTTACTTCCTTCTCACCCCTTCCCATGGAAAACCCCTGGCTTCATGTGGCTTCATGTAATGGGAACATGATATTGTATGAAAATATCCATGTTTAAGTCTTAGCTTCACAGTGAAATCTTGGAAAAGTCACTTAATATCTATATCTATATCTTTATATCTACATATCTATACCTATATCTATCTATATCTATGTATATTTTCCTCAGGAAAATAGCGATATCTACACTGCCTACTTCATAGATTATATTAGGTTGGTGCAAAAGTAATTGCAGTTTTTGCATTTATTTTTAACCTTTTTAAACCACAATTACGTTTGCACCAACCTAATATTATTCAAATGTTTTCAATAAAATAGACAAAGTAGAAAAACAAAAATCAAAACCAGGGAATAGAAACCTTTACAAATGCAAATAAAAAGGTCAAACGTAATTGTTATATTACAGTGTCAAAATTTTACTTTGATCTTTTTGGCAACCAAAGTGAAAACAAAGATGATTACCTGCATAATTCCTTAATGGAGAGGGACCAGAAAGCCAGTTTCTCTAGGAAGCCTGGGTTCTCTTAGCCCTTTCCTATTAGACATCTTTGATTTCATAAAGACAAGGAAGGACATAGAGAACAGCGCCCATAAGATTTTTATGGCAAGAATACTCATAATTTTGATACAGCTGTTCATATGCAGTGTTCTTCAATAAAAGCTCAGGCAATAACATTAAAACACAATCTACTGCGGCCACTCTATGATCAATTCAGGTGCTAACATCTAGCTTGATTGAAGGCGATGATTTAGAGTATCGAGATCAGTGATTTGGCTGTACAGCCCTCAAGATGTTTAATAAATACTACTTCTTGCACAGTGATTTTGTATAAGATCAATTATTTTGAGATTATATTTGTGACAGCTTATTACATAAACTGTATAACAATACAAAATTTTTATATTTTTCCCTTTCTTGCCTAAGTATACATACAGCCTATGCCATCCAAAGTACGAGACCTTTTCTGTAATGGGCTCAGAGTATCTATCTGCCTGCCCTGAGCACTGGAGATGAGCGTGTAGTGGGTAGAAAAGGTGGTGAGCAAAAAGAGAAAAACACGTCATCCAGTGACCTGGACTAATACCTGGAAAAGTGACTTGGTAAATTTCTTTACTCCACATTACCATTACATACTGTTTATGAATTTTGCCAATTTTATTATCTTTTATCAATATTCTCTCTGAATATAATAATGATATTTTAATTACTGTATTTCTCCTATACTTAATCTCCCTGAGTTAATCTTTTATTTCAGTAAAACAAAGAACAAACTAGAAGAGAAATTTCTGTGTCCTGAGTTTGAAAACAACAAGCCTATTGTTCAATGACCCTCTCTCCACAATAAACATTAAAGGTCCGTCCACTGAAAGGCAGGAAATATTCCTTTTGTTTTGTTATTTTATTTAGTAATTGCCCATTAACACTGTTCATGAAATCATTAAAATAATATTGTCTGCTGGGCCATCAGCTGTCCAGTGAACACCTGAGGCACGACTGGTTAAGACAGACGAGCTCACTCTCTCCTAATATCTTATAGGCTCTTCTTCCTCAAATCATTAGTTAATAAACAGAAAATAGTCTTTCTTCAACATACAGTCCCAAAGGCCCGGTATGGACCAGCTGTTGTAAAGACCATCTATCTATGTGGATCTACTAAGGAATCCAGAGGAACTGGCCAAAGAAAGGGGCCCCCCAGAGAATTCCCTGGGGATAGAATGCTTTGCACATAGCTGATTCTCACTAAATAAATAGTAAATGAAAGAGCAGAATGCCATGAGGTCATATGGCTGTCAACCGGGAAGAAATAAATTCACAATTAGGAAGTCAAGAACCGCCTGCCTAAGGGGACAGATAGAAGTTATTTTATTATTTCAGGGTAAAAAGAATGCTATAATGCATCCCTTTCAGAGTAATAAAGTTATGCTTTTTGTTCTCTGAAACACTTGAGAAGCACAGATATTTTAGAACTGCTAAGCTTTTCAGATGAATTATTCCTTCTTGGTGCACACGTGATTCCCATTGGCTAGCTGGTTGTCTGATCACTTCCATAATTTCACGTACAACTTAAGACGCTGGCTGGAAATCCCAGGGCCAAATTTTGGCAAAAGAAGGAGTAAAAGTTGAAACACAAAGATCTTCCAATATTTGGGTTTCTCTTTCTGCAAAGGCTGATGTGGCTGGCTTGGCACTTCATTAAGCAAATCAATGCTAATTGTTACCACTTTAGCAAATAAAAGAGGCGTGAGAAGGCAGTGAGTGGACAGTCTGGCATAAAGGCAGTAGTTTTGGAAGTGCTGACTAACTAAAACCACAGGGGTCCAAGTCAGCTTAGGCATAAAGAGGGGCATTTCCTGGGAAAGCTAGGAAGGAAGGCAATTCTATGAGCTCTTCTCAAGTAAGGAAATGAACAAAATGCTTCTAAGAACTCTTGGAGTGTAAGTTTGTTGTCTTTTTGTACAAAGTCCAGTCACTTCTCTGACCATAAAAGCAAGTCTGGGGAGAAGCTAAACTAACCTGACGACTGCCATGGGCCCACTGGTTTATTCAGACAAATAAGAGATGCCTAAGCAGGACAGAAAAGACAACGCAGGAATTAATTCAAAGCAAGAAAAGTAATCTTTAATTTTCCAAATATTATTAGTTGGCACAAGATTACAGTTATCCATTCAGACTTCCTTTTGCCAATGAGCCACAGTTTTCATATCTGAAAAAATGAAATGTAGAGTGGTCAGCCATGTGTAAAGTCACATAATACAGGTGCTTGAGATGGTGTAGGTTCATCATTTCTCAGTTTACTCTCCTTTCCCCTGGATCTTGATACAGCAATACTCTGGCAAATGCGACAACATCTGTGCAACTGAACAGAGAGAATTAGTCAAGGTATATGACGTACTTTATGCTTAACTCAGCAAATGATTCTCGGATATGTTTCGGGACAGAGAGGGCAGACAAGCTCCAGAGATATCAGTTTTCAGAAAGTAGTTGGAAATGAAGGTATGAAGTTTCAGGGGGAAAGTTCTGGTTAGAAAAAGAGATATTAGAGTCTTCTACATATCAATTTTCTGCATTCAACTATAGATAAAACTTTCATGAGAGAATGGTACACTAATGATCGTAGTGTGTAGACTGGGGAGAGGAGGAAGAGGAGTAAGTTAAGGAGACAGTGTTTTCAGAAGAGGATGAGGAAAGAGCAGTTCTGTAGACATTAAGGAAAGAGAAGATGGTCAACTCTGTCAAGACTTACAAAGAAGTTGTGAAATATGAGGATGTAAAAGTCAGCGTCTCAGCTGGTGAAGAGTTCATGTGGACCTTGAGGGGACGTATTTTATAGAGTTGAGGTTTCAGAATCCAGAGTAAGATAGCTCAGAAGGTGAAGTGAGGGCAATCGCTGACTGGGTATCAGTGATTCTTAGACTTCCTAATGGAGGGTCCTGAAGGAGTGAGAGAGTGTGTGTGTGTGTGTGTGTGTGTGTGTGTGTGTGTGTGTGTGTGTGTTGTTTTAAATCAAGAAGGAGACCTAAAATTGGGTGCATCAACATTTTTTCTCAAGAAAGATCTCAAACCCTAATAAAGCACACACCAAACCCAAATAACTGTTACTTATCCTTACATTATTTAGAGAGCCCCCCTTCCCCTAACTCTAAAAGACATCATTCACCTAGACAACGATATATGCAGTCTTACCTGAAATTTGGCAAAGAGGCTGTCCTGATTATTCTATTAAAAATATATCAAAAATATAGAAAACACATCAGAATTGTTAATGAGGAACAGTAATGTTTGCATGTATGAACCATTGTACCATTACACTGAATTGTTATGAAAATGTAGTCATGAATTAGCATGAGCGTACTGAGTGTGACTTTTATAGCTTTTTCAGAATTATAAAGAAAGACTATGCTAGAGCTACAATAGCAATGTAGGTCCCTTATTTTACTCTAAGTCCATTTAGATATCTTATCCAAAACCACATTTGCAAATGGGCATAATAAATAAACAGAAAAAAGCACCTTAGGATTAGAAAACCTAACTAAAATTCTATTTTTATGTTTTTTTACATTTTAATCTCTGCATGATAGTAAATAAAAATAATGAAGTTTGGTTGGTTTCAAATTTTTTTATATAAGAGGGTAAAGCTGTTACTAATAATTATTTAACTTAAGATACATTCCTACTTGTTCAAATTTCTCACCCTTGGCTGTATATTGGAATTACCTGGGGAGTTTTAAAAATATAGAGTCTATCCCTAGGGATACTCACTGATTTGGTGGGAAATGTGGCCGGGGCATCAGTATTGTTAAAAGCCCCTTGGAGTGATTTTAATGTGTAGCCAAGTTTGAGAACCACTATCCTAGGCCAAAACATCTTCTGGTAGCCAGCTTCTTCTATAAAAATGATCAACTGTTCAAAAGAGGTGGCAAATGGCATTCCAATACAAGGCTTAAATTTAAATGTGTGGGTAGAGAGCAGGCTTGGGCATATCCTGGATGATTCTTCCCACTAGAACAAGTGCCGAGACCAAAATCCTATTACCCAAGTGCTGTTTGTTGTGGTTGTTGTTGATTTTTTTTTTTTTTACGAGATTAGAAACCCATTCTACAGAGGGCACTAAAAAAATGCATACACATTTTAAGAAAGGAAACTGTACTAAAACTGTAATACTCAATATATACCTGTAACAAAAGATGAATACAAGTCACATCTGACTTCTGCAATTACAAGAGGTGCTCAAAGCGGTTACCATCAGCGTCCAGACACTTCTGATTACGGCGAATTAGTGCTTGAGCAATGTTGACCAACGTGCCCACTTGTATACATTTTTTGGCACCCCAAGTATTCTACCTGCAGGAACATCAAAGTCAGGAGACGTGGCCCACTACGTGATCAAGGTCTCAAAAATGGAAAGGATTGTAACGGAATCACCAGGCAACAGAACTTGGACTCTTCGGCTCAGACCCAGAAACTTGATTTCATATGTTCCATTGGATTGACTACGGCAACCCAAAAATGTGTT
The DNA here is from genome assembly GCF_004115265.2 of Rhinolophus ferrumequinum. Lineage (NCBI taxonomy): Eukaryota > Metazoa > Chordata > Mammalia > Chiroptera > Rhinolophidae > Rhinolophus > Rhinolophus ferrumequinum. The sequence goes on along the minus strand of NC_046302.1, from coordinate 51,337,112 downwards.
AGGATAATGTGTAAGCCAGATTGTCAGTTCATTTTCATCCCAAAGTAGTTATCTGCATACACAATTTTGAGGCATATCCAGTTTGGAGACCAATCAATCGCATATGAAAGGTATCTTGGCACACAGGCCATAAGAAAGAAGATATTCTCTGTAGAAGGCTGGCCGTGAGTGTCCGGTAAATTGAAGAAAGGTCACTTTCCACTGTAGAGATATTTAGTCTAAAGAAGCCTTTGCTTCCTCCAATCATGTAGAATCAGAAAATCATCTCTTTAAAAGTGTTGCTGGAATACTACCGAGCCCTTGCTCTTCCTCTTTCCTATTCCTAGAAATGAAGCTGACTGGTGCCGCATGTGTCACAAAAGTGTTCAGACGGTGTCATTACAGTTGAGTACCTTCCCCTCACTCTACTCCATTCGGTCATCACGTCCACACTTGGGCACCTTTCGTATACATTTCAGGCTCTTTGACGTAGTGACTAAAAGCATGTGCTCAGAAAGCTGATTGCCTAGGTTTAAATTCTGATCCCACCACACACCAGCTTGATTAATTACATTCTCTAACCCTCAGGAATACCTCATGTATAAAACACAAATAATGATACCAATCTCATACATAACTTGTGAGGACTAAATAAAGCATTCATGGCAAATAACATAGTGTTTGGCACTTGTAGTAAAACTATTTATTATAATTATTAATTATTTTGCCAAGTCATTATCAGCAACATATTTAATTCCACTCCTACCATATGTTACTTAATTAGAAGAGTGAGAATAGCACATTTTACAAGGGACAATGAGTGAGAGGCAGAAGCATGTGTGAAAGGCAGTCCCTAATCCATAGAAATATAAAACTCAGCCAAAAGAACCTCTTCCTTACCAGACCCGACACATCTAAGATTAAAACATATCTCTTTTGTGGCTCACTATATCTTTCGACTAAATAATATAGTTCTCCTTTTGTTTTAATATCAAATAACCAACAGTATTATGTTTCTAGTAACTATTAAAAGGATTTCAAAATATGTAATCCAAAGAAGAAGAACACTATTCTTTAAAGATCTCAACTCGTCACCAACTGGAACTTACCTAAAAGTAATATAATAATGACAAAACATTAGCATAAATAATTGAAGATCACAAGTAATCAGCGTCATGTGCATATGAAGAAATAAACAGGAGATACATGAGCTTAAACAATGACTTTAATTTTGTGATACAATAACCGACTGCAAGTTATTGTAGAATAGAAATATACCTGACAGAGAAAATCCATCAGCTTCCCAAAAAGGGCAAAGTTCCACACGGTTTTGATCAGAGGTTTCATTAATGAAAGATTAATAACAAGAAAGATTATTAACATCTGAAAGTGAAGAATTTCCTTTTATGTTGTTTTGCCTTCCTATCCTTTCATGTAGGTGTTAATGAGTACTGAAACGGACAAAAGGCCAGAAAAGATATAAGAAAAGGGGGCAAATTGAATCTTCATCCTTGAATAATCCAACGTGGTCTTCATGGCCTTCCCCATTTGAGCACATCAGAAAATAGATATTCGGTGATAGGAAGTTTCCATGGCTATTTCTACACAGAAAGCAAATATTTATAGAATAAGAAAAACATCGCTTGCCTTCTTATAAGATGATCTCTAGGAAATGTCAAAATTCTTACACATTGCATTTTGTGCGAGAAGAAAAAACTGTTTCCCTTGGGAAAATAAGCACCACCTGGTAGCACATCCGTATCTGTCCTTTGCTCCCTATTTCCCTTCATGTTCAATTTTCAAAAGAAATGGGTCCTCATCAGAAACTAAGGAGGGGTTTTATGTTCTCCCATCACTGTTTCCACCAAGTATCTCAAATTAAGCGTCTGTGTAGGGTGTGCAGATTTGCTGTATTTGCTAAGGGGGGAAGCTCCCTCACCACTGTGTGAGCAGACTCTCTAAGATGCTTACCAGTCTGTGTGAGACGGTGATGCTACAAACAAATGTGGCACAAACAGGCTGATCACAAGGGCGGTAATACTGATAAACAGCAACTCACTTTTATCTGCTCATTAAACAGAACACTAAGGTTTACATAAGACCAAATACTGATCATTGCTTAATGGTGCGGTTTGGTTGAACTACGCATCATATGTCTCTGGGTTTGGTACTTTGGTAGCTCTGTGTGGCCACAGCCCATATCTCAGTGCTGCTCTGGTCCGCTGGACACCCCGAGTCAGTCCCACCAGGCTACAGGTTCCTGCCTGTGGCTCTGCTGAAACGCAGAAGAGCCTCTGAGACCCCTTCTGCTGCTCTTGTTGATGTGTTGACCTTTTCTTGTCCCCTAGACATAGGTTCAGTATCATTTTAACAGCCGCTGATATCCTATGCTATCATCTCCACAAATCTGCAAGACTATATTTTCTTTTGTTCCCCTGATGCCTGAAAAGAAACTACACATCTCTTAGACTTCCACGATAACTTACTTGCATTCTGTGGTCCTAGGAATCACTGAGTGGAGATATTATCCTTGGCCTTCTGAATCGCCTGTTTTGTGCCCAGAATACAACAAACCCATCTCAGTGGCTGTACCCCTTCGTCAGGGTGGGCTGACCACTGCGGCTGCTATTAGCTAGTGACCAGCTTGAGCAATTTAGACCAAAGCTCCTTGATCCTTGATAATATAAGTCTTGCAATTATCCCTTTAGAATCTACTCCTAGCACACTTTGCAAAGCTCATTATTTCATTCTAGTTTCAGGTAAGAAAGGAATCGATTTCCCAGTTAAATTCACTAGAAATACTGAGATTGGGAATAATACAGAAAAACCAAAGCTCAGAAGTCTAGCCGATCTGGGTTTGAGTCTTAATTCTTACAATCTGTGACCTTGGATAGCTACACACCTCCTTGACCTCTGTGTGCTCTCACTTGTGAACTGGGGAGAATGGATGCCTATTCCACGAAGGTGCTGCGAAGGTTCAATGAGGTAAGAAATGCAAGGGGCCAAATTAGTGCCTAAACCTATCATGGATGCTGAATAAATGTCATTATTGGATGTTAGCATCTTTTATCAACACTCCCTATCCCTTTACTATGACCTTTGTATTCTTCACCTCCCTACCAAAAAGTAATGAGCATTTTTTATTGTTTAATTTTTATTTTATCGAAAACATCTTTTGACTCTCGCACTTAGCTATGGCAATGCTAACAAATGCTATTAAGAAATTCAATGCACATTTAAAAAATTTACTCTATTTCATTCATATCAGGGTCTCACTAGCAGAGAGTATTATCAGTATCATCATTAGTACTGTCAGTGCCAAATTGCACCCTTTAAAGCTACACCATATTATCTAGAGTAAGATGTAAACTAAAAATCTTCCCAAATCATTATGTTTAAATTAAGATATTAGAATATATACTACAAATACTCAAATTAAATTTCACTGTCTTCAGTAGAGCCAGAAATACATTTTCCTATATTTTTCAATTAAGTAACATAAAAATTGAAATATTTATGATGCAATCATAATCCAACTAGAGACCAAGCACAATTTAAAAACCCATGTTTATGTGCAGTGCCTTTCATCCCCTCCTCCCAAAAAAGGAAACACACAGAACAAAACAACATGCCTCAAAGATCTTTTACTTCTTACATTTCACAGTCCTGGTTAACCCACATCCCAAGTATAAATTTCACAAGGATAACTGTAGTGACAACTTAGGGCTCTTGTGGGGAAAAACAGTAAAGACATCATGCACTTGTACCTCATCAAGATGTGAGGCTCCCTGAGGACTAAAGCATCCTGAAAGAAAACACTGTCAAGGACTTAAAAGTTTGCTTCTATCAGTGGTAGTTATTACTGCTGTTTTCTAAATACTCCTGTCTCTCTGTCTTCCTGGACCCCTTGTGGATGGGCGAGCCATGTGGCTCCATCTGTCCAGTGAGTTGTTAGCCATGTGAAAGTGCCTTTTAAGACCAGTACATTTAATTGCCAATGCAAGAACTTGTAGGAATTTTCCTTTGGAGTTTTGACTGTTATGATCACTGCTCCTGGAGCCTGGGTCCCTGAGTGTCTGCATGGAGCAGATTCATCCCTGCTGACCAGCAGTGGGCATGTGTGAGTTGGGGAGAGGAGGCAAACATGTTCATATTCGAGGAGAGAAGGAATATATATATTCTATTTGACATTTATACAATATAAATATACATATATGGAGGTGGCCATGTCTGCCCTTTTCATTAACTGGCAATTTTGGAGAAAATACCCCTCTTCCCATCACTTATCCTCCACCTTTCACAACAGACTGGGAAATAAAGGCATCAGACTCTGGAGCACCTTCCTAAGAAACTTGTCAGAGAAGCTATGAGGTACAAGGCATGCTATGGACTGATACAAATTTACTCAAATTAATTTTAGACTCATCTATACAGTTTCTTAATCACAATTTGTTTATCATTGTACCTGTTGAGAGACATTTGGGTTGTTTCTAGTTTGAGTGAGGCTATATAGCAAATAGAACAGTTATGAACAACTCAAATTTTTGTATGGATATATGATTTCATTTCTCTTTGGTAAATACCACCTAGGAGTGAAATCCCTGGATCACATTGTAGATACATGGTTAAATTTTAAGAAACTGACAAACTTTTTCCAGAGCAAATTTAACTTTTTGCATTCCCACCTACAGTACATGAGAGTTCCAGCTGTTACACATCCGCACCAATATTTGTTCCAATCTTTTGTTTTAGCCATTCTAATAGGCATCTAATTATATCAAAATGTGGTTTTAATTTGCATTTCTCTAATATTAATGATGTTTAACATTTTTATTAGCTTATCTGTTATTCATATGTCTTCTTGGGTGAAGTGTCTTTTCAAATATATTGCCCTTTTTATCAGCTTATTAGTTTCTCATTGTTTTGGAATGTTCTTTATGTATTTGGAGTTTTGGAAGTTCTTTATGTATTCTGAATATAAGTCTTTTATCAGATATATGCTTAGTACGTATTTTACCCCATTCTCTGGCTTGTTTCTTCCCTCTCTTAATAGTGCCTCTCTAAGACCAGTTTGAGGAAGTCCAGCATACTATTTTTCTTTTATGGTTTATAATTTGGTATTATGCCTAAAATATCTTTGATCCAAGGTCAAAAAATTTTTTCTTGTGGTTTCTTCTAGAAGTTTTACATTTTCAGTTTTTATATTCAGCTCTGTGATCCATTTTGAGTTCAACTGTGTATATGATTTGAGGTATGACTACCTACAACCTCCTCAAACAAAAATTATCTGAACCAAAGTGTCAATAGTGCTGAGATCGAGAAACACTGGCTCAGGAGATCACAGTAGTTTAACATGGCAGGTGTACCAGATACGTATGAGAGAATGTCAAGACACAAAGCTGGAATGCTGGGTAAGAATTAGATTTAGATCATCAAGGTTCTCTCACAGCACGCAAAGAAATTGTGTAGAGAGGGGGTGGAGGAAAAGGCCAGGACCTAAATTGTGGGAAAACTACTACTGGAAATAGAGGACATATTAATTCATAGTATAAGTCAGAACATCAAATAATATTAAATCTCTATGCTAAAGTTATTCCCTCTGCAATTCTCTTTTCATTTTTCTTAATTATCTTACAGTAAATGTTATACTTTGCTAGTAACATGGCATTTAACACCTCAGTAGTATTTGCTATATTTTTAATAAGAAGCAATCTCCACTTTGTGTGTCATCAACAAACAGCATTTCCCAGCTAGAATTTAATAATATTGCCAAGTTTTCATTGGTTTTCTTCTAACTGCTTCATGCTGTTAATGGAAGTGAAAATGTTTTCCACCAATAGTGGTTACCGACAGTTGTGTTTTTTAATGAATTTAAGTTAAAAAGGGGACTTTCCTGAAAGAAAAATTTTAAGTAAAATAGTATTGGAGATGGTAGTGTGCGCAGTCATGGTAAAAACTATGAGATGGCTTAAAAATGAGTTTTGGAAAATAATATTTAGAAATGGGAAATATTTAAATTAAGCAGGAAAAGAACAGGATGAATTGCCATTTTAAAAAATTACCTTTTGTGTGGCATGAAATATCTGTGGATGGGAGAAGTAGTAAATAAATGCAGGCAAGGAGGTTATGCCATAACTCATGCAGGAAACCTGAAAATGAACATAGAGTAACCTCCCCCCACATCTGTAGGGGAACATTCCAAGACCTCCAGGGGATGTCTGAAACCACAGATAGCACCGAACTCTACAGATATGTTTCTCCCTATACACACATATCTGTGATAAAGTTTAATTTATAGATTGAACACAATAAGAGATTAACAACAATAATAATAAAATATGAGGTGTGATCAAAAAATATGGTGAATGTTTAAAAAAAAAGAAATTTATTACAGTAAAAGACACGTTGCCATGAATCTCCCTCAAAATACTCTCCCTCACTTTGAACACAGTTATCCCATCATTCTTGCCACTTTCTGAAGCAGTTCTGGAAGTCCTCTTTTGTGAGTGTCTTTACTTCACCCTCCATCATGGCAATGCTCCGTGTCACACTGGTGACACTTCTGGTACAGCAATTTCTGTCAAACAAAAACATTATGGTGTGTCCTCATCCACTTTATTCACTGGATCTGGCACTGTGCAACTTCTGGCTCTTCCCCAAAGTCAAAAGGGCCATAAAAGGAAAATGTTTTGAATGGATTCAGGACATTGAGGCAGTCACGGCAGCACAACTAAAGACACTCACGAAAGAGAACTTCCAGAACTGCTTCAGAAAGTGGCAAGAACGATGGGGTAAGTGTGTTTGAAGCGAGGAAGAGTATTTTGAGGGGGACTAATGGCAATGTGTCTTTTACTGTAATATATATATTTTTTAATTTAAACGTTCACCATATTTTTTGATCATACCTTGTATAACAATACACTCAATAAAAGTTATGTAAATGGCTCTGGGGCCATTATGAAGTAAAACAAGGGATATTTGAACACAGCAATGGGATATTGCAATAGTCAATCTGATAACTGAGGTGGTTACTAAGTGACTACCAGGCAGGGATCATCTATAGGGTGGAAACACTGGACAAAGGATTGATTCACGTCCTGGGTGGGATGGCATGAGATTTCATAATGCTACTCAGAAAAGCGTGCAATTTCAAACTTACTTCAATTGCTTATTTCTGGAGTTCTCTGTTTAATATTTTCCGATCATAGTTGACCATGGGTGTCTGAAACCGCAGAATGCAAAACCGTGGATAAATGGGGATTTCTCTACGTAAGACATTTTAGCAGGTTTAAAAGATTGTGTCTTATAATTCAGAGGGTACAAGAAAAGGACGTTTCTGTTGGGAGGAAAATGAATCCACTTTCTGAAAATAATTAACTATTGCTGTGATTATCTGAGTACAGGCAGCATGACTATCTGCCAGGGATGGTATGGGACTTCTGAGTGAAGGCGTGCTACATACACCTTTCCTAATATACAAGTTTTTGATAACTTAATGTCTAATTGTTTTATTCACCCATTAAATAATATCTTTGAGCACCTTCTATATGTGAAACACTGTGTTACATCTACAACACTGAAGAAAAGTAAAAGGAAATCTTCTCTTTCATAGCCAAAGAGAAAGGCAATTGATAGATCATTAGAAGTTTGTGTGATAAAGCTCATTCATTATTGGAAGTGCGTGGGAGGTCACAACAGAAGGGTCAGGAAAGGGGCAGAGGAAAAAGGGAAAGTTCCGGAATTGAGCAGGGAAGCACTAGAGGAAGCTGAATCTTGAAGGAGAGAGAAGTGATTGTGAATTAAGAATTGTTATTGCAAGCAGAGGAACTAAAAAGGGTAAAGATTCTGAGGCAAAAAGGATTGTTTTGGTGAAATGAGGAAAAGCTAGGATGGCTGGAGGTGCTGGGAAGATGTCAAGAGCGGAAGGGGTGAGATGTGAGCAGTGAGGCTGTGGCCAACTGATGACATTTCTTGAAAGCCCTGTCAAAATTTTGCACATCACCTAAAAATTAATGGGAAGTCATTAAACAGTTTCGAGCTAAAAGGTGTTAACATTTTCATATTTTACATGTTCATCCAAATCTCTATAAGGACTAGTTTAAATGCTATTGATTTACTTATTTTTGGATGTTCCAGATTATTCACAAAACTAGCTTTCAGAGTTCTAAATGACTGAACATCCAGTAATTATCATTTCTCAATTTATCTAATTTTAACTACAAATCATATTGATAATGCAGGCCTAATAAAAATATTGTATATGAAATTTTGTATAAATTCAAGAAGAATAGAGACAATTTAAAATACAGAATAGCTACAGTTTATAATACAGAATGGCATCCATGTTTACTTTTAAAAAGGTTTTCGAATGGGGATCCAGTTTCTCATACTAGGCATTTCACAGGAGCTCAGTTAAATTTGAATTAAGATTTGCTGCTTTTTTTTCCATTGTACATTAAATATATTCCGTTGGATTTAGCCTTTTGTTAGAATATGAGAGAAATTCAATCTAGTAAATTAATTGTATTGCTATTTTCAGAATATAGCTCATATGCAGTGTTTTTTTAAGTTTTTCATGACATGCCATTATTCTACTTATTTTAACTTGCATCAGTGTACTGTAACTCATTACACCTGAGACTGCAGAGGTTATATGTGAACTTCTAATGGAACAAACTAATCACATCTCTAGGTTATAAAATTTACCTTTCTCTTCCCGTTTAATTTTCAGTAGATGTTATGTTATTTTGCATCTTGTCTATCAAGACAGAATTCATCTCTCTAAATAATTGTTCCATACTTGAAGAGGACAGGGAAGATAAAGTGACCCCCTGAATGGTAAATTTGCAATTAACCATAGAAATTAGCTGTGGAATGAGTTCCTATTTCTCTAGTTTCACAGCTTTCAAAAGATACTCCAGCTGACTCCACAAAGGCATAGCATTGGCTCTTTAGGAGAAGATATTAACTCATGTCAATGGGTAATTGCTGAAAAGAAATTCTTGTTCATAGGAGACTTGAAGAAAAAGACTTGAACTTTTCAGGTGAACCATACACCTCTAATTCCCAAAATGTAGTTCTAAAAACAATAAATGAACCAACTATGGCTGGAATCACTAATTCTAAGTCCTTTATGTCTAAGTTTGTTAATGTCTCTCTGTAATGTCTGTACATTGTACACTTTTTTGTAATCCTCTCACGCTGCATTTTGCTTATTTCTGCATGTCCAGAGCCTTGGCTTCATGTCTCAATTAACCCCAACAAACATATCCCAGAAAATGTTAGCATGGGGTTAATGTTTACCACCCTACATAATGAAACAGTAATGCAATTCTGAGCATGAGCTAGGCATAAGAAGTTTGTACTCTGCCTTCCAATCAAAGCAACAATTGAATCCAGACAGCATCTGATAACCAATTAAAAAACACATTTCTAAGAAACTTGCTTGAAATTGGAAAACACATGAAATATACCATTTAAAATATTAGCCCAGGTACAATTAGCTCATGTTGTAGAGAGTCCCTCCAAACATCTAGGTGTTGAGAAAATATCTCTTGATAGAGATAGGAAAAAAAATTAAATAAAAAAAGATAGAGATAGGAAAAAATAAAGAGATAGGAAAAGGAAAGAAGGGAGGCAAGAAGGAAAGACAATACGCACCTAAAAAGAATCCGCCATCCGTGAATAGCTACCATTGGTGATGTTAGACTTAGCAGTAATTCATTTAAGACAAGATTTCTCAATACCAGTCACAGGCATTGCCCTCAGTTCTTCACTCCAAACTCTCAAGAACCTGATAGACTAATTGAGAAGATACAATATAGATGTAACACAAGGCAAAACTCTGCTTCACAAGAGTGATCTGTGAACCACCTACATCAGAATCAAGAGGGTGGTGTATTTGAAATGCAGATTACATGGCCAGTGACCACTTCAGACCTACTGAATTCTAATCTGAACCTCTCCCCAAGCCCCACTGCAAATAAGCATTTTACTTAAGTCCTCTAGTTGTTACAAATGCTGCACTTTCAAATCTGAAAAGTCCCCAGAAAGAACATATGAAGTAATCTGAGGTAGATACAGAAATAATGCCTCAGAGATCAAAGAAGACAAATGACTACAACAAAGTGAATCCACAGAGACCTTGAATCTGCAGGAGTTACATGGAGGCGTCCTCTAATAGCACCACAACAATTAGTTTCAATAATGACAACATTTCAAAGTAAAAAAAAAAGTTCTAGAGCAAGATACTATCACTAGAGCAACCTGAAATCAAGATAATAAAATGTTATTTCATGCACTCAGCATTCAAAGTTTTACCAAAGAAAATAAAAGACTGTTCATTCTCATTAACGTAAACCTTGCTAGTCTGTGAATTGTGCAGTTTGCAGAGATCTATCAAGGGGCTGAGGATATTTTTTTCGACTATATATCTATCCCAACTCCAAATCCCATCTTATTGTTAAAGGTTTGACTGGTACCGTAGGATTTACCAATCCCTTTCAAAAAGGCATCCTTATTCCCACAATACTGTCAATTTCCCCAAAAAGCCCTTTGGAAATGGATCAAATTACTAAATTTTATAAATTCATTTCAGAATGCATTAGTGGAACAGAAAAATATTTTAGGCAATCCTTATTTATGTTCAATATTTACAAATACACCTGAAACCTAGACTAGGAACGAAACCTACTTGGAGAAAGGTATATTAAACTAACCAACCAGAAACCATATTCTGCAGGAACTGAGACTACAAATATGTTCTAAAATATATGTTTACTTTTATTGTCATAGCCAGTAACAGCATGGAACAGAATTGGATTGGTCCTAAAGATGAAAATACCAATCACCAAATATAGGTTAAATGACCTACTGTCCTACCTTTAACAAGAAAGGCATATTAAAATAAAATTTTTAAAAAAACAAAACCCCTAATACATGAAGTAAAAGACTGATCCAATTGACATCTCAGATAACATTACAAATTAAAGAATGTTTATCCCTCTGGTGGGACAATTCTAGAAGAGATGACTCACCCATGTACGTTAACAAACAAATAAATCCTACCTGTCTCTACCCTCTACCACTGTGATAGCAATGAAAAGCTTTACCTTACATTTATTTGAAAATAATTGATTTGCTTTCTTAAAGACTGGCTCTCTAGCCCTCCAAGAGAAACGTTTCCCAGGCCTTCCACCTTTTCATTGCAGAAGTTGTTTTTATCCGCATATCCTGGGAGAATACCAATTGCTCACTGTGGTTCATACTGTCAATGAAACAGTGTTGTGCCAGCAGCAGCAGGCATAGAGTTCCTGACAATTAAAAAAAAAAAAAAAAAATCATGTAAATAAAACTAATAAACTGAGATCCTTCCAAAAGAAAACCACCATGTAATTGAAGACAAGTTCAATAGCACGTTGAGACAAAAGCCCAGCATCTCAGAACTTCCATTCAGGGTGATGAGAAGGGGTCCTATAGATGACGCCCCCGCCCCAAGTTTGTCTAGTGTTCCTCTTAAAACGCTGTAAGCCAGATAAGTAAACAAGAGAAGAAATCTTCTTTTCTGTTTCAGTCTTTTAGGACTCTTATCTCTTCCTATCATGAAATATAAGAAACACACACTGATTCCCTGGAGGGTAAATAAGATACTGTCTACTGATTTTGCAATAATTTTTTTCTACTTTTAAATAATCTATGAACTAATGGTTCAAAAAATACACAGTCTTCTCTGACCTCTTAATTTAAAAGTCTCTCCCTAAAATACAGTCCACCGAAATCTTACTAATCACAAATTTTACTCTAAAAGAAGCATTGATTTAAAATCTGAATACTTCTCAACAGTTTGTATGTATATTCATTCATTATTATTCATTATCAATTTGGGGGATGATTTTTCTAGGTTAATAAGAAGGCAAAAAGTATATAATCATTTTCATATAAACAACAAAAGCTATTAATATGTTCTATATATCATAGTTTGCTTTCCTCAAAAGCCTCAATAAAATAATCTATATGTCCTATAATGGGAAACTGTTTAAATCAATTATGACACATTCATAAAATTCAACATTTTACAGCGTTTAGATATACCAATAATTTACATGGCTTAGGGAAATGCTTACAAAATAATGTAAATATGACCTATGTTGTATTAATGTATATTTTTAGTTTATGTATGGAGAAAAAAGAAAATGAAAAAGAGGTAAGGGAGAAAAGACTAATAATTGGTATGGGGTTTTGTTTAGGATGATGAAAATATTCTACACTTAGATTGTGGTTATGGTTGTACAACAACCATGTTTAAAAACCATTTAATTGTATGCCTGAAATATATGGATATTACAGTATGTGAATGGTATCTCAATAAAGATGTTAAAAATGTCAGGTAAGATTATTTTAAATAATTTTATTAATATACAATTTATAAAAATACATATTTTAGGTATAAAGTTTGGTAAATTGTAACAAATACTTACACTAACAAAATCAGCATCTGTTTCTAGAAAACCCAACTTATAATATGGTCTAAATTATCTTCCTATTTTATTTTGTTTTTCTTATGATTCTTTAATTTTTGTTTTATTTACAGCTGCATGAGTGACAAATAACAAAGCTCTGTGTTGTGTTTCTCCATAACTGATTCTAACAGTTGAAAACCATAAATTACTAAGAACACTGGGTAACCTTGATATACCAGACTCTAACTGAAAATACATTCTTTACCCATAAATAATAGGATATTTTGAACCAGCTATGAATTCTGCTTTATTAAGAGCTCTAGTTTTTAAAACTTAAATAGCATAAACATTGTGATCACGTCTCTATAACACTGGGAAAGTCCTGATTTTTTTTTTTTCCCCTGACTTTCCAGTGCAACTCAGAGAATTCCTTCCCCGGCATGGGTTTCCCCTTTGGCAGGAATATAAATTTAGGCCTTAACTATAACAAGACATTAACAACAAAAAGCTTTGGTGTTCTTTACTTGTTGACAAAGCTCAAGGTTGAACCTGGCCGGTGCCTATGCTTAGACCGCATTTCTCTGTGGGTGCTGAGAACTCAGCTTGGCAGTCTAATCTTTATTTTCCAAGCATGCTTCCATCTCTGGATTTTGCTTTTCCCATCTCTCCTTCTTAGTCCCTTGGCTCAGATGCTGGGCCCAGTCCTTGCTCCGATTCCTGGCGTGGGCCGCCTGTGGCCTTCCCTGACTTGGCAGTAAGGTCATGCATATGACATGGCAGTATTTATATTAATAAAAATTACTTATTAGGTCTCACTAGGTCATTTGCAGTCACACTGATACGCAGAACGACAGATTTGAAAGAATTCAGTGGATGAAGATTATGCAAAATACGTGCAGTAGTGTCGTATATTAATTAAGTAAATGTCCCTCCACCTTCAGCATTATTTAATCTTACTAAACTCACTTTAATTGGTTCTCTAGCTCCAAGGCACATCCTCTGCTTCATAATTAAAGTGCAGTCTTTCATCTCAGCTAAATCCAGGCCAGAAAAATCATGGAAAGTAACGTAGTGCAGGTCAGAGAAGATTCCAGAGCCCAAGAGGCAAAAAGAAGGAATATAAGACAATTATCAGAATTCCAGTCACAGTAAACAGAAAATACAGGTAAGTCAAACTCCCGAAGGGTTTGCAAGCTTTCTAATCACACTACACAAACAAATGCATCCACACAAGCACACGTGTGTGCACGTGCATGCACACACACACACACACTCAAAAGCACACATCGATATACACATGCATTCTCCGTATTTCTTTAATATCAAGGAAACAAGTTTCCTGAATTAGCTCGAGAGAAAATAGGATACTCAGAGGTGTCAAGGAGAATAATAAGCAGGAGAAAAATGTATCTTGCATCTAAAACACAGCTTTTGTTCCTTCTGGAGGGATATCAAAGAGAGAGAGACAGAGAGAGAGAGGGAGAGAGACAGATCCCCCCTACGCAATAACCTTTTATACGGGCATAAAGAGTGCTCGGCGCCACCATTATTCCCTGCGTGCTGTTCTTTGGCACTAAATCACCACCTGAAATTCTCCTTTCCTTTCTTCTCCCTCTGCTGAAGCTCAGAGGTGAGTCTGGGTACCGCTGACGTGGCAGGTGTAATGCCGTCAGTACAAATGCTTCTCCACAAGCACACTTAGCCACTGACCTTCACCCCTCCTCTGGAGGAGAAGCATCTGGCAGCTTCATACTCCAGTATGGGCGAAGCATTGTGCACAGCCCTAGGCCTTCTCTCCTTCATGTCAGAAACCCCCTTAGCAAAAATTAATGAAGGAGGAAATGGGGCACGAGGCCTAACTTACTGTTCTCTCCCAGACTGAGGATTTAAGGCTTGGAGTCATATTCAGCATAAGCATCTTAAAGAGACACTGCCTGCCAAGTGTCATCATTTGTGTGGAACAGATTTACACAGGGACAATCTGAGAGCCGGTTAGAATAGAGTATCTTTATGTATATGCCACAATACGGGCTAGACAGTCTTCTAAAACTGTTCTTTGTTCACGGTCATTTGCATATAAACCAAGTATTCCATTTCCTTGACTTTTGATTATTATTGACGAGCACACATAGCACGCCTTTGCTACATACATTTCTAAATTTGGTATTTTACCTTTTAAAAGTATGGGGCCATTTGAACTCAAATTATGAAAATTCCAGATGACCTTGAGCGTGAGGACCCCAAGTGGAGACCAGCTAATCTAAGACCAAATGAATCTGTGACAACAATAGGATTTGAGCTACTACTTCTAGGTGGAAGCTTGGTAGGTGACAACATGAGGGGATCAAAGTCCTCAGGAAAAGGCCAAGAAAATGCAACGTGTAAATGACAAACCCCCTTTCATTTGCAACCAATGGTTGGTCCTACCTGAGCATCAGAGCCTCTACCGTTCCATGGTCAAAGCTTTCACTATATACATACACAACAGCTTGTTGGTTCACAAGTCAGCATCATCGGTCTCAACAGCCCTGACTGTGACATCATCACACGCTCACATGCAAGGGGACTGACAAGCCCTGACAAATTCCAGGCACCTGCCTGGCAACATAAATGTTTAGGGACTAAGTAAACGGATTCAAACCACTAAATCCCTCTGGCAGTCAAGGAAAGACTGTTGTCTCGCCTGCCCCCTACCACCACATGGAAAGGCCAGGATCGTCTTGGACACTGAGCACGATTAGATACAATACACGCTTAACACTGACTTTGTCCTTGGTCTTTCCTATTGAACAACGCACAGATTAGCAATGCAGGAGAGCTATGGCACAGCCGCTGCCGTGTGTCTCCACAGCACCCATGACCTCTTCGAGCTCTGAGTCTCTCTGACTGATGACTCTGCCAAGTGGGGCCTTTGCATAAGTAAAGGCAGCAGCCTCGATGCAGAGGCGACCCCCAGGTATCGGCCTCATCCTCCCCAGGACATGACTGCCAGGATTACTCTTTTGAAAAGTGGTTTTTAGCTTGCCACTGGGTTCTTCTGGAAACAAAATGCCTGACTTTGGTGTGGATTAACTTGGACTTAACAATTAACGAGGTAGGAAAGACCCAACAAGCCTCTCTTGTCAAATAGAAATATTACATTCAACAAAGCAGCTGGCCTGGCTCCCATATCTCCACTTTACTTAAAAAAGTGTCTATAGCAACCTTGGGAGCAATTTCAACCCCTACACCACTGCCTTATAAGAAGGCTGCTGTGTCTGCAGGGTCCTTGATTGACAAGGGAGATCCCCTAAATGTCTGGGCCTAGCTCACTGATGGTTTGGCAAAGTTGAGAGCTGCAGCACTCACTGGGCTTCTGCATCTGTTCAACCTGACTGCTAACATGAAGAACAGGAAATGGAGTGGCCACTCTGCTCAGTGGACAGAACTCGAGGCATTCTCCTAGCTCTGGCCAATATTCACCTTGATGAAACTTGTTACAATTCCAGTGAAGTTTGGGCACTTGCCAACGGCCCCATGTTTGGTCTGTCACTTGGAAAACTACAGACTGGCAGATTAATACGCTCATCGTTGGGGCCATGAACTGAGAAAACTAATCACAGCTACTGATCAAACCATCTGGATTCTTCATGCAAATGCCCAAGTTAAATGCCCTTTATCTGATGAGACCAACTGAACTCAAGCTGCTGTTTGAGCCTGCATCACACAAAATACCATGATTTCTGCTGAGCATAGCAATACATCCTCCATCACATACTGTTTCTGATGGAGACATACTACTCCAGGCCAGACTTTTGTCTCCTGGAAAAGGCTGCCCCCTTTGTCTCATAGTGAGGGATGCCACATTGCATGGGGTACTACTCCTGTCTGATCCTAGCAGTTTTACTACTTACCTCACACCTTATAGACTTACTCTCAGTATTATCAGCAGTGGCTTACCACAGCTGACACTTTTGCAGGTTATGGCACCGCTAGTCTGATCAGCCAACTCAGGCCCTATTTCTGTAGTGCATGAAACTAACCTGTGTTAAGTATCTGGCATAACAAAACATTTACAATGTGATAACAGTGCACATTTTATCACAAAATCCACACAGCGATGGACTTTCCACACTGCCAACCATCAACAGGTATCTCGGCATCTCTGCAAGCATTTGGTGTTGTTGCTATTTCCATTATAGACATTCTAATATTTAAGTTAGCATACATCATTTTGTCTTTAGTTTGAATTTCCATAATGGCTTATAATGTTGAACATCACTTCATGTGTTTATTTGTCATCTGTATATCCTCTTAAGTGACACGCCGGTTCATGACTTTTGTCCCTTTTCTAAATGAAGTACTTGTTTTTCCTTTCTTTTTGCGCTTCTAGAGATACAAACACTTCATCGGGTATGTGGTGTTCAAATATTTTTTTTTTCCATTTCACCTTGTATTTTCATCCTCTTCACTGGGTCTTTTTGAGAGCAAAATTTTTATTCTTGGCGAGGTTCAACTTACCTTTCTTTTTTTTCCTTTTTGGGTCATGCTTTTGATGTCAAGCCTAAGAGCTCTTTGAACAGTCTTAGATCCTGATATTTTTCCTATTTTTATCTAAATCTTATAATTTTGCATATTATTGTACACATATGTCCACGATCTATTTTTCATAAACGTTTAGGTTAAGGTTATTTGTTTGCCTGTAGATACCCAATTACTAGGGAACCGTTTATTGAAAGACTATCCTTACAGTGAATGGTTTTCACACCTTTGTCGAACAATCAGGAATATTTGTTTTGGTCTCTTTCTGGATTCTCTGTGATTTTTCTCTTCATGTATTGTTAGGCTGCATTGTTGGTGCCTACACATTTAGAATTCGTATATTTTCCCGGTAGATTAATAATTGTATGATTATTTTATGTCCCCGTGTGTATCTAGTAATTTGCTCTCAAGTAGACTTTGACCATAATGTAATTGTCATGTCCCTTACACTTCCCTCATTACTGCTGTCCATTCTCCTGGATACCCTCCAATCTCACGTCAATACGTCCTTATCCAGAGTCAATTATACCCTGGTCAATATTTATACAAACATACGGATTTGTGTTTTCTCATATTATTTTCTTGTATAATACATGTCTACTCTTGCTTGGCAAGATTTCGGAACATTAAAGGAATAAGTGTGTGCGTAGGTAAATCTTAAGTGATCCAGAAAGAATCTGCATTTTGAACAGCATCTCTGCATCACTGACATATGCTACCAATGATCTGCCTCATTTATCTTAGTCCTACACAGAGGATATGTCACTCGAGGCAAGTCTGTGTTGGGAAAGAAGGGTTATCACACTGGGCTATTTGGTTTTTTTATCATGATAACACAGAAGCTCACCAAATATGACCAGTCTACTCTTAGTAATTCAACAATTAAGGTAGAAGCCACATAGGCTATAGTTGGGAAAGCCAAAGGTAGGACTCAATATTTCAACTAGCAATTAGTAATAAGAGGTCCAGGAGAAATGATAACTCATATTTTTATAATAAGTTAGAGCTTGGAAAACTTCTTAAGTCTTTCCAATAAATCTTCCATTATTGACATTTTACAGATATGGGAAATTAATCTTAGAGGAATTGAATAACCTGTTATATCACATCAGATTATAACCAAAGCCCAAAACTGGACTGCCGATCTGCTGAATGTCAAATCTATAATGATACACAAGAGAGAAGAGAGAAGTCCCATCTTTGGCCCTATCTGCCCCCAACCCCTGCTGATTTTACTGCTTCATGAAGGTAATGAAGAGCTGTCACTACATTTATAGATGTCTTCCTTGAAACGGCACGAGCAAATGTAATTTGGTACATCATTCTTATTACTAAATATGCAAGTAGGCAAAGTCAAAATAAAAAGTGATAAAGATTATTCATGAATAAATTCTTAGAGGTAAACAGCTGTCTATATCTTTAACAGTCTCAACTCAAAAGTTTACTTAAAATGTTTCTGCCATATCATAAAGTTTCACGTTGCTAAACTTCTGTCCTTGCCCAGCTAAGTGGTTAAAAAAGGAAGATGACTTAAAACGTCTTTTGAGAAGGACATTCTCAACATCTACATAGATGTTGCACTGTTTAGCTTTTTTGAAATGCAGTATATTCTTAACTAGTGTGTTCCACAAAATATTGTAGTCTCTAAAATTTACATCATAGCCTGAGGAAAAGCCTTTACTAGCTGAAAAAGTTTAAGACTGTCCTGAAGTCGTATTCATTTTAAAGGGCATGATTCTGTGCCCCAAAAACATGTCAACATTTTTACATCATATGCTAGCAGAATTTTTCCCAGTAGTGGTTCGACATGTGTACAAATACTATCAGTGTGCATAACATTTAAAAATCAATTGTGTGTTCATAGGATTTTACAATATTAAACAACGGTACCTTAATTTTACGTGCATCTGCCCTTCAAAGTAGAACGTGAACATTTTCAAAGTTATAACAAGTCAAGTGTTAGCACCAGGCAGTGCTTTCCCATCTCAAAGTAATAGTTTAGATGAGGATGGCTTCACCACTATTAACAAAACATCTGTTGGAGGTTCAGCAATTAAGACAAATAGTTTCCTCTCTAACTGTTTTAATGGGAAATGAACATTGCATTATTAAGAGAAGCTCAGGCCATGACAGGTCCGAAGCTGAAGGAGGAAGCAGAGGCCAACTATGGGCAAGAAGACTCTGTGATGAGCTGCTTGGAGCTAAGGTACCCTCTGCCATTGAAACACGGTCAGGGTCAAGACAAAACAGATCGAAGCTCTCCCACGAGATTGCTACTTTAGACAATAAGAAAACAATTATCTCTCTTAAAAGAGGAAAATGAGCTGATGCAGCCCTTTCCCCTGTTTCTCAGTAAACTCTGAGTAACCCCATAATGATGGATGTGTTAGTGACGACATAAACCCTCTGAATTTCACATCCGCTTGGAGGTGATCCTCTCTCAGGCTTAATGATCCAAAAATGTATTTCATAAATTCTTCATCCTGAATCAGCACTTGATTAAATTGTATCAATGATGTCATTCAATTATCTCAAATAATTTAAATCATTTTTCTAATAATGTAACATATAAAGGTAATCACTATTAAAAGGTCTCATTTAAATCTTTTTCCAAGACCCGTTCTATTAGCACAAGGAAAACGAGGACTTTATTCTGCAATGTAACAATAGATTGAGACATGAGCTAGATTTCTGGCATATCCACAGCACATAGCAGAAAGTCCTTGGAAGTTGTAATGCACATCTAAGTTGGCAATTTAAAATCTTCTGACCTCTTTGTGACTTTCCTGAAGTGAGCTCCTTCAATGAGACCGATGACAAGAGAAATGGTCCATGCTGGATTGATATTAAGGCTCACCTCTTTTCAATTCTTTTTTCAGTAGTCTCAGAGGAGGGAAAGGATCAGACATGCTCCCTTAATTTTGTTTCCTGGCAATTAACTCCCAGAATAACACCAAATAATTACAACCATAACATTGCAGAGAAAGTTAAGAGTAACAGTAAATGTTGCTAAGCTGTGAACTTTGACAAACAAGCGCCTGTAAAAGGTGCAAGGCTGACTGCCCTGCACCTGATAACATGTTCTGCATTGGTACTCAGAAAACGTGGGGAAGAGAGGACAGCTCATCAGGTTGAAGGGACTCTTACTGCTTGAGGAACAACAGTTTGGAAGTCAGGACCGGGAGAAATAACACACAGAAAGAATTCATTAAGAGTGAAACCAGCAGTACCCCAAGTGAAATATCTATGCATTTACCTATCTGTCTGTTTCTCTATTTGTTTTTTGAGGGAGAGAGAAAAAAATGAATAATCTCGTGTTCACCCCAAGGGTGCACAGCAGAATGGTCCCGAGTTTGGGCTAAGAAGTAGAAAGAAGAGAAACACTGCATTCAGCAAACTGATGACTGAGTATCTCCAGGTCCCTGGTGGCCCTTAAAGTCCCTCAGACACTGTCAGCCAGAAGGACCAACCCCACCCACACTGGTGCAGGTAGTCTCATCTATATTCTTTACTAGTGAGGATATAAATGTGGTAAGTGTTTTGACTTCAGACTTATTCCATTCCCTTTCAATTATCGCTCTTCCTCCTATTTCACTGGTCAACTACGTCTCAGTCTCTTTTTGGTTCTCTTCTGCTCTGTAACCTCTTCATGAAAGATACCAAGACTTAGTCATTAGCCCTTTTCTCTTCCCTCTCAGTCATTCTTTTTGTGACAGACTCTAATTTTTTTGCATCATCTTCCTATCCACGGTGTGTTTTCCATATGACTCCCCTCTTTGTAGATACATCTCTCTTTTAGCTGGGTTCAGGCCATGTGACTGAGTCAGGCTAGTGAATTTGAGCAAAAGCAATTTAAAACATTTCCAGGCCTGCTTTGTGAAAACATCATCAAGATCCTATGACCCTTCTTTTCTCTGCTGTCTTGATGTTGTAGACCGTGTGTTCTCAATGGTATAATTCCCAGATGGAGATGAGAAGTCCAAACAATTTGCAAACTGTCGTGATTCAAGCAAGATATAAGCCTTTATTGTATTAAGCCTCTAGCAGAACTTCCAAATCTTTATTAGGCTGAGCTAGTCACAATAATTCCCAGCTGGATTAGATTGTAAATCCCATAGCATGCCCTAAGGCCCGAGGGATCTGCCATCTTTCAATGAAGCAAGAAAATGTCTTTGAACTAGTTTAAGTATTCCTTTTCCCCATCTATATCAAAAGGCTTCAAATGCCTTAAGAAATCCATGCAGGTGAAAACTAATATCTAGTTTGCAATTTCATGTGTTTATTAAGTTTCCTTCATCTTCATAAACTTACACAGGACATATTTTAACTCTGTTAAGTACCTTCTAATAAAAACATAAATTGTTTGAAACAATACAATATTATCTCAGAGATTTCCATTTTCCTCTATTTTTGTTGTATTACCTACGAACACATTTCATGTATGAATAACGTCAGTCTCTTGCTATAAGAGCTAATACCTGGGTAATAATGTTAACCACATGTCCTTGGCTCAGGATTAAGCTGCTGAATTTCAGGTGCAGATAGACATTTGATTACAGGTCCAAACTTGGAGGTGAGAACCCACAAAATAAGTTACCTAAAAAAAGCTGAAGCATCTTGAGGGCTAATCCAAGTACAGAGTCATAATTGATTGTTTTATTAGTCTGACAACTCCTATAAATAAAGATAGAGACTTAAAATCTCTCCTGAAGTCTTTTAAAGAATAACAATGGGGAAATGGAATTCCATAGTAATCCAGCAGATGGAACTTTTATTATCTTTTCTCCTCTTTTTTTTTCTCTCTCTCCACCTCCATTTCTGTATGTTAGTGTGTATTAAAATTCCAAATTTCCCCCAAATCTTCCCATCATATTCTTTAAAGTTCATCCATAAAGAATACTCTCTTTCCTCCCATTTTCTTTCCTGTACTAACATATTTCTGTGTAAAACATGTTATTTACTTAACTGTCTTCAACATATATATTTTTATTTACCTATCACCAATATTTGGTATTCAAAGGGACATTGCAAGATTGATCCAACAAGAAATATATATTTCCCCACTTTGGCCCCAAAATACAACTGTAATTTTTTTTTTCCCCTAGATTAGAAATACCCTCATCTTGCAAGTGGTACCAACCCCTCCCACTTCTACTATGCCAAGACTCCGAAACACAACACTGTCGTACCAAACAGCCAGTCCGGTTTTACTGTCTCACAACCAGATAATTGTAACCCCTATGAAAACCTGGCTACTCCAGAATAAGCACTGTGAAATTTGCCCTGCAGCTGAAGTAAACATCTGATAGAAGCTTTATGGACTCTTCATGTCCCCATGTGTTGAAGCCTTAACACCCAATGTGTTGGTATTTGGAGATGGGGTGTTTGGAGGGTAAATAGGTTTAGATGAGATTATAAGGGTCACTCAGGAAGGGATTGGCGCCTTTATAAGAAGAGAAAGAGATACCAAAGCTCTATCTCCACCATGTGAAGATGCAGAGAGAAGAAGAGATCATCTGCAAGAGAGCCCTCACCAATAACCAAACCTGCTGGCACCTTGATCTTAGAATTTCTAGCCTCCAGAACTGTGAGAAATAAATGTTTATTGTTCAAGCCATGCCCTGGCCCCTGGCCCCATCTAAGGTATTTTATCACAGCAGCCTGAGCAGACTAAGACAGAAGTTGTTGAAATCATACTATTCCAACAACATTCAAACTATTGACGTCATCTGTCAGATCATATGGAACGTGGCTGGGATAAAGCCTTAGCTTGTTCTCTGTCACAAACGTTAGTGCGGATCTTTTTCTCTAACACAAAAGTTTTTAAACCTACAGTGTAGGACCAATCAGTCATCATGTACTCACCTAAGGGAGTCCTAGACCGATATTTACCATGCATCTACTGCTCTGGGACACAACATGGCCAGTAGTACATCTGATGTTGGACAGATGCTGGTGTCTAGAACTTTACAGACTCAATGCCATGATTTCATTTCAAATACTCAGTAAAAATTTTAGCTCACAGTGTGACCTTCAAGTATTACATGTCAATAGTTTAGAAACGACTACGCTCAAGGAATCGAAAGTCCATAGTTTAATTTGCTGGTATTGTGGGTAACTGTAATCACACTTTTAACATTTATTTTAGAATTTTAATATAAAAAGGAACAGTATACATAATCTATTCAATTTTGCCTATATCAATCAACTAACAGACATAATTAAATTACCGTAAGATAATTCATTATCTTAGATTTTGGAAAAGCCATAGGTAATAATGCTCATCTTTAATCATAGATGCATTTTTCATTTAGAAGCAAATGTTCACTACTCAAACACTTATAAATACAACAAGGATTTTTCTTGATTATTTTATAGTTATTAAGTATGGCTATTAGCTGTGTTCAAAATTTAGTATTATGTTTCTATGCTTCTAACTCTAGATATTATTTCCTAGTTAAGTTAAGTTTATTATTTCCTGGCTAAATCGGTTAAGTTTTATATATAATAAAGTATATATATTAAATACATAATAAATCAGTCTGTTTTAACAACAAAAAACACCATAATAAATGATTTATCTAAACATTTCTTCATATTTTCTAATGATTCTAGAGTTCTCAACCACTTCTATATTATGATTTTCCAGGAGCTAAATGATACTGTGATATCTGAGATGCCAATATATTGACATTATAAGTGTAAGCAAAGAAGTTAAATTTAGAACCTCTTTATATAGGAGTATTTTTCACCCCAATGTTTAATTTATCCTCAGAATAATCCTGAGAATTCACTGTTTTTAACCTAAGAATTAATCACTGAAAATATTACTGTTTTAATAATTTCCTCATTTTCCCAACATTCTCAAAAACATTTTCTTCAATATTTCTGTTTTTCTTTCCATTTTCTAGTCAAGAAAACAGATTCAGAAAGTTTTAAATTCAATTACGCTCGTAGTTTATGCATTTTGAAATACTAATATTTCTGTATGCTCCTATCTCTTACAATGATCCTGTAAAGATAAGTAGCTCAAATAAGCCTTATTTCCGGGAGGAGTCCATTATGCTTACCGTGGGGTTCACACAATCCTTATAAATCAGATAGCTCCTGAGAAAGAAACCTAAATGTGGTAAGTCATTTCCATCAATTTTAAAATGGCAAGCTGAGAGAAGTTTGAAAATTAATGAGTTGGAAGACTAATACGATTTAAAATTTTTAAAAACTCAAGAATACTGATTCTCATGTAAATGTTTTCAGTTTCCTTAATTTGAAACTCTACCTTTGGTATTAAAGATGGCACTTTTTAATATATTAATATTTCATATTTCATTAATATTCATATTTCATGTTTACAGTCCTTCTGAGAATTGTGTTCTAATTATGTTGATTTGGGAGAAAAAGGAAAGCTAGTTTTGATAATTTTGAGAACCTAACCCATTTTACTTTTAGTTTATAAGTTGAGAATTGTCTTCATTATTTATATCCTTGCAAGCTCAAATATTAGCTAACAGAATCAGTAACAAGTAACATAGATGTAAACTAACATTAGTTCAACTTAGATACACAAACATAAGTAGTTTAAAATGGATTGG
Organism: Rhinolophus ferrumequinum; assembly: GCF_004115265.2. NCBI lineage: Eukaryota > Metazoa > Chordata > Mammalia > Chiroptera > Rhinolophidae > Rhinolophus > Rhinolophus ferrumequinum. The sequence goes on along the minus strand of NC_046302.1, from coordinate 51,312,562 downwards.
TAATAACAGAATAAATGAAGCTGTGACATAAATGCAGAATATTGTTTTTGAAAATTCCATCTATACAATGAACAATAAAATTGATATTATTGTCTTCATCTCAGTATACAGAAATCCATTTCATATCTACTGAGGGTAGGGATAGCCAAAAGGAATTTAGAGATTTGTAACAATTGTTATTTTTCAGAAAACACAGAAATTTTTTAATTCACTTGCATGATAAAGAACAATGTCTATCATTGAGGTTAATGTGATTGTAGTTCTTAGAAACATTTGATTCTAAGGAAAAAATTTTATTTTGTTGTAAAAAGTTTCATGTTTGACAATTTTTTACTCTCTTACCCAAGAGTCTGGTCCTACCATAAATCTTTAATATTTAACAGGACATGTCAATTACAACTATGTTATCAGCTATGAATGTTCTGATATAAATTATATATGAGTGTTTTCCATATAAATATGTAAATAAATCTTTTATAAATATGTCTGCACCACATCTACAAGGATTAACAAGAATTAATAATATATCCTGTAGATTAGAAAGTTATTCAACTCTAATTCTTTACCTAAATTTTTATTATTCAATTAAAAAGATGGGTATTTAAACTTCATTCACTCTTACAAATTGTCTTAAGGGCCAAATTATATATAAATAAAATCCTGTGACAACACTCATGATAATGAATATCATGAGTTCAGATTTAAAATAATTCACAATTGGCTGCCAGATCCTGTGCAGCCAGGCCTGAACGATTTATTTAAAGGTACAATAATACTATCCTGTATTTTAAGCAATTGAATTGTTTCAGATTCTAATTATGTGTTACCTGTTAGGGTGTTTCACTGTTATATATGGTGTGTGTGGGTGTGTGTGTGTGTGTGTGTGTGTGTGTGTGTGTTGATATTTTCATTGCACATAAATGCCTTAAAATAAATCCTTTCTAAAATCTCTCTCAGACAGTTAAATTAGGCAATGATTAAGAAGACAAGTGATAAACGAACATTTTGGGAAACAGGTATTTAAAGAATAATTCAGGTTACATAATGATGCAGTTAAATCCAGTGATATTCTCACATTTGTTTTCCCCAGTTTCACATCAATGTTATGTACTTCCGTCACTTTATCTATTTTTAATAATTCAGGTACAGGACATTTTCTGTTACTTATTTTCCTGGTAGTATGCTACCCCCTTTTACTTAATGGCACAGAAGCCCCAAATGACCTGAAAGTTACTTCATAAAAGGCAACATCGTATAGAAGAAGGGAGTTTTTACTCTCCACTTTGATGCTTAATACCTGGTTTAGTCATGGACTGCCCTGAGATTTGTTACACATGTGAAAATCAAATACCATATTTTGCCGTATATAATGCACACCCATGTTTTTGGCTCCACTTTCAAGGAAAAAAAAATCTTTTGTTTTAAATTTTTAATTCAAATTTTTATTTGTTTATGTTTAGGTACTTGTTTTTTGTATTACAAAGGAATGTTAACATTTATTTATTTATTAATACACTTTTAACTCATAAGCATAAACAAAAGAATTGAAAACATTTATATAGATACGGATTTATTACTACCCATGTATTATGCACATCCTTATTTTTCCCTCAAAAATGTGGAGGAAAAAGTGCGCATTATACACAGCGAAACACGGTAATAAACCTGCCCTAATTCACTGGGCTAAATTAATGACCATGAAAATTTGAGAGAACAGCCTTTGTTTGAACTATAATTTTTTTTTTCTATCAAAACCATCATCCAACAAAGCATTTTTAAGTACTTGCTTAAGTTCCAAACACGGTTTCTGTGTTATGCCTGTAAGTGAATACGGCACCTGAAGAATCTGCCTTACAAAGCAGGTAAGCTCGTAGCCATCGTCACTCAGGCCCACACTTAATGTTGAACCCACAGGAAATATAAATTGAATGTGTTATATGTGGAGCTATAGTTCCGATAAAACACGTTTTGATTGCACAGATTAGATCCCATGTGATTGTTTACATAGATTATTTGTCAGTTTAAGTTGAGCATTGGGTAGGTCCACATACAATATGAAACTAGGACAGTTTACATAGACTTTGTAACGCCCCTCAGTGTGGCTGCTGTGCAGGCAGGAGCTCGTTAGTGCACAGAGGCTCCGTCCACACAGACGCACAGCTGGCTGTCACTTCTGGCACCTGGCACTTTCTCCTGTGCTCAGAGTTCTATCTCCATCTGAGTTCTCTCAGAGCTCAGACACTACCATTTGGACATTAAACTTCAATGCAGTTTAAAGCGCCTGAAACAGCATTCAGACATGCTGAGGTACCTGGCTAGACTCTTCTAGTTACTTGCTGACGAACCAATAATGGCTTGCAGTGATATTCTGGATATAAAGTTGCATAGATTTTGAATGGTCTGGCCCTATTTACCCATGAGACTTGTTATCATAGAATGCATGATTCATTTTTTCAGGAAAGCATATACTCCTTTATAGCAAAAACTCCGATTTTCTCAATTTGGAGTACCTTCATTAGAAAAAATGTGTAAGTGTACTATCAAGAATGTAATTAAATTTATTTTTAAAACAAGGAAGAATGAGCTATATAAATAACAAACAATTGCTACTTGCTGTCTTAGGCAGATTTGTAAAAAGCAATGACGCTCTAGGTCTTGGGGTTGGATACCCATGAAAGGACATAAGGCTTTTATAAGGCCTGTTGACAGCGGAAACAGCTTAGTAGCAGTATGTGGATAAGAGTCAAGTCACCGTGGGTCATCACAAAGGTCAAAAACAAAAAAGGAACACGGGAAAAGGATCTTCTGGAGAAGAGGCACGTGGTGAGCTGATGCGAAACAAAAGCCGAAGGCCAGGAAAGTATCTGTAAGTCTGGGTTACAAGAAAATGGAACTAAGAAAGGAACACAGGATCTAGAGACATATGACACTTGTTCTCCTTTCAGAAACACAGCTGTTCTCCACCAAATTCTTTACACTTAAGTTGCTCCATGTTCAGCTCCAGGAGCTCTAGGCTTCCGGCTCATAACTAAGTCTCTCTTGCCATTCCATGTGCCACCTGTTCAGTTATGTTCATACCGCTAAAAACAATGTTTGTATGCTACCTGGGTCACAAGCATATGGCAATTCTGTGCTAACATGCACAACATAGCCACTGAACATGGGACCAGGTAGAGATACAGACACCAGAGAGAAACTTTATGCACTGACTTTCAAAGGAGGACTGGGGGAATGCCAGCAGAGGGTAAGAGAGATGAGGAAAGTATTCTCGGAGTTAAGACTCTGTCATAGATGGTGAGAGGACAAAGTATCAACAGAGTTAAATATAACATTTCAGAAAAACTTTACAGGAGATCAGCATTCTCCATGTGTTTAATAATCAAATGTGTATTTCTCAGGAGGTTTAACACATGGGAATCAGTCAGAGGAGTGAGGAAATCGAACTACCGGAAAATAAGACTTAACTGGAAAATAAGCCCTATCATGATTTTTCAAGATAACATCCCCTGAACATAAGCCCTAATGCATCTTTTGGAGCAAAAATTAATATAAGACCAGGTCTTATTTTCGGGGAAACACGGTAAGGATTCAATTTACATCAGAGAAACAGATAGTAAGCAAGAAATCTGAATCATAAAAATTATAGTACAGACTTTAGCTTCTGATATTTTATGATGTTATGATGTCACGGTTTAATTTGTAGGTTAGTTTCTTTCTCTTGTTAACTTGAAGGCATAATTGATTACTAGAAGGGATATTCCTTCTTTTGGCTGCATAATACCTAAATTCGCTTATATCCTATCTATTTGGAGGACATATGTAAAGCTCATCTTACCTATGACCTCCACCCCTCTGCCAAAGGTTTTAAACATACATACACACACACACACACACACACACACACACAAAACATACACACCCCAAAACTTAGAGGAGATTTAAAGCTGAAACATACATTCTTATAAATAAGGCATGTTAACTACTGAGTAAAATTGGTCATGTATTTCATCTTTCTCTGGACTTCCTCTAGGGAAATGCATTTCTATTGTCCTAGGGTAGGCAATACTGAACTACACTGGAAGGCACCCATATTTAAATCAGGGTCTGTTGCTTCCCGTGAGACAAATCACCCAGCCAATTTCACTGAACAACATTTCTTCCTACGGGTCCTTACCTCCTGCTTGCAAGCACTGCCGAATCTCACTGACTACTAACGACTCTGTGAGGTGGTGGAGACCTAGAACTTCTAAAGTAAAATTCTTCCCTCTAGGATCTTCAGCCTAAATCATAGAAAGTCATGCACTGATAAGGGAAAATATACTGTAGTGGGTACTGTGGCGAACCACGCAAACACTCAGCTTCAGGGCCAACACACCCATTCCCTGAGCAGCTAGGAATGTTGGGTGGGGTGTGCCCAAAGCAAAGTTCTTCCCCAGACACCTTCCTTAGTCAAAGGACCCTGCTCTGCATGAGGCTGTCATTCATCCCTTCTTCCGGTAGGGCCCTCATTCAGTGCTTGCTTGAGGAACAGCTACAGAGCCCTGCTCCCTTTCTTCTAGTCACAACTCAAGGAAGTGTTATTGTGACACTGTCCAGAATCAAACAATTGTCCAGGATCAGACAATTTCCCACTTTTCAATGTTTCAGAAGAGTTTGTGTAGAAATATTATTTCTTCCAAAAGTGTTTGGCAGCATTTCCCAGTGAGGCCAAGTGGGCCAGGCATTTGCTTCATAGAAAGGTGATTAACTACAAATCCAATTACTTCAGAGTAACTCTACAGTTAAAAGTCACGGTGTTCACTTGGGTTCAAAAGTACTGTTGTTTACATTCCAGTGTCCTATAGCTTTTAAAGGTACAGGGCTCTTAGATTCATTTTTCATCCAGACTTTATCCCATCATTCTGTTCTTTCATAGAAGGCAAATGTGTATAGTCGAATCAGAACTGGCAGGCAACTGATGCCATTCTATAATCATATTCTTTTCCTTTAAAACTGAACTCTAGTCACTAGGTTAATATTGTCTGTCTGAATCCCTCTTTCTTTGGGAAAGTCCTACTTTAGACTGAATTTCCTGGGAAACAGCCTGAGGCCAAACTCACAGGGTTCAATTGAGGGCAGGGCAGGGTTCAATTGAAAGGAACAAGAATGAGAGGAAAAGGAAAGTAGGGTGTGAACAGATAGGATGCTAAGTATGAAGCTGTACGTAGTCGAATTGGATACATCAACTCAGGAAAATATAATCACTTTCTTAGTTATTCAGGATATGTTTAAGGTGACTATGTGCAACTGCTGTGTCTTACAGCAATCCATGAGTAGAGAGGAAAAGCAAAAAACCTTATCTTCTATATGCCTTGTCTTGGATTGATCCAAATTTTCCCCAGAGAGAGAAACCCTTTTCCAGACTGTATTTCTTAGACTTTCTGGGACTTATCTGAGATACACAGATAAGTTCAGTGTGTTCTGTCACATTCGATCTGGAATCGGGAATTGTGTGGTTCCCTCCAAAACCCAGACACTGCCACCAGGAAGGCTGAGTCACAGATCCTGATAGGACACAAGGTTCCAATGGCAGGATAAGATGGATGACCCTGTGATGGTCCAAAGCATTTCTGAGCCTCTCATCCAAGTAGCAGGAAAAGTAACCAAGACTAAAATGGCATCCACAGTCAAGGACATCTGGAGGGGAAAAAAATCTTGACTGGGGCAAATTTACTCTGAGTGGCTTCTCATAAAATCAGGCTTCTTCTGAGCGCCAAACACCATCAATTCCTCTTACAGATTCCGGATATGTCTGCTCAGGAAATAGACAAAGCTACAGAGTTTATGCTCAAGTTAGAAATTCCTGGCCAGAACCCTTTTTACGATGAGATCAGAACCCTACTGCTGATTTGAAGCAAACAGCATATTGCTCTAGTTTCTGTCCATGTTTTGCAAAGCCTTGGAGAATCAGCATCTAGAAAGGTTGCTCTGACTCCTACCTCTACATATCCCCCTATTCCTGCTGGATTTGGTATCCATAATGGAGCCCAAGAACCTCTGAAGCCCAGGAGAAAAGTTGTGTCAACTTACAAATAGAGAAACTTCTAACTAGATGATTAGAAGACAGGGTGATATGGTGGCTTCATCATCTCAGATAAATTCAGAACAATGTCGCACCTTAGGTTTGTAATTGTAAAAGCATGTGTATTAAGCATGGCTCTTCAATGTTGCACTCTTCCATTCTTCATAAGCTGATGTTTCCACAATTATTGAAGTACTTTCCAGGATTCTGAAATAATGATCAAGTTAACACTAGACAGTGCTTTTGCTTTCCTATTACTTATTCCACAGAAATTCTTTAGAAGAATATTCTCTAGGACTGCTCCTATCATCACTCTTGCTAGAATTGGCAGAGGGCCTACTTTATGGGAAGCTCAAGTTTTTGACAAGAATGCCATTTTCAATGAAGACATAGATGCATGTCCTCCAGTAGGGGGAGCCCCCTGAAGCAGCACCTGAAAACACTATTCAGGATAAAACATCTAGGGGTCCTACCCTGGGTGGGACAAAGGAGGAGTTTTCTTTGCCTAAACCTAACAATGTATCTTTTGGATAAAGATTCTCCCTAATTTAGATTTCTCTGAGTAGAATATAATCTCTTTTGAACACTACCAAACTTCCTTTTAGAATTTAACAATTTTGGAAAAGCATCCATTCCCCTCATTTAGTCTGGCTTCAGATGAAGTTTCTTTCTCTTTTTCAAAAGTAATATATATTAAAAAGGAGGGTGTAGACACAGACTTTTGCATTCATTTCCTCGATTCTTCATCTTTGCATAAATCTCTTGAGGGTTTAAATAAGTCATTTCCTATAGCACCTGTACAGCTGAAAACTAATTCTCACTGACTCAAACAGAAGTCATTATGGTAAGTGAAGTTTTGCATCCATTTTAACAGCAGAGTACATGGCTGAGAACTCTGTTAAGGACATCTGTAACACAAACTGCATCCTTCTCCCTTTAGACTCATCACGTCAGACCTAAGACTCATGGCCTTTGACTGCCACATAAAGCTATGAATATGTAATACAAACTGAAGCTCATGTGCCCCCAATGAATTATGCTGTGAAACAATTTATTGTGCCTACCCAAAGATTCATTCTAAAGAAATAAAAAGACCAAGTCATAGCGAGTTTTCTTTCCTCTTCTGATACCGACTCAATATTTCAAGTGGGGAAAAATATGCATAGTGATTGTTTCATTCTTGATAAATTGATGCAATGCTGTGATATTGCCCCGACACACTTGATTCCAAAATTTTGGAGAGTCTATAAACACTGCATAGAACACCTCCCATTCCACAACAAACCACCCTGAATCTTCACATCTCAAAGACAAACTCAAACGCTTGTGCTTCCCCTCACTCACTTCTCCAAAAAGAAAAGCAGGATGTATACGGAACACTATTTGTTGGAAGCTGTCAGCTTTATCCATTTTTTCTGGGGGGAAGGGTTGCATCACTCTAATTTCTGCCATACCCATAATTGTATGATTCAGTGAGAAATCATTAATTGACTTAAATGAACTTGCTGGGCCCAGGCACTCTGACGGCTATCACCATACCTAAAACCTATGGGTAGTATCTGATTGTATTGCAAACACTAGCAAAAATGTCTACAAACAAACAAACAGCAGCAGATAAAAAGCATTAATTGAAATGTATTCAACCTGACTTAATTAATCCTTCAACCAGCAGACATAAGGTGGTAAGCAGTTTTAATGTATCTATTAATGTGAACGTAAATTGACGCAAGCAAACAAAGGGAAATAACAAACACACAGACTTAATCCAATTAACAGCCATTGAATCCTAGTGTTTAGATGAACTGCTTGTCAGCAATTGTTAATTATCCATCGCTCCAGAATATCAAATCAGGAAATGTCTTCTAATTAGCTGCTGAACATAATTTTGATACTTCTATATGGCTTTGTGCTTATAAGTGACTAAAGTACATGCATATGTTTTTATATTTTCCTCCACTAAATTAAATTAATATGTATTACAGTCTTTATTTTAAAGATGAATCAATTTAGGAGCAAAGAAAACCAACTTGTGTAAAAAGCCTTAACTGATTACAAGACCTATGCTTCTCAACTCAGGATTATATCACCTGTTGCGTATCACATTAGTAAGAAATAATTTTCCTTTTGTACCTCATTTACTAGATCGTCTCTCTCCTGCACTTAACGAAGACACTTGCCCGGGCTCTTTCTTTACTCTAAGATATTTTGTTCTTAGGCATCATACCTCCTGTAACCTTTCCATGATGATCACAGAGTTGGTACCCTCATATTTCACACAGCAGCTTACATCTTCATTCTTCCATCCTAAAACAGGAGGATAATTTCCTCTGATTCCCTATAATTAGGTCAGGTTAACCCATATAAGCAGACAGAGGAACTGTTGAAAAATTAATACCTATCTCTGTGTAGTTAGTCTAGAATTTTGAAAAAAAAGTATTTTGTAAAACAAGAATAAATTCCTAGTACTTTCTAGTGCTATTGTAGAAAGTAATACCATTATCAAATGTAAACTTCAAACATGTTGCCATTTAAACATGTTGCCCTCAGTTAATGCTTGCTATTGTTGTCGGTGTTTTTGTTATTAGGGTCTAACATGAGGTCAACCCATTCATCTGTATTCTGCTCATTTATTAAAATTAGACACGTAAAACATATTCCAGGTCCCCCTAAAACTGTAGTTGAACATCGGGGAGATACACCAGATAAGACAGGAATAATATGTTTTAAAATATCTATGTGGTATAATAAGTATTGTTCAATTTCAAAATCTCTTAAGTATTACTTTTAAAAAGTAGTTGTGTCTTGGAAACCATAAGAGAAGATAATGGCCTCTATGCTTCTCCAGTTATGCTGCTAGGGACACTGAATATCAACCCATTTGCACCAGTTAATCTCCAGCCAGTTCTAATTCTTCTTCATTCATTTTTAGTTCCAGATTGTCAACCCCCAGGTACCATGTTTAAGTTAGAAACAAAATTAAAACAAGTGTAGGACAGAAAAAGTCAAGAATTGTATGATTTCACTCATACTCATATGTGGAATATAAAACTGAAAGCAACAAATGAATAAGACAAACAAACAAGAAAAAACTCATAGACACAGACGACAGTTTAGTGGTTACAAGAGGCTAAGGGAGAGTGGGAGGTAGAAGATAGTAAAGGGGGCCAAATATATGGTGATGGAAGGAGAACTAACTGTGGGTTGAGAACACACAATGCGATATGTAGATGATATATTATAAAAGTGTACACCTGAAACCTATATAATTTTACTAACCAATGCCACCCCAATAAATTTAGTAAAAAAAAAAAAAAGAAAAAAGAAAGAAACAAACAAAAAAAAATAGTGGGGACAGAAACACCTTCCTTGATATTCTAGGCATTTGTTCGTTTGCTTTCAAGACTCATCTGCTCCTCCCTACCTTTATTGAACCAATGGCTAATGTTGCAACAATCATGGAGATTAGGGGAGCTAATAGATTTAGGAAAAGAGAAAAAAGTTAATAATGTGTGTGGTTAAAAAATATATAAGGAAAAAAATTTATTCATACACAACTGCTTGAAATTGGATTATTAAAGTCATTCTGGGAGGCATCTGGCTGTCAAATAGAAATTTAAAATACGAATGTGTTATAAGCAATGCGTTTACTTCTAATAATCCAGCCTGTAGAAATACAGACACAAAAACAGTGTTTTCTTCTTATAAATGAGAAAAATCTAACTCCAACTTGATCAAAAAGGAGATTCACTAATTTACCAAATTAAGCAATCAATAAACTAATCTGAAGAAAAGTAGAATGGTTGCCTTGGAAATGTAAGAAATTAAGGATTAGAATGTTTCCAGTGGGTTCTCATGTTCTCATGTGTTCTCTCTGCACCCCCATCTCTATCTCTATCTCTATCTCTATCTCAATTCTCTCCTCATAGCCTGTGAAACATGAAGGAAAACATAGCCACTGAAAGATACCAATCCTTTCACATTGGAACACGAATTACTAGAGAAAAAAATGGGTAATTTAGAGCAAGTCCCCATAATTGCTTCAAACAATTGTGGCAAGGAAATCTGGGTCCTGTAAGAAAATCACTCATTTCAAGGTTGATATTTATACAGGGACGGTGATGTACAAGAAATCCTATAAAAGAAGAAAGGAGGAAATTGGGCAGAATATATACATGTATTATATATGTAATATATGTATTATGTGTTAATATGTGATATAACATACATAAAATCAATACAAATGGATTGTAGCACTATGAAAGATAAGCAAAAGCCTTCTCTTAATAATATAAAATATTTCCATGAGTTTTTAATAAGAAAAGATTACTTACGTTGGGACATGAAAATAACTACAAGGATTGAAAATTTAGACTTGAATTTAAAAAAAAAAATACTTAGACTTCATTAAAATAGGATCTTCTAATGTTTACATTTGAACTTTCACAAATTTGGAAAATTCTATCATTTTCGCACTTTGATATATATGCAAAATAGCAAAAACCAGTGCCACAGTGTTTATGGAAGGCAAGAATCAAACGTGAACATCAACAAGCTTGAACTGGTGAGAATCAACTGAAAGTAATAATGTTGTAACTCCTGGTGTTGCATTAAAGTGAAGTAAAGCAGCTGAATGGAGAAAAACGCTTTGGTTTCCAATGGCTCTGCCTTAGAAACATCACTTGTGATGGAACAACCTTGGGAGAATCTGTCCCCACCTTGGCTAACAGAATTGGACCTAGGTCATGGTGAGGGGCTGCCCTTGCTCACATACTCTCTGCTTGGAGGATACTTGGTAGTTCAACCAGACCCTTTCTTGTGATAAGTGGCTGAACTGGGGAAATAAGCATTTCTCAGGCCATTTTTCCAAGAGGAGTCACCCAATCCGCATCTATCCTCAGCCACCTCCATCTTGAAGGACAGTGCTGGGCCGATGAAATTATGCTACCTGCTATGTGTACAAGAATTGTTTTGTCCCTACTTGCACTAGGGGAAGAACAGTTAGCTTCTCAATACCCTGCATTTATTCACCACACTCTAATAAACAAGTTTCTTTTCAGGAGACTGGTTCTAAGGGCTTAATTCTCAAGATCTATATTGCTGAGTTAGAGATAAATTGAAAAAACTATATCCACTGTCTATTATTCCTCTATTCTAAATTACTCAGTGGGCAACCTAAAGAGCCTCTACTAATTATCATTTAATAATTAAAATAACTACAGATGATAGGAACAAGCATTGAACCCCTGAAAGATTACATAAAGAAACCAAAATGCTTGAAAGTCAGGTATCAAAGCCAGGATTTGAACACAGGTTTAATAGACGTTAGTCCCTTATTTTCATTACTATTCTTCTGAAACCCCCTTTTGTATTGTCTTATACAACTTCTCATACCGTGTTTCCCCGAAAATAAGACCTAGCTGGACAATCAGCACTAATGTGTCTTTTGGAGCAAAAATTAACGTAAGACCCGGTCTTATATAAGACCCGATCTTATATGATAGTAAAATAAGACCGGGTCTTACGTTAATTTTTGCTCCAAAAGATGCATTAGAGCTGATTATCCGGCTAGGTCTTATTTTCGGAGAAACATGGTACATCTAGGAAAATGAATAAAAAGTTATCCATACTTGTTCCAAATAACTAAACTTTACATCATGAAATAAACACTTGTAATATATTAATATTTTTTTATTTTTAATATTTGTGTATGGTTTTATACACAGGTGATTTATAAGGCAGATAAAATTAAATGATTATTTGTCTTAAGAAAGGAACAAAATTAAATGATTGCTTATTTATATTTAATATTTTATAGATTTTTTTTTAAAGTACACTATGGAGTCTATCAAACTCTCCCTAATAATCCGGAATCAAGCACCCCTCAGGTTTCTTTATTCCCATAGGAGATGACTGAGACCCTATACTTTCTAAGATTCATATATATTTTTTATAGGTTTATCTTCTGGCTATTAAGCTATTCATTGCTATTCTCAGTGGGTAGCCTATAGGTCACCTCTTTCTAATGTTCTATGCAGCCTGAAATCTTGTATAATCTTAATTGTTAGACTTGTGTATAAACACAATTATTAGACTTGTATATAAACTGAGATAAAACAATATATGTGTAAATATCTGAGAGGTTTTTCTATTAGGGCAAAAGAGAGTTCCAGTTTGTGTGAGAATTCGTGTTACTGACTTACAGTGCTCATTTTGACTTCTTCCAGATATCTGAGTTTGTTAGTAATGTACAAAAGTAATAGACCATTGAATAATGAAAGCAAATTGCAACGAGATTTGAAAAGAAAACTGTTGGAAGTTCTCAAATATTCATAAAGAATATATTCAAGTATTGATGTAATTTTAGAAATCTCTAGAAGCTACCTCCCGTTTGTGAGCAAAGTACTCTGTACAAAATATACGAGTTGTCTACACAACTGTGATTCTAAGGAATGAATAATCAAGTATTTCCTTCAAATATCAGTCAAATCTGGTAGTCAAAGTTTGTTCTGTAGGAGGAAAGGGCAGGCTCTTCGCTCCAGAAAAATGTCTCTCCATCTGTTTCTGCCACTCCCCACTCCTTTTCTTCATTTTCTCAAAATGGAGAAAATTTTAACCTATTTTTTCAGAACGTAGAGTATTTGAAGACATATATACTCATGTGTAGAAACCATCTGAATTTACTGGCCTCCTTCCAAGGCATGACCCTGCCAACTGTCTGCCTTTGTGTGATAAGAAGTTCCAAGAAGGCCTTGAATAGAAGGCCATGTTCTCTTTCCTCTCCTTTCCCATAGAAAATGGAGTAGGGATAAACTGACCCAAGCCTACCATCCCCAGAAAGATATTTTTCACTATGCTTTTCTCCATTTGAGCACATAAGGATGCTGGCAATGCCATCAGTTTCCAGGATTATACAGGCAACCAGAGGATTGTACCTTTTCAAAACTGAGATTTAAACCTTAAAGGAAAAAGAGGCCCATGTCGGCCTCCAACCTAAGGCACGTGCCTCAAGCTGCTCACTAGAATTTGGTGCTTACCCAGTCGACAATAAAATGGCATGTTGACCTTCACTCATTCCTCCTATTCCTTTTATAAAGCTCCCTTGGAGATTTCATTGCAAGAGAGGTGATCGGCAGGACAGGACTTGAGAAGTCGTTCATTCTTTAAGCAAGTACCATCAAACATACAACATTCAAACCCCAACCTTGCTTCAAAAACCTCTAATGTATATATGAACTGCTTTACTGAGTATCCACCACTGTGCTAGCAAAAATAATAATGAGTATGGATAGGTTTAGAGGAATGATGAAAAAAGTATTTTTTTTATATTTGTCAATCTCATTTAGAGAAATAACATTTTATTAATCACTGCCTTAAGGAAACATGAAAGGAACCCATAAACTAAACTCTGAACGAAACACACTATAGCTTCGAATGAAACTTGCTCAGTCCCTTTGCTTGTTCAATTTTCCTCAATTTGTTATAAAAAAATAACATTTTCATCAACCTATTCCACAGCAAATTTGCAAGACCTTGTGACATAATATGTTTTCAGTTAAATAATAGCATTCATTAAAATGCAAGTTCCCAGAAGGTAGAAACTTTGTACTCTGCTTAGGCTCCATTATCCTTAATGCCATTTTCTTTTACAGTACCAATGATTATGATGATAATGCACAGTGTCCAACAGCAAAATAGTGTGTGTCAGAGTGAGGTTGTTTGGAAACTCACAGTTGTGAGACTGTGGTAATTGCCTGGTGGCTAGTGTATATTTCCAATGGGAGATAAAAATGAATTGTGAACATCTCCCCCATAGCGATGGGCTTACTGTAGGAAAGAGTAAATAATGTTTTAGATTCCAGTCACCAGTCGACAAAAGAGAATATAAAAAGAGGTGCTTACATGATGTTAAAGCACAGGGAGTCCTAAAAGGAACTTGTCTCCAAGAGCAAAATAAGTGACTGTGCTAGAAGCACAGTGTCCTCTAAAAACCAACGACTGTTGTTTTAACTAGACTACAACGGGAGGTGCAGAGAAGGTGCCAAAGCACAGACACAGGTGTTCTCTGTGTAGGCAGCTGCTGCATAGTGATTCACAGTTTGCAAAAGCAAATTCCTCAGCTACAGAGAAGCCTGAGTTCACCATGGCCAAGAAAGCTTCCTATTTCATTTGAACAATTCTGTGAGCGGGGAAATAGAGACTGTGTCTCCTCCAATTCAAAGGCTATGGGGGAAAATCCCAAACTTACCTGAGATGGCAGCAGAGAGATCTGACGTGGGAATTAGCTACTCCTGGGACTGACTGGAAGATCTAGCACAAGTCATTTCAATTCTCTACCTCTCCATTCCCTAATACTTAAGATTAGAGGATTAGATAAATCACCCCAGGTTTTAGATTTTATGATTCTGAGCAATACAATGTGAATAAGTACTGAAAAATCATTAATATTTAATAAGATCTACCCCTCCATGCAAACCCCATGTAATAAGCAAGTTGATTGATATATTCAATGTACTTGGACAAACAGATGAGGGCAAGAAAGGAGACAAGCTCTCCTAATTCAAGGAGTATACTTTTGAAGAACATTGACAAATTTGTTCACTGGGAGAACTGAAATTACCAAAAGGAAAATTTTAAGTAGAGAAACAAAGCAAAAATAAATCACAGTGCCAAGTCTCCATGGAAACTTTGGAGAGTAAGCATATATACTACCAACATCATGCTGAGGAAGAAAGGAAGTGTTGTAAGCGTATGTTTTGCTAGAATTTAAAGGAATTTTAAAGATTCTAGCCACTGTATGTTAGATAGTAGTACTCTGTAAAACTGATTGTTCCACCTGCACTATCATCGTTTCATTGAGATTCTGCTGATTCCTGAGCTTAATACAGTCCTAGAAATAAAACGACATTAAAAGGTGTGTAGTCCTCTCCACCTGCTACTTAGCTTCCCCCGCAACAGGCCATTCTATGCTCCTCTTCGTTAAATTGTAGGTCAGGCGTGACACTGGCATGCTTGCAGTATGAGGTAGTGATTTACCTGACACAGGAAGCAGTGCTCAAACTACAGTGATGGGATCTTACCCAAAACTCCTAGTCTTGTATTTGCAATGAAACTTTTATAATCATGTGATATGGAAATTCCCCATAAGACAAGAAAAGACATGTAAACCATGTCCGTCTCCCGAAAAAGGAAACTCTAGGAAGATCATTTTACATTCAGGAGACTCCAATGAAGAGAAGTTACGTCTTCTGTAGGTCAGCCAGGGACCAGTGTGACCCCATTGCATCCTAGAGCCAACTGGTTTTAAATTATTTTAAAATGAGAAGAAGAAACAGTTTAACCCCAAAATAGATTAAAGCTAACAGAATAGATAAAAGGCCCATGCTAACCAATTTAGCTTCTTATCAGACAGGAAAAAGAAAATGAATTCCAATGAAAGACATGGTTTAGACATAAACGCTAAGAAACACATTTGTTCTGATTCACAAGCCATGCTCTCTGCCAGCTCAAAATGTGGGCTGTTTTCCACAGTATCCTAACTCAATTTTAAGGAACTATAGGAATTGCTTATAAAATGTGCACAATAATTTGCCCTGTTGCTCCGTCACAGAGTAGTGTCTCATATCCATTAAGGTTTTATAGTAACGAGGTCTAGGTGTTTTCCTTCTCTGTGATTTATTTACGTATTTATTTTTGGAGTCCTGTATTTCTTCTTTCACTTGATGAATAATCATAGAAGAGTAACCATGTGCAGTCATATGACGAGATACTAGATAAACATAAGTAAGACATAGTTCCTGCACCAACTCACATCGATACTATGTACCTGCTGTTATCATGCAATGATAAAATGTATCAGTCAGTTTCTACAGAGAAACTGTAACAACAGTACATAGATAGGTAGGCAAGGAGACAGACATGATAGATAGATGACAGATAGATAAATGATAGATAGATAGATAGATAGATAGATAGATAGATAGATAGATAGATAGATAGAGATATAGTTTTATCTAAAGGAATTGGCTCATGTAATTATTGACTGGCCATCTGAAATCTGTAAGGCAGGGTGGTAGGGTGGAAACTCACACAGAATTTGATTCTGCAGCCTTAAGGCAGAATTCCTTCTGTTTCAAGAAATCTATTTTTTCTCTTAAGCTTTCAACTGATTGGATGACACCCACCCATTTCTTCCAGGATAATCCCCATTACTTAATGTCAGTTGATTGCAGATGTTAATCATATCTATAAAATACCTTCACAAAAGCATTTAAATTAGTGTTTCATTAAAACAAAAACAAAAACTGGGTAATAGGACACAGCAAAGTTGACATAAAAGACAAATCATCATAGAAGTACTCCTCACTGTGTGGTATCCTTCCCCACTCCTATAATAAGCCCAGAGTAATCATGAGAAAACTCTAGGAGAACCCAAACTGAAGACCAGTCTACAAAATACCTGACCAGTAGCCTTCAAAAGTTTCACAGTCATGAAAAACAAGAAAAGATAAAAGAACTGTCACAGACTGAAGGAGACTAAAAAGACATGATAACAAATGAAATGGGGTATCCAGGTTTAGATTCTGGAACAGAAAATGGACATTAGTGGGAAAATGGTGAAATCTGAATAAAATCTAAAGTTTAGTTAATAGATTATATCAATGTGAAATTCTTAGTTTTTTACAAATGCATCATGGTTACATAAGATGTTAACATGAGGGGAAACTGGGTAGAAGGCATACAGGAACACTGCTATTTCAGCTACTTTTATAAGAATCTAAATTTATTCAAAAATGTTTTATTAAAAATAATACAATAGATCCACTGGAAATATTTATTATGGGCAGAATCAGTATTGATATTTTATATAAGACAATCAGATAAATATATGGGGTCAGACAATTAAGTCCGCGAATTCACCTAGAAAAATTGCTACCTACATACCTCATTGCTGAATATCACTACAGTCACCTTTGAAGTACTCCCCTTGGGAAGCTGTGCACAGACACCAGAAGAAGAAACAGTTTAACCTACTCCACCCTTCAAAGCAATTTTGGAACTCTTTTTCTGGAATGGCCATGAGAGCTGTCATTGTATTACCCATGATGTACTGAATGTCATCAAAATGTCTTCCTTTCAGTATTTCCTTTATCTTCCTGTAAAAAAAGAAGTCATTGGGGGCCAGATCAGGAGAGTAGGGAGGGTGTTCTAATAGTTATTTGTTTACTGGCTAAAAACTCCCCCACAGACAGTGCCGTGTGAGCTGGTGCATTGTCGTGATGCAAGAGCCATGAATTGTTGGTGAAAAGTTCAGGTCGTCTAACTTTTTCACGCAGTCTTGTCAGCACTTACAAATAGTAAACTTGGTTAATTTAACTGTTTGTCCAGCTTGTACAAATTCATAATGAATAATCCCTCTGATATCAAAAAAAGGTTAGCAACATCATTGCAATAAGTTTGCGAACTTCATTGTCAGACTTCATATTATTTGAAAAACAAGCAACTGAAAAGTGAACAGCCAATTACCTGAAGAAAAACTTTTAGATCCACTTCTGACGAAAGGAACTTTAAAAACCTGAGATAACATTAAACGTTTATCAAATTTCCAAATATTGGGGCTGGCCCAGTGGCTCAGGCAGTTAGAGCTCCATGCTCCTAACTCCGAAGACTTCCGGTTCGATTCCCACATGGGCCAGTGGGCTCTCAACCACAAGGTTGCCGGTTCAACTCCTCGAGTCCCGCAAGGGATGGTGGGCAGTGGCCCCTGCAACTAAGATTGAACACAGCACCTTGAGCTGAGCTCCCGCTGAGCTCCCAGATGGCTCAGTTGGTTGGAGCGCGTCCTCTCAACCACAAGGTTGCCGGACTCCCACAAGGGATGGTGGGCTATGCCCCCTGCAACTAGCAATGGCAACTGGACCTGGAGCTGAGCTGCACCCTCCACAATTAAGACTGAAAGGACAACAACTTGAAGCTGAATGACACCCTCCACAACTAAGATGAAAGGACAACAACTTGACTTGGAAAAAAAGTCCTGGAAGCACACACTGTTCCCCCAATAAAGTCCTGTTCCCCTTCCCCAATAAAATCTTTAAAAAAAAAAATTTCCGTATATTTTTCTAATCATTGCTCTCTAGATACAGTGATAAGATCAGTTGCAAATACTGTTAAGCCATGTGCATTGGTACAATATTTCCAGACGAATAATTGAGATTTCCTATCAAAAACTCAAGGGGTGCCTACCATGTCATGCTTGTCTGACAAACCTGTCTGTTTGGGATTGGTATTTGGTCATTTGAAGTCTCTTTACCTTCTCTTTTCTCCAAGGTTGATCTCAATTCCCAAAAGGGCTTAAGTGTCTGGTCACACCCTACGAGGGTCATCTGGTCTGAGTTCTGTTCTCCATTCTAGTGGCCTCTTCAGAAGGGTAGCTCATTTCTTCAGCTCCCTTCTATTTTTAGTCACATCCTCTGCTGATGCCTCCTACCAGGGCTTTGGGCTTAAGGAATACACTCTCTTCCTGGTCTCCAGTTTGACTGGAAATGTAAGTTTAATCTCAGGTATGTGTGTGTCCTTTTAGAGATGCCCATTTTAACCTTCTCACACATTCTTCCACGTTACGTGTGAAACTGGGAAACGTAAGGGGTTAACCCCCCTCTCTTTCATTGATGTTCACTCTACCTTTCAGGCAACATATTAGCAAAGGAGTTTCTCTATGAGGATAACGTGCTCCTAGCTCTGTGGTGATGAAGGGAAAGAAAACACCCTCAAACTTTCTCAAAATGTTAGCCCATTAGAGTCAGTAGCATTTCCCTTTGGGTGAGAAAAACACAAATGCAGAAAGAAAGAACAAATACTTATCTACCCAAACGCACATAGATATTACCTCTAGATACCAAATGTTCAAAGATTAATTCTACTGTTATATCAGCACATTTTTAAGTTCGCTTTTCAAAAAGCCCAAATATTTATTTTTTAATACTTTTCCATAAGTAAAAACAACTTTTAGGCCCCTCCTTTAAAAATATAGATCTATTATTTTCAGAGAATTTTTCATCCAAGAGAACTCAACGATCTTTTCCAGAGCTAAGTTACAAGCTTTGTAATTGTTTTAGAATTGATTGCTATACGAAATAGGCTTATGTGTTCGGACAGTGTGCTATACAATAAAAGGAATTTTTAGTAGCGAAGGAGTTAGTTTCTCATGGGTTGTAATAAGTTTATTTGTGTTTTTTTTTTTTTTCCTTTTCATTGCTGTGTCTTTGTAGATAAAATGGGATTTCATAAGCTCTTGTGTTTCAACATCAGTTTCTAGGAAATATTTTCATCAGGTGCCTTGTTCAAGGCTAAATGCAGCTCAGAAAAAAAAAAAAAAAAACATCCAAAAAAGCCTTTAAAAGATGTATTGTGTTGTGCTTAATGGGAAATATTGTTACTGTAAAAATACATTTTTAAGGTGTAACCTTGAATGTTTGTTTACCAGGCTACTTGAAAGTAAATGTAACAGCCTTATTTTCCAAAATAGATAAGCTGCTTTTCATCTTGTATCTATGTAATATTTTCAAAACAATTTTCTCAGGAATTAAGTGCCTGTTTTAGCAACAGTAAAATATTTTTAATGTACATTTATCATTCAGATGTAAGCCATGTAGTTTGGAATATCCATCCTCTAGTACTGGAAATGCTTTTGTTCGTTTATATGAACGACACAGATCCCACTTTCCAAGACTGGGTGTCACTAGTTCCTTCCTCACTTCTAAGTACAGAAGTTTCGATTTGTGAAATTTTGTAGATATACAAATATGTGCACCAGAGGACACTAGTGGCAACCGATCTCTGGTAGAGGCTACTAGCAATGGTTTACCTAATTCCACTTTGCACGTAAAAACATCGACATAGAAACAAATTTTGGAGTGGAACCAATATGTGAAATGAAGATTCTATACACAGTTGCTTAGCCAATGGAAAATGGTAAAGCAATGGGAAATCTTGTGTGGTAGTCAAAACCTTGTGAAAAAATAAAATAAACAACAACAAAAAATACAAAACAAAACCCTTGTGAATATTTATCAATTGATGAAATAAAACCTAGTACAGGGCAGACCTGCACAAGATTAGTGTCTCAAGTTCAATTCCTGACTCCATACGGCTGACGAGGTGACTTGAGCATGATATAGCCCTCTTGTGACCCTCTGCTTCCTAGTCTAGCTCTGGACACTGGCTATCTCAAGGATTTTCACCACAGGCAGGAGAGCAGGTACCGGGACAGGCTCCCTCATTCCAGAGTCACTGAGGTTCCACTCACCGGCTACATAGTCACAAGTGGCCCCTGGTTAATAGATCATATCATCCAGTGAGGGAGATAAATAATTAATAAGTTAACACTTGTTAATTATTCATAATTTATAATATAATAATCACTAATATTAATTTATATAGCTAACCTGCACTGAGTTATTTTCCAGAACAATTTCAAAAGACTTTAATTCACCCAGTTCTCATACAAACCTGTGTGGTAAGTACGTTTGTTATGTTGCCCTCACAGAGAATCTGGGGTACATGAATTTCCAGTAGCATTGCCAATTTCCAGTAGTGAGTGATCTGGGATTCAAACCCAACACAACTCACATTACCTTTCATTGAGTAAATAAATACATATAAGTTAACAACTTAAGATTGGTTCTAGAAAGTAAATAAATCTGCTGCAGTGGAAAGGAGTTATAAGGGCGGGATGTTCAGTATATTTGTAATCAGGTGACCACAGGAAGCCCCTCTGGATTTGAATGCTGAGAAGGAAAAAGCCAAATGAAGAACACAGGGAGGCAGAATTAATAGCAGATGAAAAGATTCAGAGGCAGGAAAAAGAAATGACCTGTGAGAGTAATTGAAATGAGGCATTTGGCTGAGAGAAAATGTGCATGGGAAAGGATGATTATACTGAGTCCAAATTGGGCAGGCAGACAGGTCCTGGGACCAATTTCTTTACACTCACCAAACCCATTCCAACCTACAACGAAAACTCATTAGATATACTATACTAGTGGAAGGGCATTATTCATCTGAATCATGTGGAAACAAAATAAAATTTGGAGTGCAGTTCACTATTGGACTATACCATTCCTGTGGCTGTTTCAAACCTTAGAAGCCTTTGAGTTTATGGAAACTCAAATGTTTTCAAGAGGATATACTGATTTGATATATGCTCTAGGAAAGTATGATCATATCTCATGTCAAATTGCTACTCGTACCCATTGCCTATTCTGCCTGTAACTAAGCGATCCTAGTTCCCCCTAAATACACCTAGCTTATTCCCAAATCTGTACTTTTGAGTGTGCTTTCATTCATTCACATAAACTTGTTAGTGCCTACCTCGAGCTAAATGCTACAGATTCTGAGGATATGTGGATTATCAGGATAGGTTTTGTTGTTAGTCTACTGGGGTTTATAAACTAACGGGCAGTAGGTGATTAAACACACAACTATAATAAAATGTGATAGGAAAATAAAGTATGGGAGCACGTGCAAAGGGGAAACAGAGAGAGATTGCTACAGGGAGCTAATCTAAGCTGAGATCTGAAAAAAAGAAGTAGAAGTTCGGAAAGGGGTTTGGGAAGAATACTGATTTAGCTCAGGCATTGGCAAACAAACACAATCTGGTTTACACTCTTTGTGTGTGTGTGTGTGTGTGTGTGTGTGTGTGTGTGTGTTTAATGAAGTTTTACTGAGATACTTTCATGACCATTCAATCGATGGTTATGTTCTTGCTACGTGGCAGAACTGAGTAATCGCAACAGTTACTGTATGACTCACGAAACCTAAAATATTCACTATCTGGCCCTTCACGGGAAAAGTTTGCTGACCCTAGTGTGAATAAATGGGAAGGGGTGGAAATGAATGAAAAAGCAGACAATTCCAGAAGCATAACAAAATAATAGCCTGAACTAGAGCAATAAAGAACCTCCTCCCTCCCTCACCAAAAAAAAAAAAAAAGAAGAAAGAAAAAGAAAGATGTCAGCATACAAAACTGTTTTTGAAGTAGAAGTAACAAGTGTTGGTGGTTCACTGAACGTTCGGGGCACACATGAGAGTTGTAGGCCTCTGTGAGGCATTCAGTTAGAAAGCCTCCCATCTGAGGATGTTGATTTCAGGAGAAACACGATGGCTTGAAGATGCTGTGACTTACCAGCATGTGGATGGTAATTGAAAGCATGAAAATGAATGAGATTCATTCAGTCATGCCTATGCAGATGTGTAGATGAGGCTCTAGGATAAATCCTAAGTCAGAGCAACATTTACGAGTTAGGTGAAGAAAGATACGACTGAGGAAAATCAGAATAATGTATTGATTTTGAAGACAAGGAAATGAACTGTTTCAAAAGGCATGGCTGACACTGTTAAATGTTCAGTATGCATCATGCTAATTAAGGGGTGCTTGCAGGGTCTACAGCTTTGAAAAAGAGGGGAAGGGAGCATCATTGGATACAAAGAGAAGGAAAGCTGTAACGCAGGTTAAATGACAGCCTTGGCTGATCCCATAGTGAGTTCTCGAGCTAGAAAGGCCCTTCAGATAGTGTCAGGTCTATACAGTCCTACTAGGAACAGTTCCTGGATTTGCGCAGCCCTGGCAAAGGTAAGACCTTTGTGAGGATTGTCTTTGCAGCTGAGGCCAACTCTGCAGGGATGTGCAGCTGGATACTCTGGTTACAGTACACACAGCAGCTTCAGCATCAATTCCTTCCCTGAAGGGGAATGTGGGAATCACTGTGTATGCACTTAAGTTTGTAGGTATGTTGAGAGAAGGTTCAGGAAATCTCTTTCTTTAATAGCTTTATTTTATTTTCCTGTAAAGGAGGAGTAGTGAACTAGAACTGTTCTAACTAAATAGCCTTTTAACTCAAAGGACAACAATTGGACGTTATTCACATAGAGACAACAACCATTATTTCTGTATCATCTCCAGTATCACTAGCAGCCAATTCCTGAATTTGAAGCGGGTTTCTGTAGTTACTGTATAATCTCAGTCAATTTATTTACTTTTCTGAGATTTAGTTCTCTCATCTACACAGTAGGGACATAACAGTGTCCCCCTTCAAGTGCTGTAATGAAGTCAGAATGAGATACTGCATGCAAAGTACTTAGAACAAGTCCTGGAACATATTAAGTGCTTAGTAAGTGTTATTATTCTTAATTGTACTAATCATTTCTATTATCTATTACTGTATATTAGTATTCATATTGCACTCTTTAATTATCAGAGATTGTGGTACATGACATACAACTTAGGCTATATCTCATTTAATCCACACAATACTCATATTAGGGAAGGACAGTAATATTTGTTTTCAAGAGGAGACAACTGAGATTCAGAGACACTTAGGTGGCAGTTTAGAAAGAGTGGAGCTGAAGTATGAATGCAGATTGCCATATGCTCACTAGCTCAAGGTATCTATCTAGATGTCTAAATCCACTAATGTTAGACAAACACAAATTAGATTCAGGTTGTTACCAACTTTCTATCGTAAGTATGACAAGATAGCTCGAATGTTGATGAACCAAATTATTGTGGCTTTGCACGACGTTAAAGTTGTAAATTTCCTTTCACAAAAACAAATAATTTATACATTGTATGTAATATACGTTCATTCAACAATCCTTTTGAGTACCACTGTGCACAAGAACTATTGTTAGTGTTTGAGAAGATAAGAGAAATAAGACATAGGGCCCACACTCAACAATGAAATAGTTTAGGAGAAAGAACAGAAAAGAATTGCCTAAAAAAGAGAAAGAGGAGCAAATACTGTGGTGGGTACATTAAAACCACATATAAAATGTTGAGGAACCATGATGCAGAAACTTACTTAAGATGATGGTTCAGGTCAAGTTTCCTGCGTAAATTAATACCAGGAAAAGCAGGATTCAAAACTAGATGAATTTTGGTAATTGATGTTTTTAGAACTAACTTGGTCGTTCTGGTGTGGGCTAGCAGTACTTGGCCTATTTGGGGGAAACTCGTAGTGTTCTCCAGACAGGTTTGTGCGTCTGACCAATCATATCGGTCAAACCCCAGGAATCAGTAGAGTAAGAGATGCACTAACCTCATCATGAGCACATATGTTTTGGAATCGTACCTGATAGCGAAAAACTGGAAATGTTCTGATAGACTCACATTAAGAGGTATAATGGTGAAGTTAAAAATTATAAGTTAAAAATAATGATAGACTCTACACACTGACACAGAAATATTGCAAAGGCATATAGTAAGTAGTGGGGGAAAGCAAGTCTCAGGAAACTAAACAAAATAAAACATGATTTATTTAATGATTTCGTGTGTGTGTGTGCGAACCCAGAATAAATGAAAATGAATGCAAATACTATATGTGACAGTAAAAATCACAGAAAAACGTTAGAAGGATATACCCCAAATTTTTATGAATGGCTTCATCCAGGGTGGAGAGTGGCTTTAAAAGACAGAGAAAGAGTGAGGATACTAAAATATTTTAAATATTTTTAATTTTTCTTGAAAATTATAATTAAAATATGATTTATATATTATACATTTTAAGTATGCATTATCTTTCATAAATGCCTGCTACATAGTAGGTACTCAGCAAATATTTATTAAATGCATTAAAAGTGTTTATAATACGTATACCATCTTTTTATGTTACTATTATTTGGTGATTGCCTGGCCTGCCTCCTCTTAGAATTATTAGGTCAGATTGAATCTGGTAAAATTTACTGAGCACCAGTAGGAAAAAGTTGGGATACAATTTGATATCCTCAAACAGCACAGCTTTAGGGGTTTGAGCTCAGTTTGACAAGTTACTTGTCCTGATTCTGTTACTTGTCCTGATTGTCTGTTACTTGTCCTGATTACGGTCAGATTCTGTTCCTGGCATTTACTGTTTATGCAGCTGTGTACAAATTATTTCCCTCTATTTAAAGTTATTTCTTCTGTAAACAAAGAGCAATAACTGATATACACTTTAAAGGTGTTCCTGGACAGGATGATTATCTGCATGAGCTCTTTATAGAGACACTGAATCCTTGGAAATGCTTAACAACCCCTAATAAATGTTCTAAAGTGCCCCATTTTCTTCCACACCCACTCTTGTAAAAATCAACCTATCACTTTTCCTTCCTTGTTATTATGCTTTTTCTTAGTTCTCAAAACATGATGCTAGGAAATTTCATAACGTTAGCAAAATAATTTCACAAAATGTAGAATAGTTTCTAATAGACACTATGTGATCTCTATAATGAAATTTGGTAGAGCTCTTATTCTATTCCATCTCAACATAAAATACTCAAGGGAAAGCAAAAATCAAATTGCTGTTCCTATATGCAGTCTCTACTTCCTAGTGTCATTTATAATATGTTAAGGGAATGGTGTTGGAAAGCACTAACTTATAAGAAGACAACTTTGCAATGTTTCATTTCTTCAATTGTGAGGAAACATTTAATAAAACCGCTTAACAAATTTAATGGGACTATGTATAATTATGAAAAATTGGAATTCAACTAAAACTCACAAATCAGGAAATTCAAAAGCTAATATCTAAGAAACAAGGCCAGTTTTGAATGTGCAATGAAATAACACACATAATTTTAAAGGCCGATATACTCTAAAATATGTCTAACCATCTTAAACAATATAGTATATCATAACAGTAAAAAAGTATTTTGAGCTAATTCAGACTCTGCCAAATTATTAAATACCAGATCAAAGAAATATAGACTTAAGCTATGATCTTTTCTCTATTCCTTATAATCAGTAATACAGATTTTTATAGCAGGGATCCAAAATGATTAATTCATCTTGTTTCCAATCTAAAAGAAGTAACTGCTACTAGGGAAAAATTCAATCACATAGGTCAAATAGAGAGAATCACAGAAATCCAGAAAGATTTCATAAATTCAAATATAAATACAGGATTTTTACTTGACCAAGGATAGGTGAGCATGTGGTACCAGGGGATTCATATGGTTTTGTGGCTTAGATGTGATTATGCCTGTGTATTATTTTTCATTACGTATCCATAATCACTAGAAACATTTTAAAATATTTTCTGGTAATTGTCTTGTTACTTTAGTTACTTTTGCAGATGAATATTTAAGTCTCTGTCCCTTTCAAGCATCTAACCCTGCAAATGCAAGTCTTTCATATGATTCAAAACTAAGCCAGCAAAAGATATTTCTACAACAATATCCAACTGTAAAGTGGTGGTAGCTTAGCTTGTCATTATTTTTAAAGAATATTTGGTCCTGAGATTTTAGTTTTTACAGGAAGTGAGGGTATATTTTACCTAGATATAATGCATTTTTATTAAAATTAAAATATTAATTTTATATTTGTAGGCATAAGGTAAATAGCCTTAAAAAAGTACCATCTGTAATACTTAAAATGAGCAAATTGGGACTACCAAGGGTTTATAGTCGTACTTACATTTCATATATCTACATATGACATGTTTGTTACATATATTTGTACTTAAAAATATATACAAAGGGAATTATGAATGCAGAAAACATTCTCTAATAGTAAAAAAAATATTTTAAAATCACCCGCAAACATATAGAATGTTTTACTATCATTCTTTTTGCAGGTTTCTAGAAATGTAAATTAAATATATTAACATATCAATGCTGACCTTTCCTCTATTAGTTCTTGTAGTAGACAACTTTTATTTCTATAACCTACTTTTGACTAATATATTTTGTGTTACCATATAAATTTTAGAATTAGCTTGTTATTTTATACTCCACTCCTTTGCAAAATAATAATAATTAATTAATTACAATTGTAAAATACTGCTATCATTTTGAATGGAATTGCCTTGAGTCAACTGACGATTTGGAGATGCCTAATATCTTAACATAGAGACTTTCATTCCAAAAATAGAGTATGTCTTTTTATTTATTTAGATCCTCTTATTTATCTCAACAATATTGTGAAGTTTCTACTGAATAGGTCTTGCATAGCTGGTTTTAACTTTTATCTAACCATTTCATGTCATTTTAAGCTCTTATAAATGATACTTTTTTAATCATCCATTTTCCAAATCTTCATTGCTGGTATATAGAAATGCATTTGATTTGAACACTATCCTGTGTTCACAGATGATATTTTCCAAGAAGGCTATACAAATATATATTCCATCCTACATGCTCTCCTTACAATATAACACTGACATTCTCCATGTGATTTATGGAATATCTTAGATTTATCTAAGCTAAAGGTTTTCATCAAATTTTGAAAAATGTGACCCTTATCTATTCAATTTTGTTTCTGTATTTCCTATTTTCTGGGATTCCAATTCTATTTCTTGTTGTTAGCACACATGTCACAAAGATTCTGTTTATGTATTTCAGCCTTTTATCTGTTGGATAGTTCAGTTTGGATAGTTTCTATTTCAATGTCTTCCTGTTCACTGATATTTTATCCTTTTATAATGGTTTTTTTTTTAAAGCTCCATCTTTGCTAATTCCATCATTTTGTCATTTCTGAACCTATTTTTATTTATAATTTTTTTCTCTAAATTATGCCAAGATTTAAGTGTTTCTTTATATATCAAGTAATTCTTGTAGGATGTTTGACATTGTGATAATTACACTACCAAGAGTCTGAATTTTGTATTCTTCCTTTATAGAAGGTAGAATAGAATTGTCTTTTACCAGGCAGTTGGATTTATTTGTTGATAGACGTATTCATTTTAGAATTTTCCAGAGCTTTCTACAGTAATCCTTACTCCGGGGCTAGTTTATCTCTCCCATTAAAGTATGACCCTTCTGGTCTCTTGATGCCAGTATTTAACCAGATCTCTCCATTATAGCTTTGTTGGCACTTGAATGTTTTGAAGCCCTTTTGAGATCCGGGAATGATTTATCCTATAGATTTCTGATAATTGCCCTATGCCAGTTCTGGCATGCTTCTAGAATACAGCCAAGTTGAACAGGTTCTTCTAGAACCAACGTTTACACAGCTTAGTATTCAAAGATTCCAGATGATCTCAATAAATATTTGTTGATATCTTTCCCTACACACAGAGCTCCATTCTCTATGTCACTTCCCCCCCACCCGTTTTCAGCCAGTGACTGTTCAGTCTCCCCACTGACTGTTCTCTATCTCTTCAAGGCAGCAATATTTGTGTAATCTACTTAAGTTACCCCCTTATTATACTAGCTCTGCTCTATCTCTTGTTCAATATCTGAAAACAATTATTTAATATATTTCATTTAATTTTCTAGTTGTTACTGTGGGGGAAAAAGTTCCAGTATCAGTCACTCTCTCATTAGATCTTAAAAGTGGGAAGAATCAAAGGATTTGATTACTTCAGAAGAAATCTATTTTCAAAATGAAATATATATATATATATATATATATATATATATATATATATATATATATATATTCAAAATTGGAGGTAGTAGAGATGAAGTGTGTGGTTGTAATTTTATCAGGGCTGGACGACTTAGTTTTCCGAATTTCCAAACTTGGATTCACATTTCCTTCTTAGTAAAACCTTCCTAAATAAAGCTGTCTGTAAGATGAAACGTTCTTCTAAAATGTCATTGAAAAGTAATAAAATAAATAGAATAAGCAAATACTAAGAACTATTTAAAAAATGCTCAAAGGAAAAAAAAAGGTCATTAATGACATTATCCCACAATTATTTTCAGCTTCTTAATACAGAAAAAGCAAGGATATTATTTATAATAAATACAGCCTATGTAATATTTAGGAGGATAGAAAAAAAGAGAAATTAAAAAAGTACTTCTGATTTAGTAGATATATCAAATCTGTGAACACTGTCACTAATTGAAAGTCAAAATGAGTATAATCTTTATAGAGCTATAAGATTTTGTTTCTTTCTCTATGTATCTCCATTGTAAGAAAGGCTTAATTTTTTTCCTATACAAAGTTAGAGACATGAAATCATGTATTAGAGAATAGAGATATTTCTACAATATCCTTCCATTGAATTTCCTGTAAATATTGCTTTATGTAATGTGTGTAGTAGTACCCTTCACTTAAAAAACCCTAAGCACATGAAAAATAAAAGATATTAGTAATTAAAATATTTAAATACACAAAACAAAAAGATTCTAAACACAACGGATGGAGTTGATTTTGTGAGGAATATTTTCTGTAGTGTTTAAGTATGTAATTTTCAATGGCTATAATCTTTGTTACAACAGCAAGAGGAAAAGCAAAAGTTCTTCAAATGTGGCTTCTACAGCTAAAGATTCTCAGCTCTTTCAACCCCTTCCCCAATGGTGGTTTTCTAATATTTCTGAAAATAAGAGCTGCCGAAGGCTGAACAACACAGGGAAACAATTTCATGAAAGACATTTGTGATTATCACCCATGATCACCTCAAAAAGGCATAATTTACAAACCACTAATTTCAAAAATATGCACAACACACTTTCCAACAGTTTAATGTTTACCATGGAACTTACAAGAAATATGAACATACGAAAGTCTTACAAAAATGAAAACCAGAATCCAAGAGACACAACTTTCAGTGATGGAGACTGACAGAGGGAAAGGGAAACACGTAGGCTGAGTTAGTGAGCACAGTTTTTCAATGTTGAAGAAGAAATAAAAAGAGGGCAGAGAAAATAAAGGCCTGCTAACAAATAGGGAGGGACATAAAAATCAATGAGCCATTGATAATGGGTTATATATGTCTCCATTATTTAAAGAGAAAAATGAAGAAAAGAAATTGGGAAATTGGGAAATGACAGCCTGGTTAAAGTTGTTATGGATGAAATGGAGGCAAGAGCTTGCTGGTGATGAGGACTGAATAAATAGCTCACCATACAGTTGGGGAGGAGTGTCTAATGAGGTACTGCCAGGACGGATCATCGTCCTGTTTCAATTCAACATCATCCTAATGACACAGACGGAGTGAATAATACATGACTGAAAATTGTATAGGAATTGAGTTTACAGTTGCTGCCGGAAATATCACGAATAGAAAAGAACCATAAAGCCAATGGATTTAATAAGAAGCAGGTAGAAATACAAGCCAAAATAAAATTGTTTTTGTCAAAGCAATAAGGAAACCAAGAGTATTAATGTAAGAAGGAGAAAACCAACTATAATGCCAAAATGATATTGGCGTGTGATTTGTTAACGAGTTATGTACACATTTCCTTTATCCTTAGAATCTTATATCGAGTAGATCCTTACAAACACGACACACGTACTAACTCATGTTAGAATAGTGAGGCTACTTAGACTAGAGGAACCAAGGTCCACGCCTCAGCTCTACAGATCTTATAACATCTATTCTTAAATAAAGTATCAAATTAATTAATCAAGGGAACCCTGAAGCTCTATATTCCACAGCATGCTTTAAGTAGTGCGAGGAGGAAGAGAAATTACCTAAAGAAAACTTACATAGGACCACCCAGAAATAGGAAAAATCAGAGAAAGTGATAGCAAGAAAGAAAATAGATGACAAAGTCTCAAGAAGGAAGTGGTAGCCTGGCTAACTGATACACAAAGGTCAAATAAGATAGGAAAGAAATGTTGCGATTGAGGTTGGCAATTAGGATGTCACCCATGAGAATTGACAGATAGTTTTTGTGCAATGGCTGGAACACAATCTGGATAGCTGTGATGGATGAATGACTGGTTGTTAAGAAAATAGAAAGAGCAGATATAAACTATTTTTCCAAGAAGGTGAGTCCTAATGAGAAAAACTGAAATAGGGTGGTAACAGGAGAAAGACATAAAGGATAAAAAATGGTGTTTTAAAATCGGAGACATTTGTTGAAAGAGTTGACAGGGAGAAAGGACCTTATTATTGAACTATTACTTTTTCATGAGTCAGATCTAAAGCCACCTGTTTTGTATGCTTTCTGATTGCTCCGCTAACTGCACCCCTGGCCAGCTTAGGTTCTTGTTTTGCTGTGCCTTCTTCTCTGGGCTCACACATCACTTACTCCTCTTCAGTCCTATCTTTCTCCATATTATATTCTAATATTTTTTTGTCTACTCCACTAGACTGAGTTAATTTAGAGCAGAGATTATGAATGCATCCTCAGTTTGTATCAGAGTGGGATGTCACATCGTGTTTAATTAATAAAGTTGTCTTCATAAATGAATAAACTAATGCAAAATTGATATGGTTTTCTAGATCACACAGAACGTGTGGCTAAAACTTCATCTCAACACAAAGATACGGATTCTAGCAGAGCAATAGCAAGAAACAAGCTAAAGAAGCAATAAGACATCAGAAACATAAAACGGAAAATGTGAATCCAAGACTAAGGAGGGGGCCACAGTAATAACTAAAGCAAACCACCAAAAAAGTTAGCACATAAAACATCGAAAATCAAGGATAGGAGCTAAATCACAAGGAGAACTTTTGAAATTCTGAGCCTTTATGTCCTTCTTACATCAAAACTCCCTAAATATATAAGGGAATGGTTCGTAGGCCAATAATTGATATAATTCCATTTTCAGCCTAAAGAGCTGAAAGAAATTTGCTTCTTTAAATATTGATGTAAGTTGAAAGAGGTGTAGGGATTTATTGAGAACCTCTTTCAACCAGTTTAAAAGGAGAAAGTTAGAAGAAAAGTCATATAGAGAACATAAAAGGGACAAGCTTTTATTTCAAAAGACAAAGTTGGTAACACTAGGAACAAAAAAGGAATCTATAAAGTGGTTATGATCAAGATGTTTAACGTTGGACTTACTGTATGACCTGTAATCCTTATCATCCTATTTCATGTTAAATATTGGCATTGAGGACATTGAGATCTTTGCTAGCATCAGAATGCTTGATAGCCTGTGGAGTCATCACCGTGACATGTTTATGGCCCTGATGTCACATGCAGTATGGCTTTGTGTTCTCTAGGCTTTTATCATCCTCATGGTGCAGTTGACATCATCTGAAAATCCATGGTGCTGAAGCGCAGATGAGCCCTTCCACCAAATGAGCTGAAGAAGCGATGTACACAATCCACTTACAAAAGAGTTCCCCTAACACAGAACTTGAACTATTAGCAAAAAAGTTGAGGTCATGACTCTGGTTGGTCACTATGGCTACCATTAAAAATCATCTGACAAGAAATTGTGGATGTGTTGTACCTATGAATAAAAACCTTGGAACTCTGATTTTCAGCTCTAATCACTATTTGCAACAAGCTGGGGGTCTTAGTTCAGGCTGCTACAGCCAATTCCCATAGACTGGGTCGTCCATAAACAACAGGAATGTACTTCTCACACTCCTAGAGGCTGGAAGTCTGAGACCCGGGTGCCAGCATGTTTGGGTTGCGTGAGGCTTCTGTCTGGGGTGCAGACAGCCAACTTTTCCTTGTAATATCCTGTCATGGCTGAAGGGGAAAGAGGGCTCTCCGGAGCCTCTTTTGTAAGGGCATTAATCCCACTCAGGAGGGCTCCACCTTTGTGACCTAACCAAGCCCCTAAAGTGTCACTTCCTAATACCATGACATTGTGGGTTTGGATCTCAAGATAAGAATTTTGGGGAAACATATTCAGTCCATAGCAGTAGGTATCCTACATGCTAAGGAATACTCAAATGAAAATTTGTTCAGGTAGTAAATAATAAATAATTCAAAATAAAATTTCATTTCTTAAAATTATTGTATCTGTGCACATCTGACAATAAATAAGATTATTTTCCATTCCCTCTAATTTAACAAAAACAATGTTTAATCTTGGCATTTTCATTAGCAATTAACTTTTAATGATGACAGGCTACTTTTTATATTTACCTACATTTTTAAATGTCATTCTGAAATTACTGAAACCTACATGATGACACAAATTAATAAGGTTGCATGTGTTACAGAAATTTTGAGAATGTGGCAGGATTCTAAGTAAGCCTCATTTCCAACAGGACTCTTCTTTTCTTAAGCCCACACCCATAGAACATGAAGGCGGCAAATACTGCCAGAAGATAGAACCTAGGACACCTCAGTATAGTTTCCAGTTACCAATGTGTCTTTATGACCCAAAGACAGACACACACACACACACACACACACACACACACACACACAAACACTGAGAACTTCCAGGTAACTAGAAAACAATTCAAGACAACAAGAAGGGAAAAATATGTCTAAACAAAACCAGGCCCTCAGCATTAATTAAGGCACAGAATACCCCGACTTTTATCAACTGTACATAAAATAAAGCAAAACATCTTAATCCAAACAGGTGCTCTCTCTTGCTCACACCCCATCTTCACCTCACTGCCAGGCTTTTCTGTGAACAAAGGGAAATGGAGGAAAACTGTAGATGAAAGAAGAGGAAACGTAATGCCTGGGCCAAGGGATGATCTAAAACCACTTCCAGAAATACTAATTCCGCATCAAGTCTGAAAGTACAAAACCAAGTGACCAGGTGAAATAAAATAAAGACAAAGGTACACTTGGCTGGAAAGGGCTGTCTTCAACGCATTTCGTTCGGGAGGAGACCAAAGAAAGAAGGAAAGAAGTCAGGGTCCTGAAGGATAAATCCAAACCACTAAATCAGAGGACTCCTTACCACCAAAAACATAGCAAACAAAAGCATGCTACATTGTCTGGAGTTTGCTATGCTGACTGTAGGGAAACTGGCAAGATTCAAATTAGCCCAGTGGATGAGTAATAGAATTGCATTATATTAATTTACTGGTCTCAATAATTGCATTGTGTGCATCTAAGGTGCTAGCATTAGGGGAAGACAGATGAATGATGCTATAAAAATTGTAACTCTCCAGTAAACCTAAATTATTTCAAAATAAAGTGGTAAAATGAATATTGCACACACAAAAATTACTTATGCAATTACTCATATTCTAGAAAACATCATAGCCCCTGTGCATGCCTGGAGGGAAAATGTGAGAATGTCATATCCAGTGACCTAATAGGCACTGTCCTATGAGCCAGAACTCAGGGAAGCTTGGCGTTGGCAGGCAACATAATCTGAATTTTTGTCCAAAAGCCATATTTTCTCATCTCTTATCTATGCTACACTTTGTGTTCAGTGAGACCATGTCAGATCTGTTTCCTTATTTGCTTCTGCTCTAGTTCCTCTTAAATGCTCAAAATATTGGGTGCCTCCTTTCCGAATGACCTTCCTAAACCTCAGGTGTTCACCTCTTTCCTTTTGGCCACTATTCCTTTTTCTCTGGATTCAGCCATTTCAGAGTGACTCTAAGACTATCTCAAATAGACCGTAAGTATAACTACTAGGTGATCTGCTTCTGTAATTAACAAACCTATAGCAACTCTATGGGCGAAGTGAGATGCAAGGATTCTTTCGTTTCTTTTGTTTCATCAGCATGAATACAATGTGGCTTAGAGGCTATGGATTCATTAAAATTTAAAGAATCAGAATAAAAATAGCAAAACAACAAGAAGAGAAAAATATGTCTAAACAAAACCTAAGCACTTCACACTTGTTACGAAGGAGGTAGGTGGTATTTCGATTCTCATTCGAGAGAGAGGAACACTGGGACACAGAGATGTCAGCAATTTTTCCAAAGTCACACAGTTATTAAGTCATAAATAGTCCAGGAGTTGAACTCAGACATTCTGACTTGACAGTCCTGGAGCTATTCTGTTTCTATAGTCCACTACTGTATGCTGCTTCTAAAGTAGAAATAAAATATATGTTCCTTTACTCTAAAAAAAAAAAAAAAAAAAAAAAAAAAAAAAAAAAAAAAAAATTACTATCACGTTCCTGTTGAATTGCAAGGATATTTGAAAATATCAAGAAAAACACGTTGACTATTTGCAGGTTTGGAGGAGCGCCGAGGGTAGACCATCTGTTTCACAATACAATGGATTTTAGTTTCTTGTTGAAAGATATGAAGTCAGTCAAGAATCAAGGATAGACAAGCAGTGGATGTGGTGGGAGACGAGAGGAGGCTACGTTTTCTGAGGGCAGAAGCTGTGGACCTCTGACCACTGAAGGATGGAAAGAAATAAAAAGAATGAAATGTATCCCAAAAACAAGCAAATTCCAGGAGGAGGCAGCCCCACCCCCATCCCATCCCACCCTAAAGCACATCTGAAGGAGGAGCGGTGGTGGGAGCACTCAGCCCATGGAGCATTGTTGCCCTTGAGGCTATGACGAGAGGGTGTAAGGTGAGATTACCCCTTTGAAGTATTGATTTTCTAGCAAAGGATTGCAGCCTCCCTGACTCTTGGCTCTTTGTCCGTCTTACAGTTGTCTGCGGACACCAGGCAGCAGAGAGGTTCATATTATAAAACCTGGCTTTCCATTTTAAGGTACAGATTTCCAACCTGAAGGAAAGAAGACATGGTCAGAAAGCCGCTTTTCATGGAGATTCCGCTGAACCCTTCTCGGCGCACCAGCCCTGAAAGTGCACTTTGTCCTCATCCCTCGTGGTCGCTGCGCTAAGATTGGAATTTGTTTATTTTTCCTTGGTCCACTTTTTTGCATACATTCTTCACAGGGGGTTACTATGAGAAACTGTGACAGAGGAAGTTGTTATCGCTAATGGCTCTGAAAGTTGTTAACACTAATGGATTAGAACTGGAGGCGGTTAAACTCAGTGATTTCAGGTAGCAGGGGACTCGAGCAAAAGCCTTTTTTGGCTCTGGCTGGAACTTCAGAGTTCAAGTCACATTAACGCCATTTGATCCAATCTACCGAAAGAACAATCCAAGCACAAATCCTGTGACTGTCCTGTGCTCCCAGGATTCACTGGCAGGTTGACTCAACTTTATTTTTAAATAGCTTCAGATTTCGGTAGCACTGAGTGAAAATCAGAATGATTTTGTCCTACTGCGTAAACATTGTATATATTACTGTATTTTCATCTCAAAGATTATTTAACAACAAGATGAATTTTTCTGTATACACACTTTTTTCACCAAGGTCCTGAGGTGAGTGAGGTAAACTCTCCTCTTACAGCCAGGCTTCCTTACAGGAAGCTGGCACCTTCCCTCATGAGTTTGTCCAGGAGTGTTTAGGTCACCTAGCTCTGCCAGCTCTGCTTGACTTTTATTCCCCAGTAAAGGTTTCTCATACAATTGTGTCAACTGTGCAAAGGAAAATGGATTTTCCTGGGTGGAAGGCATAATATAATAAGTTCTTTCCTGAAGAGAACTGCCACTCCTCCTGACGTAGGAAAATGGATGGCTTTGTAGAAGAAGAGAAGGTAATTCTTCTAGTCCTGCCTTTATCGGGATGCACAGATTAGAAAGAACTATGCTATGCTTAGGCCTGGTATTTGGCCAAGAGCACAGACCCAGCAAATTCAGCCTAATGTATATTAATTACCCACCAGTCTGGATGGCGGTCATTGTCCTGGCACCTGCCCTCTGAGGTGAGGGCACTGGAGGAAGGATGGTCCCCTGAGCCCTCAGCGGAGAGCTGTGGGTAGACATACTCATAGTTGAGGCTGACACGTCTGATGTCCCAATATCCCTGATCCTTCACTGCCAGGAGAACCAGTCCAGACAGTCCTGTCTAAAGAAATAGGCTGCTGCTGTTTAAGCCACCCTGTCTGTGACACTTTGTGATGACGGCCCTGCAAAAGAATACAACAGCATTCAGTACAATAATAAATCCCAGTGATAGGAAACCGAAATGTTTTTATGCCAGTCCTTATCTCCGAATCTGTTTCACAAGCACAAAAGTTGAATTGATTCCTTCCGTTATTGCTTCAAATGCGGTAAGAAGTCTCCTCGGGGCTGCAAAGAGCAAAGAGCAACCTGCGACGCGGCACTCTGAGTGACTCGCAGGGACTGTTTCACCCAGTGGCACCAACCCAAACGGCCTTCCTGCCTCCAGGGACTTCAGAGAGGGCAAAGTGCCACAGGGTCACAAAGCCCAGGCCTCTTAGAGGTGCCTCCTGTGGTCCATGGTTTTCCTTTTCCAAGCTGTTGCCTTGGGAATTGAAGGAGTATTTACTTTGAAATTTTACTTTACATTTACTGCTTTGTAAAAGCCATCAGGCCGACCAGAAAGTTGGTTGCAAAGTGTTCTATTAAGCCCAGTTTAGTATCAGGAAAAGGGTGATGTATCATAAAAATCACAGTTTAAAGAATTCATCCTTGCAAAGATTCTTGGTAATTTTGCGGTACAGTAATAAAAATGTAATCATTGTTCAGCAAATATAAAAATTAAGTGATATTAGCTTACTTCAATCACTAATGTCATAAAGTAAATGTACTCATGATGGAAAGAGCACTGGAGAGTGAGTTAGGAAACCATGGCTTTTGTGTCCATTCTACTGCAACTTTCTTTGAAATTTGGGCAAATAACTTGACCTTATTCCATTCTCAGGAGTCTTCTGTATAAAGGATAGTCTTGAGGTTCCCTTACTGCTCTAAAAGATTTATATCACCATGCTTACATTTGTATTTAGTAGCATTATTAAATACTGGATAGTTTATTTATAATAGGACTCCCCTCCTTCCCTTAGTCACCTAGAGAGGACAGGATTTACTCAGGCAGATCCATTCTTCACCAATTACACACTCCTCTGATCAGAAGGAAAACCACATAGCGGCAAAAATGTCATCCTGAGGTGTGGCTGATACTTTAAGTGTACTTCTCAGGACAATGACAATCGATACATCTCCACCACGTCTTTGTTGCTCATTCACTGACTCCTGCACATACTCCACTCATTCATTCATTCAACAGACATTTATTGAACGCTTATTATCTACTAACTCAAACAATGAATGTCCTGGGTGGCGACTAAAGGACTTCAGATATCCTTCCTGATCATAACTACTAACAGAATAGCCAAGGGTAAAGGAACAGAGAAAGGATCAATTGAGAACCATGTCAGAGTAACTGGTCAAGAATTTCATGGTGTTTTAGAATAAAACAGAATACATCGATGGCCAGTACAGATGAGTTTAATGCCTTACATACATTATGCCTAAAGGTTCATTTGTTCAGAACTAGTCCTGGGCCATGGACCAGACTGCATATCTACTGGAGATTAACCATCCTGAATGTGCAAGAAAGAGAGGCGGAAGCTGGCAAGTGGACAGGAAAGATGAAAGGAGATGCAGCAGTGACCAAGACCTGGCCTCTCGTAATAACTTAGCAGATCATGTAGGAGGTTTGGGTGGTGTACATATAATTTAAGAAAGAAGGTCAGCAACACTAGTCTTGGAATAAAGGTTACACACCATCTGTGGTGGGAAAAGACTAATTTTGCCTGGTTAATTAGAACTTCATGCAAACAGTAGCATTTTCCTGGGGTTTTGACAAGTGGAGATAAAGGGAAAAGGCAGGACCTATGATTGTAAGTGTGCATGTGGCCGGGGCAATCGGGGTAACTCAAAAGGAAGCGATTGGAGCAGTTGTCAGATTTAGTCACTGAATATAATTCAAGAAGGGGCAAGAGAATTATTAGATTCTGCTGAAAACAGAGGCTAGAAGAAGACACTGAAGAAATGATTAGACAATATATATTTTATATAGGCCAAAGGAAGTTTCAGTGATGATAATGTTTAACAGAATAAAATACTGAAAAATAATCAATTATGTTAAAACTGAAAAGCAGCCATGCAATTTTAAAATGCATGTGTCTTGAGATAAATCTGTATACTTTCATTCATTGGAAAAATGACAATAATATAATCATATATGTGAGATAATACTTTCACCATAGTTCCCATTTTGAAAAATGTGATTGGTGAATCATAATTTTTAGTTCAACTTTATGATACAATATTTCTGTTTTCTATTCCTGTTGATTGGCTTATATTCTGGCTTTATACCTAATCAATGATTGCAGTCCCTGCCTACCTCCAGCTTAGTCTCAGCTTTGCCTCTGTCCCTACTTTATATACATTCTATGTTCCATTAATTCAAATTAGTTCTTATTCCCAAATGTATGCTTCTCTTCCATACCTCCATGCTGCTTCCACCTGGAATATACACCCCAAATTCTAAGTCCCACAATAACCTACCTCAAATACTTTTATAAATGACTATGCCTTAAGTACTTAATACTAGAAAATAGTTGATACAAAGGATAATAATTTCTATGATTTAGATTTATTATCTATGGTGCTTTCAAATATTGAGGCTTAACGCTGCCTACAGATTAATATATAATAGGTATCTAATAAAGGGATTAGAGTTTAACTGTATCAGCCAAAACTTACGAGTGTGGTAGATTACATTACATTATTCATATTATCACTATAAAAGAGTATTTCCTCCCTACAAAAAGTCGAAATGTACTGAATTCATGTGACAATTGATTTTAACAGAATTAGACACAGTCATTTGGCAGTTGCTTGTGAAATACCTTGTTTAGGAGGCGAGGAGGCCTTTGTATTTACCTCCTGAAAGCTAACTAAAAACCTGTGGCGAGAATCAGCTTAGTGAGTTGTGGCACCTGCTTTATGTTCTCCGGAGACGAGGCACCTGTTTCAAAGTGCTAATAACACGGGCAAATTTGTGCACAGCATCGCTTATTAACAATGCCTCTAAAGTCGACTCTCTTTTTACAAAATACATATAATCAGGACGCCGACTCTGAAATTCTAGAATAACTTTGAATCAACATAGGAGACATGGAGGAAGTATTTGCAGAAATACTGTAAAAAATACATGCTCAATATGCAAATTTAAAACCCTGTCCTTTTTTAAATAATATACTTACCAGATTTCCTCACTAACTAGCATTTGAAAGTAGTAAGAGACAATAATAATCCCATCCAAATCTCTAACCAACCTTAAAACTTCCCTCCTCTATAAGGTACATATGCAAACAGAGAAGAGGAGAGGACTTTTTGTTAATAAGAAATGTAGAATGAATTCATGAGCAAAAGAAAAGCAATTTTTCATTTCTTACTATTTCTCTATTTTTCCTAAGCTATATTGTTCACAAAGATGTCGCCACTTACCTCAAGTGGCTGACTCTTAAACTGCAGAGAAAAAAGAATCAGAAGATACTAACACACTTCCCAATACTAGGTAACAAGAGGCAATATTAAAACAAACAAGAAAAAAATCTACTCTATTCATCAGAAGAATCTTACTCTGATCAGGATTCTACCACTAAGTAGCTGTGTGACCTCAAACGAGTTATTTCTCTTTCTGATCCCTTATCTAGAAATTAAACTAGAGTAGTTCTATATTTTCTTTTCATTGAAAATCTGAGCTATCCTCAAATTTATGGGCCCAAGTCTCACAAAATTTACCCCTTTACTTATAAGACAACTTCTTGAATGTGAAATCATCTGGAACAAATCTACCTGAGAAATTCTACACCATTAACCCTCTCTCTGGTCGTATACTCTCATCTTTCCAATTGTCCTATGATGTAGTACACACCATTTCTACTCTTTGGTTGCAAAAAATCCTAATGATTCTTAATTCCTTTAGCCTTTTCCAATCTACCAACTCCTTCTGGCACCTCTTTATTCCCAGTTCTACCTATATCATCGTTTCTACTTCTTTCCTCTTGAGTCTCTCAGTTACCTG
The DNA here is from genome assembly GCF_004115265.2 of Rhinolophus ferrumequinum. Classification (NCBI taxonomy): domain Eukaryota; kingdom Metazoa; phylum Chordata; class Mammalia; order Chiroptera; family Rhinolophidae; genus Rhinolophus; species Rhinolophus ferrumequinum. The sequence goes on along the minus strand of NC_046302.1, from coordinate 51,272,042 downwards.
GTAATGTTTATTTTACTGCACCTTCCAAGGAAAACTCTAACTCAGAGTCAGTGCCAGTGCTTGGCTTATCATTTGCAAATGTGGACAGCTAAGGATTATTGTAGGATACTATTACACAACCATGCAGCTTGGTTCCCCAAGAAATGTGTGGCTTCATTCTGATTACTTGTTATATGCTAGCATTGTCTCCCATTTCCTTCTATGAATATTACAACCTTTTGCAGAAGTCTTAAGCTTAACATGAAAATCCTCTGCCTACCATTATCAGCAGAAAACGTATTTCCTGTATTAAATTGTACATAAATGAGACTATCAGTGTCAATTTACACCAACTATCCTGTGCCCTTTCTACAAGCCACTGCACATCACACCTAAGATCACCACTCGTCCTCTCAGCCCCTCCAATTCAGCTCTTTCTCCCAGCCCACACCATTGCTTCCAGAACGCTGCCCCCTCTGTTAATTACTCTCTCTACTGTATCTTCAGCATTCACCTTTCGACTTCTTTCCCTTAGCCTCTTAATGTACTCAGGCCTCTCCTAGCCAACTCCCAGCCAGCAACTGTTCAACTTACTGCTCCTACTTTCAGTTGTAAATAACAAAAGCTTTTTTGCAACACCCTGCACAGCTTCACCTCAAAGTCAAGGCTCAATGCCCGGCACGCTGGCCCTCTCTGTGGTACTGAAACTGTTTTGGTACTCATTGGTGATCTGCTAATTTTGAATTCAGTGGAAATACTCCTTTCTGAGTGTATTGAATTCACCTCCTGTGGTTGGGAATGCTGCCTGCTTTTTTATTCTTGACACTCTCCATCCTCTTTGTTTACATGATACGACACTATGCACTATGCTGTCTTTTTAGGAGGTGGACTTTCTGACATTTTTCTATTAAACAACTTCCTTTTTACAAGTGTCCCAAGGTCTTGTTCTCAGAGTTATTTTTTTGTCTCACTGCTATTCTGACTTTGTATATTATCCTGGGCTATTCACATGGTTTAAACTACCACAGGTATTGAGAACTCCCCAAATTCATTCTTCCATCCCAGACCTCTCTACCAAGCTTTAAGAGATCAATATCCCTACATATATTCTTTTTTTCTATGTTTTGCATAGGCATCAAAATTAGTCAAATAAAATGTTAATTTCTCATATTTCTCTCTCAAATGACTTTTCCTTTAATATCTCTTTCACCACATAGTTTTTTGTGTGTATTTTCTCACTTTTAAATATAATCAAAATTATTTTTCCTAATTTTGCCTCTTAAATATTTCTTGTCTGCCCCTCTCCAGCCCTACTAATAAATTTAACACAGGGTACCATCATCTCTCACTTGGCTAGTTTTGTACATTTCTAATTGGTTACCCTGTCTCTGGTTTTGTCCCTCTCCAATCTATTCTCCACATAGTTGCTGGAGGAAATTAAAACCTAAATATGCATAAATATATATCCTTATGAGTGTGATAATATATATATATATATATATATATATATATTTCTGTATGTGTAGCTAGAAAGGGAATTCTTCGAGGTAAGGAATTGGGTTTTATTTTTGTATGTATTATAATATTAGCAGAGCATAGGACACATAACAGAAAAAAATATAATAGAAAGATGTTGAATAAGACAGAAAATAATGTTGTTTTCCTAAAAGAATATTTAAACTACCCTTCTTTGGATGGGAGAAATATTATAATTTCAACAAATTCAATTTATTGTATTGATTAATATCTTTTGACTACCAACTCAATAGCTATACAACTGGCTATACAACAGTGAAGACCATTTTCTGTGTTTTTGAAGTTTAAATTCTTGACAGGGGATATAGATAAGGACAGCTGCATGGAGAAAAATAGGCAGATAATAAGAAATGTAGTGGACAGTGGTTACAATTTTAAATATTGTAGACAAGGTATGGTTCTTTGAAATGTGATTTTAAAACTTAAATAAGACGAGAGAGTAGACCAAGTTAGGCAAACATTCAACAGCATGTTATTGGGGAAGAAATAAAAAATCCTATGACCCTGAGAATGGAGGTTTGCAGTGAATTTGAGGAAAGTTAAGGAGACCGACGTGGTTGGAGCAGACTTAGTGAGTGCCAGGAGATATGTGGCCAAAGTGATAATGGACTTATAATCAATGGTATAGAGTTTTAGGACAATAGAGAGATTACAGTCTGAAATTGGCAGTAACAAGGAGAACATTTACCCAACTTCAGGCCCAGTGGGATGCAGGCTGCGGGAGACAAAACAGCTTCCAACAGAGAGCCTGAAGAGGAGGCAGCGTCCTTAAAGGAGATTTAAGTTTCATTTAGAGAGACTTGAAGGTAATTTTTAGAGAAGAGAGCATGGGAGTTTTATTTATGATGGACCATAAATTCCAGAGTGCTCACTGGAGAGGTTTTAGGAGTTAGGGAAGATAGAAGACAGGGACATAATAAAGGATATGTAGAGATGCACAGTGATTTAAATGTGTGCAGTGGGGAAAAACCTAGAAGCCTGGGACTCCTTGTGCTGATTGACGTAAACAGGTAATGGCTTTAATGAGGTTAGTTCTGGCTAATCTCAAAGTAGACAGATGTAGCTAGGTTGTGACTGTTTGGGATAGGTGTCATTTTATGTCTGCCAATAGAGTTATGGAGGCCCAAATAGAAGGGTCTTATCTTGAATGTGTGAGGTTATTCCTCTGGAGCCCAGTGAAGTTGTTGCTGTTGATGATGATTTTCATAGAAAATAGACATATTTCATTTCAGTATAATAATGAATAAAATATTTTGTGTTCAGAATACAATTTTCACATAAAATATTTTTTAAATTCTTTATTTATTCAGACTCTGAAATTAGGGAATTCATGTTGTACTTATTATGTCTTGCATTTTTTCCATGGTACTTAGGCTCAGTGGGGAATATATATTCCCCATTGACTGCTAGAGTTTCTACTCTTGAATGTATTCTTTCAGTTTAAGTCGTCGTCTCAGAAGAGAGAAGACTATGATTCACGCATGTGGAAGTAATTTGTGTAGGTATTCCCAAAAGACGTCACGATGAATAGACATGTAAGAGCTCATTGGGAGAAATGCCTGTGAAGGAAAATGAGGAGGGAGCCAGAGGAGATGGAAGATGTCAGACTCAAGTGTAGATATCACCCTGTGATGGAGAGGGAGAGAAAAGAAGGTCTTAGGGTGCAGTGTCGTTTGAAGACAGTTTGATGAGACTGATGGGGGTTCTCAAGCCAAACTCTCCAGCCAGAGGAGAGAGTGTGCCATAATATCCTTGCCACATTCAGTCAATGGCTGGGAGCAGCCAAGGACTGTCAACTTGGTGCACAAGCAGCGAAGGATTCAGAGCACCACAGCTGAGGCCATTAGTCAATCATGCTTACTGCTTTAGGAAATCTGACAGGCACCTTTACTCATCTGCCATAGTACATTAGCATGCATTTTTAAGTAAGTTCAGTTAAGTATGGTGTAGTGAGGGGCATAACATAATGCTGTAAGACAAGTGTTGAGCTGAGGGAATCCAGTAAGCAGAAAGAATGGTTTTATGAGTTGAACTGTGTCTCCCCGAAATTTGTATGTTGAAGCTTTAACCCACATTTCCTCAGAAAGTGACTAATTTTGGAGACAGGGCCTTTCAAGAGGTGGTTAAACTGAAACGAGGCCTTTAGCATTGGCCCTAATCCAATATGACTGGTGTTCTTATAAGGAGAGGAAATTTGGACACACACAAAGACACCAGAGATATGTGTGCACAGAGTAAGACCAGGTGAGAAGACACAGCGAGAACAGAGCCATCTGCAAGCCAAGGAGAGAGGCCTCAGGAGAAACCAAACCTGCCAACACCTTGATCTCAGACTTTCAGCCTCTAGAACTGTTGAGAAATACATTTCTGTTGTTTAATCCACATAGTCTGTGGCATTTTGTTATGGCAGCCCCAGAAAATCAATACAAATGGTCTTCTTCATAGTGAGCCTTTCAATAGTTAGTGCTGCCTAACAATGAAATGTCTAACACACAGCATAACACGCCACTGTCAGTGGAGGTACTTGAATCTCCTTTCATCCTTTCACTTATTAGGCAAGGTCTCTGAAGAAGTAATATTTGAGCTAAGACCTGAAGACAGTTAAAGCGCTAGCCATGCAAAGCTCTAAGGTCACAGTTATTCTAACCAGAAAACACAACAGCAGAAGCCCTGCGTGGGGAAGGAAGAATGGATGAGCACCTACCTGTCAGGGATGTGGTGGAGGAATTCCTATGCTGCCTGAGCCACATTAACTGCTAAGGCTCAGGCCACAGTGCAATTCTTACAGAAGGGAAAGAACTTCTCATACAAGTTCCTACTTCATACATGTCTTTTCGACCTTAGACTTCTGCTACTCCTGTGGTATCTGGTCACGGGATGGGCACCTGATGGAAATACCTTTTTACCCGTGGGCCCACTTATAACCCGGCAAAGGAATCAATCCAGCTGTTGGGTGTGCGGCAGCTGCCCCTCTCTAGCTCCTCAGGACTGCCATGGTGGGTATTACCGTTCCAGGGAGGGGACTGGAAGGCCCTAAGCAGTACATTGAGGGAGAACAGGCTAGGATTAGTACTCTTAATTCATCTGATATTACCAATACTCACCCAGAAACCTGGCCCGCGACACACACCATCAGTAACACTGGACATAACATTCTTTTTCTGCCAATAACTACACAGGTAACCCAACAAACTGCTAACTGGAAGAATCCTAAAAATGTACCATCAGAGCCAGGAGTGGCTATGCTCAGATTTAGGATGGGTTCATGTGGCTCAACCCAACTTATGGATATTTGAGCACCTGGGCACCCCAATGTTGGGAACAAAGAAAAAAATCACCAGACAGAACCAACCCAATTGCACCAAAGATATGGGAAGAATATCACCAGAACTGTGTAGTCATTCTGTCACATTAAAGGATAACGACTGGTTTGGTACAGATTGGTCACACCACCCAAGTATTACTGGGAAGTCCTGAATGGGACCCATTGGTTATGTGGCACAAATCTTTGGCTGTGGTTTTTCCTGGCTGTTTGAGCTGCCATATCCTGGGTTTTCCCTCAGCACAGGAGAGAATCCACCCCACGGTAACAAAAGTTGCCAACCTCTATCTCCTCAAGGCCAGATAGGCCTTTCTGTTTACAGTCAATCATTTGGCCGCCATCTTTTTCCCCTCCATTGGCCTGCAAGATGTTACAGCACACATAGAAGCCCTGATTAAATTCACACAAGCCTTAAATGAGAGCCGGCGAAGCCTGTCCTTACTGAACACTGAAACGTGTCCAATGAGAAGAGCTGCCCTCCGAAATAGAATGACCTTGGACGTCATTAATCCCTTGCAAGGAGGCACCCGTGTCATTAGCCAAACAGATTGTTAGGTGTTCATACCTGATGAGCCCACCAAGGCATCATCTTTATTGAAGCCCAAGAGAACATGAGTGAAGGCCCTGCATGACATGACCCCAGCCCAGACAACTTAGTAAATCAATAGTTTGATCTTGGTGGGGAGAAGACAAAAAAAAAAAGGTTTTGCTTACCGGCATCTGTGTTTTCTCTTGCATGTGTCTATATTGTTGTGTCTGCCTCCCATGCAGCCAGACAGCCACCACCCCAGCCAGCTCCACGCTAGTCAAACCCTCGCGGGACGCTCAGGGCACATTTCGGGAGAGCGGGAGCGCGTAAGACCGTCAGAGCTGGTCCTTCAGGGTGCAGTGTTGACGGAGGCCATCGAAACCATCAATGCGAGCTGCATCCAGATAACCAGAGGCCCCACACTCCTCCCTGCTCTTGGTCCTGGGAATCTAAGTTCTGCCTCCCATTCCCTCAGCAGGCACCATTTTCAAGGATGCAGACCTGAGAGAGTCAGGTGTTGCTGAGACCAACTGGACTGAATGCATGACGGAACCACATTTAGGCTTCTATATAAACTTTTAAGATTCTGGGGAGCGGGTGCTGAGATCCATTCCTCTTGCTGGAGCCCCAAAAAGCCTCAGAACTAAATTCCCTGCTTGTTAAACCAGCACCCACTGTAACGCCAGGTGTAACGCAGGAGCTCAGCTCCCTGCAGGTAAATGTTGGATACAGTGAGGCCAGTGAGGCCAGTGAGGCCAGGGGGTTGGGGGGCGAAAATGGAGCTATAGAGAGAGGGTTAATACCCATAGAGTCTCGAGAGCAGCCAGTCGACACACAAGAAGCAACATCCGCCCTTGCTGGAGCAGCCCGGACAGCTTTATAGCATATGGCCAACTAGTTACAGCTGGTGGCCAACTGGTTATATAAGTGCTTACATAGGGATGCATCCTGCGCATGTGCGGGTTACATAACGGAGCCAGTACTTTTTCACGTGGGCCCCAGAGCCTGGCCCTACTGCTCTCTTGGACCTTGTCCCAACACCCACTCATCCGGAGTGGCCTGGCCTCTTCAGTCTCTCCTTGCCGTACAGTGTGAGTTGTTTCTGAGTTTACCTGTTGCTGACCAACAGTTATTGCCAGTACACATGCCTTGCATGAAATGTTAAAAAATTCTTTCGCAAGAAGGAAAATAGTATACCTCAGAAACTTGGATCTCTATAACGAAAGGAGGAGCATCTAAAAAGGAATAAGTGAAGGCAAAATTAAAAACAACTTTTATTTTTCTTATTCTTTCTTTACATCATTTTTGCTTTTTGCATATTACATGCTCAGGACTTATTTCTCTTACAGCGGGAAGTTTCTACTTTTTTTGAAGGTCAAACCACCTTTTCTTTTCTGTTTTTTCCTCATTCTTAATCTACCATATTTTTTTGTGTCCAAAATAATAGCAGTAATGCATTTGATTATGTACTTATATGTAGATCTTACATACATATAGATATAAGTATAGATATGTAGATATGCTTACATATCTACATAGAAATGAAATGAATGACAGCAACAATACAAGGGACAGGAGGGGGAATTAGGATTATTTTGTTATAAGGAATATATTTATTTTTTATTTGTGCAAATGCTTATCTCCTATTTACATTTAAGCACTTTAGGAATAAGTATTTTGTTAAGTCACTCACTTAAACCTTAGGGTACATGTGTTATGGACAGAATGTAGAATACTTCGGAGAAGTATTGAATGAACTGACAATGCAGGACCAGAAAGGATAAGGGATATCTCACTGGCTCTTAAAGGAGACAGATTACATCGAGAATGATAGCCTCTATGCTCTGTACGCTCCCCTCGTGCTTTTGCTCTCTGTAAGCCTTCTTGGGTCAATCTCAAAATTGACCCAAGATTTACAAAGGGAGGAAGGTCTAAAAATAAAAATTAACAGAAAAATATAGTTAAATATTTTTTTAAGTTGACAAATCAGGTAAAAAAGAAAAGATATTTTAATTTTCTTGTGGGAATAAAAACTTAGAAACTAATATGTTCCCAGTTGAAAAAAAATCCACTTCTCTCAAAAGTAAGAGAAGGAAATACTGACATGGAAAGCTGAAGGTTAAAACTGACATATCTGGGAACCAGAATAGGAGCACAGAGAAGAGAAGTGGCCACGATCTAGTCAATTAGTATCATTGGCAGCTGTTAGTCTGTTATAAGTGTGTGCCCATGGCCTGTGATAAGCAGAAGCAGTGAGACATTCTTGCAAATAAAGTAAATATGAATAAGTATATACACATATGTATCCTATGATATGTGTTGTAAGAAATAACCCATTTTGGAAGCAAACAAAGTCTTTAACTTTGTAAATTGAACTTATATTTCTTAACGTTTCTAAAAGATTCAAATATTATTATGCATTGTTTGAATACGATCCAATGATATTTTCTGGTCTTTTCGAGTGCTGTACTGCTCGCTAAAAGCTACCATTTAGCTACCATTCTTTGTAAGTACGTTAACAGAAGAATCACAAACAGAAGATGTGAATGTCATGAAATAACCTGATCTGAAAGGAAAAACTGACATAAAATCTAATTTAGCAAAAGTAAAATTGATTTTAATAGTAAAACCAAATCAGGACAAGCACAAAAACATTTTTATCATTAAATAAGGGAAGAGCTTATATAGAGCCAAAGTACCCTAACACCGATTAGAAGATGCTTTTGGCTTACTTTAACAATTCAACCAACAAAATTCAAAAATGAAAGAAAATTTTCTTCATCTGTAATATTTGTAATGAAACAAAGATCAACTATCACATAAGGCGATTATAATATGTTTGTCCTATAAATTCCAAAGTGTGATCTTTTAAATATGAAATAGTTGTTATACTTCTTTATAGTATTAGTTTCATTTATTATTGATTTTCTGTTAATATTGTCTTTAGTAATTCCTATTATCAAATGTATATATCAAATAGAAATTATTTTCCATTCTATTTGTGATGGTTAGTTTTATGTTCAAGTTGGCTAGGTTACATAGCACCCAGCTATTTAACCAAACACGAATCTACGTGTTGCAGTGAGGTAATTAGTAGATTTGGTTAAAAGCTACAATACATTGTCTTTAAATGAAGATATGAGTCCACCTCATTCACTCAGTGGAATGTATTAAGGGCAAAACCTAAAATATCCTGATACAGCAGAAATTCTGCTTGAGGATTTCAACCTCAATTCCTCTAGTCTGCAGGCCCACCTTTCAGATTTCAGACTTGCCAGGGCCAAAAATCACATGATCCAATGTTTTAAAATCAATCTCTTAATAAATGTGTATATACATAATATATATGTACACACACACAAACACCTATTGATTTTGTTTCTCTATAGCACCTGACTGACACAATCAGTTAATACTGACAGTATTGAAATACATCATCTTACTACCATATTTGTACATAATAACAATACTCTTATTATTACATTTTTACCAAAAATTATTTAAAACTTCTAGCTAACCTTGTAACAGAAAAAATATTGTTTATTATTATGGTCATTTGCTATTATTCCTGAAGATTAGTATTCTATCAGGAGGTTAGAAGCATGAATAGCCACTAACAACCGATAATGGAATGGGATGGAACCTAAACAAATCAAATCCAATTAACAATATGGTTGGGGGCTTTATTCTAATGGTTTTCCTACAATGTCAACGGACTACTGAGTAGGATGGAGTGGAAGCCGTCAGAGGTGGGCTTTGCTATCTACTCCCAACTGCCAGTCTTCAACTTGCTGACTCACCTTCCACGTTTTATATATCAGGTCTCTATACATATCTTTATTTGAATGTAGGATCCCACTGTCAACATTTGAAAAACATTGCCTTGCCAAATAATTTGGAGTCAGCTTAGGTAGGAGGCATATGGATAGTAGAAGTGAAGAAATGGATGTTGCATCCAAACCTCTTTCTCTTTTTTTTTTTTTTTTTTTTGAAGAAAATATCACAGAATTTGTCAAGCCTAAGTTTTGGATTGATTTTTGTTTGTTTTTGTTTTGTCTGGGAAAAAAACCCAAATAAACAAATATGCTTTATTTTAAGTAGAAAAGTTGTCCTAATTCAGAAAGTTTCTTTAGAGTTGCTTTGAAATATATAGGTTACCAAGGAAAATTATCAAAATTAATTGTGCAAAGGAAAACATAATTACTTTAGTGACAAATCAATACAAATAAGCATAAAATTATCCTTAACTAATGTTTTCTTCCCTCTGTTGTATTAATTGTTTAAGAATTTTATAGAACTAGGTTCATCTTAGCCATTGCAGTATTCTGCTTCTGTGGTTAAGATTCTGTCAGGTTTTCCACTCTAATAAAATCTCTGTTTGGGGACTTACAATTTCATTTCAAGTCTTCCCTGTGGAATGACATTTCATAGATAACCTGTGCCTGGGAGGTAGTTTCTTTATTGTAAATGCAGAGGAATATGCTAAGTAGGTTTTTCACTAATGCATGGATAGTTCATCTTTCCATTTAATAGAATATTATGTTTATTTTTTGTTGTTGTTAATTCAGCAACTGGTTTAATATTAGGACTCTGGAAAAATTGAGCTCAACCATCAGCCAAATAATGCACAAAGGCTTAGCTTTTTGATACAGTCAAGCCTTACACTTCTAAATAATTTAATGTGACCTTACATTCCTAGAGAAGGGAGAAATTTCCTGAGGCTAAGCCAGTTAAAGTTGCTTGGCATTTGTGCTATTTTTGGAGGTAATAAGCTATTCCCTCCTTGTTCAGCGTCACAGACCCTAGTGTTTACACCATATTATAAAACCTGATGACAGACAGCACAGCACCAGCTGGCAACATGACCTTTCTTTCCTTAGTGATTCCATACAAAGCAGGCACTTGCTTTTCTCTCCATCTTTCTGAACTCACTCTCCTTATCGTGTTGGCCTTAGCTTTTGTAAAATTAGTGAACTAAATGAGATTATACATAGGAGACACTGTGAAGTGCAAATAAAAGGTATTGATATTATTAGATGGCTGCCCAAATGGTCGGCTTCTTCTCCTGATGCCTGAATTTTATTTCTTTGGTTTGATAGGCAGCAGAGTCAAGTGGGAAGAGTGTCAGCTGCGACAACAGGCAGACCTGGATTTGAAATCTGTGTCAGGACACTAGTGATGTCCGATGCCAAAGAGATTTGAGCTCTCTGAGCTTCAGTTCTGCCCTCAGTACACTGGGGATCATAAAACCCACTCCTGATTGTATTTTCATGAGTGTTATGAAATGTTGGCATCTAATAGGCATGCAGGCCATTGTAGTTGCAATCATAATTATAAGGATTAATTTGTAAGAAAAATAATATTGATGAAGTTTAATTTTGATAATTCCAGTACTTGCCAAGAAAGTTCATGGTCTATACATTGTTCCATCTGTCACATATTCCTGCTGTAGGATGGAGAGGAGATACTCACCAGCAGTGCCCTCGAATATGACAGGGTTGAGATCTGCCTCTGCAGAGTTGACTGGCAGATAACTCTGGGCTTTGTGTTATTTACACACTTTTCTGCCCATCTGTGGATACCTTTATTGTGATTCCTGCATTCATTAGAGCCTAGTCCATGGCAGAAATAAATGAAAGAGAAAAATGTGCTTATCAATCCCAGTTAAAAAAAAAATCTCTAGGAAAGAGAAAAATTCCTGAGAAAAAGTCATTCAGGTTAATAAATAGAATGCAGCTGTGGTTTCTCTACACAAGTTAAAGCTTCAGAAAAAGCACAGGCTTCAAAGCCAACAGGCTTGGATTTAAATTCAGCTCTGCAATTCTTACTTCCCTTCCTTACATTGCAAGGGACTCACCTGACAAATGCAAAGGAGTCCAGAGTCTGCGAGGATGACAGGTAATGGGACAGTGTTTCCTCAAATGTTAAATCTTAAACCCGAAACTTCGCTGTATACACTTGTTGGATATCATTGTCATATCACCGTAGGAATTACTTTTACCCATGATATCAATGTTCAAAAACACTTTGTGGAACAGCAGGGCAAGGCATTTGGGCCATGTTCAGAGTCCATTACAAACGAGCTAAGCTGGAAAAAATTTTGAAAACTCTAAATTCTGATTGATTCTTTCGCAGAGCTTCTAAACTTCAGAGCGGTGCCGCTCAAATATCCGTCCGCATCTTGCTTTTAAAACCCTCAGTGCTGAGTGGTTTGTCTGCTCTCTCACCTGCCCAGGCTGAGGCACTGAGGTATTATCCTGATGGAATGTAGTAAGCAACCTTGGCTTTCCACCTCCGAAGGAATCAATGGTGGGGCAGGAATCTTCGCAGGATTTTTTTGTTCCCTGAAATAAATACACCAATTATTCAAAAAAAAAAAAAGTGTTATTATACATCAGACACTTTCAAATAACTAAATAACTATGAACTTAATAATTAATATTAAACCTGGAAACATTTCAGTTTACAAAGAAATATTCCTTTATATCTTCTTGTTGACCTGAAGTAAGGGCACCAGGAAGATAGGTCAAACAGCAGTTAAAATAATTTATTGCCTCTAGAAAACACTGGTATTAAGTAAAAGAAGGAGTAATAAGTCAATAATTATCAATTAACTTCCTACCAAATGGAAGCATTATGTTAGATATGATGGGGAAAAAAAGATTACACCCCTTAAGTCTTTACCATCAAAAAGCTTATCATCTAGTAATTACCCTTTTACAACAAATGCCATATTGGGTGTTACTCCTTTATTTAGAAAGGATATAAACCAGGATATAAAATTTTATCTTAAAAGTGACACTGGTCACATTCTATATTGTTAAAATTGTATAAGGATAACTTCACTATATGCCTGAAGAAATTAGTTTTTCTTAAAATGAATTTTTCTAAAAGATAATTTTGTCATAAATATTTACAACAGAAGAATACAACCTTAAAAACAAGTACTAGCATAAAGAACAACATTCAAACCCAAATACCTGGAGATTTCATTATCTCTTTGTACCTTCTCACAACTAGATGTGTCTTTCAAACAGAAGAGTTTATTAAGAACAGGGTAAACAAAATGCTATTTTGCTGCCAGGGAAAATTGTTCAGCATCTTTGCAAAATATCCAGACTATTGTTTTCTCCTATGCTGCATCAGCAAGAGTTTTGTGAGTTATCAGATATAATTCCACGCTCTCAGTTAAATCATTCCTTCATTCATATGTATTAGAATATCAATAATGTCAACTACAGTGTTGTTTCTGAGTAATATATTGATGTACCATGATTAATACAGAATTGAAGGAAGCAGAAATTGCTGATAATGGAAGTGTATTGAGTTGGTTTTGTTTCTAATGGGTAGCAGTGGTGGTTGTATATTTGTGGAATGGAGGCAGAGGAAGAGAAAGAAAAATTCACAGGGAGAGATTTCTTTTCTATAAATCAAAATGGCAAACCACAGTAATACCCTCAAAATTGAAGACTTTTTTTAAAAAAGATAGGAAAGTAAAGAAAAAAAATTGATAGGAGAGGCTAATTACTCCTGATTTAAAAATCATATAAAACTAAATGTGTAATAATTTTAGCAGAATAAAAAACACCAATTGCAAAGTGACAGTTATCATCAAGTCTATGGTAAATAATAAGGAAAATCCATTAAAATCAGAACAGTTAAAGAGATGCCTAGTTTTGTCATCATTATTTAATAAAACTATGTACATATACTTTAATGAAAGAGATAAACATACGGAAATCAAAGACTCACATGCTGGAATGAGAAGATAAAATTATTTGCACGTTCTGTGATTATACAGAAAATATACCCAAAATCAAGTAAAACACTGTTCAAATTCATTAAAATTAGAGGAAATGAGCAACATAAAATTGACACAAATAAATGGATATAAGATAATTCTAAACAGAACAAAGGAGGTAAGATGTATTGATACCAGGTGCTGGTGCTAAAGAAGACACAATTTACCAGTCTTACATTTTTATGCAATATCTATAGGTATACACCCAAGTTGTTAGAAGTAAAAAAAGAGTATGATAACCTTTAATTATAATGGGAAATTTTAACATTAAAATTTTCTGGATTTCACTGTTTAAGCACATATCATATTCATATACATATTTAAGACATAGACCAAATGTTCTTAACAGCAGCCAATGGACTTAAAGGAATACATAATTTTCTTTCAGAGGCTCCGGGAACTCTTTGAACTCCTACGTGATATTTTACATGGATGTTTTATGTATCTTCTACAGATACATAATTCTACAGATACCATGTACTAAAGTCTGAGATTCCAAAAGTGTTAATTAATATAAGGTGTCTAAATACTGTCATCAAGTTTTTTTATTTGTATATATATTCAACCTCTTGATCATAAAGAGAAAATGAACTATATAAGCTATGGGTAATTTATAAAAATTGGTGGTTGTGTACTGTAGACACCTACAGATAGACACACACAAAGAGCATGACCTCAATTCATTGTCTAACATAGAAATGTGAAAGGCCACATTTTCTGACCACAACTTAACAATAGTAGGAATGAAAAACAAAAGAATAACTTCTAACATCTAAATACATAAAAAATTTAATATGTTCTTTTAAAAATTATGTCAAAATAGTCTAGAAATTGTGCAATATCATATAATAAAATATATCAAGTTGTTACACTACCTAGGTGTCCTCAAATGAAAATTATAATCTCTAAAAGCTTGTCACTGAAACTACTTATGAAAATAAGTAATGTGTTCAACTTAAGAATTTAAAAAATTAAAAAAGGAAAAGTAGAAAATATAGATAATGAGAAGCAGAAATTAGAAAGCAAAATGAGGAAATAAAATTGATAAATGAAGCAAGAGCTGCTGATCTCAAATTGTTTCTAAAATAGGGTAAACCCTAATAAGTCTAAAAAAGGGATGTATGTGAGAAAAAAATGCCAAAATAAAGTCAAAGAAATTGTAATATATTGAAAGATTTAGAGGAAAAATTTTTTTAAATGAAGGGAACACTGCTGTAAAGCATGAATAATAAATTTCAAAATGCACGAAGAATAGAAAAATTTCTATGATTTACCACTATTTCTCAAGGACAGAAAGAAATAAAATAAGATCATACCTATGACTGACAATCAAACAACTACTCCCAAAACATCTTAACCGCGGATTGTCTTAGGTAAAAGTTCTATCTTCAAAGAAAAATCCTGGTGCTATTTATATTGTTATAGAGCAATATTTGTTATATTGTTATAGAGCTTCTATGTTACCATAGAAGCAAATATCTTGACTAAAATACTGGCAAATGGAACTCATCAGATTACTGTAGCATTACACAGAAGAGTTTATTAAGAATGAGGGATTGCCTAACATTAGGACATGTCATTTTTTTTTAACACAACAAGACTATTTTAGAGTCAGATTATTTATTTCAAGAGATGCTGAGAAGTAACTTCATGCAATTGATCATCCTTTAATAATAAATAATCCTTTAATTCACTAAGAAACAGAAAAACTATTTAATAGAATAAAGAGTATTTCCAAAACAGATAGCAACATCCCCTTTAAGAAAACAATGAGACAAGTCTATCTGCAGTCAAAGCTATTAGTCAACAGTCTTCTCTAAGTCTAACCACTATAGTAGACATGTAAACATTAGAAAGCAAAAGTGATGAATTTTTGCCAATGAGATAAATGTCAATATAGATCATCAGAGTTTCTTTAGGAAACCATAAAAATTTTTAAGCTAGTTGGTTATATACCAAAATATTGTATTCAAAACACATTCTCAAAAGTATTTACCAGTTGAAAACATAATAAAAAATTTTTAAAAAATCACTAACACACACACATACACACACATATGCCACTTACAAATAAATGTGAAGTAAAATATGAAAAACTGTTGTGAATACAGTACAGAATTTCCCTGGGGAACAGAAAAGGAGATTTGAGTAAGCAGAGAGATATACCATGATTCTGGAAAGAATGATTCAGTTCACTGCAGATTAGACAATCAATTACATTTACTTTCAACCTAATGGGTTCTTAGAAATCAAAATAATGGACTGTTAAATAACAGTAATAATTGCTAACTTATCAAGAAAAGCAGGATAAATCATGCTTTCCCGACATATTAGGATGAACAACCAGCACAAAAATGGCAGAACTGTCAAAAGTATGTTCCATCAGACATGTAACCTGGATTATTTCCAATTGTTCTGCGACAATTTAAAGCAATTAATTTATTTTAGTAACAAAACAAAAATCTAGTTATATGAACTTTTCCCACAAATAATCCGATGGCCTCTTTGAAGAGGTAAGACTTGCACTGCAAGTTGGCTACTACAGTTCCTGACATGTGGTCCCAATGATAGAATGGAGAGAGAAAACAATTAAAAGCGAAAAAGCTATGTATTAAAATCTTTGGGTTATCATTTTGAAGTTGTAAAATTTTAAGTGATTTTTATCTTTATAATGTTGTGCTTCTGAATTATAAAGAAAGGACATCTATTTTCTGGAATAATGTGAAGATAAAAATGATTCCATTTTATACAAATCTTTATAAAGCATGTAGTTAAATTATATTGAAATGAAATCATATGAAATAACCAAAATGGAAAAGGTTTATAGATTTTAATTTATACAAAATTTAAAAAGGCAAGTATAAAAATGGAAAAATTGCAAGAGCAATAAAAACAGCCTTAAATATAGAAATGCTTACAAATATTTAAAAGTCATGTATGTGATACACATCTCAGGCCTCGTCATTCTTCTGCTTACATCCTTCTGCTGGGCCCCTCTCTCAAAATTTGAAGTCTTTACATTATCTTCAAGGAGCACCTACCCACCAGCATCACCTCTTTGGCCTCTTGACCCTGCCCTCTTCTCACTCTGTTCTTATAGGAGCTTCCTTGCCTCTCTCCTATTTTCCAAACATTTCACATCTCGGAATCTATGCATTCGTTGTTTATTCTGTGTGGAGAACTCAGATCCCAGACACCTGCATGCCTCCCTTCCTTAACCTCCTTGTTGTCATCACTGGTCATTTTTCACATGTCACCTTATCAAAGAGGCTTTCTCTTTCTGATCAATCTTTATAAAACAACAAGCCCCATCTTCACTTTTCTCTTAACGTGGTTGTCTGCATAGTACACTTAACCTACTGATTATATATACACACAGTAGCTGCATATTATACTAAAGACTGTATATAATAGATTGTTGTATTTATGTGATATAAAATGTTATATATAGTATATATGTATATTTTCTTATTTGTTGTTTGTTATCCCAACTACACTATAAGCTCACAAAAGCTACTTATTTTGTTCATTGCTTTGTCTCCAGTGACTATAAGAACAACTGACAACTAGTAAACTTCAGTAAACGTGAGTTGAATTAAATTAAAATAACGAGTCAACATTTTCTACCAAACATATCTGCAAAGATTTTTAATCTCTTATTGTTAATCCTGATGAAATTTCATTGACTGGGTATTCGTACATAGTTCTGAAATAACCATTCTGGAAAACAAGTGGAAAAATTGTATCTACATTCTTTAAAATACTCATAACTTTGACCCCTAATTACATATATAGAAATCAGAGGAATGTGCAAGGCTATTTATGGGAATTTTCATCATGGGTTATTTAAAATAGAAGCTATTGCAAGAAAACCTGATGTCTAATAATATTGCAATATCTAACTATATTATGTGACATCCATATGATAGAATTTGATGAAAATCATATTTTCATATAAAATTTAATGACCTAAGAAATTGAAACCAATAAATTAAGTGAAAACTGGAAACTAAAAATGTGTCTGTAATGCATGATCTCAATTTTGTTTAAACAGAGGTCAAAAGCGAAAAGTAGTTGAAAAAGTTACAACAAATCATGCATTTGAAACAGTAATAAGATATTTGTAATTTCTCCCAGCATAAGGTGGGGATTCCACGTGCTTATCCACTGGAAGTTATGTATCCCAAGCCATTTGATTTAACTAATCAAAGGTGAGACCCCTACGTCCCAAAGCCATGTAGCCTGAGTGGGTAATGAACCTGTATTGCATTAAGTTGCCAAGATTTGAGGATTGGTTTACACCTCGGCATTCTGCCTGAGATTGACTTTTATAGGTGAATATCTCAGAATAATGCGGGTATGGGTGATGCTCATTTGTTGCTTTCATATTATTTTATATTTTGCAAAATTCCTAAAATGGCCTAAGTGTATTACTTTCTACTCATTAAGAAGCTTGTTTTAAAAAGCAAGGCAAAGAGAAAGGGAAGAGATTCCAGCCAAACACTAAAAAGTGACTATGTGTGAAACCCTTTTGGAAGCTAGTATTTTCAGCTTCCCATCAATTTTTTGTTTTTTACTTTGAGTTGACACCCCATTCATTTTGGTCCCCAATTTCGTGTTTCTCTCAATATTCTTCTAGTAGTTAGTCCTGATACATCTACAGAAATGCTTGTATTTGACATTTGTAGACAACATAGTGTATGCATGTGTATATTTTGTAATTTAATTCACCTTATGAGTTATGAGTTAGGCATGGTGATTAGGTCCATTTTACTGATGTGTAAACATAGCTTCAGATACAATAAGGTGACTTGTCAAATACAGAGTTATGAAGAGGAAAATCTGGAATAACTACTACATGGGACACTTTAGCTGGGCCTTATTTCTTGCTACTTTCTGCTTTTTGTTATTGGGTTTTGGTCCCTTTTGCTTTGAGAACCAGCCTTCTGGCTAATGACGAGTAGATTGTAAAAAGAACCAATAATCTTCCATAGATCTGGAAAGGCTTGATATCCCAAGGGTATGAAATGATATGAAATATAGAAACAGAAATCTGTCTGTTCCTAATTGTTTTCTTATTATGTATTAAATCTAATTGCTCTCTGAGTCAGATGCCTTCTTATCTTTACATATGCCCATTAAAACGAACCTGGACTCTGGGATAGACTTCTTAAAGAGATTGACAATAAAAGATTAAGTCAAAAAAAGAGTGATGTGATCTTAATTAAGGTGGTTATTCCTAATCTACTACTCTGCAGAGAATTCACGAGGGAACAAGGGCCAACACCCAGTTTGTGGGTCGATAGAAAGCTGAGAATCTCATTTAGATGGTCTGAGGAATAGTTATGTAACTAGTTTTCTTTCTTTTAAAAATGCCATCCATTTTTAAATATCTCAAATAATATATTATTGAATGGTCTTTTTTAAGCAAATAAAGAGCCAAAGGTGACATGGCTGTAAATGTATGCCTACACGTAATATGCGCTCTTTGTAGGTAATGGGGTTTTCTTAAATAGACTTTTCTAATTATAGCATTCATATATGTTCACTTTTTAAAGATATAGCCTCTACTAAAATATAATTTGTCCCTCCAGTGTTTTCTTAAGTAATAATAACAACAATTTAAGTAACATTTTAATACTTTGAATTTAGAAAATTGTGAAAATAGTACAAAGAGGTCCCATGTACCTCACACCCTATTTGCCCTATTGTTAAAAGCTTATGTTAGAATGGCAATAATGAAATTAATGGTCCCATGTGGATACATTATTATTCACTAAAGTCCATACTTTATCTTTTCTTATCTTAGTTTTTACCAGGGTCCCCTCTGAGATATATTACATTTATTCGTTATGTTTCCTTCACTATGACAGCTTCTCAAAAACGATTGGTCTTGATGCCCTAGACAATGTTCCCAAGTACAGTAGAATCCCTCTCAAATAGTATTGGCCTGATGTTTTCCTCAAGATTAGCTTGGAGTTGTGGGTTTGGGGAAGGAAGACCCCAGAGTTAACATGCCATTGCCATCATATCAAAGGTATAGACCAGCAACATGTTTTATCACTATTAAAGCTACGGATCTGAGGTAGAATTTATAAGATTCCTCTGTAAAGTTATTCTTTTTATCAACCTTTTCATATTCAACTCTTTGAAAGAAGTCACTAAACAAAGCCTGCGCTTAAGGAATGGGGGATTATACTCCACCTCTCTGAGAGTAAAATGCCTGCATAATTTATTTGGAATTCATAGGCACAGTATATTTGTCTATTTTCCCTCATTTACTTATCTATTTAATAGTGTATTTATATCACTATATACTCATAGTTTATTATTTTTTAATACTGCTGTTTATAGTCCAAAATTACTTTATTTATTTTGTTGCTCAAATTGTTCCAGCTTTGGCAACTGGGGGAGCTTTTTCACCTGGTTCCTATATCCTATTGACATGTCCCCATCTGTGTGTGTGTGTGTGTGTGTGTGTGTGTAGCAATGTCTTACTTTCAGACATTGCAAGATAGTCCAGGCTTACCTTGTGTATATTCTATCCAAGTCCTACACACAACCATTTCTCCAAGCCCAGGTTTCTTTTATTTGAGAATAATAAAAACCACGATTAGAACACTAGATGTACTCATTGCTATCAGGTGGCCATTTATTTCAGGCCTCTAAGCTGGCAGATCAAGGAAATACAGGTGCATACATTCGCTATAAATATATACATATCTATAAATATTTCTATGTAAAACCATTTATATGTGTATTGCGCTAAACATGAATTCAAGCTAGTGTCTCTAACTCGAAAGCTTTGCCACATGGATATGTTCTTTTTCACTGGTGATTTCGTTCATCATTGACACTTGAAAACTGCAGTTTGTAAATCTTCCATTCACAGAGTGTGAGTCCTCCAACTTTGTTGCTCTTCAGTCCTGTGTTGGAGGCTCCACAGTGTTGTTACATTTTCATATAAACTTTAGAATCAGTACAAATAGCTTATTGGGAAGGTTAGTGATATGATATTGAATCTGTACATCAAATTAGTAAGAATTGGCACAATATGTCCCAATGCAAGAGAATGAAATACATCTGCATTTATTCAGGTTTTTTATTTCTTTCTTCCATGTTTTGTAGATTTTTTACAAAGGGAGCCTGGATATATTTTGCTAAATTTATACCTAAGCATGTCTTTCTCTTTTTGGTGGAAGTGGGGCTTATGTTGTAAATGGTGTTTTTAATTTCAAATTCCCAATGGTCTTTGCTGGTATGCAGGGAAACAATTGGCTTTTATATATTGATCTTTTATCTTGCAACCTTGCTATAATCATTTATTAGTTACAGGAGTTTTGTTTGTTAGATAGATAGATAATATTTCTACATAGATAATTTCTACATAGATAACTATTTCATCTGCAAGGAAAACACTAACATGTCTTCCTTTCACAGCTATACTTTTTCTTGTTTTATTGTTCTAGGTAGGACTTCACGTATAATAACTAAGAGTAGAAAGAGCTGATATCTTTGCCTTGTTTCTGATCAGAAAGGGAAAACCATCCAATCTTTCACCATCAAAGATATTATTAGCTGTAGCTAGTTTGTGGATATTCTTTATACAGTTGAGGAAACTCCCCATACATAGTTTCCTGAAAGCTAATAATTTTTTTTTAATTATTATTATTATGAATGCATTATATTCTGTCAAATCTTTTTTGCTCTCAATTGATATAATCATACAAGACAGTTCTTGGTTACCCTGTAGAGATGGTGAAGTACATTGGTTTTTGAATATTGGATCATCTTGCATACCTGGAATAAATCCCACTTGATCATGATGTATAATTTTTCTTATGTTTTGTTGGATTCATTTTGCTAATCTTTTGTTGAGGATTTCCTAACCAATGTTATGAAAGATGTTGATCTGTAGATTTCCTTTCCTGTAAAATCTTTCTGTAACTTTGGTATTGGGACAATACCGGCCTCCTTTGGTAAGTCCACCTTCAAATAATACTGTATCACTTCATTTGTAATCCATGTACCTTATAATAGAGAATCCTCAAATCTCTCATTCTCCCTTCCATCAGTTCTTATATGGCTGCCATTCATTTCATTTATCCACACAATGTAATTATCTAATATATTATTATTGCTATAAACAAACAGCCACCTTTTAGGTCATTTTAGAACACGAAAAGTAAAATAATTGGAGGAATAAATGGCTGATAGCAATTAAGGGATACTATCTCCTTCAATATTTTCATTATAATCTTCATCAGAAGTCAGAGAATCCAAACTGGATTCAAAAATAATAAGAAAGTGCTCATTATTTCCATGACCCAAAGTACTCTTTGGGAATTTAAACTCCTTAGTGAGAATGTGTTTGAGTAAAAGAATATGAATGTATTCCAAAATATCAGCAAAATGTACACATTGCCATTATTAAAACACCCTTTCAGAGTCATGACCACATATATTGAAAGGGGGCCCACAGGAAAACTGAATGTGCTTATAAAGAAAAACTAGGTGTGAATATAAGGGACCCATCATATGCACTATAAATACTTCTTTAGCTTCTGAAGGCTCTTTTTGGGGTTTAGTCTTTTTGGTTTTACATGATAGCTTCCGTACCATTAGCAGTGAGTCTATTCGAATAAAAATAAAAAGTAGCACTTAAAAATGCACTTTGGCACTTCAAAAGGCCATATATTAGAGAGCTAATTGGTATAGCTTTTACAACTTTCACATTGATTTTTTTCCCATTGATTTTCTTTTTCCCCTCCTGTGAGCTGTCTTTTCATCCTGCTACTACTGTGAATTCCCTTTCCCAGCTCTTGGGGAGTAGATTAATGCAGGAGAAGACAGTGACAGTGACGGGCTACCCAAAAACTTTCATTCTTCTGTTCTGCCATATTTTAATGTCAGACAAGTAGAACTAGTTGAGAGTACCCTGATTGGTCTATGTTGGGAATCGTTCCTTTTCTGAGACTTAGAAGTCCCCATGAAAATGAGATACTCTGGCAGTTCAGCCTGAGAGCACTGAATTTCTGTATTGCAGAGAAAAAAAAAAACTTGTTTGAGGCATGACAAGATTTACTTTCAAAACCTAATTTCCTTCTACACATAGACATGAGCTAAATGAGGAACACATTTTAAAACTTCAGAAGATAATATTTTACTGTATTTTCTATCATTATCTTCAAAACACAATATATGAGATGTCTAATTATATGAGGCCGTGCTTCAGTACCACTACTTTCAGGAAATTACAGACAATTATAATAACAGTGAATGTTAGTTTGAGGACACACATTGTAGAAGTTCCTGGAAACAATTTGAAAAATACATGTAAGAAATGCTTCTGAAACACATAATTGCTTCAGATTTAGTATAAAATTGGGTGCCCTCTCGTCAGTGGTGATTCCCAGGCCTGTCCACTTCCCTCACACTCCCAAAGAACTAGTCATCTTCCTTCTCCATTTCTCTTGTTCTATTCAAAAGTGAAATATTTAGTTTTCATATTTGTCCCTGCTTTAAATAAGACATGGCTAGCATATATCGGGAAGATAGATCCATTGAAGACATATTTAAAAGTGAAAAATCAATAGGTCTTGGTGCTCGATTATGGGAAGTAAGGGAGAATGACTTGGCAAGACAATTCCCAACTTTCTGGCTTAAATCACAGTGTCGTTGCAGGTGTCTTCACTAAGAATGGAAATATTTGAGGAAGATGAGATGGTGAAGTGAATATCATGAGTTAAGTTTTGGACATGATGGTTCTGAGGGATCTCGGAGGTATCCAAGTAAAGATGTCAAACAGACAATGGATATAAAATTGCAGAACCTAGAAGAG
Organism: Rhinolophus ferrumequinum; assembly: GCF_004115265.2. NCBI lineage: Eukaryota > Metazoa > Chordata > Mammalia > Chiroptera > Rhinolophidae > Rhinolophus > Rhinolophus ferrumequinum. Next base: position 51,249,034 of record NC_046302.1, on the reverse strand, counting down.
AGAGCTGAACTGGAGACACCACTTTGTCAGTTAGCATCATAGCTATTGCCTAGTGCCCTAGTGGGGATGAGGTCATTTCCAAAGAGGGCTTGGAATAAAAAAAGAAGAGTGTTTAGTCCTAAAATTTGAGAGATGAATATTAAAGTCTGGTTGGAGAGTAGAATAAAGAGCTGTAAAGGACACCGAGAAAGGGTGCCATTAGAGTGAGCTACTGTGCAAGTCAGGGAAAGTGAGAAAATCTAAAATATTTCCCAAATAGAATTACCAACATCGGCAAAAACACTTCCCAGTTATACAAGTATGTAGGAAAACAAAGGACAAAAATTATGTCACACAACTACATTATTTTTGAATGGGAAATAGTTCTAAACCCTATTTCACGGGTAAGAAAAAAATCAGGTCCAAAGACATTGCAGATATATCTAACTAATTAGTAGCTGAAATTTTTGGTCCAATGTTTTTTCCACACTAGCATGTTATAGCTAAAATTATTCTGAAGTTTGTTTTTTTTTTTAAGTATTTTCCCCACAGTTTTATGAAAATGTTTCCTACATAACTCTGCCCTTCTCCACCATTATTAATTTGGCTTTGTATAAAGTGTTTCTTCTCATTACACACTCACATGATCCAGACTCAGTTGATACTTTTGAAAAACTACAAACTTTCAGTTACATGTTTTTCAGATAGCATTATAAGAGCCATTTAAAAATTTTATGGCCCCACATTTCCTTTTGATACAATGTAATTACATTGAGATATAACTTCACCCTCTCAATTCTCAATCTTTTTTTGTTTTCCTTAGATGAGAAGACTTGCCACCAAGTCTTGGTAGATACTACAAGCGTTAAGTTTATATTTTTGCTTTTCCATCTCTTCTGAAGAAGAATTTAACAAATTATAGGGAAAGTAACATATTTCATATTTTATGTAAGGAAATTCTGTGGCCACCCAAGGTTAACAAGCTTCTTCTGATTCTGTTTTATGTCTTACTCTAGTATTATGCTTTCAGAACAGACTGGCAAAGGTAATAAAAACACATAGCTGGAGTCTTTAAAAATAGGATTCGGCAAGCTTTCTAACAAAAGCAGTTATATTGATAGGGTAGTTTCACTAATCAGCTTGTAACATCTCTCAAAGAGAAGGAAAACAAGATATCCTTGCAAATAAAATTCACTATCTAATCTTAGAGGCAATCAGTTAATCTCTGTTCTTCCATTTGCACTGCTTAACAAACAGGTGAGCAGCATGGCTTATTTTATCAAGTTTGAAGGGTCATAGTTATATTTCTTTCTAAGTATTTGGGAATTCTTACACCTAATACTATCTAATTATGTTATCTAATGTTAACTGGGAAGTTTTTAATTGAAAAGGGAAGCTATAATATTACAATGTTATGTGAGGGCTTTTAATTGAAACATGATCATTTGGATCGAGATTACTATTACATATATATAAATGCATTTTTGTACTACATCTGACAAAGTTATACTAATCAACTATATTATGTATGTAAATAATACTGAAGTGCGTATACTTCACCTATATTAGATTATTTTAAGACATTCTTCTGATAGTTACAATTAATTGTGTAGGGTTTGCTCAACACAGAAAGGCATGCAGACATAAACAGAAATAACCCATAATCCCACTATGCCACGATAGGCACTTTTAATAGTTTGTTGTATTTCAAATGTCTCCCCCTTTCCCAACGATAGAAGTAATTGTGTAAATATGTATACTTGATACTATGTATTTGAAACCCTATTTTACATTTTAATTTGTATTTTGCTACTTTTCTATAATAAATAGCATAACTGTTTTCCCAAGATATTAAGTATTATTTTGCAACATATTCTTTCGTATTTTGTTGCTTAAAAATGCCGCAATTTATTTCACCAAATTTTGGGGACTATTTCAGAAGCATTGTTTTACTTCTGTCAAACAACATGTGCATTACAAATAATTTTAATCTATTCATAAACTGATTCCCTGAAACATCTCAAAATGGGAAGGTTTTTTTGTGTTATTTTTATTATTGAAGATTATTCAACCTGTAGTAACTAATTAAAATGAATCAAGCTGCTTGAATAAGTCATTAAGTCAGTTTGGATAGGGCTTAGAAAATTATTGATGTTTTCTTGCTCTTCAGACAGAAAACAACTTGAGTGAAATTTTCATTTAATAAAAATTACACCAAGGAAGATATCTGGAAAGCTACATTTTTATTCTAGTGCCTATGTGCTCATGTCCCTACCTGAATATTGGGAAAATAATTATCTTTCAGTTCCAGCAGAAAACACACAGGAAGGGGGAAAGAGACTGTTTTCTTGGACCCAGTGATGATTCTCTATCCATATCTCAAGTTTTCTCCGTAGAGCTTTCCGTTTTAGTGGAATTTTCAACAAGCACGTTTTCAGGGCAATAGATCTGGTCAAATGATTTATTTGTTCAGAGAGAAGTTTCACTTCATGTAACAGGAAACCTGAAAGGTAGTGGGTCCACTTGAGGGGAGAACAGTACATGCGGAATGTTGGGAAGGGCAGGAAGTCCTTGGTTATGCTCTGTGAAGTAGAAATCACTTTCCATAACAAAACAAAATAAAACAACAAAAAAATAGATCCCTCTCGGAGAGCTCTGTTCTTCTTTCTGCTAAATGAAACAGCTTGAATTTCTGATGAGGATTCTTTAGCGTATATTTCTCTTCTTTTAACACAGAGATTCAAGGGAGCCATTCACACAAATGAGAGCTAAACCAGTCAGTCATCTCATGTGAAGACTAAAATGTTCTTCTTCATTGGAACCCAATACATTATTGGTAATTACATTATGTGTCAATAATAATTACTCTTATTCTGTTTAACACTGCTGCTTAGAAACGAGCATATTATTGCTTGGTAAGGGTCATAAAAAACATGAAAAACATGGAGATATTTTCTTTCAGAGCTTTGTGGAGCGTAACCTAATGACAAGAGATTTAATAAAATCTGCTTCTGTTAATATTACTTGTATCTATTGCCAGCAGATGCAAAACAGAATAAAATATTTAACACATCTATATATAATAGAATGACATATTTATGAGATTTATATTTTCCTCCAGACATTATTCTCTTCTAATCTGTACCTAAAACAATTTGAAGATGGCAAAGGGATATTTTAAAATGTAGTATGTTCAAATACTGCCTTATAAAATAAGAACAACCCAAGCTTTTTCTGTTGTTTTATTTTTAAAATAGTAATCATACTAATTAGTGATAAATGAAGATGACTATAATTTTTCTAAAAATAAGTTACTTCCATATATGTATATAAATATACATACATATCAGTATTTTATCATAACCCTTTTTATACATATGTGTGTGTATAAAACATCATTATATATCTATAAAGTTCAAATACGCTCAAAACTATTTTATGGTGTTTACAAGTCAATGTTACCATTGCTTTGAGGAGGACTGGAAGAGAGCAGGTAGAGGCTTTTGTTTCTCGAGGTAAGTTCTGCTTCTGTGGATATATTTGTTTTTGAAAGTCATTGCTCATAATTATGATTTGTGTACATTTCTATGAGTATGTTGCACTTCAATGCAAAATTTCAAAAATACTGTTTGTTACCTTTCTTTTTTCCACTGGGGTGGCTTCTTTCTCCAACATGTATTAGTGATCATGACAAAGCAACATGTAAAAATAAATGTACAAGGGACTATAGAAGGATGCTGTGCATAAATCAGTCTAAACAGAAAGCTTTTCTTTCAGCAGGTCAGCAAAATAGACTCATTCAGTAGCAGAATTTGGAAGAAGGCCGTTTTACAAACCCACCTGAGGCAGCAGGGCCAGGAAGAATGTGGAGTCCAACTTCTAAGATGCTTTCATGGTAAAAACCAATCCCCAGTTAGAGAATGGCGACATCCAGGCAGCGTCCCTGAGTGAAGGGACTACAAAATTCTGTGTTCAGTGCTATCTGTCAAAATGGGCTTTGCTCTATTATTGCCACTGACAGTACTTTCATGATCTGAAGATTGCTTCACAACTAATGAGTCCTCTTCATTTTCAAGTTCAGAGTAGGAAGTAAAACATACTTGAGAAGTAATGTATCAATACTCAAATAGTCTTTCAGTACAAATAGTCCTTCAATAAAATGAGACTTAGCGAGAAGGAAACTTAAGTATTTCACTCATTTTAAGAAATAACTGACTCTTAACTTTCAGGGAACCAAAATACTCACATTTTCAGGGAGCTTTTTCAATTAGCTATTGTGTGTATACAGAGGGTGCCAAAAAATATATACACATTTTAAGAAAGGAAATATCTGTATTAATTGTAATACTCAATATATACTGATAACAGGAGATGAATACAAGTCACATTTGACTTCTGCAATTACAAGAGGTGCTCAGAGTGGTTACCTCAGCATCTAGACACTTCTGAGTACCGTGAACTACTGCTTGGGCATAGATACTAACATCTCTTAAAATGTGTATACATTTTTTGGCACCCCTGGTATATTGATATATTCTCTGTCTTGGACACTTTCCTAGGCTGAGCTGTAGTCTTTTTCCTTTCCTCTTTCACTGTAGTCTTTTTTTTTTTTTTTCAAACAATATAATGTCTGTCTGAGATATTTTTGTTGTTGTTATAATAAATTTTAGTCATAAATCCTTGGGATTAAGCCCCAATTGCCTGTTGCATTTGGCTGATATTACTGTCTAGTCATATATTCACAATGTCATCATTTATTCCTATCATCAGCTAAACTCTTCATGTAGGCATAAATTTTACTAGTCTAACTGCAAAGGTGTAACCTATTTCCATGTCTTACATTTTTGTTATGCAAAAAATTAACAATAGAAAAGCATGTCCATGTATGCTTGTAATTTTTATACAGCTCAAGGAAGTGTGTACATATTTGTTAGATATTTTCTTCTTCTTTTTCTGTTCTTAGTCTCTAATCAGAGTTCATAAGAGATAATTTTCCTTAACACCATCTAGATAGAGCTCATCGTCCTTACACATGTTCTGAACACTGTGTGCACACATTTAAAATTACCCAGGATCAGGACCCCTCCAGGCTGTAGGTCTGTGCTCTGAGCAAGTACATAACTTTGAATGAAGAGTTTTCTTGGGATTCCTGTCCTGTATTATCATCCCATCTCTCTCTCTCTCTCTCAGCATCCATGGGTAACAAATTCAACTGCTTCCTTGTTTTGTTTTGTTTTGTTGTTTTGCTTTTCTGTTTTGTTTTGCTTTTCCCCCAGGGGGAACATACATTATTTAAATAAAAATCCACATTGGAGGGAAACATCTGAAATGTAAACACACTCTTGAAACATTTGGAGGTGGTAGAGAGAAGAAACATGGTGGAGATAAGGAGCTCTGGCGGGAGGGAAGCAGAGAAGAGCACAGCAGCAACAGACTCTACAAACATGCAGACCATAGCATAGCGAAAGAAGCTTTTCTAAAGATAAGTATCAATTGAGTAAAAAAATAGTACACAATTATAAAACTTACAAAACTCACATTAGCCATTGAGCTGATTTATTTATGCATTTTAACAAAACACTGACTTTACATCCTTTCATTTTAATTTAATTGTGCAACCACCTCATCCATTATGTAAGATGCATCAGGTCTTTGGATCTAGGTAGTACAAAATTAAGCTTATCAGCGAAAGTCAGAGCCAATATGTCCATTCCTAATTACCATTTTATTAAGATAAAGATGCGTTCTAATCATAAAAATGCTAAGATTCCTGGAATAATATTCCAGGATTTAACCTCCCAAATGAAATGACTGTCATTTTAAATATATAGTACTTAAGTAAACTAATGTGACTTTAACTATGTAGTTTAAAGAGTAAAGTCAGAAGAATAAAACATGACATTTGTAGGCTTGCAGTGGATGTCAATCTTTGTAAATATAACTTAGAATAATTCAATTGATTATTTCTAGGTTGACTAATACAATATTGCTAAAGCATATTATGGGTTAATTCTGCTCGTCTGCAGTTAGATACAATCATGTTTATTAGTGTTTGAAAGTGGAAACTGTAATTTACCATTATCTCTCTGAGAATGGCTGTGTGTAAAAGGAATTTTAACAGACCCCTTTGTATGATGGAACTTGCCAGGTTCTACCATGGGGAAATTGCATTGCATAGTGTTTTTCTTAGAAAAGGACTCTGCTTGGAACGGAATGTTTGCACCCTCCCCCGAACTCATACTGAAACCCTGATTCTCAGTGTGATGCTATTTGGGCACAGGGCCTTTTGGATGCAAGGAGGTCATGTGCGTGGGGACCTCATATTGGGGATTAGTGCTCTTAAGAGGAGCGGCAGGAGTGAGCTTGCTTCTCTCTCTCTCTCTCTCTCTCTCTCTCTCTCTCTCTCTCTCTCTCTCTCCTTTCCTCTCCTCTCCTCTCCTCTCTTCTTCTCTCTTCTCCTTTCCTCTCATCTCCTCTCTCCCCTCTCCCTCCATCTTTTCCTCTCCCCCTCTTCTCTCCCTCCCTCTCTACTCTGTGAGGACACAAGTAAACCATCTGCAAGCCAGGAAGAGGGCCCTCATAGAACTGGATCATGCTGGCACCCTGATCTTGGACTTCCCAGCCTCCAGAACTCTGAGAGATAAAATTTTGTTATTTAAGCCACCCAATCTGTGGTAATTTGTTATAGTGCCTGGAGCTGGCTAAGATTGACTCCTAGCTCTGAGCTGACTAAGATAGCCTTTTAGCTTTGTAATATGATGTAACGCTCAAAAGAATGGGGGGTAGTGTTAGTCCAGAAGCGGGCCATGGTCTGTGCAAGATAGGGAAGTAGTGGAAGATCATGCTTGCTGTTTTTCTACCAGGACCCACTAACTACAATTCTAGTCAGAGCTAATCGCAGACACACACTCCAGCCATCCCCTATCAGTATCTTACATATAAGATACTCCTTGCCCTTTCTCAGTCTTAACTTTAACTTTGCAAGCTTACGTAAAATAAATAAATTTAAGTAATATAGAAAACAGAATTGTATTGAATACCGGCATCTCCACCTGTAGCAAAGAGTCTTCTGGAAGCGGTCTTAGATTGGCGGTCAGAAGGGGATTTGGCTCTGACGACCTGGGTGTGAAAATAGCTCCACTACTAACTTGTTGGATAACTTCAGACAATACTTTTATGCCATTTGAACTTCAGGTTATTCTCTTACAAATTGAGGAAGAGAAGCCTAATACCTAATAAGATTGATATGAAGGTTTAATAAGTTAATATGCATGAAGTACTTGGAAAAATACCTGGTATGCAATCTAGTAAATAGTCAAAAATGTGCTACCTTAGATGGCAGATAATGGTTTAAAACATGAGCTATGGTGCCAGACTCGCTGGAGTTGAATCCCTACTCTATAACTTACCAGCTATGCCTAAGTATCCAGTCTATAAAATGGACATACCATGTTTCCCCAAAAAGAAGACCGGGTCTTATATTAATTTTTGCTCCAAAAGATGTATTAGGGCTTATGCTCAGGGGATGTGATCCTGAAAAATCATGCTAGGGCTTATTTTCCAGTAAGGTCTTATTTTCAGGGAACTGCGGTAGTAGTTGTACTTACTGCATAGGCAGGTATAGCTGCACTACCTCGTTGTAACGTGAGACAGGGATGGCTTCATGGGCATGGAACCTGTGGAGTTGCCCCTTTCTCAGGAGGATCTCCAACTTGGTTTAGTGCTTTGCTGTTGCATATTGAAATTATTTTAACTTTTCTCTTTGAACGTGCGTTTATTGAAGTCCAGGAGGGCAATGAAGCATCCATGTAAGCAGAGGAAATATGCACAGTACATGCTTTGTGACTGTTGCTTGTTCCATTTGCATGTAGCAATTGTGATGCCTCATGAGCTCAGAATTAGGGTGGACCTATGATGTGTGAGAGTCTAGCAAGACTCAAAGTGAGTAGAGATGACCATGGCATCTCTACATGACTGAGTAAGTGTGGGCAAAGAACAACCCAAAAGGCCTAGACTCCATGAGAATCAGAGCTTAATTATAACACAAAGAAGTCAACATGTTCAAAGAAACCCAATCAACGAAGGACCTCTATCATACCCTCTCTTACGAGTATTCCCTAGGCTGAGATTGATGGTATAGAAGGAAAGAGAAAGATAGAGCAACACATAGATCTCATTTCTGCCATATTTCTGTCAGTATTTCTTTAGTCATCAGTAAGCCAAAGATAGAGTATTCATAGAATGCATGCACATCAAGAAAATAAAATAGATGAGTTTGTGTTGTGGCTCGTTTCCACTGTTAAGGTAAGAATAAAGGGTATACACATATAAACGCTACAAAATATAGATTGTGTACTTTCAGTGATTAAACATAACAGTCAAATGTTCTTATATTTGCATTTAAAATTGGTGTTGTACAATATGAAGATGAATTGCAGAATTCACACTACTAATTTAAAAGTTGAATTTCTCTTACTTAGAATGACATTAAATAGAAAATTAAAAAAAGAAAGCATGATGAGTCAAGAGAGAGACTGTAGAAGGAAGGGAACTCCTTTTTATTTTAGTAAGTTTAATGATGACTTTTCCCTATTTTTCGATCAAAGTGACCCTCATGTTCATTTTGCGTGGGGCCCTGTAAATTATGGAGCCAGACCTGAAGTGAGATAATACATCTATAGTACTTAGCATAGTACCTAATGTGGAATATATGCTCAAGAATAATAAGCTATTGTAGTTTTTATCTTACTTATTATAAATTTTACATTAATTCTCTAGTTAATGGAAATGCTATTATACTGCTAACTAGATTCACGACATAGAAGTAGAAACACATTCACACACACATTCTTCTCCCTTTAAACAATTGTGGCTTTCCATCTTTCCTGGTGTACTGTGTTTGGGTCTTAAACCAAACACTATTTTGTATTTGCTATCCACCTGAAGATGTAGAAATTACATTATCTGTAATTCTGGGAGGTGCAGGATCTGTTGCACTCCCTTATTCTGTTTCCCCAGATCTTTATTATAATTCCTTCCTACTTAAGGCCAAATACATTGTCTTGTCTCAGAAATTTGTCCTACTTAGTTTCCCCATTCAGGGCAGCGGGTAGGTTCATATCTCCTGAAATCGTGAGCAAAGAAGCTGAAAATGGAAAAATCAGATCTATTTCTCCAACAGAGAATCCAGACTACCCAGAGGAACCAGAATTCGGTGAGACCTAAGAGATAATTATCTTACGTTCATCTTATGTTCATGAACATCTGTGATTTGTTTGTTATCACCAATGTTTTGCAGACAAGAAAAAGAAAGACTCAGAGTTTAGTTAATTTTCCCTCATTGGAGTAGTAGAGTCAGGATTTGATTTCTAAGTAACTCAAAAAAAAAAAAAAATGTCCAGTAAACTATGGTACCTCCTACCCCATTAGGAGTAGGCAGAACCAAACAAACGAAAAGCAAAACCAAACAAAAATAAAGTACCAAACAACTTTACCGTACGGTTATTATTTAATCTAATAAAGATAATGATTGCTGATGGGCTATATTTCTTCTCCTCCAAACATATATTTCTTTGGGACATATGTAAATCAGATGAGGATTCTGGATAAACAGAATACCAATCTAAAAGAACGAAGCCTCACTATTAGTTTTTCACTAATTGACGTTTTCCCAAAATTATTCACTTAATTGCCTAACAGGTGACAGACATTGTGTTTGGTTACATTTTTCTCTGTTAGTTTTCTATTGGTTGATATTTTTCGAAAAGTATTCATTTAGCGCCTAGCAGGTGACAGACATTGTGTTTACTCCTATATTTTTCCAGGTGAAAAGACATCATTCCTGTTTTCAAGTACTTTGCAATTTAATGGGAAAACACACTACAGACTGCTACAGACACACTGCCCTTTCTAAAGTTGCAATAATAAAACACTCAAGTTATACTATTGAGAATACGTCAAGCTCACTTAGTTTTGACCAGAGATTACAAGATTAGTCAGTGATTGATTAGCACTGTATGAGATAAAGGACTTTGTTCCCTGGTCATTCTTAGGTGTCTCTCTGTGGAACTTGCCACACCAAATTCTACTTGTTGTTTGCTTGGGCATTTCCCCCAGAGTATTGAAAGTTCTTGAGAAGAGACATCATCATGCTTATTGCACTTTTGGGTCCCCAAATCTCCAATGTGTGTGTGGTTCACAGAACACATTAACAGATCTCTGTCTATTGAAAAATCAAATGAGTGAATAAATGGAGGAAACTAAAATCGGATCAAGAGGACCTACAAAACTTATCCGAGGATGAGATCAACTGCCAATCTTTCCTTTCGAGCCAAAGGGCATGTGCTAATCCCTAATGTATGGGTTCTCTTCTCTCCTGCTTTAATAACTGTTAAGAAATAATAAAGATATAAATCAATGTAATAACTCAAAATATACTTTGGTCTTCTAACTGCCTCTCCACTGTTCATGCAATTGTAGATATGCAAACATTGCGTGGAATTAGTAAAAAGAAAGATAAACAGCTTGAGACAGAATTCAAGACCCCACGCTGGGCAATTACCCATCGACATCAAAAATGATGGCCCTAACGTAAGCGCCCCCAGAGTCAGACTGTCTCAATCTGTCTACAGCAAACGTGCTTTTGTGCACACACAGGGCCCCACAGCGTGCACCGCATGTAAGCCACTCACAGGTCTCTTCCTCAGATGCTCAGATTTTTCTTTTTAAGAGCAATTTCTATTTTGAAATATTCAGATGGATGTATTCAAAAATTACATTTTATGGCACAGAGCACAGTATACCTATTATTGATCGTAGAAATGTGAAACGATACTGTTTTGGGACGCGTGGGTTTGTTTTTTATTTTTTCCAACTCTGAAGCAATATTCACATTTCTTACGTAAACTTTTCTTTTCCAGAGGTCTTACAACCACTAAAATATATAGTCCCTATTACCCCTATGTATGTTGCATAATTTATATCTGTTTCAAAGTCCTGCTTTGGCTTATGGTGAGAATGATTATAGAATTTTAAAACCTCTTTAACTGGTCCAAATGAGGAAGTGGGTTGTTACGCGTTGCTTTTAAGAAAGTGTTTTCTGCTTTGGACATCAGAACTCTGCTTTGGGTTTAGAGAAAAGGCTGGGCTTTTCTCAGAGAGTCAGCAGAGAAAAGAGGGTAAGTAGAAAGCTTGACTAACCCAGAGCAAAGCAGAATGAAAGCAGATTGCCAAAAGCCTTTGAATCAGTAGTTTCGTTTCTAGACAAACATCTCCCAGCTTGTTTAATTCATCAGATAAGACACTCTTGTAAATGTGGCCATTTTAATCCTTGTGATGTCAATGTCTGTAGTATATTAACAGTCAGAAAACCTTGAAAATATGCTCCTTTTCATTCTTATCCCATTAGATGAAAATAATGAGACTATTTGTTGATGATGGATTCAGGCTGAAGAAGGAACAGGCTTAGGTGTTAGGAAGGGAGTTAACAATTTGCTATCCATCTCCTGCTCCAGACAGGTCATATTACAGAAATGTATGTTACTATTCTAACTGTCCCCCTTAGATATCGGCTATTTTGTCTTCCACTCTCCTCAGGACATAGAGCCATTTCATTAAAAATTGTAGTATCCATTCTAACTGTTACTTGAGTTAAACTAGGATTCCATGGATCAGTTTGGTGCAGCAAAGTCCATTTCTTGGTTAGTTGGCTAAGTATAAATAAGCAGAAGTGATTTAATGTAGACTGTTTCTCATATCATCAAAAAACGAAAAGCAAAACCAAACAAAAATAAAGTACCAAACAACTTTACCGTACGGTTATTATTTAATCTAATAAAGATAATAATGCTAACATTGCATTTTTGTCAATACCCAACCGTTTTGCTATGCACTAAACATGTTTTAATCCTTACAGAAACCCCCGAATTAGGCATTAATATACCCATTTAACAAATAAAGAAACTGAGGCTTAGAGATATTGCATCACTAGTGAAGAGTGCCCAGTTCTCTTCTTCCCTATTCATCTGACCCCAACCTATATGCACTTACTGACAACGCTATCCTTATTTTTTAAACTAATAATATAGATGATGTCAATCCTGCAAAAATAAGTAGCATGATCTAAAATATCATAGTGAATTCAGGTGTCTGCTTTGAGCTACAACTACTGAGTAAGCTGTAGAAAACTCTTTCGTACTAGTGTGGGGCAAGAAGAGAGGGTTATCATTTTTGTTTGGTTTTATTTGGTTTGGTTTGGTTTTGACTATTTTTTAGAGCACTTTTAGGTTTACAACAAAATTGGGAGGTGCAGAGCTTTCCAGTATGACCCCAGCCCCAACGCACGCATGGCTTCTCTGTTACCATCATGGCAGTTTTACCAACGGTGAACCCACATTGATACGTCATAATCTCCCAAAGTCCAGGGAGTACATCCGGGTTCACTCTAAGGGTGTTGTGCATTCTATGGGCTTGAACAAGTACATAATGACGCGTGTCGATCGTTGTAATATCACACAGAGTATGTTTCCGGCTTTAAAAATCCTCTGGTTCCATCTCTTCACCTCTCTCCTCCACACTCATCCGCCAAACACGGACCGTGTTACTGTCTCTATAGTTTTGCCTTTTCCAAAATGTCACATAGGTGAAAATCGTGCAGTAGGTAGCACTTTCAGATTGGCTTCTTTCACTTAGTAATATGAATGTCAGTTTATTCCATGTCTCTTTGTGACTTGATAGCTCAGATCTTTTTTAGGGCTGGATAATATTCCATTGTCTGGACCTACTAGTTTATCCATATCCACCTATTGAAAAGCATCTTGGTTGCTTCCAAGTTTTGAGACATCGCCTTACCCACGATTATCTAGGCTTTCTTTGTTATCTTGTAGGAGTTTTATCCTTCGGTGTTTTACGTTTAGACCTATGACCCATGAAGGCTATCTTTTGGAAGGCTATCATATTGGAAGGAGAAACCCTCAGTCTGCTTCGTGGATTCCCACCACCAACAATAGCGGAAGCAATTAAAACAACTTGGAGGAGTTTGGGGAAGTGAGTTTCCACACTTCTTACCACCATGCCCCCGCGCCAGGGACACAGGAACAGCCAGTCAGATGGACGAGAGCGCGGGCTGGGGGGTTTATAGTCACAGGCCCACAGCAGCAGGCCTGAGTCCAGTCTCCAGTTCTGCTTACTCTTTCGTGAACATGAATCATTCACCTGACGTCTCAGAGCTCAGTTTTCTTCATAGCAAAGGAAGGTTCGATACTGTACCTACCTCGTAGGTTGGTTGTTGGGATTTCATGAGTCAGTAGATGCAAAGTACTGGGAACTGTGCCAGGCACATCGTAACTACTCAACGTATATTAGAATTCTTATGATTGTTATTGGACTCTGTTACTAGTTTGCATTGCTAAACAATCAGGATAAGACTACCTCTTTGACGCTACTAAGAGGAAGCATGGCGCCAGATCTTATCTTCTACATTCTGAGGTCAAAGGAAGAAGTTCTCCTGATTCTGGGTGCTAAGCAAAAAATCCCACCACTATCTCTATTCTTCCAATGATTGGTGTGAAGGGAAAAGAACAGAAGGAGGCCCAGCTAAGTCATTCTCTCTGATCAAATGTTTATAGGAGAGCCTTCTTTAGGATGTAAATGTGTCCTTACTGAGCCATTCCCATGATGCCTACAACTTTATTTTCACTTAACTGCAGACATATATATTATTATATATTATATTGGTAAAAAGCCAGAGAAGAATAGAGAACTGGATTAGGGGGAAAATTAGTCACCTGCCCCAGGGAGGCCACATAAGAAGTCTGTAAAATATAGAACGTTAATTATTTCTAGTTATTTTTTCCTCAGTCTCTGCAGAAACAGAGTATTCTTTGATGGGACTTAAAAGTCCATGAAATGCTTGAGATGGAAAGGATTGTCGTCAACAGGAAGACTAGGGATTTCCTGTTTTCTGTACCATAAACCTCTTTTTTAGTATGAAGTTTATGGACATCTTTACAGCACAATGTTTATAAATTCCACATAAAATATTTGGAATAATTAAAAATGTATTGCAATTGATTATAATTTATCTTTACTAATTAATACATAAATGACAAGATATACCAATAGGTCTAATAACCATTATAATTTTGAAGTAATGATCAACTTAAATGATTTTTTGAAATATGTATGATATTTTACTGTAGTATAAAATACCTATGATTTTCATTACTGTGAAAATCACAGGTACTGCTAACCCCTCTGTGGTTTACTGTCTACATTCAAAATGGAGAGAAATGCTAAATTTCAGCTGGAAGTTCATTAAAATCCAGTAGTTGTAATTTTCTGAGATCACATTCTTCTCCTCACCCCCAAGGCTTATCCACAGGCAGGTGGTACCTTGGGGTCTGTGGACCTCAGGTTGAGATCCTGTGACCTAGGCCAACATGGTAACACATATGGAAACTGAGGCTCAGAGAGTTAGAGCTTGCCCGAGTTCACAGTATATTAATTATAAGTCAAAGCTGAAACAACTCAAACTTCACATCTCAAACTTCACAACTCAAACTTCCTGATTGCTAAGCAATCATTCATTGTCCCATGCTGTTCTGTCTGCTGTGAAGCCATTTCAAATGAGGATGAGGAAAGATTTCTTTGCATTGTTTTTTGACTAATGCATTAACTTCATTGCAAACTGAATATTTCTAAAGAACTGGTAAAAATTTGGCAAATTCGGCAGAATAGAACCCAGTAAAACTCTAGTTAAAAAAAAGAAAAGAAAGAAGATTATCTTAGGAGAAAAGAGATCAACTCTTTTTGAGATTTGACCTTTTTTTCACATAACCCTGAATTTTTATCTTATCAAGTCCAAATTAACTCTTTGTTTTAATCTGAACATACTGAGTGTGGCTAAATTCACCATACTGAACCGTTGCTTGAGCTTAGGGAAAAGAACCATTTGACTCTCCTACTTACATATTTAAATTTGAGGTAATATTTTCTATCAGATATTACTTTTTCTTGTTTTTATTTTTCCTACTAATGTAGCCTTCTGTTTTATTCTCTTGGACTCTCTCCATTTTTCGTACTAACCTGGTCCAATAGTCGTGTGATTTCTTAAGTTTCCTTTATTATATTTTTAATTAAAAACTTTGATTCAGAGCAGAAGGTGAATTCTTATGTTCATACAAGGAAAAGCATCTCAGGTCATTGTAAACTAGCTACAAGTTGAGTTTTGAACTTGTTTTATCCTTAAGGATACATTCTCAGAGAGGTCATATGTTTTTTAAACTGAACAATGTATAAACAGGAGCATCACATACTTAAAGTGTCCCCAGGTCATATTGGTATTAGAAGCCCTTTCTACACTGATGATGGAATGCTAGTGCAAAATCCCTGGATCCTATGCGTGTTTACAGTGGGAGCTAGGATGTTAATATTTTGGTAAAATTAATGATTTGGGGGCACTGCTTATGTGGTATTATTTGAAGAACAGTAGTATTACTTCCTTTGAATGAGTTATTTTTCTTATAAATGCTTATAGCTTAACTCCTTGAATAAACTGCACGATAACTAATGATGGTGATAACTCTCAGAAAGCTCTATTAAAAATGGTATTTTTTTTTCTTTTGGCCTTACATATAAATGATACATTCTCTACAACTAGACAGGGCTGGAAAAGTTACTGGGAGAGACCAAGGGAATGAAAGAGTTGTGAGCAGAAAACCAAAGCCAAGTGACAGGTCAAGAATCTGTATAAAGCAGTGAAAAGTGGATGATAAAGCAGCTGGTGAAGCAGAATGTAGAGTCATTGCCTCAATCCAGTTATTCACCTGGAAAATGTGTTGAGATGTCTAGGACTGCCAGGCAGCTCAATTTACCATGAACTTAAATGTTGCAAGTGTTGGAATAAAGGATGCTTTCAAAGCAGCATGTATTGGGGTGAAGGGGAGTGTTGGGTACATAAACATGTGATTGCTAGAATGGAGTTGGTGGGCATGAATATTGTTTCAGTTTTCCTATCCCGCTTGTTTTTCTTTCTCCCTTTTATCTCTAAAAACACACTTGTTTCCCTCCCAACCTCCCAAACAACAGGACACCATTCTGGGGGGCGTGTGTGTATGTTCTAAAATGTGCATTGTCTTTTGCTTTGCAGATGTTTTTAATTTTCATTATTACTATTATATTGAATATTTTGTATTTACTTTTTCCAATAAACACTATACTTTTAAGATCTATCCGTGTTATTTTCTGTTCAGCTAATCTTCTTCTCCTAGTTGTTGCATATCGTCCCATGCTATACATCCAACACATTTTTCTCTATCTCTTCCCATAGCAAGGATGTAATCCCAAGTGGCTTCCTACTCCTTGATCCCAGAAATGATGCTGCAGCAAACATCCTCGTATATGTGAGGATTCTAAGTTTTGCACATACTAGGAGATGGGGTATATTTGCGTCAGAAATGATGGTGTGCTTTTTGTCTGGGGTTTATTCATAGTCATGGTGGAGCAAAGAGCATACAGGTAAGAGCCAAATGGGTCAACTGGGTTCAAAGTGTAGTCCAAACTCTAACATTGTTCAAAAGCCTTTCCTCCTCTCGTTGATCAGGATCTGTTACTGCTGTCAGTTGAGTGACTCCTCTTCTTGTCTGTGGGTGTCTGGGCACAATAAAGTGCCCCACGGGCAACTATAACTTGTGGTTCAATAGGAACTTCGATGTGTCATGTGGCAGGCGTTACAAACAAAATTGTGCTCCCCCCAAATGCATAGGTTGAAGCTTATCCTCTAAGGTGACTGTATTTGGAGTTGGGATTTTGAAGGAGGAAATGAAGGTTACATGAGGTCCTAAGGGTGGGGCACTAATTTGATACGACTGATGTCCTTATAAGAAGAGGAAGAAACACTGGAGAGATAGTACTGACTGTCCACACACAGAGAAGAGTTCCTGTGAGGACACAACAAGAAGGCAGCCATCTGTAAGCCAAGAAGAGAGTCTTCAACAGAAACCAACTCTAATGACACTTTGATCTCAGATGTCTAGTCTCCAGAACTGTGAGAAAGCACATCTCTGTTGCTAAGCCTCTCAGTCTGTGGTATTTTTGTTACAGCATCCCAAGAAAGCTAAAGATATGGGAGTACTCCTTTTCAGGGCCAGAGTTCCACATGGTGGGAAGTGGAAACAGAATTTCTCAGAGGTTACCTTTGGACGTTCACCAAATCAGTGGCACATGCCGTACCGGAGGCCTCTTTAATCTTCTCTAGCAATGATAGCGCATTGGCAAAGCAGCAGTGATCAGGCCTTCTGCTCGGTTAAGTCTGTAGGAGCCTACTGTTACTCTCTAGGATTCAGTCAGTTTCTGTGTGGACCAGAGAGGCAAGTTAAATGTAAATGGAGGTAGAATAGGAACTAACACTCCTGAATTGTTTAGGTTTTAATGGTGGCCATTCTCCACGGATACACATTTTTTTTTTTTTTTTTTTTTAATGTACTGTCTTGGCTGAGTGGGATTGGGAGGTGAGGGAGATTATGCAGTTTTGGAAATTTCTACTTGGCCTTTCCACTCTAACTGTCATCTGACAGGATAGAGAACCAGTACGGTGGCTACACTACATGCCAAGTATATGGATTTCAGCTACCCTCTCAGGGACTGGAGAAATGCCCACCAAGGGGTTCGTGGACATGTGGGCCCACTGTCAATGGACTCTAACCGTGTACCCAGAGGCCATACTCTAATGCAAGGGTGTTCATGATGATGCTTTGGGACACAAGGTCCCAAATCTTGTAAGCAAATTTCATAAGTAATAGTCATCAAAGTGCCCAAAAGATCTGGTTACCCCCCTTTCTCAACTGACTAAATGGTTTTAGAGCCGGTGAAGCAAAACTGAGATGATCACCACCTACCGTGAGCTTGATGGCGCTTCCCCCCCAGTGACCCAGTTCCCTCTACTGGCAATGGATTCTCAATATTGATTCAGGTCTGAGGATGAAGACGGGGGCTTTTTAATTTGGGTAACTAGGCTCAGCCTCCTGTTCTTCTACTCTTGATTTTTGTTTGTTTGGTTTATAAATATTGAGCAGCACCTGGATGATTCCCTGTCTGTCTGTTTTATCCCTAAAGACACCAGAATCTATTAAGCATCTACACAACTCCATACAGGTAAAACTCCCCTCCTTCTTTGCCAGCTAACTATGGCCTCCTAGTTTCTGGTGGTTAAGTGCTTGCACTTGCTCTCAGTTTTTTTGTGGGGAAAGGCATCAAGCCCACCTGTCCTATTGGAAGCCCTGGTCAGCAAGACAAAGCCACCACTGAACTTAGCAGTGCTGCAGCCCTCTGTCACACTCGCTGCAAAGATCTAAGCAGCTCAACACCATGGCCACCTCAAATCCACAGCCCTGGCCTGTAAGGACAGAATGCTTCTTTCTCTTTACGTTCTTGGGATTAATGATTCCACATGCATATGAAACATTAATATGAAAGCAATAGTGCATGCATTAAGGGAGAAGGAAAATAACCCTAAGTTATTTTCAGGATGATACCAGCAGGTTCTAAAAAATGAGTTAGGTAAGGAATTGATGACTTAATGTAGGTAAAACCACATATTAGCAAAACTGAAGAAAATTTTGAGGAAGAAAATGGAAATCGTAAAAGACTAGATGTGCAGATATATATATTCAGAGGAATGGAAAACAAACAGGAAAGGCAAATGGAAAACAGAATAAATGGAAGCAGAGTGAGAGAAGATGGGTAGACAAGGAGATGGCAGAGAGCCAAAAAAGGTCATTAGTAATAAAAAAAAAAGGCAGTTGGAACCTGTAGTAAGATTTGAAGACTAGGGTCAGGGTAATATAAAATGAAGTCTCTGCTGATGAAAAGTTATGTTATGTTGATTATGCTAGTTTAAGCCCTCTGAACAAAGCAGACTCCAAAACCAAAATTTTAAACTAAAATTAATTCATGTGTATGTCACACATACGGCACGTTCTGGCGTCACATTTATTAAAGTCATTGGGGTTGACAGCAGTGAGCTGGCTTTACTTTTCCGGTGTCTTGATACATGCACAGTAATTGGCCAGACATTTGGGAGGCTCCTCACTAGGAAATTATTTGTCATGGAATGCCTCCAAATTTCAAATCAAGCCCTTTTAACTTGTGTTACGTGTTCTTCAACCTAAACATTAAGAATGTTCTTCTCATCACTGATCTCCAGTAATTTTTTTAACCAATTTCTCTAATGCTCACTCTGTCCCGGGCACTATTCTAAGAGATGGGGCTGCAGGGGTGGACACGTCAGATGTAGCCCCAGCCCTCACAGTTAAATGCTTCATAACCATCTATGCGTATGTACTTATCACCGCTGTCTTAGAGATTAAATGTTCAGATTTACTGATACATATAAAAAGTCATATACATTCAAATACATATCCGTGCATAAATCTTTGAGTCACCCTTGACTCTTCTTGTTTTCACACCTCACATCTTATCCATCAGCAAGCACTGTCACTTTTACCTTCCAAATATATCCTGACATAACCCCTTCTTGCTTTCTCCAACACTGAGGCAGCGACCTGGGCAGTCATTATTTCCCGCCCACACTGCAGTAACTTTCTAATGAGTCTCCCTTCTTCTGGTCTTGCTAGCCCTCCTTGCCCTTCCCCACAGCCTATTCTCCACACAGCAGCCAGAGTTATAAGTCAAACCGTATCAGTCTTCTGATCACATCCCCCTTGGCTGCCCATCTCAATAGGAAGAAATACCTGCTATGATTAAAAGATGCTGCCTGTGGTCCGGTCCCTGGGAACTCCGTTTATTTCACTTTATATAAACCTGCCCTTGCTCACCCCACTGCAGCCTCCCTGGCCTCCTTGCTGCTTCTCAGACACAGTAAACTGGCGTTTACAGAGGGTGTCCTTGATTCAACTCCTTCAATAGATACACGCTTACTTAGATTATTTGTGTCCCCTGTGTGACTTTTGGCAGTTAGTGTCTTTCAAGGGATTGTTCCATTTCATCCGAGTTATCAAATTTGTGGACGCAGAGTTGTTAGTAGTATTCTGTTATTGTTTCCTTAATGTCCACAGAATCAGTAGGGACGACCTGATCTGTGTTTCTGATATTAGTAATTGGTATTCATTAGTCTGACTAGAGAGTTATCAATTTATTGATCTTTTCAAAGAAGCAACTTTTTTATTTCATTGCTTTTATCTGTTCTTCACCTGCTTTCAGTTGCATTAATTTTTATTATTTATTTTCTGTTTATACTTAAATTTGTCTTTTTTTCTAATCTCTCAAGGGAGAAGCTCTGGTTGTAGATTTTAGATTTTTATTCTTCCCCAATACATGCATTTAACACTATGAATATCTCTCTATGCACTGCGTAAACAGCATCTCAAAACTCATAGTTGTATTTTAATTTTTATTCTGTTCAAATTATTTTTTTTTACTTTCCTAACACTTCTTTGGCCCACATGTTCATTAGAAATGTATTGTTTAATTTGCTACTATTTGGGGATTTTTAGGTAACTGTCTGTTACTGATTTCTAGTTTAGCTACACTATGCTTTGAGAACACATTTCCTGTGATTTTTATTCTTAAATTTGTTTAAGTGTGTTTTATGCAGCCTGTCATGGTGGCTGTTCCTTGTGCTCTTAAAAAGAATACGTAACCTGCTGCTTTTTGGTGGAATATTTTATAAATGTTAACAAATCGAGATGATTGATACTGCTCCTCAAAGGAACTTTCTTCTTTCTGATGGTCTGCGTGTTTAATCTATTGATTACCACAAGAGGTATGTTGAAATTTTCAGTGAAAAGAGTAGATTGCTTCTACTTCTCCTTTCAGTTTTACTGTTTTCTTTCTCATGTGTTTTGACACTTTGCTATTAGGTACATACACATTTAGGATTGTTTTGCCTTCTCAGAATACTGACCTCTTTGTCATTAGGTACCATCCATTTTATCCTTGATAACTTTCCTTGTTCCCGGTCTACTTTGTCTTAAATTACTAGTTACTATAGATTTCTTGGCATTCGTGTCAGCATTGTATAATTTTCTCCATTCTTTACTTTTATTTAAGTTTTATATTTTTGTAAAGTGGTTTTCTTGTAGACAACATACTTGGGTCTTGTTCTGTGTTGTTTTGTTGTTTTGTTTTGTTTTGTTTTGCTTTTATCAGCTCTGATAATCTGGCTCGTAATTGATATATTAACTCCATTCACATTTAAAGTGATGATTGACATAGTTGGATTAGTATCAACTATATTTGTAGCAGTTTACTATTTGTTGAATTCATACTTTCTTTTCTTCCCTCTTTTTTTCTGCTGTGATTTTAGTTGAGTGTTTATGTTTCCATTTTAACTGCTCTTTTGGCATATCACTTGTACTTTAAAAAAATGTTTTTAGTTGTCACCCTAGAGTTTCTAATACACATTTTAAACTGATATACCTCTACTTTCATATATAACACTATATCACTTTCAAGGTAATGCAAGTGCCCTATAAGAGTATTCCCTGCTATTCCTTATGACGCCGCCATTCATTTCACTACCTGTATGATTTTATCACTCAGTATATTATTATTATTACCTGAAATAGTTATTCTTGATATCAATTAAGGGAGTGAAAAAGAAAATGTTTATTTTTATTTATGCCATCATTTATCCTTTTTTTGAAATTCTTTCTTTTATACTTCTGAGCTTCTGTCTACATAATTTTCCTACTCCCTCAATAATTTATTTTAACATTTCTTTCAGGTCAGGTCTGCAGGTGACGAATTCTTTAAGATTTTATTTTTTCTGAGAAATCCTTATTTCCCTTTTTAAATTTTGACAGATAGTGTCACTGTATAAATAATTCTATGTTGGTATTTATTTTGTCCTTACAACCTTTTAAATATTCCACTCCATGTTATTGTTATTATTATTATTTTATTTATCTTTTTGTTTGTTTGTTTGTATAGTTTCTGATGAGAAGTCCTCTGCAATTCTTAGACTTGTTCTGCTATAATTAAAGTGGGGTTTTTTTACTACTTTGACTTCTTTTAATATATTCTCTTTGTTTTTGGTTTTCTGTGGTTTGAGTATGATATGCCTATGTATTGTTTTTGGTATTAGCCTGCTTGGTGTTCTCTGAGCTTATGAATTTGGTGTTTGGTATCTGTCATTAATTTTGGAATAATCTCAGCTATTATTACTTTAAATATTCTTTTCTTCTCTGTTCTATTTTTCCTCTCTTCCTGGCATTCCAGTTAAACATATGTTATACCTTTTGAAATTGCCCTGCAGTTTTTCGATATTCTATTCCATTTATTTATCTATTTATTTATTTATTTATTTATCTATTTACTTATTTATTTATTTATATTTGTATTTCAGGTGAGACATTTCTGTTTACATAGTTTGAAGCTCACTGACTCTTTCCTTGGTCGTATTGAGTCTACTGATGCACCCATGAAGGCATTCTTCATTTTTATTGTCGTGTGTTTTATGTCTAGCATTTCTCTTTGATTCTAGAGTTTCCATTTCTCTGCTTATATTACATATCTCCTCTTTTTGATGCTTTTATAACACATCTCTTCTTGTATACTTTTTTCCAGTACAGCTCTTAACATAGTAATCATAGCTATTTTAAATTCTCTGCCTGGTAATTCCAATTCTATGTCATATCTGTGTCTGCTTCTGATATTGGTTTTTCACTTCACAGTGTATTTTTTCCTTTCCTTTTGGCATTCTTTGTAATTTTTATTGTTGAGAGCTGATCATTTTGTATTGCATCTTAAGAACCAAGGTAAACAGACCATTACTGTGAGGATCTGTGTCAGTCTGGCTAGCAATTGAACTGTGCTTAATGTTTGCTGGAGCTTAAGTGTCAGAAGTGTTAAGTTCCTGGAGGGTGAGTTTCTCTCTCCTCTTGACTTGGGTTTTTCTAAGTACCGCTCCTCAGGTAGAGTGTCTTGCTGTAATGCACACTTATCATACTTGAACCCCGTTTGTTTGGGAGTAATGTGTGAGAGAGGATGATTTCTGTAATCTCACAATTAATCTTCAGTTTTCAGTGGGCCTATGTCTCACACCTGCGACTTTCACAGTGTTTCTACAGAGGTAGAGGTTTTTCTCTCTGAGATGACTCAGGAAAGCTAGAGGTGTCTAGAGTGGGGAGTATGCCCTTCCCGGCTTGGGGAAAGCTTTTGTGAAGTTTCTCCTCGCCTCCGCAGAAAACTGGCCTTCGTTACAGAGAACACTTTGGGTGGATTTTACAAAGACTTCTTTCCCAATCCTCCCACCAAGTTCATGAGGGGACATTACTGTGATCTTTACCATTAGAACCTGGGGTTTCCTGGAAGCAAACCTGTGAAACTCTGTGGGCTCCCCAAGACTTCCACTCCCTGCTTGAGGCTTGTGACCTGAAGCCCATCCCCACTCAGTTTCCAGCAGGTCTTGACTTTGACTTTTTGCATTCACCTGTTTCTCCAGATTTTGAGGTTTTGTCTTGCCCTGAAATCTCAGTTCTCTGAAAGAACAAGAAAAGCCATTGATTTTTCAATTTGTTTAGTTTTTAATTGTTTTAAGGCTAGGTAGGAGTGATGACTTCCAAGCCCTTTATATGTCAAAACTGATATCAGAAGTCCTCAAAGTTTACACAGTGTGTGTGTGTGTGTGTGTGTATGTGTGTAATTTCATTTTCTCTCTCAAAGTTCCTGTGAGCTGTAGGGTAAATTATTTCATATTAAGGATAGACCACTAGTTATCATAGATGTGGATCTTTTAATTTCAAAGTACTTAGTGACATATATGTTTATGACAAAAAAATACTCACATTCTGTTTTCCATACTCCATCTCTGATACGTTTTTATTACATTCTTCTCTTGGAAGGTAAAAATAAATTGGCTCAAATAACTTGCTCTCAGTGAATCGTTCATTCATTCATTTATCAAATAAGTATGAAGGATATACGATGGGCTGAGCATTGCATAAGATCCTGCAGATATCATAATAAATAAAATATGATTCATGTTCTAAAAGACACCAGAGTTGAGTGGGAGGGGCAGAAACCTAAACACATAAGTTATATACTTTGAGATAAGTGGCAAAAGTGAGGTTTATACAGGATGCAATTAGGTTTCAGGAGGGAGGAAGTAAGTTCGGAAAATCAAAGTTGCTTTCCCAAAAGAACTGATGTCTCTCCTTCCCAGAAAAAGTGCCCAAGAGTGTCCTTGATATTTTGGCACACAGCAAACATTTGGTCTGTTTGGCACTAAAAAATCAAAGAAAATTTTACATCTTGGACTGTTAGTGGAAGTATCATTTTCACTAGCAATTTTGTGCCTGGACAATAATAATTTTACTTTTTGTTAGAACTCAGAGGTTATCCTATTTCAGAAATAGATTAATATGTTTTCAAGGGAACTTGAAAGGTCTAGCTGCACTGACACTGATATTTTTAACAACCCATCCAAAATGTATATGCCTAAGTGACTTTTTCCCTCTTGAACACAATAGTCACCTTCAGAAGCTACTCTGTTATTTCAGTAATGTCACCATTGACCAAAATATTGTTAGACTGCCTCCCTTGGAATTGCTTTCAGACTCTGTAGCACATATTTTGTATATCTACAATGGAAAAATATCTTCATCATCTGAGATTGAATGTGATTTAGGAACATAACCAAAAGCCAAATGTAAGCTAAAGAAATGGAGAATCTATATAAAGAGAACAAATTTGAGTCAAATCAAGTTCACTTGAAAATAAATAATTATTTTAACATGGCTGAGAAAACCATTTGTCTAGCATAATACTTAGAAAGCCTAGATCAAAATTTATCATAGAATATCTAAGAAGATTATTTTATTGGAAATATTTTTTAATATACATATAGAGAATTTTTAAAGCACTATTGCTATGATAAAAAATGAAGTTTAAATTTGCATCCAAATCTAAGTCCAAAGTTCAATGCAATGTTAAAAGTTGCTAAGAAAGGAGATCTTAAATGTTCCCACCAAAACATGTTTGACAGATTGCATGCAAATTGGATACGTCATGAGATTACCCCAAAACTACAGATTTCCAAAAAATTGGTTCAAATACTTAAAAACCAATAAAAACCAAGCCACTTAAAGAATAAAGAAGAAAAATCATATCATATTAGCAGATGATAAATACGTCCCGACCAAGGCACAAGTGAAGATGGAGATGGGAAGGATTAAAATGTGTGCTTTTTCTCGTAGTCATTTCTGTACCAATGGAATAAAATTGCACTATGAAATTCCTGACATCACACATTGCTTTGAAATTGTATCTTGTGGATGTCTTGATTTGATGGTCAAGGCAATAAAATGTGATGGATTTCCAGTCTCTGTCGCTTCAGGTAGGATAAATTTAGGAAACGATTGGGGTGTAATTGAGATCGATACCAGGTGCTGAGAAGCTTTACAGTGATCTCACTGATGGATGGGGAATAGGGCGAGACCACAGGTAACCTGCCTCTATACCAAAACTGTGCTTTGTTTGTTTGTTTTTGTTTGTTTGTTTTTTCTCACCTCTTCAAATAACAGGAGAGCAATGAGGGAAGGAATCCGTTTTCTCTCAGTAACAAAAGTCACCCTTAGCATATCAAGATTCTCTGTTACCAGGATCTCTGTTAGATGTAAACCACCACTTGTAAGTAATTTAGTGTGGAATTAGAGTTTAAACTGTACATTCAGCTAAATACATTTGGTAATGAAATAAGTGTGGAACAGTTTTGTCTGTAACACTATTGAAAAATAGAGCAATTTAAAAAGAAAATCATCTTGCTGCCAAATGTGATGAATAATAATGCCTAATATTTAGAGAACTTACAATATAGCAGGTACTTATCTCATTTAATCCTCACAACAACCTTTCAAAATCAGCCCTAATCCTATTAACATATATATATATATATACATATATATGTGTGTGTGTGTATATGTATGTATATATATATAGTGTGTGTGTTTGTGTGTGTGTGTGTATGTGTGTATGGTTGGTGCAAAAGTAATTGAGGTTTTTGCATTTATTTTTAACCCTTTACACCACATGAGTAAATTTCAGCAGAGGGAACTTAAATAAGTTGCCCAGCATTTCACAGCTAGTAAGTAGAGATACTGGAAGTAAAATCCAGGGCAATGGAGTCCAGCGTTGAGTATTCAATATAATGCTGTACCGAAAAGCATTATATGCATCAGGCGAAATCCTTCACTTTGGGAGTAAGAGACTTATATTTGAGTCCCTCCTCAAGCACATACCAGGTATGTGACCTGCAGCAAATTATTTAATTTCTAATTACCGCAGTTTCTTTCTTCTCTGTAAGGGCTAGTAAGAGTCCCCCATTTTATTTTAATCAGTTACAAGTATTCAATGAGAGAATTCATATAAGGCACTTAAAACAGTGCCTGGCAGATAGTAAGCATCGGATGCTACCCATACAAAGAATACCACTGCTGCTGCTATCCCTATGACTACTACCAATACTACTAGGTTGGTGCAAAAGTAATTGGGGTTTTTGTAATTATTTTTAACCTTTTAAACCACAATTACTTTTGCACCAACCCAGTATTACTCCTGTTACTATTACCATGACTATTAGCACTATTGTTACCACTGCTACTGTTACCACGGCTACTACCAATACTATCAGTACTGCTACTGTGACTGTGACTACGACTGCCATGACTACCGCCACCACTGCTGATGCTGCTGCTACTGCAATTCTCGTTTACCTCAAACCCATCTCAGAGGTTAGGGAACTCTCACTTAATTTCTGGCAGCTTAAGCATTGCAAGATGTCGCTACGAAAGCTGTGGTTTTGACTCCAAAAGCACCGGGGAGTGTTTGAATATGCTTCGGGTGTGTTTACAGGTAGAAGCAAACTTGTTTCTGCATTGATCCCATTCAGGCGTGCAGCCGTGTTTCTTGCGCTGAAGGTCGCTGCAGACCACTCGCTGTCTGGTTATTAGCTCCACGATAGCCAGGGACTCCGCTCATTCTCGTGAAATAACTTGCTGAGTTCAAAGATCAGAAATGGAAGGCAGTGCCTTCAAAGGATGGAGTGCTGCATATTCTGCTCTGTCCTCTACTTCCCCTCCTTTCCTGAGTTTCCCTTTGATCTCAAGCTAAACATCAGAATCTGCCTTTTAAAAAGACTTGAAGTGCCTTTCATTTTCTCTCTGCTGCCCGAGGAGCAACAACTTCTGCATCTTACATGAAAAAAAGAAAAAAATTATCTCTCCCTAAAAATAACTTAGGTTTCAAATGTCCCCTGCAAAGAGGTTGAAATAATTTATCTTGAACTCTGAGAAGACAAAAGAAGGTAATAGCATGGGTGAGCCATTCCCTGCAGCAGGGGAGGCAGCAAAGCTTCATTCCTGATTCTGCAGAGGCAGTAACAGAGCATTTCCTGCCTGTGGATTTGCGGGACAAGAGGTCAGCGCCACGCAGGCCCCTCTGGGCCAGGCATATCCTGTTTTGGACGGTAAACACTCACCGCATCAGCGCAAGTCCTGGATGTGCCCTGCTGCTTTTCTTCTCCTGTGGTTCTCTCCTCCCTCATCAATGCTGTCAGTGCTAAGAGCAGCTAATGCCTAAACAGTGAATTTCCTTGTTCCTTAGCTAAAACCACACTTGTTTGGGGGGGGAAATGCCTATGAAATTGCAAATGATGTTTGATGTGCACAGAGCCGTGTATGAAAATTTACAGACCAAAAATGGACTGTACGGTATGGTGTGCACCCAAATGCACATGTACCTTGATGCACCCGCCCATTTAGGGAAGCGCTCACTCTAAATTACATTTAAAAATGAGTTACTAAATTAATTTGGACTTCCATTCCCATTGCTGCATGAAGTCTAGGGTGTTCACAGGAACTCCAGTCTAAAAGATATATATTTTTTGCAAAGGTCTATTGTTTTCCCAAGAGCTCTGTCAAGTTCAGGCCATTTTTAAAAAATTCACTTACTCAGCCACTGAGAAACACCAATGTGCTTAACACCAGCTATGGCACATTAGTCATTCGTTGTAATCACGCACGCCTGAACCTCCTTGTTTGTTTTCTGCACACGCTTCTAATCCTGCCTCAACTCCTCGGTTCTTATTTTATTCTCTTAGTAGATGACGTTGTAGTGGGCTTTTTGAACTTCTTATCACTTTCTTTCCTGCAAAAGCAATGATGTAAACAGTAGTTATAGTCCCACAAAAACCCATAATAAGCTTGAAGTACTAGATATTTGCAATAGTAATTTTTCTTGCTATTGTTCATTGCAAGTCATTTAGGCAAGTCACTTAACCTCTGTGGGCCTCAATTTCCTCTTCTATAAAATTAAGGGGCTGGATTATATAATATCTATGGTCCTTCCAGCCTCGGCGGTCTGTGGTGACATTTCTATTGCATTGTGAAGTAGATGGTTGAGTAAACTGAGAGCCTGACCTTCGAGTTTCATTCTGTGAAACTCTAATTGGCTTCACTTTGATAAAAGAGCCAATTAACAAATTTGGCACTTACTGTAATCTGTTTTTTCCTTTTGTTTGTTTTTAAGTTGCCTTTTTATTATAGAAAACTAAGGTGAGTGAGGTATAGATTGGAAAGTCAGAAGGCTCCTAAGCACTCTCAGGTAGACTCAAATGTAAGTCAGAGATAAGAAGAGCACAACGCAACTTGAGCATGGCCCTTAAGGTCAACCAGAGTTCAAGGTCTTGTATCATTACTTATAGCTCTTGGGTGATTTGGGACAAGTTATACAGAGTGAATATGCCTTGTCTGCAAAAAAAAAAAAAAAAAGGATAAGGACAGCACCTACTTCATAGGATTCTTATTAGAATTAAATGAGGAAGTGAATTAAAATAGCTGGTGACCATTTAACAAACTGTAGATATCATTGTCATGAAAGATGATACTTAGAAATTTGTCTTCTGGTCAAGTCAGAAGGCACAATCATCCACTGTGTTCTTATCTATTATCTTGATTTATTTTCCTTAAAACGTATGCATTACAACATGTTTAATAAAAAACAACCTGTTCGGATACCTGTCCTAAAGTGAAATTGATTTTTTTCCCAGCTTTATTGACATATAGGTGACATATAACATTGTGTAATTTGAAGATGTACAATGTGATGATTTGATACCTGTATATTTTTCAAAATCATTACTACAGTAAGGTTAGTTGACACCTCCGTCACCTCCCATAATTAGCATTTTGTTATTGTTGTTTTGGTGAGAAGACCTAAGCTCTACTGTCTTAATAACTTTCAAGTAGAAAATATTGAGAATTTCAAGTAGAAAATATTGTTTACTATCGCCACTATATATCTGATCCCCAAAACATATCCCTTCTGTAATTGGAACTTTATTTCTTCTATAAGAGTAAATCAATGGACAAAAATTGCTTATCACTATTATTATCGAGCATGAATTCATTTATTTTCACTAAGTACACTTGATGAATACAAGCTTGATTTTCTATTTGAATTTGGCATGGATATAAATATTTCAAAATGAAATAAATAGGTGTCTTGTTTAAAATAAAGAGAAAAATCTCATTTTCAATAGATTTTAAAAATAAGTGCTCAATACATGTTGCTAATGTGATAAATTCTTTAAATAACTGTGATTTTCTTCAGTCTACTGCTTCCTCCTCTACTTCTCTATTCTGAGCTCTGGGCCAGGAGTTTGAACTTTGGGAGTTAGGGTAGATGTCGTAAGGAAAACGGAGACCCGGGCTCCATGCACTGTAGTTTTCTCTATTCTGCCCAAAGGAAACCAGCACGTGATGCCATCTCTCAATAAAGGTGATGAATCATAAAAATGTTATTGATTGCTGGTATATATGGAATGCTAGTCAAATTGTACTTTTGAAAATTTAAGAGGATCTTATATGGAATATGCCTTCTAGGGGGACAGTATCACATTTTCAAATGATCGAATATAAAAACACTGGAAAATAAAGACAGAAAAATCACAATTGATGACTGGGAGAATATTAGAAAATCTTCTACCTATAACACTGATATGATATAGGATTTTGTATGAATAAGGAGAGGCAGAGCGGAAGAAACGTTTTGATTACAAAGCACGACATTCCGGTCAGGTCCTTTAAGCCAGGTCACATAGGTCATCTCACTTAATCCTCAGAACAACCAAATTTCCAGCTTTTGGGTGAAGAAATCACCACTGGAAGGAGTTAAATAATTTGACCTGTTAAATTGTTCACGTGGGATTTAAATGTACTTAAAGCCTGTGATTTCTCCTATGTGTGCGTCAGAGTAGAGCTTACATTCTAAGTTTGCAAATAAAATGGTAACAAAACAGTGCTATAATACTAGAGTCTACATGCAAATTACTATAGCATCATGGTAGAAGGGAATTTGAATTCTACTTAGGGGATCTGGAAATAATTTACTAAGGCAATATTTGGCATAAATGTTAAAGAGTGACTGACAATTTCAACAGATGTAGAAAGAAGATGAATATCACAACAGAAAGGGAAAATATGAGCTTAACAGGGCAAGATATTTTCTAAGCAAAGTATAGCATAGAAAGAGTAATAGGGAATCAAGAGAAGGTCAAGAGGTGAAATGGGACCAAGAAGTGGGAGCTGGATGTAAGCAGCAGAATAAGTCCTATCTGTGAAATATGAACAAGGGGCCAGACAGATAGATCAATTTGAAGTTTGTTGAAAGCATTTTTCCAAATGATGATAAAATCCTGAGTTAGCTAAATAATCATGGAAATTAAGAGGAAGAAATAGAGACATTTTTTATTTATCAAATTATCTGGTGTTGGTGTCAGATGAGATAGTGCATCTGAGGAAGAAAGAAAGAGCAAGATGACTCAAAAGTTACTGGGAAGAGTGATATCACCTGATTTAGGAAATGGGAGAAATAGTGTATAAGTTGAATTTGGGACATTTGTCTGGAAGGGCCTTGCAGAAAGTCTGAAATGGAGCTTGGAGAATAAGACATGACTGAGAATTTTTCAGACACAGTTGAATTTCCAGAGAACAACTAAATCTAGGTTAAAATTGAGGACAGCACTTAAGTGATGCCATTCATACCCTCTTACTCAGGGTGAAAGAGTCAGATATGTCATCACGTAATGTGGTAGAGATGTACATTCCTGGAGCCCACAAGAACAGCCTTCATTGTTAGAGAAGAAAGTCCAGAAGCTGGGAAAGCCAGATGTGGACAAAGTTAGAAACAGAAGAGTTAGTTTTAAAAAATGGAGTGTTCATTTTTATAAGACAACATAAAGGAAATGATAGATAGATAGATAGATAGATAGATAGATAGATAGATAGATAGATGGATGGATGGATGGATGGATGGATGGATGGATGGATGGATGGATGGATGGATGGATGGATAGATAGATACATAGATAGATAGATAGATAGATAGATAGATAGATAGATAGATAGATAGATAGATAGATAGATAGATAGATGGATAGATAGATAGATAGATAAGGGGAAAGAAAATCACAACTGATTATTCTGAAGTTCAAAATAAAGCAAAGTTAATGTAAACTGTGGGCTTTGGGTGATATGATGTGTCAGTGTGGGTTCATGAATTGTGACACATGGACCACTCTGGTGGGGGACGTTGATAATGGAAGAGGCGAGGCACGTGTGAGGGCAGAGGTATGTAGGAAATCTCTGTACCTTCCCCTCCAATTTGCTGTGAACCTCAAACTGCTCTAAACATGTGGTCTTAATTTTAAAAAATAAAATGAAGTTGAAATCAGCAGCCAAGTATGTGATTGGAAGTAGAATTAAAGTCTAAAATTAAAGACATACAAAGGTGTGAAAGTATTAAAACAAATAACAACCCAAAATAGATGTGTAACACTGCAGAGTAGAAAGAAAATGAACTTTGAAATTAAAATGACTTGTGCCGTAAACCCCAACTCTGCCTTTTAATTAGTCATATGACTTTGGGCAAGTGATTTAACTTCTCTGAACTGAATAGTAATATCTATCTTACAAGGTGCTATTATGAGAATGAACTAGATAATATGCATAATATATCTCAAAATGCCCAGCAAATGATTAATAATTAATAGACGTTATTATCACCATGATTGTAACACCCACGCTGAACAACATCCACACTGCCTAAATTAATATTCTGTGGATATCCATCCGTATTCTTCTATTATACCTAGTCCTTTCCTAGACCCTGAAGGAAAAGGGTGATGGAGAAGAAACCCTTTCCGCCATTTTGTTATTGTTACACTTGCCAAGTTACAGTGAAGCTCAATTTAATTTAGGAAGTATGAATATGAGCACACCTCCAGAACTGGATTCCAGTTTGGGAGGAGAAACAGAGAAAAGCCAGGGTCAGTGACAGTCACCTAGGACTCTGAGACAGTCAAAAAGAGGGAAAGGTCAAGTTGGAAGGGGAACAAAGATGTTAGAAAGGTCACGACAGATGTGGCTTTTTCCATGCTTCCTTATTCTGACCACTTCAATCAGCAGATCACATTGGCAAAACAGAAGAGGCGATACTATGTAGCCTCGGAAGGTACTGCCAAAGGAACCATAGGCTTTCTTTCAAACACACAATGGTTAAATCTGCTGTTTTATGCAAATCTGATGAACTGAATTAAACTGAACTCATTCAGTGTGCTCAGCATGGTCCTAGGGACCAGGTGAAATACAAAATAGATCATCTCTGCCTTAAAATAGCCTTGAGTAAAATGTAGTTGCAGACTAAATAGAGGGGAAAAAAATTCAAGTAGAGGTATGAAATAAACAAATACTAATATAGAACATACTACTAATAATAGTAATAATGATAAAGATGATAGTCAACATCTCTAAGCAATCTCTGTGTTGCACGCTCTGTTGTATTCGTAAGCCTTTAATTGTCACATCTACAAGTTACACATCATCCTCTTGATTTTAATGCTGAGTAATATGTACTAAAGGCCGTATGCTGGATCTCAGACACGCAGGGTTCTTATCAAAATAACTGGCCAAGGAAGAATTTATAATCAAACAGAAAACAAATTGGAAATATTACTTTGAATAAATACAGACAACTGCAATTGTTTTCCAATGCAGCTCAAAAATATATGAGTATAGGATACTACTAGTTTTAATAACCCCTGGTACAAGGAATTTACTTCTTTATGGATCCATAAAAATGTGTTTATACCACCAGTAATTTAATATAACGATGTTACATGCAACAGCTATTATTGTAATACATAATTTAAGTGGACCAATAATTAAATAACACTTCAAGTTATTTTAACACTTCTGTCATGTGTTTCTAAAATGAATTGCCTTATATCATCAAAGCCTCACTTTTCTTCATTATTTGAAACATTTTCTGAGATGAGGATTTCCCACAAGCATGTTACAGTGCAAGCTCAGTGTATATTTCTCTGATTCTCTTTTTTTATGTCCTGTGTGTAAAGAAGCAATGGTAATGTATAAAAGCAAGGCTGTCTTCTCACAGTGCAACCAATGAAAGATCATGTTCCACCAGTGATTAGCAAAGTTCCTTTTCATCACGTTAGATGAAGAGGGAGTCGGTTTGGACAATGTGTTTTACAGGGACCAAGTCTGAGCTTGGAAATGAATACAGCAGGAAGTCTGTCCATAGCATTATCATTCAAATTAGACTTAATGCGTTAATGACCACCTTATAAATATTAATATACTCATTAGTCCTCTTTTGCAATGGTTACTTCTCATACCTGAGTCATATCCTATCCTGTAAAAGGAAATGTCAGTCGGGGAGTCTGTGTTTGACAGTCTACTGTTCACTGAGGGGTCATTCTCCGCCCATTTTACCTAAGTTTAAGGACAATTTTGTTGGAAGTACTAAATATAAAGGAAGCAGTTTAGTTACCAAATAGGCTTCTTGGACCAAACACAGAATAAAGTAGTTATTTAGATTTCTAAACATTGGACATAAATAGTCAGAAAGATGTAAAGTTCTGTGATCTAGATAATATTTGTTTTATAAAAATTCAAGTAATAAACTAAAAGATGACATAAAAGCAGAATAAATTAAGAATGAATAGGGAAAATGGGAATGTCAGAGAGAGGAAAGAAGGAGAATGGAACAAAGAAATAGCACAAAGGAGGCCAAACAGATAAGATCGGCAATTTTTTTAATTATGGGCTGTGAATAAACAGTGGAACTGAGCTCCCTTAGGTTAGGCCCCTAATTTTTTTTTTTTTTAATTTTTATTGGGAATTATTGGGGAACAGTGTTTTTCCACGACCCATCAGCTCCAGGTCAAGTCATTGTTTTTAATCTAATAGTTGTGGAGGGCGCAGCTCACTGGCCCATATAGGAATCGAACCGGCGACCTTGGTGTTATGAGCACTGCACTCTAACCACTGAGCAGACCGGCCGCCCCACACCATGTACTGTTTTAAATCTTAGTCTAGTTCACTTGTTTTTAACCAGGGATGCACATTAAGACCCCCTATTGAGCGTTAGGCAAAGACTAATATGAGTCTCTCTCTCTCTGGAGATTCTGATGCAGTAGGTCTGGGGTGGGCCCCAGGCTTCAGAGGTTTTTTTTTTTTTTTTTTTTTTTAATTTATTTTTAATTTATTGGGGTGACAATTGTTAGTAAAATTACATAGATTTCAGGTGTGCAATTCTGTATCACATCATCCATAAATCACACTGTCAGCTCCCCTTCCATCACCATACATTTGATCCCCTTCACCCTCATCCCCCACCCCCCAACCCCTTTACCTTCTGGTAACCACCAAATTACGTTCCCCAGATAAGGCATTGGCCTCCTAGGCCTCTAATTTTTATTTCAAGGCCCCAAAGAATGGGGGAGGGGGTGGGAGATGAGGGTAAATGGGATCAAACCTATGGTGCTGGAAGGAGAACTGACTCTGTGTGGTGAACACACAATATGATATATAGATGACGTGTTACAGAATTGTACAACCAAAACCTAGTTTACCAACCATTATCACCCCAAAAAACTTTAATTAAAAAAAAAAAAGCAAGTTTTGGCCACGTAGTGATCAATACAGCAATCTCTCCATTTGTTCTCGCCTTTTCCTCCTGGCCCACAGTGTACGAAGCACCTTTGGTCCAGACAGGACTAATGAGTGGATTCTAGAGCATTTTTTTCTAAAAAAACAGTGATCAGCTGACAGTTGGATGTGGGGTGTGAAGGAAACACAGGAATCAAGGATAAATTTCATTTTTGAGAAACTAAGTGAATAGAATGAGGAAAAGAATGTTGGGAAACAAAAGAAACCATGATGTCTGTTTCAGAATAGTCCGTCAGACAGACCTAGGGATAAAGATTCAAGATTCATCTACCCTAAGATTTAAAAACAAAACAAAACAAAACAAAAAAAATTACAGATTCAGTCTAGTGCATCACAAATATCTCAGATGTGACACAAAAGTAATACAGGTTAATAACTAAAATATAAATAACGCTTCAACCAGTAGTAGTAAAGGAAAACAGGTTTAACCTCATGTTTAGAAGAATTCTTCCTAAAATAAAACAGAATAATTGGATGAAGCCATAACTGGAAACGTCTTCAATTTAAAAAAGGACCAACTGAACAACACAAGAGTTGAAACCATGTTTGAGACATAATGAGTAAAAAGCAATCCCCTCTCCTGACACAGTCTTCAAATGTTTTAAATTAAAAGCATAAAGGAAAGCCCTAAAAGTAGTAAGGTAGAAAAAAAAATAGACTTCTTTTAGAGAACACAGATTTGGCTGCTCTCACACTAGACTTCTCCTCAACAAACAACTGAGTAAACTCTACAGTATTAAAATCAAAACAAAAAAAAACTCTTAGGACCAAACAGGTCAAATATTTTTTTTAACTTTATTGAGATACAAGTGACATATAATATTTTGTAAGTTTAGGATGTACAATGATTTGATACATGTGTATGCTGTGAAATGATTACCACAATAACATTATTTATCATAATTACCTTTTATATGGTGAGGACATTTAAGACCTACTCTTTTAATAACTTTCAAGTATGCAATGCAGTATTGTTAACCGTGGTCACCAAGCTGTACATCAGATCCCTAAACTTACTCATTCACCTTAGAACTGGACATTTGTCCCCTTTGACCAACCTCTCCCTATTTCTTCCACCCGCCAGCCCCTGGCAGCCACCAACTACTCTGTTTCTGAATTCAGCTTTTTTACAACTCACATATGTGTGAGATCATACAGTCTTTCTCTGTCTGACTTAGTTCACATAGACTAATGTCCTCCAGAGTAATCTATGTTGTTGCAATGGCAGGATTTGTTCTTTGGTGGCTGAATAATATTCCATTGTATATGTATATCACATTTTCTTTATGCATTCATTGGACACTTAGGTTGTTTCCATATCTTGGCTATTTTGCAAAATGCTGCAGTGAACATGCGGATGCAGAGAGCTCTTGGAGATAGTCATTTCATTTCCTTCAGATATATACCCTGAAGTGTGATTGCTGGATCATATGGCAATTCTATTTTTATTTTTTTTGAGGAACATCCATATGTTCCCACCAACAATGCACAAGGGTTCTCTTTTCTCCATATCATCACCAGCACTCATTATCTCTTGTCTTTTTTATCATAGCCATTCTTACAAGTGTAAGGTCACGTCTCACTATGGATTTGATTTTCATTTCCCTGATGAT